>NC_069505.1:56588453-57188453 GCF_027579735.1 Bombina bombina | reverse complement strand
GGGAATGGAACTGTTCTGTCTGTTAAACTGTAGTAAAGGAGGATCATGTAACTGATTTTGTATGAGTGTCTGTAGTTTTATGGAAACCAAAAAAGAGCTGGAAGCAGCCGCTTATATAAAACGTAGCATTTATTTAGTCAATAAGTAAAAGTCCATGGAGGAACAAAGATACACTAAGAAAAAATAGTATACGCGTTTCGGCTAAACGCTGTACTCACTACTGTAGTTTTATGACCACGTTATTCTCTCTACCTTAAGTATTTATAAAGAAAAATAAGATTGTTGTTTTAAATCCCTTTAATCTTCTTTTTTATTACTTTTTGTAACCAATTTTAGCAGGATGCCCTTTTGTCTTCCCGACATACCGACCCTGAATCCATATCGAGCCCAGGAGCTCCCAGCCGGCCTGCGGAGCCCACCACAGTCCCCGTCCCCACCCTTGAAATCGGTAGCTGCTCTGGATGTACGGAGATGACTATCAAGCTGAAACAGAATGACATGTTTCCAGGACCAAAGGTGACAGAATAACATTACTGGGGGGATCACAGTGCTGCCAGTTATTAATAATGTACAGGATCTAAACGAACCATGTATAAAACAGGTTGTATATGCAAGGGTGGGATGTGCACTAAAAATTAGATAACATCTCTAATAATATGTTTGGAGGACTTACAAATAGGGCATTACTAGAGGGCCCACCACATCAATGGAGAACAACATAAAGCTTTAAAATAATTTCTTGTGCATTTTAAAGGTACAGTAAAGGGAAAATTAAACACTCATGATTTAGATAGAGCATACAATTGTAAACAACTCTCCTATTTACTTTTATTCTCAATTTTTGTTTGTTCTCATGGTATCCTTTGCTGAAGAATAATTCTAGATAGGCTGATAGGAGGTTAGGAGCGTCCATGTGTCTTTAGCAGTCTATGACAGCAGTGTTGGCAACTATATATAACATTGCATTTGTTGCAAACAGTGCTACCAGATAGCGAAAGACGCGTGCATGCTCCGGAGCTCACCAAGGATTACTCTTTAACTAAGGATACCAAGAGAACAAATCACATTTTATAATCAAAGTAAAATGGAAATTTCTTTCCTATGACATTGAGAATCCACAACGTCATTCCAATTACTAGTAGGATAGTCAACTGCCGGCCACCAGGAGGAGGCAAAGAGCCTTACCCATAACCCCCAGTCATTCTCTTTCCCTCTGTCAGTGGAGGTTGTGCGAAGTTGGTGTCTGAAGATTTTAATCCTTTTATTGGGTACTTTTCCCTGCAAGCAAGGATTAGGGTCTAGCTGTGTCCATGTCAATCTCTTGAGTAAGAGTAGTGGTGGCTTTTAGCAGTTAAAATGCGACGAAGAAGTCTTTGCTTTACTTTTAACATTTTGCTACCCCTTTGTAGAAAGCCAGAGTTAGTTGCTCTGTTCTTTCTTTTCCTACAGGTCTGACAGGGAGTGAAGCGCCTTCCACTCCTAAGGATCAGTATCTATCATGCAATTTGATCTAAGGTAAGTGCCTTTGCCCTCTAGGTACAGAAGGATAGCAGCACTTAAGAGGTTAATCCTCATTTTCAGATCATTCCTTTGGGACTTAATACTCCTTATTAATTAAGGATTCATATTGAGGACATGGCACTTGGGTATTTTTACTCAAATATGGGGAGTTTACTTGGCCAGGGGATTTCATGGGTTAATGGTAAAATAATACTTTATTGGTTCCCTACTATATAATTATGCTTCTAGGTTCAGAGGCTTAAAAATTTTTATATCTTTTCATATGACAACACTGAAGAAATGACACTTTGCTACAATGTAAAGTAGTGAGTGTACAGTCTGTATAACAGTGTATATTTCCTTTCCCCTCAAAATAACTCAACACAGCCATTAATGTCTAAACCGTTGGCAACAAAAGTGAGTACACCCCTAAGTGGAAATGTTCAAATTGGGCACAATAATCCATTTTTCCTCCCCGTTGTCATGTGACTCGTTAGTGTTACAAGGTCTCAGGTGTGAATGGGGAGCAGGTGTGTTAAATTTGGTGTTATCGCTCTCACACTCTCTCGTACTGGTCACTGGAAGTTCAACATGGCACCTCATGGCAAAGAACTCTTTGAGGATCTGAAAAAAAAGGAATTGTTGCTCTACATAAAGATAGCATAGGCTATAAGAAGATTGCCAAGACCCTGAAACTGAGCTGCAGCATGGTGGGCAAGACCATACAGCGGTTTCACAGGACAGGTTCCACTCAGAACAGGCCTCGTCATGGTCGACCAAAGAAGTTGAGTGCACGTGCTCAGCGTCATATCTAGAGGTTGTCTTTGGGAAATAGACATATGAGTGCTGCCAGCATTGCTGCAGAGATTGAAGGGGTGGGGGGAGTCAGCCTGTCAGTGCTCAAACCATACGCCGCACACTGCATCAAATTGGTCTGCATTGCTGTCGTCCCAGAAGGAAGCCTTTTCTAAAGATGATGCACAAGAAAGCCTGCAAACAGTTTGCTGAAGACAAGCAGACTAAGGACATGGATTACTGGAACCATGTCCTGTGGTCCGATGTGATCAAGATAAACGTATTTGGTTCAGATGGTGTCAAGCGTGTGTGGCGGCAACTAGGTGAGGAGTACAAAGACAAGTGTTTCTTGCCTACAGTCAAGCATGGTGGTGGGAGTGTCATGGTCTGGGCCTGCATGAGTGCTGCCGGCACTGGGGAGCTCCAATTCATTTAGGGAACCATGAATGCCAGCATGTACTGTGACATACTGAAGCAGAGCATGATCCCCTCCCTTCGGAGACTGGGCGGCAGGGCAGTATTCCAACATAACGACCCCCAAACACACCTCCAAGACGACCACTGTCTTGCTAAAGAAGCTGAGGATAAAGGTGATGGACTGGCCAAGCATGTCTCCAGACCTAAACCCTATTGAGCATCTGTGGGGCATCCTCAAACGGAAGGTAGGGGAGCTCAAGGTCTCTAACATCCACTAGCTCCGTGATGTCATCATGGAGGAGTGGAAGAGGACTCCATTGGCAACCTGTGAAGCTCTGGTGAACTCCATGCCCAAGAGGGTTAAGGCAGTGCTGGAAAATAATGGTGGCCACACAAAATATTGACACTTTGGGCCCAATTTGGACATTTCCACTTAGGGGTGTAATGACTTTTGTTAGCAACGGTTTAGACATTAATGGTTGTGTGTTGAGTTATTTTGAGGGGACAGCAAATTACACTGTTATACAGGCTGTACACTCACTACTTTAGTGTTAAACAGAAGGGTAAAATGTTTCTTGCGCTGCTAGTTAGAATAGGTAGGCCTAATCTCCTGTGATATTCCCCCTTAGGATATCAATATTAAGTAAACCAGAAAAAGAAAGAGTGATAGGAGACAGAGCGCAAAAATGCTTAAACCTTTTAAATATAGACCTCTATTAGAGGGATATGCTCAATAGCAATGTTTATTTAATACTAAAGCGGGCTTTAGGGTAATCTTGCCAAGACTAATAAAGAATATAGCTAGAAAGATATTTTTGTATCTTATACAGATGACAGAATAAAATATATAAAGAAGAACAATTGCAAATGGCAGAATAAAAATGAAAATGAATTTATTATGTTAAAACATTTAAAATTCTAAATCAATAGCAACTAAATATTTATAAATATAGGGGCAGAGCAAGGGTCGGCCAACCCTGTTAATTAAGAATATTGGGGTACCCTGTTAAAAAGTGAGAGAAAGAAAAGCTTTCTAATGATCAGTAGCAGATATTGTGTGCGTGGTCCCAGTGCAGTAATATACCCTTGTGGGAATCTGATTGGAGGATATAAATCAGTCTTTTTCTTAATATCAATCTTCTATAACTTGGAGTATTTGTTCAATGCAATAAAAGTTATCTTCTTTTTGTGATGGTAATAGTCTTTGGTGTGAGAGATATACAAGTTGGTACTTACTGTCTGCCTAGAGCTTACCCTGCAGACCGGTCCTGGAGCCTATCCGTCGTGTTCCTTGTAACTCCTGTTGATGTGTTACAGGTCTTTGTTCCAAAAATGATCCTTCTTTGCCGTTCCTTGGCTCTGCGGTCCTGCGTGTGCTCACTGAGGTCAGAGCTTTCAGAGCGTAAGAAGCTGTCAATTGTAGCATTTCTCACGCTGATTCCTGTTGTCTCTGGTTCTCCGTGGTGTGCTGTCGGGTGGTTAGGTGGTGATTAGCAGTTAGAGCTACGCGTTTCAGCTGTTAGGTCGGCCGTGCATGAGGAGGAGCAGCACCTCTTCATGCACGGCCGACCTAAATTGGATAAAGTTTATGATTCCCCATCTTCCGAAGAGGTTTTTCTTGTCCCAGGGAAGATTTCTGAAATTCTTGCTCTGGAATGGGATAAGCCAGGGGTTCCTTTTTCCCCTTCCCCTGTTTTTAAGAAGATGTTTTCTGTTGCTGACTCTATACATGACTCATGGCGCACTGTTCCTAAAGTAGAAGGAGCTATTTCTACTCTTGCTAAGAGAACTACCATTCCTATAGAGGATAGTTGCTCTTTTAAGGACCCAATGGACAAGAAGCTAGAGGCTTACTTAAAAAAAGATGTATATCCATCAAGGTTTACAGTGGCAACCAGCAGCGAGTATTGCTACTGTTGCGGGAGCTGCATCTTATTGGTGCAATGCATTGTCTGATCTTATTACAGAGGAAACTACAGTAGAAGAGATCCAAGATAGGATCAAAGCTCTTAAATTGGCCAATACCTTTATCTGTGATGCCAAAATGCAGATAATTCGTCTGGGAGCTAAGATGTCTAGCTTCACAGTACTAGCCCGCAGGGCTCTGTGGTTCTAATCTTGGTCGGCTGATGTCTTCTAAGACCAAGCTTTTGGCTTTTCCTTACAAAACTCTGTTTGGATCTGGTCTGGCGGAGATCATTTCAGAGATTACAGGTGGAAAGGGATCTTTCCTTCCTCAGGACAAGAAAAATAGCCTCCTCTTCCTTTTCAAAACCTGATGAACCTAGATCCTCTTGGAAATCCAACCAGCCCTGGAACAAGGGTAAACAAAACAAGAAGCCTTCTGCTGACTCTAAATCAGCATTAAGGTTCCGCTCCCGATTCCAGTGGGGGGGCAGGCTTTCTCTTTTTCGTCAAGCCTGGATACACGATGGCCTAGACCCTTGGACGGTGGACGTGGTATCCCAGGGTTACAGAATGTCTTGCCCTCCAAGGGGCAGATTTCTCCTGTCAAGACTATCCTCAAACCAAATAAAGAAGGAGGCCTTCTTAAACTGTGTAAAAGACCTATACTCTCTGGGAGTTATTGTTCCCATACTTCTAACAGAACAGGGTCTAGTATTCTATTCAAATTTATTTGTGGTTTCCAAAAAGGAGGGAACTTTTCGTCCCATTCTAGAGCTCAAGTGTCTCAACAAATTCTTCAGGGTTCCATCCTTCAAGATGGAAACTAGGTGTTCCATTCTTCCTTTGGTACAGGAAGGTTAGTTTATGACAACCATAGACCTGACGGACGCATACCTTCATGTTCCCATTCACAGGGAACACTATCAGTATCTCAGGTTTGCCTTTCTGGACAAGCACTTCCAATTTGTTGCCCTTCCATTTGGTCTGGCTATGGCTCCCAGAATAATCACAAAAGTTTTGGGTGCGCTATTGGCTGTGATCAGCTCCCAGGGAATTGCTGTGGTGCCTTATCTAGACGACATCTTGGTTCAGGCGTCATCTTTTCAACTAGCCAAATCTCATACAGAAATGCTGTTGTCTTTTCTACGTTCCCATGGGTGGAAGGTGAATTTGGAAAAAAGTTCTCTAGTTTCATCTACCAAGGTGTGTTTCCTAGGGACTATAATAGATTCCCTTTCCATGAAGATTTACCTGACGGAGGTCAGAAAAAACTAAATTGTTGCTTCCTGCCTTTCTCTCCAGTCTGCCTTTTGTCCATCTGTGGCTCAATGCATGGAGGTGATTGGTCTGATGGTGGCATCCATGAACATCATTCCTTTTGCTCGGTTCCATCTACGACTCCTGCAACTTTGTATGCTCCACCAATGGAACGAAGATCATTCGGATTTATCTCAGAGGATAAATCTGGACCCTCTAACAAGAGACTTTCTCTCTAGGTGGGTGTCACAGGAACATCTGTCTCGGGGCACCTGCTTTCTGAGACCATCCTGGGAGATTGTGACTATGGATGCCAGCCTGTCAGGCTGGGGAGCTGTTTGGGGTTCTCTAAAGGTTTAGGGCCTGTGGTCTCGGTAAGATTCCTCTTTTCCCATAAACATCTTGGAGTTGAGAGCTATCTTCAATGCCCTATCAGCGTGTCCTCAACTGTCGTTGGTTCGGTTTATAAGAATCGGACTAAATCACCTCAGTGGCTTACATCATCCACCAGGGAGAGACTTGGCGTTCCTTATCCATGAAGGAGGTGACTCGCATTCTACAGTAGGCGGAAGCCCACAATTGTCTTCTATCTGCCATCCACATTCCACAGTGCACAACTGGGAAGCAGATTTTCTGAGCAGACAGACCTTTCATCCCGGGGAGTGGGCTCTCCATCCGGAAGTGTTCTCTCAGATATCGCTCAAGTGGTGGGTTCCAGAGTTGGATCTGATGGCGTCCCGCCGTCAAGAGATCATAAGGCCGTTCTGATAGATGCTCTAGTGGTTCCTTGGAGGTTTTCTCTGGCTTATCTGTTTCTTCCTTTTGCTCTCCTTCCACGAGTATCAAACAGGAGAGAACATCAGTGATACTAATAGCTCCTGCATGGTCTCGCAGGATCTGGTTCACAGAGCTAGGAAGGATGTCATCTCTACCTCCTTGGAGGTTATCTCAGAGGAAAGACCTTCTACTTCAGGGTCCTTTCCTCCATCCAAACCTAGATTCTCTGAAGCTAACTGCTTGGAGATTAAACACCTAGTTCTGTCTAAACGTGGTTTTTCTGAAGCGGTCATTGAAACTACGATTCAGGCTCAAAAACTGGTTACTCACAAGATTTACTATAATATATGATGTAAATATCTTTATTGGTGTGAATCTAAGGGGTTCTCCTGGACCCGGGTAAGGACTCCCTGGATTTTGTCCTTTCTTCAGGATGGCCTGGATAAGGGTTTATCGGTCAGTATCCTAAAGGGTCAGATTTCTGCGTTATCTATCCTTTTGCACAAACGTCTGGCAGACCTACCAGATGTTCAAGCCTTTGTACAGGCCCTGGTTAGAATCAAGCCTGTGTTTAAACCTGTTGCTCCCCCATGGAGCCTTAATTTAGTTCTTAAAGTTTTGCAGCAGGCGTTGTTTGAGCCAATGCATGTTGTTGATATAAAACTGTTATCTTGGAAAGTTTTGTTTCTTGTTGCCATTTCTTCCGCCTGCAGAGTGTCTGAGCTTTCAGCGCTGCAGTGTGATTCCCCATACCTTATTTTTCATGCTGATAAGGCAGTCCTTCTTACTAAATTGGGGTTTCTCCCTAAGGTGGTATCGGATCGAAAAATTAATCAGGAAATTGTTCCTTCTTTTTGTCCTTATTCTTCTTCTCAAAAGAAACTTCTTTTGCATAACTTGGATGTTGTGCAGGCTCTTAAATTTTACTTTCAGGCTACTAAAGATTTTCGGCAATCTTCTGCCTTGTTTGTGGTTTTCTCTGGAAAACGTAAGGGTCCGAAGGCCACTTCTACTACTCTGTCTCTTTGGTTGAGAAGTTTGATTCGTTTGGCTTATGAGACTGCTGGACAATAGCCTCCTGAGAGAATTACGGCTCATTCCACTAGGGCTGTCTCCTCTTCTTGGGCTTTCAAAAATGAAGCTTCTGTGGAACAGATTTGAAAGGCGGCAACATGGTCCTCTCTGCATACTTTTTCCAAATTCTACAAATTTGATACTTTTGCCTCGGCCGAGACTTCTTTTGGGAGAAAGGTTCTTCAAGTGGTGGGACTTTCTGTTTAGGTCCTCCTGCCTTTTTTCTCCCTCCCTGTTCATTCCGTGTCCTCTAGCTTGGGTATTGGTTCCCTCTAGTAATTGGAATGACGTTGTGGACTCTCCATGTCATAGGAAAGAACACAAAATTTATGCTTGCCTGATAAATTTCTTTTTTTCCGCACATGGAGAGTGCACAACCCCGTCCTCTTTTTAATTATAATTCAACAGGTTTTTTTAAGTAAACCTCAGACACCTTTTCACCCTTGTGTTTCTTCCTTTTCCATTTTCCTTCGGCTGAATGAACTGGGGGTTATGGGTAAGACCGTTACACTTAGCAGCTTTGCTGGGGTGCTCTTTGCCTCCTCCTGCTGGCCAGGAGTTGAATATCCCACTAGTAATTGGACTCTTGGCTCTATCCAATCCTTAAGATTAAGTTTAATTTCAACTTTACTGTCCCTTTAAATAATGCCTAATTTGTTGCGACATCAACATGATGCAAGACGCCATAGAATCAAGCACCATTTATTCTTTACCCCTACACCACTGTAATAAGGACACAGTCAACATTTTAAACAACTTTATAAATGTACTTCTGTTATCTAATTTGCTTTGTTCTCGGGGTATCCGTTGTTGAAAAGCACACCTTGGTAGATTTAGGATCAGCAATGCACTACTGGGAGCTAGCTGCTAATTGGCAGCTGCACACAGTGGCTTACCCAGTGCGTTCAGCTAGCTCAAAGTAGTGTATTACTGCTCCTTTAACTAAGAAAACCAAGAGAATTAATCAATTTGATAGAAGTAAATTGGAATGTTTAAAATTATATGCTTTATCTAAAGCATGAAATAATTTGGGTTTCATGTTCTTTTAACTATGTGTTTAACCCTGTTGCATTAAAGCACGTGCTATATCGGGGTAGAATATGTCATTTTAACATTATAATGGCCCTTTAATACACACATATGCAGACAACGTTTTCTGTACCAGATTGCAATCATTTTTATATTGATATAAGCATGACACAGGGTACAGCAAAACTTTACTTCAAGTTTTATGGCGATTTTGAAGATTAGACTGATCTGATTTATAGAGCTGCAACAACTAATCGATATAACCGATCATAATAGATTATGAAAATAGTTGTCAACGAATCTCATAATTAAAGTAACATTAAACCCATATTTCTCTTGTAAGGTGTATCCAGTCCACGGATCATCCATTACTTGTGGGATATTCTCATTCCCAACAGGAAGTTGCAAGAGGACACCCACAGCAGAGCTGTTATATAGCTCCTCCCCTAACTGCCATATCCAGTCATTCTCTTGCAACTCTCAACACGCATGGAGGTAGTAAGAGAGAGTGGTGAAATATAGTTAGTTTTTTATCTTCAATCAAAAGTTTGTTATTTTAAATGGTACCGGAGTTGTACTATTTTATCCCAGGCAGTAAATAGAAGAAGAATCTGCCTCAGTTTTCTATGATCTTAGCAGGTTGTAACTAAGATCCATTACTGTTCTCACATATGTCTGAGGAGAGAGGTAACTTCAGCGGTAGAATGGCGTGCAGGTTACTCTGCTATGAGGTATGTGCAGTTACAATTTTTTCTAGAAATGGAAAATGCTAGAAAATGCTGCTGATACCGGATTAATGTAAGTTAAGCCTGAATACAGTGATTTAATAGCGACTGGTATCATGCTTACTCTCAGCGGAAATACCCTTATAAAATTGCAATATAAAACGTTTGCTGGCATGTTTAATCGTTTTTATATATGCTTTGGTGATAAAACTTTATTGGGGCCTAGTTTTTTCCACATGGCTGGCTTAAATTTTGCCTAGAAACAGTTTCCTGAGGCTTTCCACTGTTGTAGTATAAAAGTTACAGTTGTTGCAGTTAAAATTACAAACTGTGACATCCAGCTTCCCTCAGGAGTCCCCTGTATGCTATAGGACATCTCTAAAGGGCTCAAAGGCTTTCCAAAGTCGTTTATTGGGGAAGGTAGGGCCACAGCAGGCTGTGGCAGTTTGTTGTGTCTGTTAAAAAACGTTTTTTTGATCCGTTTTTTGAATTAAGGGGTTAATCATCCATTTGCAAGTGGGTGCAATGCTCTGTTAACTTATTACATACACTGTAAAAATTTCGTTTGATTTACTGCCTTTTTTCACTGCTTTTCAAATTTTGACAAAATTTGTCTCTCTTAAAGGCACAGTACCGTTTTTTATATTTGCTTGTTAACTTGATTTAAAGTGTTTTCCAAGCTTGCTAGTCTCATTGCTAGTCTGTACAAACATGTCTGACATAGAGGACACTCCTTGTTCATTATGTTTAAAAGCCATGGTGGAACCCCCTCTTAGAATGTGTACCAAATGTACTGATTTCACTTTAAGCAATAAAGATCATATTCTGTCTTTAAAAAAATGTATCACCAGAGGAATCTGACGAGGGGGAAGTTATGCCGACTAACTCTCCCCACGTGTCAGATCCTTTGACTCCCACTCAAGGGACTCACGCTCAAATGGCGCCAAGTACATCTAGGGCGCCCATAGCGATTACTTTACAAGACATGGCGGCAGTCATGGATAATACACTGTCAGCGGTATTAGCCAGACTACCTGAATTTAGAGGTAAGCGAGATAGCTCTGGGGTTAGACGAAATGCAGAGCATACTGACGCTTTAAGAACCATGTCTGATACTGCCTCACATTATGCAGAAGCTGAGGAAGGAGAGCTTCAGTCTGTGGGTGATGTTTCTGACTCAGGAAAGATGATGCAACCTGATTCTGATATTTCTACATTTAAATTTAAGCTTGAACACTTCCGCGTGTTTCTCAGGGAGGTTTTAGCTGCTCTGAATGACTGTGATACAATTGCAGTGCCAGAGAAATTGTGTAGACTGGATAAATACTATGCAGTGCCGGTGTGTACTGATGTTTTTCCAATACCTAAAAGGTTTACAAAAATTATTAATAAGGAATGGGATAGACCAGGTGTGCCATTCTCTTCCCCTCCTATTTTTAGAAAAATGTTTCCAATAGACGTCACCACACGGGACTTATGGCAGACAGTCCCTAAGGTGGAGGGAGCAGTTTCTACTCTAGCAAAGCATACTACTATCCCTGTCGAGGACAGTTGTGCTTTTTTAGATCCAATGGATAAAAAATTAGAAGGTTACCTTAAGGAAATGTTTATTCAATAAGGTTTTATCCTACAGCCCCTTGCATGCATTGCTCCTGTCACTGCTGCTGCGGCGTTCTGGTTTGAGTCTCTGGAAGAGGCTTTACAGGTAGCGACTCCATTGGATGACATACTTGGCAAGCTTAGAGCACTTAAGCTAGCCAATTCCTTTGTTTTCTGATGCCATTGTTCATTTGACTAAACTAACGGCTAAGAATTCTGGTTTTGCTATACAGGCGCGCAGGGCGCTATGGCTTAAATCATGGTCAGCTGACGTGACTTCAAAATCTAAGCTACTTAACATTCCCTTCAAGGGGCAGACCCTATTCGGGCCTGGTTTGAAGGAGATTATTGCTGATATTACTGGAGGAAAAGGTCATGCCCTTCCTCAGGACAGGTCCAAATCAAGGGCCAAACAGTCTAATTTTCTTGCCTTTCGAAACTTCAAGGCAAGTGCGCCATCAACTTCCTCTAATGCAAACAAGAGGGAACTTTTGCTCAGTCCAAGACGGTCTGGAGACCAAACCAGACCTGGGACAAAGGTAAGCAGGCCAAAAAGCCTGCTGCTGCCTCTTAAGACAGCATGAAGGAAAGGCCCCCTATCCGGTAACGGATCTAGTAGGGGGCAGACTTTCGCTCTTCGCCCAGGCGTGGGCAAGAGATGTCCAGGATCCCTGGGTGTTGGAAATTATATCCCAGGGATATCTTCTGGACTTCAAAGCTTCCCCCCCAAAAGGGAGATTTCACCTTTCACAATTATCTGCAAACCAGATAAAGAGAGAGGTATTCTTACACTGTGTACGAGACCTCCTAGTTATGGGAGTGATCCATCCAGTTCCAAAGGAGGAACAGGGACAGGGTTTTTACTCAAATCTGTTTGTGGTTCCCAAAAAAGAGGGAACCTTCAGACCAATTTTGGATCTAAAGATCTTAAACAAATTCCTCAGAGTTCCATCATTCAAGATGGAAACTATTCGTACCACCCTATCTATGATCCAGGAGGGTCAATATATGACTACAGTGGATTTAAAGGATGCTTATCTTCACATTCCGATAACAAAGATCATCATCGGTTTCTCAGGTTTGCCTTTCTAGACAGGCATTACCAGTTTGTAGCTCTTCCCTTTGGATTAGCTACAGCCCCAAGAATCTTTACGAAGGTTCTAGGGTCGCTTCTGGCGGTCCTAAGGCCGCGGGGCATAGCAGTGGCCCCTTATTTAGACGACATCCTGATACAGGCGTCAAACTTCCAAATTGCCAAGTCTCATACGGACGTAGTACTGGCATTTCTGAGATCGCATGGGTGGAAAGTGAACGAGGAAAAGAGTTCTCTATCCCCACTCACAAGAGTTTCCTTCCTAGGGACTCTGATAGATTCTGTAGAAATGAAAATTTACCTGACGGAGTCCAGGTTATCAAAGCTTCTAAATTCCTGCCGTGTTCTTCATTCCATTCCGCGCCCTTCGGTGGCTCAGTGCATGGAAGTAATCGGCTTAATGGTAGCGGCAATGGACATAGTGCCGTTTGCACGCCTACATCTCAGACCGCTGCAACTATGCATGCTCAGTCAGTGGAACAGGGATTACACAGATTTGTCCCCTCTACTAAATC
Source organism: Bombina bombina (assembly GCF_027579735.1). Classification (NCBI taxonomy): domain Eukaryota; kingdom Metazoa; phylum Chordata; class Amphibia; order Anura; family Bombinatoridae; genus Bombina; species Bombina bombina. The sequence goes on along the minus strand of NC_069505.1, from coordinate 57,175,764 downwards.
TGGATCAAGAGACCAGGGATTCTCTTCTCTGGTGGCTATCTCGGGTCCATCTGTCCAAAGGTATGACCTTTCGCAGGCCAGATTGGACAATTGTAACAACAGATGCCAGCCTTCTAGGTTGGGGTGCAGTCTGGAACTCCCTGAAGGCTCAGGGATCGTGGACTCAGGAGGAGACACTCCTTCCAATAGATATTCAATGCTCTTCAGGCTTGGCCTCAGTTAGCAACTCTGAGGTACATCAGATTTCAGTCGGACAACATCACGACTGTGGCTTACATCAACCATCAAGGGGGAACAAGAAGTTCCCTAGCGATGTTAGAAGTCTCAAAGATAATTCGCTGGGCAGAGACTCACTCTTGCCACCTATCAGCTATCCATATCCCAGGTGTAGAGAACTGGGAGGCGGATTTTTTAAGTCATCAGACTTTTCATCCGGGAGAGTGGGAACTCCATCTGGAGGTGTTTGCACAATTGATTCATCGTTGGGGCAAACCAGAACTGGATCTCATGGCGTCTCGCTAGAACGCCAAGCTTCCTTGTTACGGATCCAGGTCCAGGGATCCCAAGGTGACGCTAATAGATGCTCTAGCAGCGCCCTAGTCTTTCAACCTGGCTTATGTGTTTCCACCGTTTCCTCTGCTCCCTCGACTGATTGCCAAGGTCAAGCAGGAGAGAGCATCAGTGATTTTGATAGCGCCTGCGTGGCCACGCAGGACCTGGTATGCAGATCTGGTGGACATGTCATCCTTTCCACCATGGACTCTGCCTCTGATACAGGACCTTCTACTTTAGGGTCCTTTCAACCATCCAAATCTAATTTCTCTGAGACTGACTGCCTGGAGATTGAACGCTTGATTTTATCAAAGCGTGGCTTCTCCGAGTCAGTCATTGATACTTTAATACAGGCACGAAAGCCTGTCACCAGGAAAATTTACCATAAAATATGGCGTACATTTCTTTATTTGTGTGAATCCAAGGGTTAGGATTCCCAGGATATTATCTTTTCTCCAAGATGGTTTGGAAAAAGGATTGTCAGCTAGTTCCTTAAAAGGACAGATTTCTGCTCTGTCTATTCTTTTGCACAAGCGTCTGGCAGATGTTCCAGACGTTCAGGAATTTTGTCAGGCTTTGGTTAGAATCAAGCCTGTGTTTAAACCTGTTGCTCCCCCATGGAGCTTTAATTTGGTTCTTAAGGTTCTTCAAGGAGTTCCGTTTGAACCTCTTCATTCCATAGATATCAAACTTTTATCTTGGAAAATTCTGTTTTTGGTAGCTATTTCCTCGGCTCGTAGAGTCTCCGAGTTATCTGCTTTACAATGTGATTCTCCTTATCTGATCTCCCATACGGATAAGGTAGTCCTGCGTACCAAACCTGGGTTTTTACCTAAGGTGGTATCTAACAAGAATATCAATCAAGAGATTGTTGTTCCATCCTTGTGTCCTAATCCTTCTTCAAAGAAGGAACGTCTATTACACAATCTGGACGTGGTTCGTGCTTTAAAGTTTTACTTACAAGCTACTAAAGATTTTTGTCAAACATCTGCTTTGTTTGTTGTCTACTCTGGACAGAGGAGAGGTCAAAAGGCTTCGGCAACCTCTTTCTTTTTGGCTAAGAAGCATAATCCGCTTAGCCTATGAGACTGCTGGCCAGCAGCCTCCTGAAAGGATAACAGCTTATTCTACTAGAGCTGTGGCTTCCACTTGGGCCTTTAAAAATGAGGCTTCTGTTGAACAGATTTGCAAGGCGGCGACTTGGTCTTCGCTTCATACTTTTTCTAAATTCTACAAATTTGATACTTTTGCTTCTTCGGAGGCTATTTTTGGGAGAAAGGTTTTACAGGCAGTGGTACCTTCCATTTAAGTTCCTGCCTTGTCCCTCCCTTCATCCGTGTACTTTAGCTTTGGTATTGGTATCCCACAAGTAATGGATGATCCGTGGACTGGATACACCTTACAAGAGAAAACACAATTTATGCTTACCTGATAAATGTATTTCTCTTGTGGTGTATCCAGTCCACGGCCCGCCCTGTCATTTTAAGGCAGGTAATTTTTTCATTTAAACTACAATCACCACTGCACCCTATGGTTTCTCCTTTCTCTGCGTGTTTTCGGTCGAATGACTGGATATGGCAGTTAGGGGAGGAGCTATATAACAGCTCTGCTGTGGGTGTCCTCTTGCAACTTCCTGTTGGGAATGAGAATATCCCACAAGTAATGGATGATCCGTGGACTGGATACACCACAAGAGAAATAAATTTATCAGGTAAGCACAGTGTCGGCTCCAAGGGGGGGGCATTGGGGGTCAATGCCCACCCAAATGCAATGCTCTGCCCCCTCAAAATATATTGATATGATCATAGGCTTTAAAAATAATAAATAAAATAATGAATTTTTATGTAATGCTGCATGCAAGGGGCAGAGTTAGCTGGCAAACTGTGAGGTCGCATCACACATCTGCAAGGAGTTCCGTGTCTTAACCTCTTATTTGGAATTGGAAGTTAATTAGAGACTTTTTGGACTTGTCTTTTAACCCTATTAATTTTACCTAACTATTGTGAGTTACTCATTTTCTTAAACAATAGACCATGATAAGAATATGATTGTATCATATAAATATGTCTATAAATGGCTACCGGCTTCTATCAACGCCTCAAAAGTGCACTGTGATCTCACAGTGCACTTTTAAGGCGTCGATAGAAGCCAGTAGCCATTTAAAGACTTATATTTATATGATACAATCATATTCTTATAGGTTCACAGTACATAGGTTGTATTAAGTAGCCTGATATCCGTTAGTTATTGTGAAACAGGTATAGCTAAATCTAATCTACAAAATTACCAGTACCTGAAAACCTAGTATTCTCATTGCTATATTGGGGGGGGGTTTGGGGTGCATGGCTGTTTAGGGGATAGAAATAGTGGCAACGGTGTTAGTTTAAGCAAATATCAACCCCTTCATAATATAGTATGCTGAAATAATAGTAGATATATAATCTATTCAGTATTCATTATATACCAGTTGGTATCACTGGTGAAGTGTAGGAGAAGGGGGATGCTGACTGTCTGATAGATATATAGGTACAAAAAAGAGAGAGAAGTTTGACAGTACCCAGCACTCACAAAACACTATATAGTAACAGTATGCATTGAAAACCGGATTGTGTCAAGAACTGGTTATTAAAACGTAACTTTTACTAATGATAGGATAAAATAATAAAGGTTGGTAAATAGTACCAAATGTATAACATAAATATGTGAGACATACATTTAAAACTTAGATTAAGAAACAGATCAGGACTGTGTGTGTGAGACTTCAAAAACAGAATTACTTCCCTGGGTAATAGTTCAAATACACCGTAACCCTTAGGGCTCAGAGAATACACGGATTGCTCTAAAGCTAATCTAAAAAGGGGATTGACCCCAACAACATTACCTAATCTGAGCAATACTGGTACCTAGAGCAGGAGAGGAAACGGTTTATAAATGACTGATTAAGGAAGGCAATTGCCACATCCATATAAGCTTAGAAAAGTCCCAGGTAAACACAAATTAGCAAGTCTCATGCACACAGACAATGCCTGATGTACATTTCGCCGCTAGCACGGCTTTCTCATTTAGCCTCTGAGAAAGCCGTGCTAGCGGCGAAATGTACATCAGGCATTGTCTGTGTGCATGAGACTTGCTAATTTGTGTTTACCTGGGACCTTTCTTAGCTCATATTGATGTGGCAATTGCCTTCCTTAATCAGTCATTTATAAACCGTTTCCTCTCCTGCTCTAGATACCAGTATTGCTCAGATTAGGTAATGTTGTTGGGGTCAATCCCCTTTTTAGATTAGCTTTAGAGCAATCCGTGTATTCTCTGAGCCCTGAGGGTTACGGTGTATTTGAACTATTACCCAGGGAAGTCTCACACACACAGTCCTGATCTGTTTCTTAATCTAAGTTTTAAATGTATGTCTCACATATTTATGGTATACATTTGGTACTATTTACCACCCTTTTTATTCTATCATTAGTAAAAGTTACGTTTTAATAACCAGTTCTGGACACAATCCGGTTTTCAATGCATACTGTTACTATATAGTGTTTTGTGAGTGCTGGGTACTGTCAAACTTCTCTCTCTTTTTTGTACCTTTTTAGGGGATATGATTGAAATTTGAGAATGAGTTTAAGAGTTTTGGATCATGGTGAATAAGGGGTGAATTGGTTTTAAGGAGCTATTGCCCTGGGGGTCTCAAGTTTACTGTCTCTGTTTTAGTGCACTGCATAGGATTTAGATTTCATTCTTTTACCTAGTGATTTAGCACATATTCTCTAAATGTTAATAGTGAGGAATAAGCCAGCCAGAAGCTACACTTTCCTGCAGAATATATAGGTCTGCTCTTATTTTGACTCTCATACATGCTTTGTAAATGCGTGCCCCCTTGTGAAAAAAAAAGGCCCCCCCATTTCATTCGTTCTGGAGCCGACCCTGGGTAAGCATAAATTGTGTTTTTTTTCTTTCAAGATTTAGAAAGAACATGCAATTTTAAACAACTTTGTAATTTACTTCTATTATCTAATATGCTTAATTCTATTGCTACCCTTTGCTTAAAAGCATATCTAGATACGCTCAGTAGCTGCTGACTGGTGGCTGGACATAGATGCCTCGTGTGATTGGCTCACCCATGTGCATTGCTATTCCTTCAACAAAGGATGTCTGAAAAATTAAGCAAATTAGATAATAGAAGTAAATTGGAAAGTTGTTTAAAATTGTATTCTCTTTCTGAATCATGAAATATATTTTTGGGGTTTAATGTCCCTTTAATTAGTTGGTTTGCAAGTAGTTGGTCTGTGCACATCACCAGCTGCATCTCTCCAATGAGCTCCTGCACATGGTATTGTGTTTTATGGTTATGTTCTTAGCCTAAAGGACGTCTACAGACGTTTACTTTTCACTTTTTCAGGACAGTATAAGTTTGCAACCCAGAAATAATAGGAGTCATCATTTGGATTGTTTATATTAAATCAGGTGATTTGGGACTATGCTTTGCATGATATAGTGCCAAGCTTGTTGTTTACACCTAGCCATAGATTGGTGGGATTTGTTTTTTTTAATTCTTTAGCGCTGCAGAATCTGTTGACGCTCTACAAATAACCGATAATAATAATATGCACTATTATCTGTTTGCACAATTATTAGCGGATCGCTCGCTATTGCTTATTATATGTACTCTATAGATAAATGTGTAAGGCTTTGTACTGTTATAGTCCTTAGAGCTTTTTACTTTTTTATTTTTATATTTTAATTAATTGTAATATGTACCAAATTCAACCTCTATAAGTATATATCTGTTATTTTAAGAGCGGACTAGATATTTTTTCCCTAACCTTATAGCTGGTTGTTTACCAGTGCATATAGATCTTCAAGATATTTTATGTTAGAATTAAGTACAGGCTTACTTTGTTAAGAGGCCCCTTGCATTGCTGGAGAGTTAAAGATAAATATCCCACCTTTGTGAAATTGGCAAAACCCTACTTATGCATCTCAGGCACCTCAACATTATCTGAGCACCTCTTATCTGCTGCAGGCAAAATAGCTTCAAAAAGGGAGCCAGCTTCAGCCAGGAGAATGTGGTCATGTTGACAGTTTTGCATTTCAATGCAAAATTTCTGAAAGGTGGTATATGTGATAGTCTACCTTCTACATCTTTTGAAACAGTTTGTGGCTTTGTTTTGCTTATTTTTCAAAAAATGTCTGCTGTTTAAATATTTTTCTCTTGTAAGGTGTATCCAGTCCACGGATCATCCATTACTTGTGGGATATTCTCATTCCCAACAGGAAGTTGCAAGAGGAAACCCACAGCAGAGCTGCAATATAGCTTCTCCCCTAACTGTCATACCCAGTCATTCTCTTGCAACTCTCAACAAACAAGGAGGTCGTAAGAGAGAGTGGTTAAATATAGCTAGTTTATTTTCTTCAATCAAAAGTTTGTTATTTTTAAATAGTACCGGAGTTGTGCTATTTTATCTCAGGCAGTAAATAGAAGAAGAATCTGCCTGAGGTTTCTATGATCTTAGCAGGTTTTAACTAAGATCCATTGCTGTTCTCACATATGTCTGAGGGGATTACACAGATGAGGTAAAACTTCAGCGAGAGAATGGCGTGCAGTTTATTCTGCTATCAGGTATGTGCAGTTATAATTTTTTCTAGAGATGGAAAACACTAGAAAATGCTGCTGATACCGGATTAATGTAAGTTAAGCCTGAATACAGTGATTTAATAACGACTGGTATCATGCTTACTCCCAGGGGTAATACCCTTATGATATTTACAATATAAAACGTTTGCTGGCATGTTTAATCGTTTTTATATATACTTTGGTGATAAAACTTTATTGGGGCCTAGTTTTTTCCAGATGGCTGGCTTAAATTTTGCCTAGAAACAGTTTCCTGAGGCTTTCCACTGTGTTACTATGAGTGGGAGGGGCCTATTTTAACGTTTTTTTTTTATGCAGTTAAAATTACAAACTAAGACATCCAGATTCCCTCAAAGGCCCCCTGAATGCTATAGGACATCTCTAAAGGGCCCAAAGGCTTTCCAAAGTCGTTTATTGGAGAAGGTAGGGCTACAGCTTGCTGTGGCAGTTGGTTGTGACTGTTAAAAAAAACCTCTATTTCGTTTTTTTGATCCGTTTTTTGAACTAAGGGGTTAATCATCCATTTGCAAGTGGGTGCAATGCTCTGCTAGTCTATTACATACACTGTAAAAAAATTGTTTGATTTACTGCATTTTTTCACTGTTTTTCAAATTCTGACAAAATTTGTTTCTCTTAAAGGCACAGTACCATTTATTATATTTGCTTGTTAACTTGATTTAAAGTGTTTTCCAAGCTTGCTATTCTCATTGCTAGTCTGTATAAACATGTCTGACATAGAAGAAACTCCTTGTTCATTATGTTTAAAAGCCATGGTGGAACCCCCTCTTAGAATGTGTACCAAATGTACTGATTTCATTTTAGGCAATAAAGATCATTTTCTGTCTTTTAAAATTTTTTTATCACCAGAGGAATCTGACAAGGGGGAAGTTATGCTGACTAACTTTCCCCACGTGTCAGACCCTTTGACTCCCGCTTAAGGGACTCACGCTCAAATGGCGCCAAGTACATCTAGGGCGCCCATAGCGTTTACTTTACAAGACATGGCGACAGTCATGGATAATACACTGTCAGCGGTATTAGCCAGACTACCTGAACTTAGAGGTAAGCGAGATAGCTCTGGGGTGAGACAAAATGCAGAGCATACTGACGCTTTAAGAACCATGTCTGATACTGCCTCACAATATGCAGAAGCTGAGGAAAGAGAGCTTCAGTCAGTGGGTGATGTTAATGACTCAGGAAGATACCTGATTCTAATATTTCTACATTTAAATTTAAGCTTGTACACCTCCGCGTGTTGCTTAGGGAGGTTTTAGCTGCTCTGAATGACTGTGATTCCATTGCAGTGCCAGAGAAATTGTGTAGACTGGATAAATACTTGCAGTGCCGGTGTGTACTGATGTTTTTCCAATACCTAAAAGGTTTACAAAAATTATTAATAAGGAATGGAATAGACCAGGTGTGCCATTCTCTTCCCCTCCTATTTTTAGAAAAATGTTTCCAATAGACGCCACCACACGGGACTTATGGCAGACAGTCCCTAAGGTGGAGGGAGCAGTTTCTACTCTAGCAAAGCGTACTACTATCCCTGTCGAGGACAGTTGTGCTTTTTTAGATACAATGGATAAAAAATTAGAAGGTTACCTTAAGAAAATATTTATTCAACAAGGTTTTATCCTACAGCCCCTTGCATGCATTGCCCCTGTCACTGCTGCTGCGGCGTACTGGTTTGAGTCTCTGGAAGAGGCTTTACAGGTAGCGACTCCATTGGATGACATACTTGACAAACTTAGAGCACTTAAGCTAGCCAATTCTTTTATTTCTGATGCCATTGTTCATTTGACTAAACTAACGGCTAAGAATTCTGGTTTTGCTATACAGGCGCGCAGAGCGCTATGGCTTAAATCTTGGACAGCTGATGTGACTTCAAAATCTAAGCTACTTAACACTCCCTTCAAGGGGCAGACTCTATTCGGGCCTGGTTTGAAGGAGATTATTGCTGATATCACTGGAGGAAAAGGTCATGCCCTTCCTCAGGACAGGTCCAAATCTAGGGCCAAACAGTCTAATTTTCGTGCCTTTCAAAACTTCAAGGCAGGTGCGGCATCAACTTCCTCTAATAATAAACAAGAGGGAACTTTTGCTCAATCTAAGACGGTCTGGAGACCAAACCAGACCTGGAAAAAAGGTAAGCAGGTCAAAAAAGCCTGCTGCTGCCTCTAAGACAGCATGAAGGAACGGCCCCCTATCCGGTAACGGATCTAGTAGGGGGCAGACTTTCACTCTTCGACCAGGCGTGGGCAAGAGATGTTCAGGATCCCTGGGCGTTGGAAATTATATCCCAGGGATATCTTCTGGACTTCAAAGCTTCCCCCCCAAAAGGGAGATTTCACCTTTCACAATTATCTGCACACCAGATAAAGAGAGAGGCATTCTTACACTGTGTACGAGACCTCCTAGTTATGGGAGTGAACAGCAACAGGGTTTTTACTCAAATCTGTTTGTGGTTCTCAAAAAAGAGGGAACCTTCAGACCAATTTTGGATCTAAAGATCTTAAACAAATTCCTCAAAGTTCCGTCGTTCAAGATGGAAACTATTCGTACCATCCTACCACTGATCCAGGAGGGTCAATATATGACTACAGTGGATCTAAAGGATGCTTATCTTCACATTCCAATACACAAAGATCATCATCGGTTTCTCAGGTTTGCCTTTCAAGACAGGCATTACCAGTTGTAGCTCTTCCCTTTGGATTAGCTACAGCCCAAAGAATCTTTACAAAGTTTCTAGGATCGCTTATAGCGGTCCTAAGGCCACGGGGCATAGCAGTAGCCCCTTATTTAGACAACATCCTGATACAGGCGTCAAACTTCCAAATTGCCAAGTCTCATACGGACGTAGTACTGGCATTTATGAGGTCGCATGGGTGGAAAGTGAACGAAGAAAAGAGTTCTCTATCCCCACTCACAAGAGTTTCCTTTCTAGGGACTCTGATAGATTCTATAGAAATGAAAATTCACCTGACTGAGTCCAGGTTATCAAAGCTTCTAAATTCCTGCCGGGTTCTTCATTCCATTCCGCGCCCTTCGGTGGCTCAGTGTATGGAAGTAATCGGCTTAATGGTAGCGGCAATGGACATAGTGCCGTTTGAACGCTTACATCTCAGACCGCTGCAACTATGCATGCTCAGTCAGTGGAGCGGGGATTACACAGATTTGTCCCCTCAACTGAATCTGGACCAAGAGACCAGGGATTCTTTTCCCTGGTAGCTATCTCGGGTCCATCTGTCCAAAGGTATGACCTTTCGCTGGCCAGATTGGACAATTGTAACAACAAATGCCAGCCTTCTAGGTTGGGGTGCAGTCTGGAACTCCCTGAAGGCTCAGGGATCGTGGACTCAGGAGGAGTCTCTCCTTCCAATAAATATTCTGGAACTAAGAGCGATATTCGAGGCTCTTCAGGCTTGGCCTCAGTTAGCAACTCTGAGGTACATCAGGTTTCAGTCGGACAACATCACGACTGTAGCTTACATCAACCATCAAGGGGGAACAAGAAGTTCCCTAGAGATGTTAGAAGTTCAAAAATAATTCACTGGGCAGAGATTCACTCTTGCCACCTATCAGCTATCCATATCCCAGGTGTAGAGCACTGGGAGGCGGATTTTACTAAGTCGTCAGACTTTTCATCCGGGAGAGTGGGAACTCCATCCGGGAGAGTGGGAACTCCATCCGGAGGTATTTGCACAGCTGATTCATCGTTGGGGCAAACCAGAACTGGATCTCATGGCGTCTCGCCAGAACGCCAAGCTTCCGTGTTACGGATCCAGGTCCAGGGATCCCAAGGCGACACTGATAGATGCTCTTGCAGCGCCCTGGTCTTTCAACCTGGCTTATGTGTTTCCACCGTTTCCTCTGCCCCCTCGACTGATTGCCAAGATCAAGCAGGAGAAAGCATCGGTGATTCTGATAGCACCTGCGTGGCCACGCAGGACCTGGTTTGCAGATCTAGTGGACATGTCATCCTTTCCACCATGGTCTCTGCCTCTGAGACAGGACCTTCTACTTCAGGGTCCTTCCAACCATCCAAATCTAATTTCTCTGCGGCTGACTGCCTAGAGATTGAACGCTTGATTTTATCAAAGCGTGGCTTCTCCGAGTCAGTTATTGATACCTTAATACGGGCACGAAAGCCTGTCACCAGGAAAATTTACCATAAGGTATGGCGTAGATATCTTTATTGGTGTGAATCCAAGGGTTACTCATGGAGTAAGGTCAGGATTCCTAGGATATTATCTTTTCTCCAAGAAGGTTTGGAAAAAGGATGGTCAGCTAGTTAAGCGTCTGGCAGATGTTCCAGACGTTCAGGCATTTTGTCAGGCTTTAGTTAGAATCAAGCCTGTGTTTAAACCGGTTGCTCCACCATGGAGCTTAAACTTGGTTCTTAAGGTTCTTCAAGAAGTTCCGTTTGAACCTCTTCATTCCATAGATATCAAACTTTTATCTTGAAAAGTCCTTTTTTGGTAGCTATTTCCTCGGCTCGTAGAGTCTCCGAGTTATCTGCCTTACAATGTGATTCTCCTTATCTGATTTTTCATACGGATAAGGTAGTCCTGCGTACCAAATCTGGGTTTTTACCTAAGGTGGTATCTAACAAGAATATCAATCAAGAGATTGTTGTTCCATCCTTGTGTTTCACAATCTGGACGTGGTCCGTGCTTTAAAGTTTTTACTTACAAGCTACTAAAGATTTTCGTCAAACATCTGCTTGGTTTGTTGTCTTCTCTGGACAGAGGAGATATCAAAAGGCTTCGGCAACCTCTCCTTCTTTTTGGCTAAGAAGCTTAATCCGCTTAGCCTATGAGACTGCTGGACAGCAGCCTCCTGAAAGGATTACAGCTCATTCCACTAGAGCTGTGGCTTCCACTTGGGCCTTTAAAAATGAGGCTTCTTTTGAACAGATTTGCAAGGCGGCGACTTGGTCTTCGCTTCATACTTTTCAAAATTTTGCAAATTTGATACTTTTGCTTCTTCGGAGGCTATATTTGGGAGAAAGGTTTTACAGGCAGTGTTTCCTTCCATTTAAGTTCCTGCCTTGTCCCTCCCTTCATCTGTGTACTTTAGCTTTGGTATTGGTATCCCACAAGTAATGTATGATCCGTGGACTGGATACACCTTACAACAGAAAACACAATTTATACTTACCTGATAAATTTATTTCTCTTGTGGTGTATCCAGTCCACGGCCCGCCCTGTCATTTTAAGGCAGGTAATTTTTAAATTTAAACTACAGTAACCACTGCACCCTATGGTTCCTCCTTTCTCGGCTTGTTTTCGGTCGAATGACTGGCTATGACAGTTAGGGGAGGAGCTATATTGCAGCTCTGCTGTGGGTTTCCTCTTGCAACTTCCTGTTGGGAATGAGAATATCCCACAAGTAATGGATGATCCGTGGACTGGATACACCACAAGAGAAATAAATTTATCAGGTAAGCATAAATTGTGTTTTTATTCTGAAGTTTCTATTTGTAACACTCAGTTTGTGGATTGTATTTTAAATATAGGGGTGGGGGTTGTTCTGATTAGTCGATTAATCGAAAAAATAATCGGCCGATTAATCGATTATGAAAATAATCGTTAGCTGCAGCCCTACTGATTTACCTAATCCTGTTTTTAGGCAGTAAGTTTGGTTTTGCTTTTCTGGTCATTATAGTAAAACAATGACAAGGTCTAATCTGTTAGAGTACTATTGGCCCTACAATACTGTGTGTTTAACGTCTTCAAAGGGTTAAATGCACAGAAGAGATACGCTTGGGTAGAACTCAGCTGGTCTCAAGCAGAAAATGCTTCTGATTCAATCAGCAGTGCTAGTCGCACGACTCACATGGTTGTATTCCTACTGTGTATTTAACCACTTTGCAGGGATTAAAGGGACATTAAACACTAAATAAACGCTAAATAGAATGATGCATTCAAAGAAACTATTAGTCTGAGAATAAAATGTAGATGGATTTTTTAAAGTTTCATTAGCCGTTTAAATATTGGCAAAATAAGTGTAAAGTTTTAGTGTCTATAAACAATGGGAGCTGCCATGTTGTAACTTAGGTTACCTTCTCTGCTGTGGCCAATTAGGGACAGTTATAAATAGGTCACTAGAGTGTGCAGCCAATGGCTGTGTGGTATATAACGGTGTTCTGCACTTCCATTTCTAACAGGAACTGAAAAGCTCACAATTTCAGAATAGAAGTAAAGGAAAAGGGGACAAAATAAATAATAAAAGTAAATTGCATTTTTATATATATATATATATATATATATATATATATATATATATATATATATATATATATATATATATGATTTATCATTTTTAAGTAACCATCTCGTTTAATGTCCCTTTAAACACACACTATAGTCTAGGGTTGATAGTATTAAAATGACAAGCTCTTATGGTTTCAGACGTCATTTTCTGTCTTTAATGGCCCTTTAAGTTATAAGGAACATTGATAGCAGGTTCATAAGCGTATACACAAATGGCTTAAATCTAAAAAACATTCAAAGTTCTCATAGTTTACGTGTGCTTGAATTTTACAAGGAAGGTTCATGGTTTCAGCACCCATAGCCCTGTCACTGCAGCCAAGAAGTTAGATCCATTTTTTTATTTATTATTCGCTTTTTTTACAAAATGACAAACAAATATTAGTTGCTTAATTGTATATGTTCTTATTCAAATGCAAATATATTTAGCAGTACTGTACAATTTTTCTTCGCTTTTAATGTATTTTCGGTTATTCGTTTTACTTGCTGGAGTGTAACCTGTTTACAAATAGCTTATGCCATTCGAAATCGCTGCTTTTGTCTGTTGAAACTGACGCCTCTAATGAAACCTCCTTCAATACAGCACTATTGTTGTAGAAAGACTTTGTAAACAAGAGGCAGCAATAGAAAACTACCTTCCAGTGGGAGGGAGAGCCCAGTCCATTTGAAAGGTTATTCCTGCAGTTGGGTTGAATACTATGCGCCCTTATTAAAAGTACACTCCCCTCACTGAAATGTTAAGAGTTTGTTCCTAAATAAAAAAGTATTTGGTATGAATATTTAGTCTTCTTTCAGTTTTGCTTAGGTCCACCAATACAAAGAGGCAAAAAAAGTTATCATTTCTATTAGAGGGACATGAAACTTTTTCGTTCATGATTCAGAAAGAGCATATTATTTTAAACAACGTTCTAACTGACTTCTATTATCACATTTTGTTTGTTCTCATGGTGTGTTTTGTTGAAAAGCGTGCACGTGCCTGAGACTCTCTATGGCAGCAGTTTTGCAAGAATGCTATCCATTTGCAAACAGCGCTAGTTTCCTGCCATATATTGCTCCAGACGCCTACCTAGGTATCTCTTAAAGATGAATATGGGAACAAAGCAAATTTGATAATAGAAATAAATTGGAAGCTTTTTTTTAAATTGTATGCCGTGTCTTAACGACAGAATCATATTTTGGAGTTTTATATTTAACAGAGTTCTAAAGCTAGCGGTTTCCGTGATTTTAATGTTTGAACAAAAACTTTACCTCTGGCATTAATGTTTGTAGGTTTTATTCATACCCTACACAATATAATGCTGCTTAGAGCATAGTGCACTATATAATGATCAATATCTACACGTAGGGCCCCTTAGAGGTGGCGGAGACTGTAAGAAGCAGCGGTCTCAGCAGGCTCGTATGCTGCTTCATACATGGAGCCTATAGTTTTTTGGTGTCTGACTACCATATTTTAGATTTTATGTCTCAGTACATCATTAGTTGCAAACAATATGCTGACACTGACCATCTGTTCCTTTCTTTACAGCTGGAGATAGATGGGAAGATCGGCTCATTACACATGTTTCTAACCCCACAGCAGATCGGCAATCTGCAGCAACTCATGGATGCCTTAAGTATTTCAGGTGAGGACTCTGTAGGAACCGCGTGTTTCTTAAAGTGATGGTAAACTATCCCTATTTTAAAAAACAGATCTGAAATGTTAGTGATATTTTAGATCGAGTTTAATACTTCAGTTGTAATGAAGATGAAATGTAACTTAGTTTTTAAAATAGATATGAAATTTAGATACCCCGCGCTCCGCTGCCCACTTCAAAAGTCAATTTCCATCTTAATAGGAGGGGAGTCCACTGCTTCATTCATTACTTGTGGGAATTAAGAACCTGGCCATCAGGAGGAGGCAAAGACACCCCAGCCAAAGGCTTAAATACCTCCCCCACTCCCCTCATCCCCCAGTCATTCTTTGCCTTTCCAAGAAGGTTGGCAGATAAGTGTCGGAAGATTCAGAGTAGTCTCTTATGGAGGGCAGTACTCTTCGAAATAGGACTGGAGTTTTAAGTAACCTTGTCAGCCTCTCAGTGAGAGCATTGATAAATGTTAGAGTCCAGAGATGCAGGGAGAGTCTTTCTGCGAACCCATCCCGACTCAGATTAACAGCTCCATAAGCAATCAGCGTTGACAAGTTTCGCTGCCTGCTTTCTGCTCTCAAGTCCATGTCAGGAGTGATGCTACTACCCTATCACACTTAAAAGGCCGTGTTCCTGTTCCACGGCATTGATTCTGGTAAGATCATTACGTTTATATATATATATATATATATATATATATATATATATATATATGAAAGAAGACAGGGTCACAGTGTAACTTCCTCTTTCCCGACCTGCGTTCAGAGTCGAAGCTGTTTCTCGTAGTCCGGGTCATAGGAGGTGGTGAGTGCCCCCCCGGCCATTGGGATATAAGGGTGCCATTTAACTTTTATCAAGTCCGTAATAAAGGCTCAAGCTATGGGTATGGAGGACTCTGATATGTTAGAGGATACGCCCTCTTTATCTAAACCGATTAACTGTGTATATTGTGAGGAGGTTCCAGTTGAACCGCCTACTCAACTCTGTTCCACATGCTTTGATGATATTGCTATACAGGGAGTGCAGAATTATTAGGCAAATGAGTATTTTGACCACATCATCCTCTTTATGCATGTTATCTTACTCCAAGCTGTATAGGCTCGAAAGCCTACTACCAATTAAGCATATTAGGTGATGTGCATCTCTGTAATGAGAAGGGGTGTGGTCTAATGACATCAACACCTTATATCAGGTGTGCATAATTATTAGGCAACTTCCTTTCCTTTGGCAAAATGGGTCAAAAGAAGGACTTGACAGGCTCAGAAAAGTCAAAAATAGTGAGATATCTTGCAGAGGGATGCAGCACTCTTAAAATTGCAAAGCTTCTGAAGCGTGATCATCGAACAATCAAGCGTTTCATTCAAAATAGTCAACAGTGTCGCAAGAAGCGTGTGGAAAAACCAAGGCACAAAATAACTGCCCATGAACTGAGAAAAGTCAAGCGTGCAGCTGCCAAGATGCCACTTGCCACCAGTTTGGCCATATTTCAGAGCTGCAACATCACTGGAGTGCCCAAAAGCACAAGGTGTGCAATACTCAGAGACATGGCCAAGGTAAGAAAGGCTGAAAGACGACCACCACTGAACAAGACACACAAGCTGAAACGTCAAGACTGGGCCAAGAAATATCTCAAGACTGATTTTTCAAAGGTTTTATGGACTGATGAAATGAGAGTGAGTCTTGATGGGCCAGATGGATGGGCCCGTGGCTGGATTGGTAAAGGGCAGAGAGCTCCAGTCTGACTCAGACGCCAGCAAGGTGGAGGTGGAGTACTGGTTTGGGCTGGTATCATCAAAGATGAGCTTGTGGGGCCTTTTCGGGTTAAGGATGGAGTCAAGCTCAACTCCCAGTCCTACTGCCAGTTTCTGGAAGACACCTTCTTCAAGCAGTGGTACAGGAAGAAGTCTGCATCCTTCAAGAAAAACATGATTTTCATGCAGGACAATGCTCCATCACACGCGTCCAAGTACTCCACAGCGTGGCTGGCAAGAAAGGGTATAAAAGAAGAAAATCTAATGACATGGCCTCCTTGTTCACCTGATCTGAACCCCATTGAGAACCTGTGGTCCATCATCAAATGTGAGATTTACAAGGAGGGAAAACAGTACACCTCTCTGAACAGTGTCTGGGAGGCTGTGGTTGCTGCTGCACGCAATGTTGATGGTGAACAGATCAAAACACTGACAGAATCCATGGATGGCAGGCTTTTGAGTGCCCTTGCAAAGAAAGGTGGCTATATTGGTCATTGATTTGTTTTTGTTTTGTTTTTGAATGTCAGAAATGTATATTTGTGAATGTTGAGATGTTATATTGGTTTCACTGGTAAAAATTAATAATTGAAATGGGTATATATTTGTTTTTTGTTAAGTTGCCTAATAATTATGCACAGTAATAGTCACCTGCACACACACATATCCCCCTAAAATAGCTATAACTAAAAACAAACTAAAAACTACTTCCAAAACTATTCAGCTTTGATATTAATGAGTTTTTTGGGTTCATTGAGAACATGGTTGTTGTTCAATAATAAAATTAATCCTCAAAAATACAACTTGCCTAATAATTCTGCACTCTCTGTATCTAATAAGAATAGAATATTTAGTATGACTGAGCCGTCCACCTCGGAGAGTTTTCCACCACGCGAGGTGCGTTCCCTGCACTCATCTCCGATTACACAAGCAGTTCCCCAGGGCACTACTAATCCTCCTGCGGGAGGGGCCCTTTGGCTGCCTGACTTCGCCGATCAGTTACAGACAGCGGATTCTGTGGCCATTAATGCGATGCCTTGCCCTACTAAGCGCAAGCGGAAGGTTCGGCACTGCTATCCGTCTCAGGGGTCTTCGACTCCGCTGGATGTCTCAGATTATCCGCTGAGGAGGAGAACTCCGACTTGTTGGAGGATGTCGCTTCTGGGTGGAATCAGCTACTTTTAGGCCTCCATCCACGGAGGAACCAGATTTTAAAGGGACACTGAACCCAAATTTTTTCTTTCGTGATTCAGATAGAGCATGAAATTTTAAGAAACTTTCTAATTTACTCCAATTATAAAATTTTCTTCACTCTCTTGGTATCTTTATTTGAAATGCAAGAATGTAAGTTTAGATGCCGGCCCATTTTTGGTGGACAACCTGGGCTGTTCTTGCTGATTGGTGGCTAAATTCATCCACCAATAAAAAAGTGTTTCAAGTCATATCCGCCCAGAGGCAGGTTCCTCCTGTCAAACATATCTTCAAAACCAGAGAAGAGAGATGCCTTCCTGGGGTGTGTGAGGGATCTCTCATCTCTCGGAGAGGTCTGGGGTATTATTCAAATCTTTTCATGGTCCCAAAGAAGGAGGGCATGTTTCGTCCAATTCTGGACCTAAAGACCCCAATTAAGTTTTTGTCAGTTCCATCGTTCAAAATGGAGACGATCAGGTCAATTTTGCCCCTGGTTCAAGAGGGACAATTCATGACTATAGACCTAAAGGACGCTTACCTTCACGTTCCAATCCACAAAGATCATGTCAGGTTTCTAAGATTCTCCTTCCTGGACAGACACTTCCAGTTTGTGACCCTTCCCTTTGGTATGGCGACTGCCCCAAAAGTCTTTACAAAGGTTCTGGTTGCTCTACTCATGGTAGCGAGAGCCAGAGGGATTGCTGTGGCACCTTATCTGGACGATATCCTGGTCCAGGCAGGAAACTGAAGGTTCGGCACTGCTATCCGTCTCAGGGGTCTTCGACTCCGCTGGATGTCTCAGATAGATTATCTGCTGAGGAGGACAACTCCGACTTATCGGAGGATGTCGCTTCTGGGTTGGAATCGGCTACTTTTAGGCCTCCGTCCGCGGAGGAACCAGATTTAAAGGGACACTGAACCCAAATTTTTTCTTTCGTGATTCAGATAGAGCATGAAATTTTAAGCAACTTTCTAATTTACTCCTATTATAAAATTTTCTTCACTCTCTTGGTATCTTTATTTGAAATGCAAGAATGTTAGTTTAGATGCCGGCCCATTTTTGGTGAACAACCTGGGTTGTTCTTGCTGATTGGTGGATAAATTCATCCACCAATAAAAAAGTGCTGTTTAGAGTGCTGAACCAAAAAAGCCTAGATGCCCGATGCCTTCTTTTTCCAATAAAGATAGCAAGAGAACAAAGAAAAATTGATAATAGGAGTAAATTAGAAAGTTGTTTAAAATTGCATGCTCTATTCGAATCATGAAATAAAAAAATTGGGTTCAGTGTCCTTTTAAGTTTAAAATGGAGCATTTGTGCTTCCTGCTGAAAGAGGTGCTTGCTATGCTGGAGGTTCCGGAACCGAAACTACCGGAGGAACCTTCGATCCCTAAACTTGATAGGGTGTATGAGGACAGGGTAGTGCCTTTGGGCCTTCCCGGTTCCCATCAAGATGGCTAATATTATTAAGAATGAATGGGAGAAACTTGGCTTGTCCTTTTCCCCTCCTCTTCTTTTAAAAAGCTATTCCCTGTTCTGGATTCACAGCTTGAGCTGTGGGGTACCATCCCTAAGGTGGATGGTGCTATCTCCACGCTCGCTAAGAGAACGACTATTCCGCTTGAGGATAGCTCAATAAAAAGATGGAGTCCATGTTGCGGAAGATGTTCCAACTCACGGGTTCGTTTTCAACCTGCGACGGCGGTCGATGCAGTGTCAGGTGCGGCTACCTACTGGTGTGACGCTCTGACAGCGATGGTCGAGGTGGAGACTCCCCTCGATGAGATTCAGAAACTAATTAAGGCCTTAAGGGTAGCTCATTGGTTAATTTGTGATGCTAACATGCAGATAATTCGCCCGAATGCTAAGACATCAGGTTTTTCTGTTTTAGCCCGCAGGGCTTTATGGTTAAAGTCGTGGTCTGCGGACATGACTTCCAAGTCTTGTTTACTTTCCGTTCCGTTCAAGGGGAAAGTTTTGTTTGGCCCGGGCCTGGATTCCATTATGTCTATGGTCACGGGTGGCAAGGGTGCCTTCTTGCCTCAGGATAAGAAGACTAAACCTATGGGGTCTACTTTTCGTCCCTTTCGTGCGGACAAGTCTCAGTGCCAGCAGCCTGCCGCAAAGTCTGAACGGTCCAAGGGATCTTGAAAGTCAGCTTATTCTTGGAACATGTCCAAGCAGAACAAGAAGCCCTCCGAGTCAAAGTCGGCATGAAGGGGCGGCCCCCGATCCATCCTCGGATCTTGCTGAGGTCTGTAGAAGAGACGTTATAAACCCTTGGGTTCTGGAGGTCGTAGCCCAGGGTTACAGGATAGGATTCAAGTCATATCCGCCCAGAGGCAAGTTCCTCCTGTCAAACATATCTTCAAAACCAGAGAAGAGAGACGCCTTCCTAGGGTGTGTGAGGGATCTCCCATATCTCGGAGTAATCGTCCCAGTCCCTCCGGCAGAAAGAGGTCTGGGTATTATTCAAACCTTTTCGTGATCCAAAAGAAGGAGGGCATGTTTTGTCCAATTCTGGACCTAAAGACCCCAATTAAGTTTTTGTCAGTTCCATCGTTCAAAATGGAGACGATCAGGTCAATTTTGCCCCTGGTTCAAGGGGGACAATTCATGACTATAGACCTAAAGGACGCTTACCTTCACGTTCCAATCCACAAAGATCAAGTCAGGTTTCTAAGATTCGCCTTCCTGGACTGGCACTTCCAGTTTGTGGCCCTTCCGTTTGTATGGCGACTGCCCCAAAAGTCTTTACAAAGGTTCTGGGAGCTCTACTCGTGGTAGCGAGAGCCAGAGGGATTGCTGTGGCACCTTATCTGGATGATATCCTGGTCCAGGCTCCGTCCTATAGTCTTGCGGAGGATTACTCAAGGTCTCTCCTCCTTCTCCTTCGATCCCACGGGTGGAAGATAAACAAAGGCAAGAGTTCCTTGATCCCCAGCAACAGGGTGGAATTCCTGGGTACAATAATAGCTTCTTCAGTCATGAAGATATTCTTGACAGATCAGAGACGTTGCAAGCTAGCGTCCAACTGTCTATCTCTCCAGACATCCTCAAGGACATCCTGTAGCCAGGTGCATGGAGGTGATAGGGCTCATGGTATCCAGCATAGACGTCATTCCATTCGCCAAGTTCCATCTCAGACCTCTTCAGCTGTGCATGTTGAGACAATGGAATGGTGATCATTCAGATCTGTCTCAAAAGATATCTCTTGACAGACCGGTGAGGGAGTCCCTATCTTGGTGGACCCGACCGGGGCAGCTGTACAGGGGACATCCTTTTTGAGACCATCCTGGGAGATTGTGACCACGGATGCAGGTCTATCAGGATGGGGAGCTGTTTGAGGTACCAGAAAGACACAGGGCAGATGGGCTCGAGAGGAATCGAGCATACCTATAAATATTCTGGAACTTCGAGCGATCTTCAACGCTCTGAGGGCTTGGCACCCCCTGGGGTCGTCCCCATTCATCAGATTCCAGTCGAATAACATTACCTCAGTGGCTTACATAAACCATCAGGGGGGAACGAGAAGTTCCCTAGCCATGAGGGAAGTATATTGGATTCTGGAATGGGCAGAGACTCACAATTGTTCTCTCTCATCCACATTCCGGGTGTGGACAACTGGGAACCGGATTTTCTGAGCAGACAGACGTTTCATCCATGGGAATGGTCTCTCTATCCCGAGGTGTTTGCGGAGATCTGCAACAGATGGGGGACACTGGAGATAGATCCAGACTTAATTACAAGCTACCCAGATACGGGTCGTGATCTAGGGATCCCCAGGCCAAACTGATAGATGCCTTGGCGGTGCCCTGGGATTTCAACCTAATTTACATATTTCCACCATTGCCTCTTCTACCTCGTGTAGTGGCCCGCATCAAGCAGGAGCAAGCTTTGGCTATTCTGATTGCTCTGCTCCGTCGTGGCTGCGGAGGATGTGGTTTGGGGATCTGGTGGGGATGTCATCATCTCCTCCGTGGAGGTAACCTTGTTGAAGGGATCTCCTGGTTCAAGGTCCTTCATCAAAATCTCGATTCTCTGAGGCTGACTGCGTGGAGATTGACCGTCTACTCTTAGCCAAGAGAGGATTCTCGGAGAGAGTGATTGACACTCGTTCAGTCCAGGAAGCCGGTCACTTGACGCATCTACCACAAGGTGTGGAGGACCTACTTGCCCTGGTGTAAGGAACGAGGATACCCCTGGCACAAGGTCCGGGTATTCAGAACTTTGGCCTTTCTCCAGGACGGTCTGTATAAGGGTCTTGCTGCCAGTTCCCTAAGGGGACAAATCTCGGCTTTGTCTGTACTGTTGCATAAGAAGCTTGCGGAGCTTCCTGACATTCAGTCCTTTGTTCAGGCTCTGGTTAGGATCAGACCTTTCTTTAAGAATTTGGCTCCTCCTTGAAGCTTAGATTTGGTACTTAAGGTTTTGCAGAGGGCTCCGTTTGAGCCTATGCATGCACTTGACATTAAGATCCTTTCATGGAAAGTCATATTCCAACTGACTATTGCATCGGCATGCAGAGTCTCTGAGTTGGCGGCCTTGCAATGTGAGCCTCCCTACTTAGTTTTTCACGCCGATAAGGCTGTTCTCCGCACTGTATTGGGTTTTCTTCCCAAGGTGGTGTCGAGTTGTAACATCAATCAGGAAATAGTAGTTCCTTCTTTGTGTCCTAACCCTTCTTCTTCAAAGGAGAGGTTACTTCATAATCTGGACGTGGTTCGGGCCTTGAAGTTTTATCTTTAGGCCACAAAGGAGTTTAGGCAGACTTCGTCCTTATTTGTTGTGTATTAAGGGAAGCGCAGGGGGTAGAGGGCCTCTGCCACTTCTCTATCCTTTTGGTTGAGGAGTATGATCCGTCTGGCATATGAGACAGCGGGACACAAGCCTCCTCAGAGGATTATGGCTCACTCAACTAGAGCTGTGGCCTCTTCTTGGGCCTTTAAGAATGAGGCCTCAATGGAGCAGATTTGTAAGGCTGCCACTTGGTCTTTACATACTTTTGCAAAATTGTATAAATTTTATGCCTTTGCTTCGGCGGAAGCAGCTTTTGGTTCTGCAGGCTGTGGTGCCCTCAGTTTAGGGTCTGCCTCCTTTTGCCCTCCCGTTTTTTTCATTCAGTGTCCTCTAGAGCTTGGGTATTTGTTCCCACAAGTAATGAATGAAGCAGTAGACTCTCCTCCCATTAAGATGGAGAACATAAATTATGCTTACCTTATAATATCATTTCCATCTGTGTGAGGGAGTCCACTGCCCCCGCACGTTTCTCTGGTGGGCAGACCTAAATTAAATTTTAATCTTCTGGCACCATTTATACCCTGATATTTTGTCTTACTGTTCCTTGTTCCCTTGGCAGAATGACTGGGGGGATGAGGGGAGTGGGGGAGGTATTTAAGACTTTGGCTAGGGTGTCTTTGCCTCCTCTTGGTGGCCAGGTTCCTAATTCCAACAAGTAATGAATGAAGCAGTGGACTCTCCTCCCACAGATGGAAATTAAATTATCAGGTAAGCATAATTTGTTTATTCTGTGAGCTAAAGGTTTGAATTTTTCTCTAATCAGCGCTCTAGCTACAACAAAAGTGCCATATGGGGAGAGTGCTGATTGGACAACAATTCAAACCTTTAGCTCACAGAAAAATTGACTTTTGAAGTGGGCGACGAAGCACTGGGAAGTTTTATTTCATATCTATATTAAGTAAGTTATAGCGTATCTTCATTACAACTGATGAATGAAACTCCATCTAAAATATCCCTAGCATTCCGGATCAGAAAGAGAGCTTATCATCACTTAAAAATAAAAATACAGTTGTCACATCCAAATTCACCTCATTTTTCCACTTAAACACCCTAACTAGGAATTCTTACTTAACTAATGCATACAGTCGGTTTTGAATGTTATAGCAATTGTTTTTTGTTATGGTTTTTCTAATGTTAACTTATCCACATTACAGAAAACAATGTTAATTTATTGTATCATGCAAACTTATGTAATGTAATTTGCAGATCTAAATAAAGCTTTGAAAAAATAATAATAAATAAATAAAAATACAGTTGTCACAGAAGGGCATTTTATAGATTAACAACCTAAAAAATAAAAAATTACCCTAGTAGTACTGTTGCATGCCGTCTCTTGCTGACGGTTGTCTGGTAGCGCTACCTTGACACTAAGTGTAACAATGAGATAACAAACTTGTTGAGAACATTTTTGATTCCACCTTCTGATCATAATAGAAATATAATACGTTTGCTAATGTATTCCCAGAATCAAGCAGTATTAGAGAAAAATTGCTAAAAAGTCGTCCGCTGGACCAGGAGGATTTAAAGCTGATCGAGCAAGATCTGAATCAACAACTGCACTCAGGACCTGGATCCATCTTTGTAAACGATCCCGAACTTGTGCCCTTCCAGGTGTTAGAGAATGGAGGTGAGCACTGACCTTTAAGAACCTTGTATCCTTTAAAGGGATATGAAGCCCAACTTTTTTCTTTCATGATTCAGATAGATCATGCAATTTTAAGCAACTTTCTAATTTACTCCTATTATAAATTTTTCTTCATTCTCTTAGTAATTTTATTTGAAAAAGCAGGAATGTAAGCTAAGGGGCTGGGCCATTTTTGGTTCATCACCATGGGTAGTGCTTGCTAAATGGTGTCTACATTTTGCCACCAATCAGCAAGCGCTACCCAGGTGCTAAACCAAAAATGGGCTGGCTACTAAGCTTACATTCCTGCCTTTTCAAATAAAGATGTCAAGAGAACAAAGACATAATTGATAATAGGAGTAAAAACAAAATTTATGCTTACCTGATAAATTTCTTTCCGGGCATGGAGAGTCCACGACGTCATTCCAATTACTAGTGGGCTATTCAAATCCTGGCCTGCAGGAGAAGGCAAAGAGAACCCCAGCAAAGCTGTTAAGTGTAACTTCCCTTACCCATAATCGCCAGTCATTTAGCCGAAGGAAAATGGAAAAAGAAGAAACACAAGGGTGAAAAAGGTGCCTGAGATTTACTAAAAAAAAAACTGCCGAATTATAATTAAAAAAGAGGGCAAGGTCATGGACTCTCCATCCCCGAAAAAAAAGAAATTTATCAGGTAAGCATAATTTTTGTGTTCTTTCCTATGGCATGGAGAGTCCACAACGTCATTCTAATTACTAGTGGGAACCAATACCCAAGCTAGAGGACATGGAATGAACAGGGTGGGAGAACAAGGCAGGATGACCTAAACAGAAGGCACCAACGCTTGAAGAACCTTTCTCCCAAAAGAAGCCTCAGCCGAGGCAAAAATATCAAATTTGTAGAATTTGGAAAAAGTATGCAAAGAAGACCATGTTGCCGCCTTGCAAATCTGTTCCACAGAAGCTTCATTTTTGAGAGCCCAAGATGAGGAGACAGCCCTAGTGGAATGAGCTGTAATTCTCTCAGGATGCTTCTGAGGGAAATAGTAGTAGAAGTGGCCTTCTGTCCCTTACACTTTCCAGAGAACACAGAAAACAGAGCAGAAGTTTGCCTAAAATCCTTAGTAGCTTGTAAGTAAAATTTTAGAGCATGCACAACATGCAAGTTATGCAAAAGACATCCTTATGAGAAGGAGGATTAGGACAAAAAAAGGAACAACAATTTCCTGATTAATGTTTCGTTTTAACACCACCTTAGGGAGAATCCCCAATTTAGTACGAAGGGACCGCCTTATCTGCATGAAAAATAAGGTACAGGGAATCGCACTGCAGAGCTGAAAGCTCAGAAACTCTGCAAGCGGAAGGAATAGCAAGGAGAAACAAAACCTTCCAAGATAACCATTTTATATCAACAACATGCTTCGGCTCAAACGGAGCCTGCTGCAAAACTTTAAGAACGAGGTTAAGGCTCCAAGGAGAAGCAACAGGTTTAAACACAGGCCTGATTCTGACCAGGGCCTGAACAAAAGCTTGAACATCTGGTAATTCTGCCAGACGTTTGTGCAGAAGGATAGACAGAGCAGAAATCTGACCCTTCAGAGTACTGACTGACAAACCTTTCTCCAGGCCATCCTGAAGAAAAGATAAAATTTGTGGATTCCTCACCTGACTCCAAGAAAAACCCTTAGCTTCATACCAAAAAAGGTATGAATCTAGATTTGGATAGAGGAATGGACCCTGATTTAGAAGGTCCTTCATCAGAGGTAACCTCCAAGGTGGAAGAGATGACATTTTCACCAGATCCTGCGAGGCCAGGCAGGAGCTATAATAATCAGATGCTCCTCTCCTGCTTGATACGAGCAATGACTCGTGGAAGGAGAGCAAATGGAGGAAACAGGTATGCTAGCCTGAAATCCCAAGAAACCGCCAGAGCATCTATCAGGGTGGCCTGAGGATCTCTTGGAAGCTTGGCGTTTTGACGCAACACCATCAGATCCAACTCCGGAAACTCCCACCTGAGGGTCATCCTGGAGAATACTTCCGGATGGAGAGCCCACTCCCGGGAGGAAAAGTCTGTTTGCTCAGAAAATCCGCTTCCCAATTGTCCACTTCTGGAATGTGGATGGCAGATAGGAGACAGTTGTGAGCTTCCGCCCACTGCAGAATGAAAGTAACCTCCTTCAAGGCCAAAGAACTCAGAGTTCCTCCCTGGTGGTTGATGTAAACCACTGAGGTTATGTTGTCTGACTGGAATATGATAAACCGGACTAAAGAAAATTGAGGCCAAGCTGTCAAGGCATTGAAGATTGCTCTCAACTCCAAGGTGTTTATGGGAAGAGAAGACTTTCTTCCCGAGACCACAGGCCCTGAGCTTTCAGAGGACCCCAAACTGCTTCCCAGCCTGAGAGGCTGGCGTCCGTAGTCACAATCACCCAAGAAGGTCTCAGGAAGGAAGTGCCCCGAGACAGATGTTCCTGTGAAATCCACCATGAGAGAGAGTCTCTTGTTAGGGGTCTAGATTTATCCTCTGCAATAAATCTGAATGGTCTCCGTTCCATTGACGGAGCATGCAAAGCTGCAGCGGTCGCAGATGAAACCGAACAAAAGGAATTATGTCCATGGAAGCCACCATCTGACCAATTACCTCCATGCATTGAGCCACTGATGGTCGAAAAGCAGACTGGAGGTAAAGGCAAGAAGCAAGAAGTTTGGATCTTCTGACGTCCGTCAGGAAAATCTTCATGGACAGAGAATCTATGATTGTCCCTAGGAAACTGACTCTTGTAGTTGGAACTAGAGAACTCTTTTCCAGATTCACCTTCCACCCGTGGGAACGTAGAAAAGACAGCATCTCTGTATGAAATTTTGCTAGTT
The DNA here is from genome assembly GCF_027579735.1 of Bombina bombina. NCBI lineage: Eukaryota > Metazoa > Chordata > Amphibia > Anura > Bombinatoridae > Bombina > Bombina bombina. The sequence continues at coordinate 57,149,473 of NC_069505.1, read as the reverse complement.
GAAAAGATGACGCCTGAATCAAGATGTCGTCAAGATAAGGCGCCACAGCAATTCCCTGGGATCTGATCACTGCCAATAGAGCTCCCAGAACCTTTGTGAATATTCTGGAAGCTGTGGCAAGACCAAATAGAAGTGCAATAAACTGGAAATGCTTGTCCATAAAGGCAAACTTTAGAAACGGGTAATGATCCCTGTGAATGGGAAGGTGTAAATACGCGTCCTTCAGGTCTATGGTCATAATGAACTGACCTTCCTGAACCAATGGAAGAATGGAACGAATAGTTTCCATCTTGAAGGACGGAAACCTGAGGAATTTGTTTAGGCACTTTAGATCTAGGATGGGACAAAAAGTTCTCTCTTTTTTGGCAACCACAAATAGATTTGAGTAGAATATTTGACCCTGTTCCTCTAGAGGGACTGGTACAATAACTCCCAGGGAGGATAGGTCCTCTACGCAATTTAAGAAGGCCTCCCTCTTTACCTGGTTTGAGAATAGTCTTGAAGGGCAAGATCTGAATCCTATTTTGTAGCCCTGAGATACTATGTCCACAGCCCACGGATCTGGGACATCGCGTATCCAAGCCTGACGAAAAAAGAAAAGCCTGCCCCCCACCTGATCCAAAATTGGATCGGGGCGAACCCTTCATGCTGATTTAGAGTCAGCAGAGGGTTTCTTGTTTTGCTTTTCCCTATTCCAGGGCTATCTGGATTTCCAGTTGGACCTAGATTGGTCTGGTTTGGAAGAAGAAGAGGAGGACTTCTGTCCCTTGAACTTGCGAAAGGAACGAAAATTAGAAGACTGTCGACCCTTAGGTCTATTCTTCTTGTCCTGAGGTAGAAAAGATCCATTTCCACCCATAATTTCTGAAATGATTTCCGCCAGACCGGGTCCAAACAGAGTTTCACCCTTTATAAGGTAAAGCCAAAAGCTTGGCCTTTGAAGAAACATCAGCCGACCAAGATTGTAACCACAGAGCTCTGCAGGCTAGCACAGTGAAGCTAGACATCTTAGCTCCCAGTCTAATTATCTGCATGTTGGCATCACAGATAAAGTTATTGGCCAGTTTAAGAGCTTTGATCCTATCTTGGATCTCCTCTTCTGTAGTCTCTTAAAAATAAGAGCAGACAGGGCATCACACTAATAAGATGCTGCTCCTGCAACCGTGGCAATGCTCGCTGCAGGTTGCCACTGTAAGCCTTGATGGATATACATCTTTTTTTAAGTTAGCCTCTAGCTTCTTATACATTGGATCCTTGATAGAACAACTATGCTCTATATGAATGGTAGTTCTTTTAGCTAAAGTAGAGATAACTCTTTCTACTTTAGGCACGGTGCGCCTAGAGTCAACAACAGGAAACATTTTTTAAAAAATAGGTGACGGGGAAAAAGGAACACCTGGCTTATCCCATTCCTGAGCTATAATTTCCAAGATCTTCCTAGGAGCAGGAAAACATCATCAGAAGAAGGAGAATCATAAACTCTATCCAGTTTATAAGACGTCTTGGGGTTGGCAGCAACCGAAGGTTCAGAGTCATCAAAAGTAGCTAAAACCTCTTTCAGTAGTAACCTGAGGTGTTCAAACTTAAATCTAAAATTAACATCTTCAGATTCTGAAGGTTTCTCCGCCAAAGTGTCAGTCTGAAATTTCACCCTCAGAAGCTACTGAAGTATTATCCTCATCAGACAATTGAGAAAGGTTGACCAGCGCAGATTTAGAGGGGTCAGAAGCCTTACTGGCGGACAATTCTTTAGATTTCCTCTTAAACTTACCCGAGGAAGGAAAGCTGACAAAGCCGCTGATACTGCAGAAGTAATCTGAGCATCAAAATCTCCAGGTAAATAAACACCCCCAGGTGGTTGAGAAGACACAGAAGGCACAGTATGGGAAAGAACTAAGGCTTGGGATGTTTGATGAGAAAGCAGAGGCATGTCATGCACAGCATTATTCTGAGAGACATTTGGCTCAGAAGGGAGTAATTTGTCTTTAAATTTTAAAGTTTTAGATTAAGGGAAAAAAATTGAATTGGCAGAACAATTTGAGCCTCTAAACATAGTAAGCATCTGTCAACAGACATAGACTGATCTAACTCTGAATCCATAACTACAGAATTCAGCTTCTTAATATCAGAAGAAAATAAAATAATTTTCAAATTTTAGTAGAAATGTATCATTAAATATGCAGAGAGCAATAAAATGAATCCTTCAAAGCGACCTCAGATTGCCTGAGGCTCCTACCAGACAGGGTTGACACCCCACTAGTCAGGGGAAGCGAGACTTTCTTGTAAGGATTTTCTCCTCTTAGAACAAACGATCCGTTGATGAGAAACGTCAAATCTTAAAGCCGACAGAGATACACAATGCGATACACCTCCAACGCATTACAATCTCACTAAGCTCCGCTCCGATATACCGTAAGTGGGGGCGTCACATGAGCGGATTGAAAAATAACTGTGCCATTCAAAAAGCGCGAAAAAGCAAACGTCTCACAGTTTCCTTTACCGTTATGTCCATAAGCCTCTCTGAACTGATCTAAATATGTCTGATCTCAATAAGACCTCTAATATATTGCCCTGCATTCCGCTGACTTAATCAAAATGCTGCATCCTTCTTCTACTGTTTCACAATAAAGGATTTAGAAGTCCCTTCAGCAAAATAAATAAACTTTGTCTCTCACTGAAAACCTTTTAACCCATACAGTGCCATATCAGTCCATAAGATATATCCTTAACTAATAAGGATATCTAAGTCCCAATTTGTGCCATAATCTGTATCCTTAGCTAATAAGGATATCTATGTCCCTAAATGGATCCGTATGAAGATTAACCTCTTAAGTGCTGCTGTCCTTCAGTACCTAGAAGGTAAAGGCACTTACCTTAGATACAGCTGCAGGACAGATGCTGCTACTTAGGTGTGACAGGCACTTCGCTCCCTGTCATGGACCTGTAGGAAAAGAAAGAACAGAGTAACTAACTCTGGCTTTCTACAAAGGGGTAGCAAAATGTTAAAAGTAAAGCAAAGACTACCTTGCCACCTTTTAACTGCTAAAAGCCATTAACTACTCTTACTAAAGAAAATGACGTGGACACAGCTAGACCCCATCCTTGCTTGCAGGGAAAAGTACCCATATAAGGATAAAATATCTTCAGACACCAACTTTGCACATCCTCCATTGACAAAGGCAAAGAGAATGACTGGGGATTATGGGTAATGGAAGTTACACTTAACAGCTTTGCTGGCCAGGAGTTGAGTATCCCACTAGTAATTGGAATGACGTTGTGGATTCTCCATGCCATAGAAAAGAAATAGAAAATTGCTTAAAATTGCATGCTCTGTCTGGATCATGAAAGAAAACATTTGGGTTCAATATCCCTTTTAGTCTACATATGTTTAGATTGCATTTGATTAAGATTTTCATTTTTTTCTGTTATTTTATTGAATTTTAACAGATAATAACAGAAGATCAACACTGAACAGTGAGTGATATTTTAGTCATATAATAATACAGTATAAACAAAGTGAATGAAAGAAAATTAAAATATAAAAAGAAAAAAACCCCACTAACGGCTAGATTTAGAGTTTTGTCGGTAACGACCCGCGTAGCTAACGCCGGCTTTTTTCTGGCCGCACCTTTAAAATAACTCTGGTATTGAGAGTCCACAGAAAGGCTGCGTTAGGCTCCAAAAAAGGAGCGTAGAGCCAATCAGATTGAGCTCGCATTCTATTGGCTGTTCCGATCAGCCAATAGAATGCGAGCTCAATCTGATTGGCTGATTGGATCAGCCAATCGGATTGAACTTGATTCTGATTGGCTGATTCCATCAGCCAATCAGAATATTCCTACCTTAATTCCGATTGGCTGATAGAATCCTATCAGCCAATCGGAATTCGAGGGACGCCATCTTGGATGACGTCCCTTAAAGGAACCGTCATTCTTCAGTTGGACGTCGCCGGATGAAGATGGGTCCGCAGTGGAGGTCTTCAGGATGGAGCCGGTCCTCATCGGATGAAGATAGAAGATGCCGCTTGGAAGATGATGGTTGCCGGTCCGGATCTACTCTTCTTCCCGGATAGGATGAAGACTTTGGAGCCTCTTCTGGACCTCTTCAGCTGCCGGATGATAGAAGACTTCAGCCGGATGATGGATCGCCAGCCCCCGCTTGGGTTGGATGAAGATTTTGGAGCCAGGACCGATCGGTGAACCTGGTATGGTGAAGACAAGGTAGGATGATCTTCAGGGGCTTAGTGTTAGGTTTATTTAAGGGGGGTTTGGGTTAGATTAGGGGTATGTGGGTGGTGGGTTGTAATGTTGGGGGGGGGGTATTGTATGTTTTTTTTACAGGCAAAAGAGCTGAATTCTTTGGGGCATGCCCCGCAAAGGGCCCTGTTCAGGGCTGGTAAGGTAAAAGAGCTTTGAATTTTAGTAATTTAGAATAGGGTAGGGCATTTTTTATTTTGGGGGGCTTTGTAATTTTATTAGGGGGCTTAGAGTAGGTGTAATTAGTTTAAAATTGTTGTAATATTTTTCTTATGTTTGTAAATATTTTTTTATTTTTTGTAACTTAGTTCTTTTTTATTTTTTGTACTTTAGTTAGTTTATTTTATTGTAGTTATTTGTAGATATTGTATTTAATTAATGTATTGATAGTGTAGTGTTAGGTTTAATTGTAACTTAGGTTAGGATTTATTTTGCAGGTAATTTTGTTATTTTAACTAGGTAACTATTAAATAGTTCTTAACTATTTAATAGCTATTGTACCTGGTTAAAATAATTACAAAGTTGCCTGTAAAATAAATATTAATCCTAAAATAGCTACAATGTAATTATAATTTATATTGTAGCTATATTAGGGTTTATTTTACAGGTAAGTATTTAGCTTTAAATAGGAATAATTTATTTAATAAGAGTTAATTTCGTTAGATTAAAATTATATTTAACTTAGGGGGGTGTTAGTGTTAGGGTTAGACTTAGGTTTAGGGGTTAATACATTTATTAGAATAGCAGTGAGCTCCGGTCGGCAGATTAGGGGTTAATAATTTAAGTTAGGTGTCGGCGATGTTAGGGAGGGCAGATTAGGGGTTAATACTATTTATTATAGGGTTAGTGAGGCAGATTAGGGGTTAATAACTTTATTATAGTAGCGGTGCGGTCCGCTCGGCAGATTAGGGGTTAATTATTGTAGGTAGTTGGCGGCGACGTTGTGGGGGGCAGATTAGGGGTTAATAAATATAATACAGGGGTCGGCGGTGTTAGGGGCAGCAGATTAGGGGTACATAAGTATAACGTAGGTGGCGGTCGGCAGATTAGGGGTTAAAAAATTTAATCGAGTGGCGTCGATGTGGGGGGACCTCGGTTTAGGGGTACATAGGTAGTTTATGGGTGTTAGTGTACTTTAGAGTGCAGTAGTTAAGAGATTTATGAACCGGCGTTAGCCCAAAAAGCTCTTAACTACTGACTTTTTTCTGCGGCTGGAGTTTTGTCGTTAGATTTCTAACGCTCACTTCAGACACGACTCTAAATACCGGAGTTAGAAAGATCCCATTGAAAAGATAGGATACGCAATTTACGTAAGGGGATCTACGGTATGGAAAAGTCGCGGCTGAAAAGTGAGCGTTAGACCCTTTTTTGAGTGACTCCAAATACCGGAGGTAGCCTAAAACCAGCGTTAGGAGCCTCTAACGCTGGTTTTCACGGCTACCACCAAACTCCAAATCTAGGCCTAAGAAAATAAGCGAATATAAAAGCACAATATACTTACATAGGGCAAAGACTACCTGGGGTAACAGAATGTAAGATGTACTTGTGATAAAGTTCCAAATAATTTCTTAAAGGGACAGTAAACCTTAAAAATAATGTTATATAATTCTGCACATAGTGCAGAATTATATAACATTATTTAAGTGCTATAGTTCTAAACGCCTTTTTTCCCTTTTAATATGTAAAAATTATGGCGCTTTTACAGACCCGCGAGCTGCACTTAGTGCTATGGCGCGGTCGGGCCGGGCTGTGACTATACAGCTGGCCCGATGCGCTGACTAAATATTACAGACCCGCTCAGCAGAGAGCGGGTCTGTAAAAGCGCCATAATTTTTACATATTAAAAGGGAAAAAAGGCGTTTAGAACTATAGCACTTAAATAATGTTATATAATTCTGCACTATGTGCAGAATTATATAACATTATTTTTAAGGTTTACTGTCCCTTTAAATTTCACTGATATTTAAGCAGAACAAAGGAACCTAAACCATAGTAGAGCATAAGGCTATATATACATAAAAGGAGAAAGAAAGAAATAAAGAAAAAAACCTGATAATGCAGAGCTATGCCAGGAGAGACTGCTCCCTATCCAACACTTCTCAACACCGGAAGGTGTCATTCCAAAAAAATTCCACATTCAAGAAGAAATCTAGTTTATTGTTTTTATGTAATAGGGCTTAACAAGTTGGGGTGTGGAAGTTTGGGCAACCAAGATCGCAGACAGATTGGTTCTTAATCTCCTATTAACAGGCTACTACCTGGAATTTAAGTAGAAGCCTATATTACCTCACTTGGTGAAATCTCAAATCCCAAAGGCACCGACAATATTCCAGTATGTAGGCAAGCGTCTGAGCGAACAGGTTATTTAAAGGGACAGTCTAGTCAAAATTAAACTTTCATAATTCAGATAGGGCATGGAATTTTAAACAACTTTCCAATTGACTTTTATCATTAAATTTGCTTTGTTCCCTTGGTGGTATTTTTTAAAAGCTAAACCTAGGTAGGCTCAAACTGATTTCTACACTGTTGAAAACCGCCTCATAGCTCAGAGCATTTTGAAAGTTTTTCACAGTTAGACACTGCTAGTTCATGTGTGTCACATAGATAATATAGTGCTCACTCCCGTGGAGTTATTTAGGATTCTGCACTGATTGGCTAAACTGCATGTCTGTTAAAAGTACTGAGATAAGGGGTCAGTCTGCAGAGGCTTAGATACAAGGTAATCCCAGAGGTAAAACATATATTAATATAACCGTATTGGTTATGCAAAACTGGGGAATGGGTAATAAAGGGATTATCTATCTTTTTAAACAATACAAAATTCTGGTGTAGACTGTCCCTTTAAGAGATTCCTGCGCATCTTCACAATCAGGGATTTTATTCTACTCTGTTCCTCATAAAGACAAAAAGATGCTTCTTGAAGACCAGTTTTAGAACTTTGCATATTGAATTTCTATTTCCTATAATTCAAACCTTTATGATGGAAATAGTACTTTCAGTAATACACCTGATGCCTCTAGGAGCATTTCTTCAATCCATGGATCTCAAGGGTACTTCTATATACCCGTATCAGACAATATGCACAGAGAGGTTTTGCTTCAGTTCCTACAAAATCATGGGTGGCTGATGAACGTCCAGAAGAGTCATTTGATTCCATCTCAAAAGCTTGTGTTTTGGGGAACACAGTATGATACTCTCATAGGTCTGGTATCTCTCCCTCAGATACAACTTCAGTTTTTTTTAATAGAAAGTATTTCAGGGTATTGATAGCCCTGTCAATGGATGAGATTTCTGGGACATATGGCGTCTATAATCCATGGGGTGAAGTGGGCAAGATGGCGGGTGCGTCTTCTTCAATGCCATTTTCTATGGAGTTTCAAGAAAAAAGTCTCTCTCAACAAATTCCTTTTGCAGAAAAACTTAGAAGATCTCTACATTGGTGGGTTCAAGTTCAGCATCTGTTTAGGGGTCTTCCGTTGATAGAACAAGAATGAATCCTCCTTCAGATGGATGCCAGCCAGTCTGGTGGGGTACCATCCGCAATGGGTCCTATGTTCAAGGAATTTGGGGAAGAAAGACCAAGGGTTTGCAGTCATATTTATTGGAAATAAGAGTGGTCTAATAGGCATGCCCTATACTTTCAAGAGAATACGATTTTAAACAACATTCCAATTTACTTCTATTATCTAATTTGCTTCCTTCTCTTAGTATCTTTTGTTGAAGAAACAGTATTGCACATGGGTGAGCCAATAACATGAGGCATCCATGTGCAGTCACCAATCAGCAGCTCCTTAGCCTATCTAGATATGCTTTTCAACAAAGGAGAACCATTGAACAAAACAATTTAGATAATAGAAATAAATAGCAAAGTTGTTTACAACTGCATGCTTTCTCTGAATTACAAAAGAAAAAAAGTTTTTTTTTTTTTTTTTTTTGTCCCTTTAATAGACTATTTCCACTAACTTGCTATGGCTTCCTTGGTTATGAATCATCTACTGCTTCGTGTGTTTTTAAAGCTACAAAGATTTGTTTTGCTCCCAAAAATGGCAAGCATAAAGTCCCAGTACAAAGGGGCACTGAGGATCTGGTAAGACTAGGCAAGCCAACAATGGTGCACAGGTCCAGGTTCCCCTTCTGGGAGCCTGACTTGACCTGCACTGGGACATCTGGGTAGCAGTGATTTCAGAAAATTGGTGTCTTAACACCATTTCAGTCAGATATCATCTGGAATTCAGAACTATGCATCACATTGTTACTTCAACCTTAAAAATGTCACAATCTACAAGCAATTTGTGAAGAGGAGCCGTATAGGAGGGTACCTGGCTTCCTACCTAAGATGGGCTCTGATTTTTTTGCATTTTTAAGGACATTGTTTTGTCATCTTTTTGTAGTGAACAAAAGGATAATGCATGGTAGACCTCTCTACAGGCTGGAATTAATCTGTCTACATATCTATGTCAAGAGGCACAGGGCCTCAGGGATTAAAGGGAAAGTCTAGTCCAAATTATGATTCAGATAGGACATGTAATTTTAAGCAACTTTCCAATTTACTATTATCATCAAATTTGCTTTGTTCTCTTGGTATTCTTAGTTGAAAGCTAAACCTAACTAGGCCCATATGCTAATTTCTAAACCCTTGAAGGACACCTCTTATCAGAATGCATTTGACAGTTTTCACAGCTAGAGGGTGCTAGTTCATGCGTGCCTTATAGATAACATTGTGCTCACACCCGTGGAGTTATTTATGAGTCAGCACTGATTGGCTAAAATGCAAGTTTGTCAAAAGAACTGAAATAAGGGGGCAGTCTACAAAGGCTTAGATACAAGGTAATCACAGAGGTAAAAAGTATATTAATATAAGTGTTGGTTATGAAAAACTGGGGAATAAAGGGATTATTCATCTTTAAACAAGAAAAAATTCTGGAGTAGACTGTCCCTTTAAGTCATATGTTCACCATTTCTCATGAGCCTTGTAAGAATCTTGCACTAGCCAAATACAATACTTCCAACTGGATAGTTAAACCAATTTACAGGGCTTATGAACAAATCAGGACTTTAGCACAATATGCAAAGGCAGTGGCACCATCTTGCGCCGTCTAATGCTACTCCTGCAGAGATTTGCCAAGCTGCAGTTGTAAGATGCCTCACTCTATTGCTTGAGTGTTAGACAATCTTCAGCTAATATGGGTCACAATATTCTGTCTTCTGTAATCTCAATACATTTTTGTACTTTTTGAAGGATCATTTTTTTCCCTTGTTTATTTTTATTTATCCCACCCAATGTTTAAGTACCGCCTTGTATGAGTATTAGCAAAGCAAAGACAACCTATCTAGAAATGAATGGCACAAATACAAAAATGTCTATGCCTTGGCTCATATCCCTGGATAGTTCCCTAGAAGTTCTCTCTCTGCCCTGTAGAATATGATTTTTAACAGGTAATTGGGGGAGTGGTCAGTCCTATTCAGTCCATTGGGGGGAGGGGTTTGTTCCTGGTTAGTATTATTTAGGGATATTTTGGGGAAAATGTATATTCTTTTTTCTTTTAAGAGCTAAGGAGCTTATTTTTAAAATAGTAATGCGATATAATGGAAATAATCAATTTTTCCCTTTTGGAAGCACCTATCACCTCGTGTTTGTAAATACCTAATAGATTTCACAAACAACTTAGTTTAATAAAGTCAAAAAGAAATCATTTTTTAAAACAGCCTGTCTCTGAAATAACTGATTTGCTGTAATTTAATGGAATTCTTTAGTTATAAGCCATGTTTTTCCAACATAAAGCCTTCAACAGTGTGTTATCCCTAATCTCAAGACTGCATACTGTGTGCATCTTAACTAGAGATGTCTTTAAAGGAACAATAAAGTCAAAATGCAACTTTTATGACTCAGAGCATGTAAATGTAAAAAACTTTCCAATTTACTTCTATTATCCAATTTGATTTGTTCTCTTGGTATCCTCTGTTGAAAAGCATAACTAGGTAGGGACTGTAGCAGCAGAACACTCCTGTGAGCTAGCTTTTGATTGGTGACTTCACATATATGCTTCTTGTCATTAGCTCACCCAATGTGTTCAGCCAATCAGCAAGAGCTATTCAGGTGCTGAACCAAAAATGGGCTGGCACCAAAGCTTACATTCCTCCTTTTTTCAAATTAAGATACCAAGAGAATGAAGAATTGATAATAGGAGTAAATTAGAAAGTTGCTTAAAATTGCTGCTCTATCTGAATCATGAAAGAAAGAAATTGGCTTTCATATCCCTGGCACAGCAAAAGCTAAAACAAAAATATCTAGTGAAGACAGTTATTTCTTTCCAATGGCATGAAGAGTCCACAATTTCATTCCAATTACTATTGGGATATTCACCTCCTGGCCAGCATGAGGAGGCAAAGAGCACCCCAGCAGAGCTGTTAAGTGTCACTTCCCTTACCCATAATCTCCAGTCATTTTTTGCCTTCATCACGGGAGGATGTGTGAAGATGGTGTCTGAAGATATTTAATCCTTTGATGGGTACTTTTCCCTTCAAGCAAGGATTGGGGTCAAGCTGTGTCCATGTGAATCTCTTTCTTAAGAGTATTGGTGGCTTTTAGCAGTTAGGAGGTGGCGAGGTGGTCTTCGCTTAACTTCTAACATTAATGCTACCCCTCCATTGAAAACCAGGGTAGGTTTTCTCTGTTTTTTTCTTTGTCTACAGGTCCCTGTCAAAGGTGGGTGTCTGTCACACCTAAGAAGCTGTTCCTGCCCTTCATCCGGATCCACAGTTAAGTGCTATTGCCTTCTTGGTTTGAAGGAAAGCACTCCAGGGTTAAAAACAAGAAGATTAACCTCAGTGGATTGGAATTGAGACATTAGAATCCCTTTATACAGGGATAATATATGAGGGCAGCACTGCAGTCAGGTTGTTCCTCCTGAGCAGCTTTGTTCTTCATGCTTAAATAATGTCTAAAAATATAGAGCCCCTTTCAGAACCATCTGTCTCTGAGGATAATATTGTCCGTGCCATGCCTCAGCTTTCTCCTCAAACATCCTAAGCTTAAGCAGTTTCACATGCAGTGCCCTGCGGTTCCTCTCAACATCCTTCTGGGGGTGTTTATTTAGTAGGAGATTTTGCTGCACAGATACCGTCTGCTGTCACTGCAGCCTTATCAGCCTTCCCATTTGCTAGTAAGAGAGAGAGGAAATCTAAGAATGTATCTCTAAGCAAGAGTTCGGACTCGGCTAAGGCTGCGTTAGTCAGTCTCTCTGATGAAGAGCATACCTCAGAGGCTTCTGCAGGTGAGATCTCTGACTGTGGTTGCTAGAACAGCAGATTCAGAAGAAGTTAACTTTAGGTTTAAGCTGCAACACCTCTGGGTTGCTTTTAAAGGAGGTTCTTGCTACATTGGAAGACTCTGATTCTTCTGTGACAGAGACTCTAAAGAAGTCTAATAAGCTTAACATTTGATGTCAAACCTTCAACAGTAGAGGTCTTCCCTGTTCCAGATCATATGTTGGACATTATAGCTCAGGAAGGAGAGAAGCCGGGGATTCCATTTTCCCCGTCCCCTGTTTTCAAGAAGATGTTTCCTGTTGCTTATTCTGTTAGGGAATTGTGGAGCTCTGTACCTAAAGTTTATCCACCTTAGCCAAAAGAACTACTATCCCTCTCGAGGATAGTGCTTCTTTCAAGGACCCTATGGATAAAAAGCTGGAAGCCTATTTACGAAAGATGTACATACATCATGGTTTACAATGGCAACCAATGGAAAGCATTGTCACGGTTGCAGGTGCGGCATCTTATTGGTGTGACTCCTTGTCTGATCTAATACAGAGGAGACTACTATAGAGGAGATCCAGGATAGGATCAAGGCTCTAAAGCTGGCTAATTCCTTTATCTGTGATACCAGCATGCAAGTGGTTGGGCTGGGAGCCAAAATTTCTAGCTTTGCGGTTTTAGCCCGCAGAGCGCTGTGGCTAAAATTCTGGTCAGCAGATGTCGCATACAAATCCAAACTTTTGTCTTTACCATTTAAGGGCAAGACTTTTTATTTGGACCTGGTCTAGCCGAAATAAATTATTTCAGAAATTACTGGGGGAAAGGGCTCTTTCCTTCCTCAAGACAAGAAGGGTAGACCTAAGGGTAGACAGAATTCTATTTTTCGTTCCCTTTGTAACTTCAAGGGACAAAAGTCTTCCTCCTCCAAGCTGGAGCAATCCAGGTCTTCATGGAGATCCGGTCAAACTTGAAATAAAGGGAAACAATCTAAGAAACCTTCCTCTGAAACTAAGTCAGCATGAAGGGGTCACCCTCAATCCAATAATGGATCAGGTAGGGGGCAGGCTTTCCTTCTTTCAACAGGCTTAGATTCGCAATGTCCCAGATCCTTGGGCGGTGAAAGTAGTATCCCAGGGGCATACAGGGTAGGATTCAAGTCTTGCCCCCCCAGGGGCAGATTCATCCTGTCAAGGTTATCTGCAAACCGGGTGAAATGAGAGGCCTTCTTAAACTGCGTAAACGACCTATCTTCTCTGAGAGTGATTGTTCAAGTTCCTGTGTTGGAATAGGGTCTAGGTTTCTATTCAAACCTTTTTGTGGTTCCAAAGAAAGAGGGAACTTTCCGACCCATATTAGATCTCAAGTGTCTCATCAAGTTTCTCAAGGTTCCGTCCTTCAAAATAGAGACTATTCGTTCCATTCTACCCTTGGTTCAGGAGGGTCAGTTCATGTCTACCATAGACCTGAAGGACGTGTATCTTCATGCTCCTATTCACAGGGAACATAATTCCTTCGGTTTGCCTTTCTAGACAAACACTTCCAATTTGTTGCTCTTCTCTTTGGCCTTGCTACGGCCCCTCAATTTTTTACAAAGGTGCTAGGGGCCCGTTGGCAGTGGTCAGATCTCAGTGAATAGCAGTGGCGCCATACCTTGACGACATCTTGGTTCAGGCGCCATCTTTTCAGTTAGCAAAATCTCATACAGAGAAGTTGTTGCCTATTATTCGTTCCCCGGGTGGAAAGTGGATCTGGAGAAGAGTTCCCTGTTACCATCCACCAGGGTGTGTTTCTTAGGAACAGTTATAGATTCTGTATCCATGAATATTTTTGTGACGGAGGTCATAAAATCCAAACTTCTTGCCTATCACTTCAGTCCTCTGCCCGTCCAACAGTGGCTCAGTGTATGGAAGTAATTGGTCTGATGGTTGCTTCCATGGACATCATTCCTTTTGCTCGGTTCCATCTGAGATCCCTAAAACTATGCATGCACAGTCAATGGAACGGAGACCACTCAGATCTCTTGTAGAGGATAGCTCTGGATCCCCTAACAAGAGATTCTCTTTCTTGGTGGATTTCGCAGGATCTTCTGTCTCCGGGTACATGCTTCCTGAGACCATCCTGGGTGATCTTCAATGCCTTAACAGCCTGGCCTCAACTAGCTTTGGTCCGGTTTATCAGATTCCAATAGGACAACTTCACCTCAGTGGTATAAATCAGCCACCAGGGAGGAACTCAGAGTTCATAAGCTATGAAGGAGGTGACCCGCATTCTCCAGTCGGCAGAATCTCACGATTGTCTCCTATCTGCCATCCACATTCCAGGGGTGGACAACTCAGAAGCGGATTTATGAGCAGGAAAACTTTTCATCCCGGGGAGTGGGCTCTCCACCCGGAGGTATTCTCAATGATAACCCTCAGGTTCCAGAGTTGGATCTGATGGCGTTGTGCCGAAACGCCAAGCTTCCAAAGTACGGTTCAAGATCAAGAGATCCTCAAGCTGCTCTGATAGATGCTCTGGCGTTGCCTTGGAACTTCAGTCTGGCATACCTGTTTCCTCCATTTGCTCTCCTTCCTCGAGTCATTGCTCGTCTCAAACAGGAGAGGGCGTCCGGGATTCTAATAGCTCCTGCCTGGCTTCGCAGGATCTGGTTTGCGGATCTTGTGAAGATGTCATCTCTTCCCCCTTGGAGGTTGCCTTTGAGGAAGGACCTTCTACTTCAGGGTCTCTTCCTCCACTCAAATCTAGATTCTCTGGAGCTGGCTGCTTGGAGATTGAATGGCTAGTATTAGCTAGGGGAGGTTTTTCTGAGAAGGTAATTGATACTATGCTTAAGGCTCGTAAACCTGTTACTCGCAAGATTTACCATAAGGTATGGTATAAATACCTTTATTGGTGTGAATCAAAGGGTTTCTCTTGGAGCAGGTTTAGGGCACCCCAAATTTTGTCCTTCAGGATGGCCTGGAAAAAGGTTCATCAGTCAGCACTCTGAAGGGTCAGATTTCTTCTTTTTCTTTTGCACAAACGTCTGGCAGATCTCCCAGATATTCAAGCTTTTGTGCAGGCCTTGGTCAGAATCAGGCCTGTGTTTAGACCTGTTGCTCCCCCTTGGAGCCTTAATCTTGTTCTTAAAGTTTTGCAGCAGGCTCCGTTTGAGCCTATGCATACAGTTGATATTATTTGTTGTCTTGATAAGTTTTGTTTCTCCTAGCTATTTCTTCTGCTCACAAAGTTTTCTGCGCTTTCGGCTCTGCAGTGTTATTCACCTTACCTTATTTTTCATGTGGATAAGGTGGTCCTTCGTACTAAGTTGGGATTTCTTCCCAAGGTGGTATTGGATCGCAATATCAATCATGAAATTGTTGTTCCTTCTTTTTGTCCTAATCCTTCTTCTCAGTCGTGTTAATTTTGTCGACTAAAACTAAACTAAAATGACAATAAAACTAAAGAAATTCTGATGACTGAAATACGACTAAAACTAAATCAAAATTTGCTGTCAAAATGAACACTTCATGCAAGGTGTTATAATCAATCCATTTCTAATTACTGCTCTTTTGTAAAATAAAAATATCAAAGCTATCTTCTTGTTTATTTACAAAACTTGGTTCTATTTAGTTTTAAGATAAATAAATAATAAATACATATTATATACCACAACAGTTAAATCTGTATTGCATGTTCAATCCTCAATACAATTGATAAAAACAGGTTAATAAGCCTTTACTCCATGAGTATATAATAAGTTTGGAAGTTCTAGAGCAGTGTTAATTTTGTTGCCGAAAATGTTTAGAATCTGTGAGCAATCAATTGATTCTTCCTATAGAAATAAGCATAACCCACGAGTATGGGTTTAAGTTATGCTCTGCCTGTGCTAGCTGCACAAACTTTTTATTGTGTTGAGTTACTTGATACTTGTTTTAATTATTAACAGAGAACTGTTAAAGTTTTTATATTGGGTAATATGTGCAATGGCGTTACAGCCAATACATTCTACAGTTTGTTTTTTTATATTTTAAAGTTGCACTTCTATTTGTTTATGAAAGTTGGTTTTATTTAATTTTAAGTTTAATAAAGCAGTTATATATCACAACGTCTAATTCTGTATCTGTATTGCATGTTTAAACCTTAATACCATAAATAATAACAGGTGTTATGTTTACTCTTAGTATATAATGAGTTTGGAAATTATAGAGTAATGCTTAAATAATGCATTACACTTAAACTAAAATCTACTGGATATTTAGTCGACTAAAATCTACTGGAGATTTAGTCGACCAAAACTAGACTAAAACTAAAACAATTCATACAACTAAAATACGACTAAAACTAAAATGGCATTTTAGTAAAAAAACTAAGACTAAATCGAAATTTGCCGTCAAAATTAACATTGCTTCTCAGAAGGAACGCCTATTGCATAACCTGGATGTTGTGCATGCTTTAAAATTTTCCCTTCAAGCAACTAAGGATTTTCGGCAATCATCTGCCCTGTTTGTTTTCTCTGGTAAGCGTAAGGGTCAAAAGCCCACTTCTTCTACTCTTTCCTTCCATAAGGCAGGGAGAATCCACAACTTCATTCCCTACTGTTGGGAAATACAACACCTGGCCACCAGGAGGAGGCAAAGACACCCAGCCAAAGGCTTAAATATCCCTCCCACTTGCCGTATCCCCCTGTCATTCTTTGCCTTTCGTCACTATAGGATGTGGCAGAGAAGTGTCAGAAGATCTGGATAGTCCTGTAATGGGTTCCCTTCAAAGAAAGGACTGGAGTTTTAAGTAGTCATATCAACCTCTCACTGAGAGAATTGATGAAAGTTAAAGTCTGGAGATGCAGGGAAAGTATTTCTGCGAAACCATCCAGACTGCCGACTAACAGCTCCTGGGCAATCAGTATTGACGAGTTTCACTGCTTGCTGTTACACACTTAAGTCCATGTCAGAGGCGTTGCTGCAAGACTTGAGAAGCTGTGCCTGTTCCACAGCATGGATCCTGGAGGTAAGATCGTTTTAAATATACATTGCCATACAGGGACACAGTGTGGCTCCTTTATGCCTTGATAGGATTATGGGTTAATATCTCCTTCAGGGAGATTATTTGAACAGCAAGGGGTTATTTATAACTGCTTTTATGTGAGATTTTTTTGGGCTCATAGACTGTGTGTGTGCTTTTGGCTTGGAACAAACAGGTTTCACTTTCGTTTTGGTGTGTTGCGCAAGTCCTGTCCTATGCACTACGTAACTGTGTGCAGTCTTTTTTTTCATTTTTCCTATGATCTTGCTGCAAACATCGCTCCTAGGAGAGCTTTTCCTCTGTTAGCTGTCTGGGTCTAGGAGGTGGTAAGTGCCCCAGCCATTGGGATTATAAAGGTGCCTTTTTTTAATAAAGTGTTTACTTTTTGTCTGTCCTTCTGTGAATATATCCTAGCTATGGAGGACTCTGATATTATATTAGAAGGTTCCGCTCCTTCTGTACTGATTTAATAATTCCTGTTTATATTGTGAGGAGGCCGTGGTTTGCCCGCCTGCTCAATTTTGTTCCATTTGCCTAAGCACTATTCTAAAGTCTAAGATGGGAGACAAGCCTACTAATACTCATAGCGCTATTAGCCCCTCAGAGCCGTCTACCTCTAAGGAATCTGGATCCCGAGAGATTGCTATCCTTTCTACCCTACCCGCTCCACATGCAGTTCCCCGCAGCACAACTAATCCTCCATCTGAAAGGTTGCTTTTTTCCTGCTGACTTTACCGCGCAGTTACAATGGCGGTGTCTGCGGTCATGAGTTCCCTACCTCGCTCTAACAAACGCAAGAGAAAGATTAAACATAGTTCTCCTGACTTAGAGTTTTCTAAATATTTGTCGGATCTAGCTATTATGTCCCAGCTATCCGAGGATGAGTTAACCTCTGTAGCTTCAGAGGGTGAACTTTCTGAGTCAGAGTCTTCGGTTTCTAAACCTCCTTCAGTGGAGAAACCCTCCTTTAGATTTAAAATTGAGCATCTGCGTTTTTTATTAAAGGAGGTTCTGTCTACACTAGAGGTTCCAGAGGCTACTCTCCTTGAGGAACATAAGATCCCTAAATTAGAAAGGGTTTATTAAGACAGGAAGGTGCCTTTGACTTTTCCTGTGCCAGTTAAGATGGCAAACATTATTAGTAACGAATGGGAAAGAATAGGAACTTCTTTTTCCCTCTCGTCTACTTTTAAAAAATTATTCCCGGTCCATGACTCTCAATTAGACTTATGGGGCTCCATCCCTAAGGTGGATGGCGCTATTTCTACGCTGGCTAAGCGTACTACTATAGCCCTGGAGGATAGTTCCTCTTTCAGCGAGCCTATGGATAAGAAAATGGAAACCTTTCTGAGGAAGATGTTTCAACATACAGGGTTTTTATTTCAACCAGTGGCAGCTGTAGCCGTGGTTGCTGGAGCAGCTACCTACTGGTGCGACACTGTCGGAGCTCATTGAGATGGAGACTCCCCTTGAGGATATTCAGGAGAGAATTATGGCTCTAAGAATTGCTAGCTCCTTAATCTGTGATGCGAATATGCAGATTATTCGTATAAATGCGAAGGCTTCTGGTTTTGCGGTCCTAGCCCGCCGGGCTCTCTGGTTGAAGTCTTGGTCTGTGGATATGACTTCTAAATCCAGACTCCTTTCTCTTCCTTTCCAGGGGAAGATTTTATTCGGTCCAGGGCTGGACTCCATTATTTCTACGTTTACCGGAGGGAAGGGTGCCTTCCTACTGCAGGACAAGAAAAATAGGCCAGCAATTGTCTAATTTTCGCTCCTTAAGTTCTGACAAATCACAACAACAGCAGTGCTCATCCAAGTCCGAGCACCCCAAGGGTTCTTGGAAGCCGGCTCAGTCCTGGAATTAGTCTAAACAGACCAATTCTTGACCTAAAGTGCCTAAACAAGTTTCTGAGTGTTCCCTCTTTCAAGATGGAGACAATTCGGTCAATCCTTCCTCTGGTTCAGGAAGGACAGTTTATTACCACTATAGACCTGAAGGATGCATACCTTCACGTCCCGATACACAGGGAACATTTTCAGTTCCTGAGGTTTGCTTTTTTTGACCAGCACTTCCAGTTCATAGCTCTTCCGTTTGGCCTAGCTACTGCTCCAATAATAATTTCGAAGATTCTGGGAGTTCTTCTAGCCGCTGCCAGAACACGAGGTATTGCAGTAGCGCCTTACCTGGACGATATCTTGGTACAGGCACCATGTTTTTGTCTAGCGGAAGAACATTAGGAGTCCCTTCTCAATCTTCTTCTATCACATGGATGGAAGATAAACTTGAAAAAGAGTTATCTTGCTCCAAGTACTTGCTCCAAGGTTGAATTTTCTGGGAACAATAATAGACTCCATATCCATGAGAATATTCCTCACAGAGGTGATCGGACTCATGATGTCCTGTATGGACATCATTCCTGTTGCCAGATTCCATCTCCGACCCTTACAACTATGCATGCTGAGACAATGGAACGGCGACTATTCAGCTCTGTCTCAACAGATCGTGCTGGACAACCCGTCAAGACTTGCTCTCCTGGTGGCTATGTCCAGATCATCTGTCCCAAGGCACGTGCTTCTTGAGACCGTCCTGGGAGATTGTGACTACGGACGCAAGCCTTTCTGGCTGAGGAACCGTTTGGAGTGCCAAGAAGGACAAGGTCTGTGGACTCAGGAGGAGTCCTCCCTTCCGATCAATATTTTGGAACTCCGTGCAATCTTCAATGCCTTGAAGGCTTGGCCCCTTCTGGGTTCGTCCCAGTTTATCAGATTCCAATCAGACAATATAACCTCAGTTGCCTACATCAACCATCAGGGTGAAACGAGAAGTTCCTTGGCGATGAGAGAAGTATCTCAGATACTAGAGTGGGTGGAGACTCACAGATGTACGCTGTCAGCGATCCACATTCAGGGTGTGGACAACTGGGATGCGGACTTCCTCAGCAGGCAATCCTTTCACCCAGGGGAATGGTCTCTCCACCCGAGGTGTTTGCAGAGATGTGCAGTGAGTGGGGGATGCCGGAGATAGATCTCATGGCATCCCGCCTCAATACCAAGCTACCCAGGTATGTGTCAAGGTCGAGGAATCCTCAGGCAGAACTGATAGATGCCCTATCAGTACTAAGACTCGTATATCTTTTTCCTCCATTACCGCTTCTCCCTCGTGTGGTGGCTCGCATTAAGCAGGAGCGAGCATCAGTGATTCTGATTGCTCCGTTGTGGCCGCAAAGAACGTGGTTTGTGGATCTAGTGGGGATGTTCTCATCGCCGCAGTGGAGGTTACCTTGTCGCAGAGATCTGCTGATACAGGGTCCTTTCATTCATCAATATCTAGATTCTCTGAGGCTGACTGTGTGGAGATTGAATGCTTAGTCTTAGCCAAGAGAGGGTTTTCTGAAAGTGTTATCGACACTCTGGTTCAAGCTCAAAAGCCAGCTACTCGTCGTATCTACCATAAAGTGTGGACGACTTACTTGTACTGGTGTGAAGAGCGTGGCTTTTTCTGGCATAAGGTTGCCAGAATTTTAGCTTTTCTCCAGGATGGACTGGAAAAGGACCTATCTGCTAGTTCCCTGAAGGGACAGATAGCTGCCCTGTCGGTGTTACTGCACAAGAGACTGGCTGAGCTTCCAGATTAAGGCTCTGGCTAGGATAAGACCTGTGTTTAGATCTGGGGCTCTGCCTTGGAGCCTCAATCTTGTTCTTAGTGTTTTGCGACAGGCTCCGTTTGAGCCTATGGGGCCTATCTATCAAGCTCCGAATGGAGCTTGTTGTCCTGTGTTTCTGGCGAGTCTTCAGTACCTTCATTTTTATTGCATTGATTTTGTTTTATAATGTCTTTAGGTTGCTGTCAGTGTGTTTTTTTGGGCGGGGTACAATTACACCCTTTACTGGTTAGTGATTGGTTCCTTGCACCCTTAATTACACTGCTGGCACCCTCAGCTCTCATTCCTATGACTAAGCGCCACTAGGGGGCGCGAAACACGTCAGGATTGCCGTCCTTGTCTACCTGCAGTAATATGCAGTTTTTATCTCTACTCTAAATAAAGATTTTTTGCTTTTAAAACCTAGCCCCTGAGTGCTCAGAATTTTGCTTGTTTTGGATTCTTATAACGGTGGTATTTGTTCCTACCGCATCTCTGAAGCACCACACTGCTGGTATGACTATTTAATTTCATTAACTTGCCTGCCAGGTTTATCCGAGTTAAGATTGTGTTCCACTGCCATCGAGCCGGTCTCTCTGTCTCCTGTCGCGGCAACCGCTGATGACGTCTACAAATTTGATACTTTTGCCTCTATTGAGGCTTCCTTTGGGAGAAGAGTTCTTCAAGCGGTGGTGCCTTCAGTTTAGGTCCGCATGTCTTGTTCTTCCTCCCTTTCATTCTGTGTCCTCTAGCTTGGGTATTGGTTCCCACTAGTAATTGGAATGAAATTGTGGACTCTCGATGCCATTGGAAAGAAAACAAAATGTATGCTTACCTGATAAATGTCTTTCTTTCCTGGCATGGAGAGTCCACGACCTGCCATTATTTAAATTTAAGACTGCCATTTTTTTGTTCAAATCTCAGGCACCTCTATACCCTTGTGTTATCTTCTTTTTCTATTTCCTTTCGGCCCAATGACTGGAGGTTATGGGTAATGGAAGTGACACTTAACAGTTCTGCTGGGGTGTTCTTTGCCTCCTCTTGCTGGCCAGGATTTGAATATCCCACCAGTAATTGGAATTAAATTGTGGACTCTCCATGCCAGTAAAGAGAGAAATTTATCAGGTAAGCATACATTTTGTTTTTAAGATATCCGTATATATTATTTGCTTTCATTTGTATATCTAAAATATGTATATCTTTTCTCCTGTTAAGTGTAGTCAGTCCACGGGTCAACCATTACTTATGGAATATTTCTCTTCCTAACAGGAAACTGCAAGAGAATTACCCAGCAGAGCTTGCTATATAGCTCCTCCCCTCACCTATCATACTCAGTCATTCTCTTGCAGCCTAACTAAAAAGGAAGCTGTGAGAGATCTGTGGTGTTTTTTAACTTAGTTTATTTCTACAATCAAAAGTTTGTTATTTTTAAATGGCACCGGAGTGTGCTGTTTATTCTCAGGCAGCATTAGAAGAAGAATCTGCCTGGTTTTTTTTCTATGGTCTTAGCAGACGTAACTAAGATCCACTGGCTGTTTCTCATCTGAGGCGTGAGGTAACTTCAGAGAAGGGGAATAGCATGCAGGGCTCCCCTGCAACAAATGAGGTATGCGCAGTAATTTATTTTCTGAGGAATGGAATTGACTGAGAAAATACTGCTGATACCATTGTAAAGTAAGTTCAGCCTTAAATGCAGCGATAGCGACTGGTATCAGGCTGATGTGTGTGCACTGAATGTATTTTCTAAGGAATGGAATTGACTCTGAAAATACTGTAAATACTGAAATAATGTATGAGCCTTAACTGAAGTAAAAGCAACTGGTAGCAGGCTTGTAAATAATAATACATAACTTTTAAATGTATGTTTAAAACGTTTTACTGGCTTGTTAATCGTTTTTGTGAGGTACTTGGTGATAAAACTTATTAGGGCATGATTTTTACCACATGGCCATTTTTGTTTTCTGCATAGAAACAGTTTCTGAGCTTCCCCACTGTTGTAATATGAGTGGGAGGGGCCTATTTTAGCGCTTTTTTGCGCAGTAAAAATTCAGTCACAATCTGTCTACTTCATCCTCCATGATCCAGATTGTCTCTAGAGAGCTCAGGGGTCTTCAAAATCCATTTTGAGGGAGGTAATCAGTCACAGTAGTCCTGTGACAGTGTATTTGACTGTGAGAAAAACGTTAATTATATACCGTATTGTGCCGCATATAGGCCGCACCTGAATATAGGCCGCACCCTTAAAGTTTGGTGCCATTTTGAAGAAATTAAATTTTTAAAGAAAATACACAACATGTGCAAGCAGTGAGTCCCAATGCATGGTGTCGGTTACCAGGGGATAGTTTTACACTTCTCCAAGAGTATAGAAAAAACAAAACAAAGGAAAGATGTTTCACTCCTCAGTAATTTAAAATGTGAAAAAAACTTTATTCAGCCATTAAAGCTGTAATGACTGAATAAAGGCTTTTTTCACATTTGAAATTACCAGTACAAAGCATCTTTCCTTTTTTTATTTTAACACATTAAAGCTGCAATTTGGTATGTACTGGTACATTATTAGCAGGTTTAGCAGGTATGATGTGATGGGAAAAAAGCACTTTCTTACCTGACAATATCAGTAGAAAAACGGACTCACATGAACTATTGCAAGACGTTGAAGAACTATCCAATCCGGTGGACTACATTCCCCATAAGGCCACAGGGTGCACAGGAAGTTCGGCGGTATAAGCCCGTTCTCCGAATTACACTGTGCTCAGCACAGTATTACTGCATCTTCACACACCTTCACAGCGGTGGCTCCTGCATATGAACATCCTGCTCATCATCCAAACCAATCAACTATTGCAAAACGTTGGAAAACTACCCAACTCTGGCGGACTACAATCCCCATAAGGCCACAGGGTGCACCAGAAGTTCAGCTGTACTGCGCAAGTAAAATTTTGCCGAAAAGCACCCGATTATAGGCCGCTCCCCGCATATAGGCCGCACTGCACATTTAAAGCAACAAATAAAGGGAAAAAAGTGCGGCCTATATGCGGAACAATGCGGTAATTGTTATCCGTTTTTGGGTACTAAGGGGTTAATCATCCATTTGCTGGTGGGTGCAATCCTTTGCTAACTTAATACATTTATTGTGAAAATTTGGTTGCTATAACTATTTTTGATCATTGTTATTTCAACTGTGTTAGTTTTTCTGTGCTTCTTAAAGGCACAGTAACGTTTTTTATATTGCTTGTAAATTAATTTTGAAAAGTATTTCCAAGTTTGCTAGTCTCATTGCTAGTTTGTTTAAACATGTCTGACTCAGATGAATCTCTTTGTTCACTATGTTTAAAGGCCAATGTGGAGCCCAATAGAAATTTGTGCACTCAATGTATAGATGTCACTTTAAATAAAAGTCAAACTTTATATGTTAAGAAATTATCACAAGACAACGAGGGGGAAGTTATGCCGACTAACTCTCCTCACGTGTCAGTACCTTCGCCTCCCGCTCAGGAGGTGCGTGATATTGTGGCGCCAAGTACATCAGGGCGGCCCATACAAATCACTTTGCAAGACATGGCTACTGTTATGGCAGAAGTACTGTCTAAATTGCCAGAATTAAGAGGTAAGCGCGATCACTCTGGAGTTAGAACAGAGCGCGCTGATAATAGTAGAGCCATGTCTGATACTGCGTCACAATTTGCAGAACATGAGGACGGAGAGCTTCATTCTGTGGGTGACGGATCTGATCCAAGTAAACTGGATTCAGACATTTCAAATTTTAAATTTAAGCTTGAGAACCTCCGCGTATTGCTAGGGGAGGTATTAGCGGCTCTGAATGATTGTAACACGGTTGCAATTCCAGAGAAAGTATGTAGGCTGGATAAATATTTTGCGGTACCGGTGTGTACTGACGTTTTTCCTATACCTAAAAGGCTTACAGAAATTGTTAACAAGGAGTGGGATAGACCCGGTGTGCCCTTTTCACCACCTCCTATATTTAGAAAAATGTTTCCAATAGACGCCACCACACGGGACTTATGGCAGACGGTCCCTAAGGTGAAGGGAGCAGTTTCTACTTTGGCTAAGCGCACCACTATCCCGGTGGAGGATAGCTGTGCTTTTTCAGATCCAATGGATAAAAAGTTAGAGGGTTACCTTAAGAAAATGTTTGTTCAACAAGGTTTTATATTACAACCCCTTGCATGCATTGCGCCTGTTACTGCTGCGGCGGCATTCTGGTTTGAGTCTCTGGAAGAGACCATTCACACAGCTCCATTGGATGAAATTATGAACAAGCTTAAAACACTTAAGCTAGCTAACTCATTTGTTTCTGATGCCGTCGTACACTTAACCAAACTTACGGCTAAGAACTCCGGATTCGCCATTCAAGCGCGCAGAGCGCTGTGGCTTAAATCCTGGTCAGCTGACGTGACTTCTAAATCCAAATTGCTTAATATTCCTTTCAAAGGGCAGACCTTATTCGGGCCCGGCTTGAAAGAAATTATTGCTGACATTACGGGAGGTAAGGGCCATGCTTTACCTCAGGACAGGGCCAAATCAAAGGCCAAACAGTCTAATTTTCGTGCCTTTCGTAACTTCAAGGCAGGAGCAGCATCAACTTCCTCCGCTCCAAAACAGGAAGGAGCTGTTGCTCGTTACTGGCAGGGCTGGAAAGTTAACCAGTCCTGGAACAGGGGCAAGCAGGCCAAGAAACCTGCTGCCCCCAAGACAGCATGAAGAGAGGGCCCCCTATCCGGAAACGGATCTAGTGGGGGCAGACTTTCTCTCTTCGCCCAGGCTTGGGCAAGAGATGTCCAGGATCCCTGGGCGTTGGAGATCATATCTCAGGGATATCTCCTGGACTTCAAAACTTCTCCTCCACGGGGGAGATTTCATCTTTCAAGGTTATCAGCAAACCAAACAAAGAAGAGGCGTTTCTACGCTGTGTACAAGACCTCTTACTAATGGGGGTAACCCACCCAGTTCCGCGGACGGAACACGGGCAGGGATTCTATTCAAATCTATTTGTGGTTCCCAAAAAAGAGGGAACCTTCAGACCAATCTTGGACTTAAAAATCCTAAACAAATTTCTAAGAGTTCCATCATTCAAAATGGAAAGCATTCGAACCATCCTTCCCATGATCCAAGAGGGTCAGTACATGACCACGGTGGACTTAAAGGATGCCTACCCTCACATACCGATTCACAAGGACCATTGCCGGTATCTGAGATTTGCCTTCCTAGACAGGCATTACCAGTTTGTAGCTCTTCCCTTCGGATTAGCTACGGCCCCAAGAATCTTTACAAAAATTCTAGGATCACTTCTGGCGGTACTAAGACCGCGAGGCATAGCGGTGACTCCATACCTAGACGACATTCTGATACAAGCGTCAAGTTTTCAAACTGCCAAGTCTCATACAGAGATAGTTCTGGCATTTCTGAGGTTGCATGGGTGGAAGGTGAACGTGGAAAAGAGTTCTCTATTACCACTTACAAGAGTTCCCTTTCTAGGGACTCTTATAGATTCTGTAGAGATGAAAATTTACCTGACAGAGGCCAGGTTATTAAAACTTCTAAATGCTTGCCGTGTCCTTCACTCCATTCCACACCCGTCAGTAGCTTAGTGCATGGAAGTAATCGGCTTAATGGTAGCGGCAATGGACATAGTACCATTTGCGCGCCTGCATCTCAGACCGCTGCAATTGTGCATGCTAAGTCAGTGGAACGGGGATTACTCAGATTTGTCCCCCCTACTAAATCTGGATCAAAAGACCAGAGATTCTCTTCTATGGTGGCTCTCTCGGCCACATCTGTCCAAGGGGATGACCTTTCGCAGGCCAGATTGGACGATTGTAACAACAGACGCCAGCCTTCTAGGCTGGGGAGCAGTCTGGAATTCCCTGAAAGCTCAGGGATTATGGACTCAGGAGGAGAAACTCCTCCCAATAAATATTCTGGAGTTAAGAGCAATATTCAATGCTCTCCTAGCTTGGCCTCAG
The DNA here is from genome assembly GCF_027579735.1 of Bombina bombina. Classification (NCBI taxonomy): domain Eukaryota; kingdom Metazoa; phylum Chordata; class Amphibia; order Anura; family Bombinatoridae; genus Bombina; species Bombina bombina. Next base: position 57,123,331 of record NC_069505.1, on the reverse strand, counting down.
TTAGCAACTCTGAGGTTCATCAGATTTCAGTCGGACAACATCACGACTGTGGCTTACATCAACCATCAAGGGGGAACCAGAAGTTCCCTAGCGATGTTGGAAGTCTCAAAGATAATTCGCTGGGCAGAGTCTCACTCTTGCCACCTGTCAGCGATCTACATCCCAGGCGTGGAGAACTGGGAGGCGGATTTTCTAAGTCGCCAGACTTTTCATCCGGGAGAGTGGGAGCTCCATCCGGAGGTCTTTGCTCAACTGATTCGTCGTTGGGGCAAACCAGATCTGGATCTCATGGCGTCTCGTCAGAACGCCAAGCTTCCTTGTTACGGATCCAAGTCCAGGGACCCGGGAGCGGTGCTGATAGATGCTCTGACAGCCCCTTGGGTCTTCAACATGGCTTATGTGTTTCCACCATTCCCAATGCTTCCTCGTTTGATTGCCAAGATCAAACAGGAGAGAGCTTCGGTGATTCTGATAGCGCCTGCGTGGCCACGCAGGACCTGGTATGCAGACCTAGTGGACATGTCGTCCTGTCCACCGTGGTCTCTGCCTCTGAGACAGGACCTTCTAATTCAGGGTCCTTTCAAACATCCAAATCTAATTTCTCTGAGGCTGACTGCATGGAGATTGAACGCTTGATTCTATCAAAGCGTGGTTTCTCGGAGTCGGTTATTGATACCTTAATACAGGCTAGGAAGCCTGTTACCAGAAAAATTTACCATAAAATATGGCGTAAATATTTACGTTGGTGCGAATCCAAGAGTTACTCATGGAGTAAGGTTAGGATTCCTAGGATATTGTCCTTTCTACAAGAGGGTTTAGAAAAGGGCTTATCTTCTAGTTCGTTAAAGGGACAGATTTCTGCTCTGTCTATTCTTCTACACAAACGTCTGGCTGAAGTTCCAGACGTTCAGGCTTTCTGTCAGGCTTTGACTAGGATTAAGCCTGTGTTTAAGTCTGTTGCTCCGCCGTGGAGCTTAAACTTAGTTCTTAATGTTCTTCAAGGCGTTCCATTTGAACCCCTTCATTCCATTGTTATCTTGGAAAGTTCTGTTTTTGATGGCTATTTCCTCGGCTCGAAGAGTCTCTGAGTTATCTGCCTTACATTGTGATTCTCCTTATCTGATTTTTCATTCAGACAAGGTAGTCCTGCGTACTAAACCTGGGTTCTTACCTAAGGTAGTTACTAACAGGAATATCAATCAAGAGATTGTTGTTCCATCTCTGTGTCCTAACCCTTCTTCAAAGAAGGAACGACTTTTGCATAATCTGGACGTAGTCCGTGCCCTGAAATTCTATTTGCAGGCAACTAAGGATTTTCGTCAAACTTCTTCCCTGTTTGTCGTTTACTCTGGACAGAGGAGAGGTCAAAAGGCTTCGGCTACCTCTCTCTCTTTTTGGCTTCGTAGCATAATACGCTTAGCCTGAGACTGCTGGACAGCAGCCTCCTGAAAGGATTACAGCTCATTCTACTAGAGCTGTGGCTTCCACCTGGGCCTTTAAAAATTAGGCCTCTGTTGAACAGATTTGCAAGGCTGCGACTTGGTCTTCGCTTCACACTTTTTCAAAATTTTACAAATTTTACACTTTTGCTTCCTCGGAGGCTATTTTTGGGAGAAAGGTACTTCAGGCAGTGGTTCCTTCTGTTTAATGTTCCTGCCTTGTCCCTCCCTTCATCCGTGTACTTTAGCTTTGGTATTGGTATTCCATAAGTAATGGATGACCCGTGGACTGACTACACTTAACAGGAGAAAACATAATTTATGCTTACCTGATAAATTCCTTTCTCCTGTAGTGTAGTCAGTCCACGCCCCGCCCTGTTTTTACGGCAGGTCTAAATTTTAATTAAACTCCAGTCACCACTGTACCCTATGGTTCCTCCTTTCTCGTCTGCCTCTGGTCGAATGACTGAGTATGATAGGTGAGGGGAGGAGCTATATAGCAAGCTCTGCTGGGTAATTCTCTTGCAGTTTCCTGTTAGGAAGAGAAATATTCCATAAGTAATGGATGACCCGTGGACTGACTACACTACAGGAGAAAGGAATTTATCAGGTAAGCATAAATTATCTTTTTTATATACATTTTCAGCATGCATGATTCGTTCATACTTGATATTTCACCACAGATATTTTACAGGATTTTTGATATGATGGCCTGAGTTCAAAATAAGGATATGACATGTAACTGCGTATTTTTAAAAAGTTTTTCTAAAATTCCTGTAATTACAGGATGGGAAACATCAGTTTTATGCATTGTATTTTGTTGATGACTGATAAGGAAAACTGGTCAGATAGCAGGAGCCATATTTCATGTAGATTGCATAACTGGATTGTCCATTCCAGCAAGAGCGTTACAGCCAAAATGTTGTTACTATTATTATTGAAGATGATATCCGTTCATTAAATAGCAAATAATTCAGGAATGCAGAGAGTCCAGAAGTGCTGCTTTTATGATTATTATTGTTAAAACATTTTGATAATATCTGTTTTGTGTTGTGATGAATATATTAAAGGGACAGTCTACTACAGAATGTTTATTATTTAAAAATATAGTTAAATCCCTTTTTCTTCTGTTATGTGTGATCAGTCCACGGGTCATCATTACTTCTGGGATATAACTCCTCCCCAACAGGAAATGCAAGAGGATTCACCCAGCAGAGCTGCATATAGCTCCTCCCCTCTACGTCAGTCCCAGTCATTCTCTTGCACCCAACGACTAGATAGGATGTGTGAGAGGACTATGGTGATTATACTTAGTTTTTATGACTTCAATCAAAAGTTTGTTATTTTAAAATAGCACCGGAGCGTGTTATTACTTCTCTGGCAGAGTTTGAGGAAGAATCTGACAGAGATTTTTTACTATGATTTTAACCGGAGTCGTTAAGATCATATTGCTGTTCTCGACCATCTGAGGGAGGTAAAGGCTTCAGATCAGGGGACAGCGGGCAGATGAATCTGCATTGAGGTATGTGGCAGTTTTTATTTTCTGAATGGAATTGATGAGAAAAGCCTGCCATGCCGTGAAAATGACATGTATGTATACACTTCAGTATTCTGGGGATGGTATTTCACCGGAACTACTGTGTTAAAGGTCACTAATCCTTTTAATAACTATTCTCATGTTAAACGTTTTTGCTGGAATGTAGAATCGTTTACATTGCTGAGGTACTGTGTGAATAAATATTTGGGCATTATTTTCCACTTGGCAGTTTTTTGCTTTAATTGTGACAGTTTCGTTTCTCTTCACTGCTGTGTGGGAGAGGGAGGGGCCGTTTTTGGCGCTCTTTGCTACGCATCAAAAAATTCCAGTCAGCTACTTTTATATTTCCTGCATGATCCGGTTCATCTCTGACAGATCTCAGGGGTCTTCAAACTTCTTTGAAGGGAGGTAAATTCTCTCAGCAGAGCTGTGAGAATTCTTATAGTGACTGTGAATAAAAAACGTTGTTTTGTTTTCTTATGTACAAATTTAATTAGTGTTGTTTTTTACTAATGGGAACAAACCTTTGCTAAAAGTTGTGTTGTTTTAAAGTTTGATGCTATAACTGTTTTTCAGTTCATTATTTCAACTGTCATTTAATCGTTAGTACCTCTTTGAGGCACAGTGCGTTTTTTTGCTAAAAAAGATTATAACCAAGTTGTAAGTTTTTTTGCTAGTGTGTTAAACATGTCTGACTCAGAGGAAGATATCTGTGTCATTTGTTCCAATGCCAAGGTGGAGCCCAATAGAAATTTATGTACTAACTGTATTGATGCTACTTTAAATAAAAGTCAATCTGTACAATGTGAACAAATTTCACCAAACAGCGAGGGGAGAGTTATGCCGACTAACTCGCCTCACGCGACAGTACCTGCATCTCCCGCCCGGGAGGTGCGTGATATTTTGGCGCCTAGTACATCTGGGCGGCCATTACAGATAACATTACAAGATATGGCTACTGTTATGACTGAAGTTTTGTCTAAATTACCAGAACTAAGAGGCAAGCGTGATCACTCTGGGGTGAGAACAGAGTGCGCTGACAATGCTAGGGCCATGTCTGATACTGCGTCACAGCTCGCAGAGCATGAGGACGGAGAGCTTCATTCTGTGGGTGACGGTTCTGATCCAAACAGATTGGACTCAGATATTTCAAATTTTAAATTTAAATTGGAGAACCTCCGTGTACTACTAGGGGAGGTCTTAGCAGCTCTCAACGATTGTAACACCGTTGCAATACCAGAGAAACTGTGTAGGTTGGATAAATACTTTGCGGTACCGGCGAGTACTGACGTTTTTCCTATACCTAAGAGACTAACTGAAATTGTTACTAAGGAGTGGGATAGACTCGGTGTGCCGTTCTCACCCCCTCCAATATTTAGAAAGATGTTTCCAATAGACGCCACCACTCGGGACTTATGGCAAACGGTCCCCAAGGTGGAGGGAGCAGTTTCTACTTTAGCTAAGCGTACCACTATCCCGGTGGAGGATAGCTGTGCTTTCTCAGATCCAATGGATAAAAAATTAGAGGGTTACCTTAAGAAAATGTTTGTTCAACAAGGTTTTATATTACAACCCCTTGCATGTATCGCGCCGATTACGGCTGCGGCAGCATTTTGGATTGAGTCGCTTGAAGAGAACCTTAGTTCCTCTACGCTAGACGACATTACGGACAGGCTTAGAGTCCTTAAACTAGCTAATTCTTTCATTTCGGAGGCCGTAGTACATTTAACCAAACTTACGGCTAAGAACTCAGGATTCGCCATACAGGCACGCAGGGCACTGTGGCTAAAATCCTGGTCAGCTGATGTTACTTCTAAGTCCAAATTACTTAATATACCTTTCAAGGGGCAGTCCTTATTCGGGCCCGGTTTGAAAGAAATTATCGCTGACATTACGGGAGGTAAGGGCCACGCCCTACCTCAAGACAAGGCCAAAGCTAAGGCTAGACAGTCTAATTTTCGTCCCTTTCGGAATTTCAAAACAGGAGCAGCATCAACCTCCACTGCACCAAAACAGGAAGGAGCTGTTGCTCGTTACAGGCAAGGCTGGAAGCCTAACCAGTCCTGGAACAAAAGCAAGCAGGCCAGGAAACCTGCTGCTGCCCCAAAGACAGCATGAACCGAGAGCCCCCGATCCGGGACCGGATCTAGTAGGGGGCAGACTCTCTCTCTTCGCCCAGGCCTGGGCAAGAGATGTTCAGGATCCCTGGGCACTAGAGATCATATCTCAGGGATACCTTCTAGACTTCAAATTATCTCCCCCAAGAGGGAGATTTCATCTGTCAAGGTTGTCAACAAACCAGATAAAGAAAGAAGCGTTTCTACGCTGCGTACAAGATCGGTTAACAATGGGAGTGATCCATCCGGTTCCGTGGTCGGAACAAGGACAAGGGTTCTACTCAAACCTGTTTGTGGTTCCCAAAAAAGAGGGAACTTTCAGGCCAATCTTAGATTTAAAGACTCTAAACAAATTCCTAAGAGTTCCATCGTTCAAAATGGAAACTATTCGGACAATCTTACCCATGATCCAAGAGGGTCAGTACATGACCACAGTGGATTTAAAGGATGCTTACCTTCACATACCGATCCACAAAGATCATCACCGGTATCTAAGGTTTGCCTTCTTAGACAGGCACTACCAGTTTGTAGCTCTTCCATTCGGATTGGCTACGGCTCCAAGAATCTTCACAAAGGTTCTGGGTGCCCTTCTAGCGGTACTAAGACCGCGAGGGATTTCGGTAGCTCCGTACCTAGACGACATTCTAATACAAGCTTCAAGCTTTCAAACTGCCAAGTCTCATACAGAGTTAGTTCTGGCATTTCTAAGGTCGCATGGATGGAAAGTGAACGAAAAGAAGAGTTTTCTCTTTCCTCTCACAAGAGTTCCATTCTTGGGGACTCTTATAGATTCTGTAGAAATGAAGATTTACCTGACAGAAGACAGGTTAACAAAACTTCAAAATGCATGCCGCGTCCTTCATTCCATTCAACACCCGTCAGTAGCTCAATGCATGGAGGTGATCGGCTTAATGGTAGCGGCAATGGACATAGTACCTTTTGCACGCCTACACCTCAGACCGCTGCAATTATGCATGCTAAGTCAGTGGAATGGGGATTACTCAGATTTGTCCCCTACTCTGAATCTGAATCAAGAGACCAGAAATTCTCTTCTATGGTGGCTTTATCGGCCACACCTGTCCAGGGGGATGCCATTCAGCAGGCCAGACTGGACAATTGTAACAACAGACGCCAGCCTACTAGGTTGGGGCGCTGTCTGGAATTCTCTGAAGGCTCAGGGACTATGGAATCAGGAGGAGAGTCTCCTACCAATAAACATTCTGGAATTGAGAGCAGTTCTCAATGCCCTTCTGGCTTGGCCCCAGTTAACAACTCGGGGGTTCATCAGGTTTCAGTCGGACAACATCACGACTGTAGCTTACATCAACCATCAGGGAGGGACAAGAAGCTCCCTAGCAATGATGGAAGTATCAAAGATAATTCGCTGGGCAGAGTCTCACTCTTGCCACCTGTCAGCAATCCACATCCCGGGAGTGGAGAACTGGGAGGCGGATTTCTTGAGTCGCCAGACTTTTCATCCGGGGGAGTGGGAACTTCATCCGGAGGTCTTTGCCCAAATACTTCGACGTTGGGGCAAACCAGAGATAGATCTCATGGCGTCTCGCCAGAACGCCAAACTTCCTCGCTACGGGTCCAGATCCAGGGATCCGGGAGCAGTTCTGATAGATGCTTTGACAGCACCTTGGAACTTCAGGATGGCTTATGTGTTTCCACCCTTCCCGCTGCTTCCTCGATTGATTGCCAAAATCAAACAGGAGAGAGCATCAGTAATTCTAATAGCACCTGCTTGGCCACGCAGGACTTGGTATGCAGATCTAGTGGACATGTCATCCTGTCCGCCTTGGTCTCTACCTCTAAGACAGGACCTTCTGATACAGGGTCCATTCAAACATCAAAATCTAACTTCTCTGAAGCTGACTGCTTGGAAATTGAACGCTTGATTTTATCAAAACGTGGTTTTTCTGAGTCGGTTATTGATACCCTGATTCAGGCTAGGAAGCCTGTTACCAGAAGGATTTACCATAAAATATGGCGGAAATACCTATACTGGTGCGAATCCAAAGGTTACTCCTGGAGTAAGGTTAGGATCGCTAGGATATTGTCTTTTCTACAAGAAGGTTTAGAAAAGGGTTTATCAGCTAGTTCATTAAAGGGACAGATTTCAGCTCTGTCCATCTTGTTACACAGACGTCTGTCAGAAAATCCAGACGTCCAGTCCTTTTGTCAGGCTTTAGCTAGGATCAAGCCTGTGTTTAAAGCTGTTGCTCCACCATGGAGTTTAAACTTAGTTCTTAACGTTTTACAGGGTGTTCCGTTTGAACCCCTTCATTCCATTGATATAAAAATGTTATCTTGGAAAGTTCTGTTTTTAATGGCTATTTCCTCGGCTCGAAGAGTCTCTGAGTTATCAGCCTTACATTGTGATTCCCCTTATCTGATTTTTCACTCAGACAAGGTAGTTCTGCGTACTAAACCTGGGTTCTTACCTAAGGTAGTCACTACCAGGAACATCAATCAAGAGATTGTTGTCCCATCCTTGTGTCCAAATCCTTCTTCAAAGAAGGAACGTCTTTTACACAATCTGGATGTAGTTCGTGCCCTCAAGTTCTACTTGCAGGCAACTAAAGATTTTCGCCAAACTTCTTCCTTGTTTGTCGTTTACTCTGGACAGAGGAGAGGTCAAAAAGCTTCTGCTACCTCTCTCTCTTTTTGGCTTCGTAGCATAATACGTTTAGCCTATGAGACTGCTGGACAGCAGCCTCCTGAAAGAATTACAGCTCACTCCACTAGAGCTGTGGCTTCCACTTGGGCCTTTAAGAATGAGGCCTCTGTTGAACAGATTTGCAAGGCTGCAACTTGGTCTTCGCTTCATACTTTTTCCAAATTTTACAAATTTGACACTTTTGCTTCTTCGGAGGCTATTTTTGGGAGAAAGGTTCTTCAGGCAGTGGTTCCTTCTGTATAATGAGCCTGCCTATCCCTCCCGTCATCCGTGTACTTTTGCTTTGGTATTGGTATCCCAGAAGTAATGATGACCCGTGGACTGATCACACATAACAGAAGAAAACATAATTTATGCTTACCTGATAAATTCCTTTCTTCTGTTGTGTGATCAGTCCACGGCCCGCCCTGTTTTAAGGCAGGTAAATATCTTTTAAATTATACTCCAGTCACCACTTCACCCTTGGTTACTCCTTTCTCGTTGATTCTTGGTCGAATGACTGGGACTGACGTAGAGGGGAGGAGCTATATGCAGCTCTGCTGGGTGAATCCTCTTGCATTTCCTGTTGGGGAGGAGTTATATCCCAGAAGTAATGATGACCCGTGGACTGATCACACAACAGAAGAAAGGAATTTATCAGGTAAGCATAAATTATGTTATTCCCTGTTCCCCAGTTGTGCATAACCAACACTGTTATATTAATATACTTTTTACCTCTGTTATTACCTTGTATCTAAGCCTCTACAGACTGCCCTCTTATTTCAGTTCTTTTGTCAGACTTGCATTTTAGCCAATCAGTGCTGACTCATAAATAACTCCACGGGAGTGAGCACAGTGTTATCTATATGGCACACACGAACTAGCGCTGTCTAACTGTGAAAAACTGTGAAAATACACTGAGATAAGAGGCGGACTTCAAGGGCTTAGAGATTAGTATATGAGCCTACCTAGGTTTAGCTTTCAACTAAAAATACTAAAAAAAAGAGAACAAAGCAAATTTAATGATAAAAATAAATTATAAAGTTCTTTAAAATGATATACTTTTTTAAAATTGCATGCCCTATCTGAATCATGAAAGTTTAATTTTGACTTGACTGTTCCTTTAAATGAGTAGTAGATTTTGTTTCTGACATATTTCAAAATTTACTTCAGTTTGCTGGCTCTCTGTATCATGTGACAGATATCAGCCAATCATAGACTCATATACGTGTACACTTTAAATTCTTGCACAGTAGTAGCAGCTGGTGCCTTGGAAAGTTTTCATATAAAAAGACTGTGGCAATTTGATAAAAAAAAACTAATGTTTCTTTAAACTGCATGCTCTATCTGAATTAAGAAAGTTTAATTTTGACTTTAGTGTCTCTTTAACCTTTTACCACTGTTATGGTGTTGTATTCACAGGATTTTATTTTGTCTACATAGAAACGTTTTTTCCGATGTAGACATTATGACCCTGTCATGAAAGGGTTAATGATTTTGTGTGTTTGTGTATATATTTGGTATATATGTGCTATTTTATTCTTTTTTCTTATTTTATTGTATTTGATCTTTATTTGATCTCAGGTTTTATTTTCCTTTATAGGCGTTATTCCCACATATATAACAAAATCTTTCTGTAAGAATTTGTTTACCTATCACTTTTTCCTGGCAAAAAGTCTTCACCCCTGAAGCAGTTCCTTTTATTCCAGAGGAATTTCCTTACAGGGGAATATCATTCAACCGTTCTTTGTTTTTCGAATGATTTCTCGTATACTAAATATACAATTTGACTTAAGTTGTTTTGATTAAAATTACTTATTTGTTCAGAAAAAAAAAAGTGAAAGTGCATGGGCCTGCCGTTTACTTTGGCCTGTTTTGCTTTAACCTATAAAACACTTCTCTTTCATTCTACAGAATGTTAGGCGAATGCCTTTTCTTTGGCATGTATGAATATATATTTTTTTTCTTCTTCTTGCAGATATGTTTTTCTCAATGGCAGCCATGACTAACAGCGCTACTTCAATCCGATCTGCGAACGAGTTATCAGATGTGGATCTGGAATCTTCTATTTACAGCAACTATAGTAGCCATCAAATACAGACTCCAGCATTCACCCCTGGGGTAAGTATGAACAGCCAAGCTGTATCGGATGACAATTTTATAGACGTGCATGGTCTATGATCCTACAATAGATTATCTGGATAAACATGTATGTATGTATTGGGTACTTATAAAGCGCGGCTAATCACCGTAAGGGTCTCAAGGCGCTGCTCATTTTATTGACCTCAGAAGGATGAAAGGCTGAGTGGACCTCGCCGAGGATCAAACCTGCAACCCTTGGGCTGCTACAGAGCTCAGTCACAGTGCCTTAGCATGCTGAGCTATCTGTCTGGCCTAAATCTCAGTTTAGTAGAAAAGATAAAAAAAATGAAAGCAGCCTTATTGGTTAACGTTTAAAAGAACACTGTACACTGAATACATTTCATGCACCTCACTCTAATCATGGGCGCTGCCATGTTGGAACTTAGGTTGCAGGTATCTGAAGGAGAGCTGCTGCACATGTGCAAACACATCAGGCCCGTAATACAATTAAAGGCAAATTTTAACATGGGGATTAACCTCAATACTATGCTTATTAAATGTATTTAGTGTTTAATGTGCTTTTAAAGGAAAACCAAATTTCCTATATTTATTATCCAAATTCAAAGCACACATAGCCGAGGAACCAATCAATTAATCTTAACTTTTAACCCTTTCCTGACGGGCCTAATTTGTCTTTATCAAAACAACGTTCCAATGTAAAGAAATTGAATTTACACGATTGCGATATTTTAATGATGGGATCGGGTCAGGGGGGCGTGCCTATGACGCTAGACACGCCCTCCAGCCTTCGATTCCATTCGGGAAGCGCTGTTGGCTTCAGTACAGCCAAACTGCTAGGACATTCCATGCCGTCCTAACAGCGCTGGTATTTGTAGTGGCCCGCAATACGAACGGGACCTCGTGTTCGCATTGCGTGAAAGCTTTGTGCTTAATAGAGCATGCTTCCATAGGGAGCCTCGTTCTCATGCAGTGTCTCACGGCATGAGACTGAAGCGCCCTTTGGAGCCAATGGAAGCATGCTCTATTAAGCGCAAAGCTTCCATGCACTGCAAATGCGAGGATCCGTTTTATTTAATAAAACAAAGACACCACTGTATTTCCGGGCCAATTGGTGGACATTCAGAACCATTACTTTTTGGAGCGCTAATTCTGATTGCGAGCTTGCGGTAGCAATGACCAGCCACTTGTAATGGCTAATGAATATCGCGTGCCCGCAAACGGGCAAATTAGCCAGTTTACAGGCGCACAATAAATTAGCGTTCCACTTGTAATCTAGTCCCTTATGAGTAATCAACACAGGAATCCAGGTAATTCCAAAGGGTTCACAAACCTTTTCTTGCATCTGTAGATGCCAGTTATACTGGTGACAAGATTGTTCTCTCACCTGTGCTTTGTATCTCTTCCTCTAGTTAATGCTGAACAGCCCGAGGCGCTACGGACAATCCCCATTTTCTGCCACCCTTCCGCCCTTACAGAACCTTCACAAGATGCCAGGTGAGAATGAAACCGCGTACAACTCGTAACCTCAGCAGCACCACTGCAAATCAGGAATAATGTTATTGATATCAATTTAAAAGGATGTAAAACTTTATATTTAATTACCCATAAAAAAATAATAATAATCATGCTTTTTTTCTCATGTTGAAAAGCAGGGGCGTGTGCTTAGGAGCCGGCCCATTTCTGGATAAATATGTTATCCATTTGCACTATTTTCTGCCATGCAGTTCTCCAGATGCCTACCTAGGTATCTCTTCAACAAACAATACCAATGGGAACAAAGAAAATTTCATAATAAATTGGAATTTTTTTTTTAAAAAAAATGTATGCTCTGTCTGAATCACAAAATCATTTTTTTGGGTTTCATATCCCTTTAATATTGGCTTATGTTTAAGGTTGCAACCTTATTTTAGCCTTGAGAAGTCAGCAGGTGCATATGCAATAACAAGATTCAGCGTTAAATTACATGAAAAAGGGACACAATAAATCATGAAAGTATATTGCAAAGTTGTTTCATTGCGCATAACTAAACATTTTACATATTACACCACAGTGGAGTCTTTGACAGACGGAATCATTTTTAAAAAATTGCTGCCAGAGGAAAAGAACATTTTGTTCTATTTACAGTGAAATACAGGTAGAGTTTACAGTGAGGTTCGTTTTCTTAATAAAGGGACAGTCTACTCCAGAATTGTCATTGTTTAAAAAGATAGACAATTCCTTTATTACCCATTCCCCAGCTTTGCATAACCAACACAGTTATATTAATACACTTTTTTCCTCTGTGATTACCTAAAATAAGAGGCGGCCTTCAAGAGCTTAGATATTAGCATACGATCATGCCTAGGTTTAGCTTTCAACAAAGAATATCAAGAGAACAAAGCAAATTTGATGCTAAAAGTTAATTGGAAAGTTGTTTAAAATTGCATTCCCTATCTGAATCATGAACATTTGATTTTGACTAGACTGTCCCTTTAAGCAACTGCGGCAAAAACAAACAATCTGGTGCGTAATAAACATAATTATACAATGTACATTGTATTTCAAGACCCCCTTAAAGGGACACGAAATCCAAAACATTTATTTCATGATTCAGATAGAGTTTTAAAAAAAGTTTCCAATTTACTTCTGTTATCAAATTTGTGTCGTTCTCATGTTATTCTTTGTTGAAGAGATATCTAGATAGGTAGTGTGCACATGCCTGAAACACTACAGGACAGGAAATAGTGCTGCCCTCTAGTGCTTTTGCTAATGTATAACATTAATGCTAAACTGTTGCCATATAGTACTGCAGACACGTGCACGCTCCTGAGCTTACCTTTCAGCTTTTCAACAAAGGATAAAAAGAAAACAAAGAAAATGTCATCATAGAAATATATTGGAACGTTGTTTAAATTTTATGTTCTATCCGAAACAGGAAAGAAACATTTGGGGATATAAAAGCCTTTTTTTGTCTTTCTTTCACAGTTCAGATAGAGCATACAAAGAGTTAAATAGCTTTCCAAGTTATTTCTATTAGGAAATGTGCTTATTCTTTTGGTATCCTTTGTTGAGTCAATGACAAAAAGGATACATGTGCACGCGCCAATCAGTAGCTATCTCCCTGTAATACATTGCTGCTCCTAAGCCTACCTAGGTATGCTTTTCAACAAAGGATACATAAGGTAAAAAGCAAATTAGACCATTGAACAAAATTGAAAAGTTGTTTAACCCCTTAAGGACCAATGAGGTACAGGGTACGTCCTACAAAAAAAGGTCCTTAAAGGCCAAGGACGTATCCTGTACGTTGTTGGCGTTTCCAAGTGGTGGAAGCGATCCTGATCGCTTCCAGGCGCTTTAATGTTATTGCAGTGATGCCTCCATATCGAGGCATCCTGCAATAACATTTCTTAGCCATCCAATGCAGAGAGAGCCACTATAACTTGCAAAGAACATGTAAACATTGGGTATTTCTAAACTCGGGACAAAATTTAGAAACTATTTAGCATGGGTGTTTTGTTGGTGTTTGTAGATTTTGGGGGTCAAAGTTAGAAAAAGTGTTTTTTTTTCCATTTCTTTCATGTAATTAGCAAGAGTCCATGAGCTAGTGACGTATGGGATATACATTCCTACCAGGAGGGGCAAAGTTTCCCAAACCTTAAAATGCCTACAAATACACCCCTCACCACATCCACAAATCAGTTTTACAAACTTTGCCTCCTATGGAGGTGGTGAAGTAAGTTTGTGCTAGATTCTACGTTGATATGCGCTCCGCAGCAGGCTGGAGCCCGGTTTTCCTCTCAGCGTGCAGTGAATGTCAGAGGGATGTGAGGAGAGTATTGCCTATTTGAATGCAGTGATCTCCTTCTACGGGGTCTATTTCATAGGTTCTCTGTTATTCGGCCGTAGAGATTCATCTCTTACCTCCCTTTTCAGATCGACGATATACTCTTATATATACCATTACCTCTACTGATTCTCGTTTCAGTACTGGTTTGGCTTTCTACTACATGTAGATGAGTGTCCTGGGGTAAGTAAGTCTTATTTTTTATGACACTCTAAGCTATGGTTGGGCACTTTCTATGTAAAGTTCTAAATATATGTGTTTAAACTTATATTTGCCATGATTCAGGATAATCAGTATTCCTTCATTCAGACTGTCAGTTTCATTATTTGGGATAATGCATATGAATAAATAATTTTTCTTACCTTAAAAATTTTCAATTGACTTTTTTCCCTGCGGGCTGTTAGGCTCCGGGGGCAGAAAATGCTTAAATTTATTGCGTCATTTTTGGCGCAAAATTTTGTCATTTCCGGCGCCGTAGTTGTCGCCGGAAGTTTGTTCGTTGTTACGTCATTTTTTGACGCATGTGTATTCAGACGTTTTTTTTGCGCCAAAAAATGTGGGCGTCGTTTTCAGCGTCAGAGGATGTGGCGTCATACTTGGCGCCAAAAATTATGGGCGTTGTACTTGGCGCCAGTAATGTGGGCGTCATACTTGGCGCCAAAAATGTGGGCGTCATTCTTGTTCCACTTTTTCTCACATTATTTAAGTCTCACTTTTTTGTTGCTTCTGGTTGCTAGAGGCTTGTTTGTTTTGCATTTTTTCCCATTCCTGAAACTGTCATTTTAGGAATTTGATAATTTTGCTTTATATGTCGTTTTTTTCTATTACATATTGCAAGATTTTCCATACACTGTTCCTGGATCAGAACATGCTGAGGGATTCCTGTTGACTGAGATCAGTCCTACCAAAGCTAAGTTCATTTATTTTAAATGTTATGAATGTTTATCTTTAGCTATGGTTTGTAATAAGTTATCATGATAAACTTTTACATGCAGAATCCATTAGTATTTATGCTTTATATATTGCTATTCTTTTTACATCTTATGTACAAGATATACTTAGAAATGTATAAGAATTTTTTTCTGATTCTATTTTAAGGCTTTGTCTGACATCCCGCCTTCTAATAAATTTTTAGGTCTTTTTTAAACTTCTTTTTTAGTTGATGAAGTTTCAAATGACCAACAACATAATGAATTATCTTTCTCTAATGGTGTTTTTTCTCATTCAGAATTTATTCTTCATCAGATATTGACATTAGCAAATCTACTTTTTTATTTTTAATAAAGTACATTTGTTCTTTGTTCAAAAGGTGTTGATTATTTTGGATATTGAAGTAACTAGTTCTTTTGATTTTAAAGACTAGCTAACATTTAAATTCTGCTTATTTATCTTCTGTGATTTCTTCAGAAGTTTTTTTCTAGTTCCTGATACTAGGGAATGGAATAGGCAGTTAGTTTTCAGTTTTGAGGAAAGATTCCCCAAATTAACGGGGCTATCTCTACTTCTGCTAAATATACTATTATTCTTATAGCAAATAGTATTTATTTTTTTCCTTCAGATGGTCGTATCTTATTTAAGGAAAATTGTTTTCAGGTACTTTTCTTAGACCTGTAATTTATTTGGCTGATGTTGCAATTGCTTCATCTTTCTGGTTGGATACTTTAAGATCAAGTATCGGATTATGATTTGTTTAGCATTGTTAAAAGGACAAAGTCTACTACTCATTTGAAGTTCAGACTAAGTGCTATTGCATTGTCTTGTTATCTTGCATTTGTTGATTGTGCAAGTTGTGTGTTGACTGGTCCTTTAACTTATTTAATATGCTAATAATTTCATTTGTGTTGTCATTTTATTTAATATTTTCGCAAATGAGGTTTAATCTATGTCTTTAGCTATTTGAGCTAGACTAACTTTGTGATTTCAATCTTGAAATGCTAATTTAATTTCTAAAATCCATATTTCTTTTTTTCCAAGACAATCAATTGTTTGGTTCATAATTGGATTCAATTCTTTAACTGTTACTATGGGCTTCAAGATTGAGTTCTAAGACTAAAACTTTAAGTTTATATTAGTTTCTCCTGTTAAGTGTGATCAGTCCACGGGTCATCATTACTTCTGGGATATTAACTCCTCCCCAACAGGAAGTGCAAGAGGATCACCCAGCAGAGCTGCTATATAGCTCCTCCCCTCTACGTCACACCCAGTCATTCTCTTGCACCCAACTAATAGATAGGATGTGTGAGAGGACTGTGGTGATTTTATTTAGTTTTTATAACTTCAATCAAAAGTTTGTTATTTTAAAACAGCTCCGGGGTGTGTTGTTCCTTCTCAGGGAGAATTTGAAGAAGAATCTACCTGAGTTTTTTCTGTATGATTTTAACCGGAGTAGTTAAGATCAGGTTGCTGTTCTCGGCCATCTGAGGAGTGAGGTAAACTTCAGATCAGGGGACAGCGGGCAGGTTCACCTGCAAAGAGGTATGTAGCAGCATATTATTTTCTGAGAATGGAATTGACTAGAAAATACTGCAAATACCTATATAAAGTAAGTTCAGCCTTAAATGCAGTAGTAGTAACTGGTATCAGGCTGTCATGTATGTATATTTTCACTTCAGTATTCTGGGGAATGGCATTTCACTGAAATAATACTGTTTACATAAAACTTTAGCCTATTTTGCAGTTAAAACGGCTTGCAGCAGGCTTTTTATGACAAATACATTTATTGAGGTTAAACGTTTTTGCTGGCATGTGAAATCGTTTATATTTCTGAGGTACTGGGTGAAAACTTATTTGGGCATTAGTTTTATCCACTTGGCGGGCATTTTATTTGATTTATGACAGTTTACTGATCTCCCTCACTGTTGTGTGTGAGGGGGAGGGGCTGAATTTGGCGCTTTTACTACGCATCAGAAATTCAGTCACAAGTCTGTTCTTCTTCCCTGCATGATCCGGTTCGTCTCTACAGAGCTCAGGGGTCTTCAAAAGTTATTTTGAGGGAGGTAATCACTCACAGCAGACCTGTGAGATTGTGCTTGACTGTGATAAAAAACGTTACATTCTGTACTTTTTTTCTGCTATTAAAGGGCTAGTTATCCATTACTAATGGGAGCAATCCTTTGCTAAAATTGTATTTTTACTGAGAAAAAAGTTTGTTTTTCATAAAATTATCTGTTTTATTGTACTCAACTGTCATATCCTTCTGTGCTTCTTAAAGGCACAGTGCGTTTTTGCATACTATTTATAAAAGTGAATTGAAAAGTATTTCCAAGTTGGCTGGTTATTTGCTAGTGTGTTAAACATGTCTGACTCAGAGGAATATCTCTGTGCTATATGTGCTAAAGCCAAAGTGGAGCCCAATAGAAATTTATGTACTAATTGTATTGATGCTACTTTAAATAAAAGTCAATCTGTACAAATTGAACACCTTTCACCAGACAACGAGAGGAAAGTTATGCCGTCTAACTCCCCTCACGTGTCAGTACCTGCATCTCCCGCTCGGGGGGTGCGTGATATTGTAACGCCGGGTACTTCAGGGCGGCCATTACAAATCACATTGCAGGACATGGCTAATGTTATGACTGAGGTTTTGTCAAAATTGCCAGAACTTAGAGGGAAGCGGGACCACTCTGGGGTGAGAACAGAGTGCGCTGATAATACTAGGGCCATGTCAGATACTGGGTCACAGTATGCGGAACATGAGGACGGAGAGCTTCAATCTGCAGGTGACGGTTCTGATCCCATTAGAGTGGATTCAGACATTTCTAATTTTAAGTTTAAGCTTGAAAACCTCCGCGTACTGTTAGGGGAGGTATTAGCGGCTCTGAATGATTGTAACACCGTTGCAATTCCAGAGAAATTATGTAGGCTGGATAGATACTATGCGGTACCGGCGAGTACTGACGTATTTCCTATACCTAAGAGGCTTACAGAGATAATTACTAAGGAGTGGGATAGGCCCGGTGTGCCCTTTTCCCCCCCTCCTGTATTTAGAAAAATGTTTCCAATAGACGCCACCACACGGGACTTATGGCAGACGATCCCTAAGGTGGAGGGAGCGGTTTCGACTCTGGCTAAGCGTACCACTATCCCGGTGGAGGATAGCTGTGCTTTTTCTGATCCAATGGATAAAAAATTAGAAGGTTACCTTAAGAAAATGTTTGTTCAACAAGGTTTTATATTACAACCTCTTGCATGTATTGCGTCTGTCACGGCCGCATCAGCCTTTTGGTCCGAGTCCCTGGAAGAGACTCTTGACTCAATAACTATAGAGGAAATTTCAAACAAGCTTAAAACAATTAAGCTAGCTAATTCATTTGTTTCAGATGCCGTTGTACATTTAACTAAACTTACGGCTAAGAATTCCGGATTCGCCATTCAGGCACGCAGAGCACTGTGGCTAAAATCCTGGTCAGCTGATGTTACTTCTAAATCTAAGTTACTCAACATACCTTTCAAAGGGCAGACCTTATTCGGGCCCGGTTTGAAGGAAATTATCGCTGACATTACAGGAGGTAAAGGCCACGCCCTGCCTCAAGACAGAGCCAAGCCGAAGGCTAGACAGTCTAATTTTCGTTCCTTTCGTAATTTCAAGACAGGAGCAGCATCAACTTCCTCTGCACCAAAACAGGAAGGAGCTGTTGCTCGCTACAGACAAGGCTGGAGACCTAACCAGTCCTGGAACAAGGGCAAGCAGGCCAGAAAACCTGCTGCTGCCCCTAAGACAGCATGAATTGAGGGCCCCCGATCCGGGACCGGATCTAGTGGGGGGCAGACTTTCTCTCTTCGCCCAGGCTTGGGCAAGAGATGTCCAGGATCCCTGGGCGTTAGAGATCATATCTCAGGGATATCTTCTGGACTTCAAATCCTCTCCCCCAAAAGGGAGATTCCATCTGTCAAGGTTGTCAACAAACCAAATAAAGAAAGAGGCGTTTCTACGCTGTGTACAAGATCTTTTATTAATGGGAGTGATCCATCCGGTTCCGCGGTCGGAACACGGACAGGGGTTTTACTCAAATCTGTTTGTGGTTCCCAAGAAAGAAGGAACCTTCAGACCAATCTTGGATTTAAAGATCCTAAACAAATTCCTAAGAGTTCCATCGTTCAAAATGGAAACTATTCGGACAATCCTACCCATGATCCAAAAGGGTCAGTACATGACCACAGTGGATTTAAAGGATGCTTACCTTCACATACCGATTCACAGAGATCATTTCCGGTAAGGTTTGCCTTCCTAGACAGGCATTACCAGTTTGTAGCTCTTCCATTCGGGTTGGCTACGGCTCCAAGAATCTTCACAAAGGTTCTGGGGGCTCTTCTGGCGGTGCTAAGACCGCGAGGAATCTCGGTAGCTCCATACCTAGACGACATTCTGATTCAAGCTTCAAGCTTTCAAACTGCCAAGTCTCATACAGAGTTTGTACTGGCATTTCTGAGATCGCATGGGTGGAAGGTAAACGAAAAGAAGAGTTCTCTCGTTCCACTCACAACGGTTCCCTTCTTGGGGACTCTTATAGATTCTGTAGAAATGAAGATTTACCTGACAGAAGACAGGTTAACAAAACTTCAAAACGCCTGCCGTGTCCTTCATTCCATTCAACACCCGTCAGTGGCTCAATGTATGGAGGTGATCGGCTTAATGGTAGCGGCAATGGACATAGTCCCCTTTGCACGCCTACACCTCAGACCGCTGCAATTGTGCATGCTAAGTCAGTGGAATGGGGATTACTCAGACTTGTCCCCCACTCTGAATCTGGATCAAGAGACCAGAAATTCTCTTCTGTGGTGGCTTTCTCGGCCACATCTGTCCAAGGGGATGCCATTCAGCAGGCCAAATTGGACAATTGTAACAACAGACGCCAGCCTGTTAGGTTGGGGCGCTGTCTGGAATTCCCTGAAGGCTCAGGGATCATGGACTCAGGAGGAGAGTCTCCTGCCAATAAACATTCTGGAATTGAGAGCAGTTCTCAATGCCCTTCTGGCTTGGCCCCAGTTA
Source organism: Bombina bombina (assembly GCF_027579735.1). Taxonomy (NCBI): domain Eukaryota; kingdom Metazoa; phylum Chordata; class Amphibia; order Anura; family Bombinatoridae; genus Bombina; species Bombina bombina. Next base: position 57,103,661 of record NC_069505.1, on the reverse strand, counting down.
ACAACTCGGGGGTTCATCAGATTTCAGTCGGACAACATCACGACTGTAGCTTACATCAACCATCAAGGAGGAACAAGAAGTTCCCTAGCGATGATGGAAGTATCGAAGATAATTCGTTGGGCAGAGTCTCACTCTTGCCATCTCTCAGCAATCCACATTCCGGGAGTGGAGAACTGGGAGGCGGATTTCCTAAGTCGTCAGACTTTTCATCCGGGGGAGTGGGAACTTCATCCGGAGGTCTTTGCCCAAATACTTCGACGTTGGGGCAAACCAGAGATAGATCTCATGGCGTCGCGACAGAACGCCAAGCTTCCTCGTTACGGGTCCAGATCCAGGGATCCGGGAGCAGCCCTAGTAGATGCTTTGACAGCACCTTGGACCTTCGGGAGAGCTTATGTGTTTCCACCCTTTCCGATGCTTCCTCGATTGATCGCCAGGATCAAACAGGAGAGAGCATCAGTAATTCTAATAGCGCCTGCGTGGCCACGCAGGACCTGGTATGCAGATATAGTGGACATGTCATCCTGTCCACCTTGGTCTCTGCCTCTGAGACAGGACCTTCTGATTCAGGGTCCTTTCAAACATCAAAATCTAATTTCTCTGAAGCTGACTGCCTGGAGATTGAACGCTTGATTTTATCAAAGCGTGGATTCTCTGAGTCAGTAATTGATACCCTGATACAGGCTAGGAAACCTGTTACCAGAAAGATTTATCATAAAATATGGCGTAAATACCTGTATTGGTGCGAATCCAAGGGTTTCTCTTGGAGTAAGGTTAGGATTCCTAGGATATTGTCTTTTCTACAAGAGGGTTTAGAAAAGGGTTTATCCGCTAGTTCCTTAAAGGGACAGATCTCAGCTCTGTCCATTTTGTTACACAAACGTCTGTCAGAAGTTCCAGACGTTCAGGCTTTTTGTCAGGCTTTGGCCAGGATTAAGCCTGTGTTTAAAACTGTTGCTCCGCCATGGAGTTTAAACCTTGTTCTTAACGTTTTACAGGGCTTTCCGTTTGAACCCCTTCATTCCGTTGATATAAAATTGTTATCTTGGAAAGTTCTATTTTTAATGGCTATTTCCTCGGCTCGAAGAGTCTCTGAGTTATCAGCCTTACATTGTGATTCTCCTTATCTGATTTTTCACTCGGATAAGGTAGTTCTGCGTACTAAACCTGGGTTCTTACCTAAGGTAGTCACTAACAGGAATATCAATCAGGAGATTGTTGTTCCATCCTTGTGTCCTAATCCTTCCTCAAAGAAGGAACGACTTCTGCACAATCTAGATGTAGTTCGTGCCCTAAAATTTTATTTACAGGCAACTAAAGATTTTCGACAAACATCTTCCCTGTTTGTCGTTTACTCTGGTCAGAGGAGAGGTCAAAAAGCTTCGGCTACCTCTCTCTCTTTTTGGCTTCGTAGCATAATACGTTTGGCCTATGAGACTGCTGGACAGCAGCCTCCTGAAAGAATTACAGCTCATTCCACTAGAGCTGTGGCTTCCACTTGGGCCTTTAAGAATGAGGCCTCTGTTGAACAGATTTGCAAGGCTGCAACTTGGTCTTCGCTTCATACTTTTTCCAAATTTTACAAATTTGACACTTTTGCTTCTTCGGAGGCTATTTTTGGGAGAAAGGTTCTTCAGGCAGTGGTTCCTTCTGTATAAAGATCCTGCCTATCCCTCCCGTCATCCGTGTACTTTTGCTTTGGTATTGGTATCCCAGAAGTAATGATGACCCGTGGACTGATCACACTTAACAGGAGAAAACATAATTTATGCTTACCTGATAAATTCCTTTCTCCTGTAGTGTGATCAGTCCACGGCCCGCCCTGTTTTTTATGGCAGGTCTAAATTTTAAATTATACTCCAGTCACCACTGCACCCTTTAGCTTCTCCTTTCTCGTTGGTTCTTGGTCGAATGACTGGGTGTGACGTAGAGGGGAGGAGCTATATAGCAGCTCTGCTGGGTGATCCTCTTGCACTTCCTGTTGGGGAGGAGTTAATATCCCAGAAGTAATGATGACCCGTGGACTGATCACACTACAGGAGAAAGGAATTTATCAGGTAAGCATAAATTATGTTTTTTTCTGTTCTTACTAGGAACGGAATCCTGAATTATTCCCCAAGTAACATGTTTATAATTGAAAGTTTTTTTCTTCATTCAATTAAGCCTTTTAAAAGTCAGCTCCCCATATTTGCATGTAGGTGCGGTTCTTTTTCCAGCTTGGCTGGTAATGGGGCAGGTTAAGACTTTTTTTAAATGTGTTTGGTTCTATTCGGTCCAAACTTCTTAGACTTTGGGTACAGAATAGGATTCAGAGTAAAACCATCTGTGAGAAGTCTTTTTTCTCTATCGTATTCCAGCTATTTCAGTAAGACTAACACTTTCCTGAAGTGTGTTTCAGACCTATATGTTTTGGGTACTGGTGAAGCGCGGCTGGTCAACCGTTGGGGCTCAGGTGCTGCTCAGATCTGGAGTCTTCTGGGGTATTTATTCCAGTTTCTTTTCTAGGAACTGGGTTTTGGGGTTTTATTCAAGACTATTCATTGTTCCAAACATAGAAAATCTTTTTGAATTGTCATATAAATGTACCATCTTTTAGAATGGTGTTTTATATGGTCTTGTCTGCCTTTTTTGGTCAGTGATGGCATTTTTTGTTTACAATAGATACAATAAATGCATATCTTCATTTTCTGTTTTCATTCAGATTATTTTTATTTTCTGAGATTCTCTTTTTTTTGACAAGCATTACCGATTTGTTGCTTTTCCTTCTGGTCTAGCGACAGCTCTAAGAATCTTTTCAAGGTTCTCAGTGTTCCTTATTTGGACGGTATCGTGGTACTGGCTCAGTCTTTTTGTTCTGCGGAATCTCATACGATTCAACTTTGTTGTTTCTTCAAGACATGGTTAGAAGATCTTTTTATCAAAAGCTCCTTGATTTCTCACACAAGGGTCACCATTTTTAGGTTTCCAGATAGATTGTGTCAATGTTTTTGTCTCTAACAGCAAGTGACAAGTTTATTGGGTTCCGTTTGTCGGAACCTTCAGTCTCTATTATTTCCTTCAAGTTGCTATGTATGCATGGAAGTTTTAGGTTTCATGGCTGCAGCATTGGATTCGATTCCCTTTGCTCATTTTATAGGAAACCTTTCCAGTTTTTTTATGCTGAATAATGGTGCAGGGATTCTAGGATATCACTTTTTATATCTTTGAATCCTAATGTTTAACTATCTTTGATTCGGTGGTTAAGATCACCATCATTTAGTTCTACAGGTCTCTTCGGTTCTTTCAACCTGGACCATGATCTCTACAGATGCGAGTCTTTTAGGTTGGGAGGCTGTCTAAGGATCTCTGTCAGCACAAGGGGTTTGGAAATCTCAGGAGGCGAGATTACCATTTGATATTTTGGAACTCCGTGCATTCTCAGAGTTCTTCAGTTTGTTTTCTTTTTGAAGAAGAGACGTTTTTTCAGACAGATAATGTCACAACTGTGGCGTATGTCAATCATCAGGGTAGGACTATCAGTCTTTAGGCTGTGACAGAAGTATCTTGGATATTTGCTTGGGCTAAATCCAGCTCCTATCTAATTTCTGTGTTTTTTTTCCCAGGTATAGACAATTGGGAAGCAGATTATCTCTGTTAATCAAGCTTTACATCCGGGAGAATGGTCTCTTTACCCAGATATGTTTTTCAATTTTTCAGATGTGAGGGCTTCCTGAAATAGATCTGATGGCATCTCATCTAAACAAGGAACTTCCCAGGGGCCTATTCAGGTCCTGGGATCCTCAGGCGGCAGTAGTGTATGCATTATCACTTCCTTGGAATTATCAATCTGCCTATATTTTTTCATCTCTGGTTCTTCTTTTTAGAGTGATTTTCTAAATCATCAGAGACCAATCTTTGGTGTGACTGGTGGCTCCAGCATGGCCACACAGGTTTTGGTATATGGTTCTTGTTCGGATGTCCAGTTGCCAATCTTGGTTACTTCCATTAAGGCCAGACCTTATATCTTAACATTCGTTTTTTTCATCAGGAATTCAAATTATTAATTTGATGGTATGAAAATTTAACGCTTGGTACTTAGTCATAGAAGTTTCTCTGACTCAGTGATTAATACTATGTTGCAGGCTCGTAAATCGGTGTCTAGTAGGATTTATTATCGAGTTTGGAAGATTTACATCTCATGATGCTCTTTTTATGAATTCTCTTGGCATTCTTTTAGAATTCCTAGGATTTTATAGTTTCTTCTTAAGGTTTTGTCTGCATGTTCCTTGAAAGGACAAATCTCTGCTTTTTCTGTGCTGTTTCACAGTAAGAATTGCTAAATCTTTCTGATATTCATTGTTTTGTTCAGGCTTTGGTTCATATCAAGCCTGTCATTAAGCCAATTTCTCCTCCTTGGAGTCTTATTTTGGTTCTGAAGGCTTTACAGGCTCTTATGTTTGAGCATATGCTTTCTTTGGACATTAATTACTTTCATGGAAAGTATTGCTCTTTTTAGACATCTCTTCAGCTAGAACAGTTTTTTGAATTATCTGTTCTTTCTTGTGAATCTCCTTTTTCTGATTTTTCATCAGGATAAGGTGGTTTTTGCTGTCCTCATTTCAATTTTTACCTAAAGTTGTGAATTCTAACAACATTAGTAGAGGAATTATTGTCCCTTCCTTGTGTCCTTCCTAATCCTAAGAATTCTTTGGTAAGATTCTTACATTCTTTGGATGTGGTAAGAGTTTTGAAATATTATGTTGAAGCTACTCAGATTTCAGACAGACTTCTAGTCTATTTTTTATCTTTTCTGGTTTTAGGAATGGTCAGAAGGCGTCTGCCTTTTCTTTGGCATCTTGGTTAAAGCTTTTGATTCATCATGCTTATTTGGAGTCGGGTTAATCTCCGCCTCTGAGGATTACGGCTCATTCTACTAGGTCAGTTTCTACTTCCTGGACTTTTAAGAATGAAGCTTCTGTTGGTCAGATTTGCAAAGCAATGACTTGGTCTTCTTTGCATACTTTTACTAAATTCTACCATTTTGATGTTTTCTCTTCTTCAGAAGCAGTTTTTGGTAGAATAGTACTTCAGGCAGCTGTTTCAGTTTGATTCTTCTGCTTATAACTTCAGTTTTCATTATAAAAATTGAAAGTTTAGATTTGGGTAGTGGATTAATTTTTCAGCGGAATTGGCTGTCTTTATTTTATCCCTCCCTCTCTAGTGACTCTTGCGTGGAAGTTCCACATCTTGGGTATCTGCTATCCCATACGTCACTAGCTCATGGACTCTTGCTAATTACATGAAAGAAAACATAATTTATGTAAGAACTTACCTGATAAATTAATTTCTTTCATATTAGCAAGAGTCCATGAGGCCCACCCTTTTTGTGGTGGTTATGATTTTTTTGTATAAAGCACAATTATTCCAATTCCTTATTTTTGATGCTTTCGCTCCTTTCTTATCACCCCACTTCTTGGCTATTCGTTAAACTGAATTGTGGGTGTAGTGAGGGGTGTATTTATAGGCATTTTAAGGTTTGGGAAACTTTGCCCCTCCTGGTAGGAATGTATATCCCATACGTCACTAGCTCATGGACTCTTGCTAATATGAAAGAAATGAATTTATCAGGTAAGTTCTTACATAAATTATGTTTTTTCATCATATTTTAGCATTTTTTTATAGTAAATTATAAGATATGATGAAAATGGTATCTTTAGAAAGTTCATTTAATGGCGAGAAAAACGGTATATAATATGAGTGGGTACAGTAAATGAGTAAGAGGATAATTACAGCTAAACACAAACACCGCAGAAATGTTAAAATAGCCCTGGTCCCAAACGGTCAGAAAATGGAAAAGTGCTGTGGTCCTTAAGGAGTTAAAACTGTATTGGTATTTTGAATCAGATCAGTATACACCATTGTAAAACAAGGATGACCTTAATATTTCGTTCCTAAGACATGGAGAGTCCACAATGAGATTCCAATAACTAGTGGGATATTCACTCCGCCAGCAGGAGGAGACAAAGAGCACCCCAGCAGAGCTGTTAAGTGTTTCCTGTTCCAGACCGTGTGTCAGAGATCATAACCCCCAGGCATTCTCTTTGCTTCTGTCAATGGAGGATGTGAAGTTGGTGTCTGAAGATATTTATTCCTTTTATGGGTACTTTTCCCTGCAAGCAAGGATTGTGGTTTAGCTGCGTCCACGTCAATCTCTTGAGTAAAAGTAGTGGTGGCTTTTAAGCAGTTAGAAAGTGGTGAGATGGTCCTTGCTTTGTTTTCTAACATAATTGCTACCCTAGTTATAGAAAGCCAGAGTTGGTTACTATGTTCTTTCTTTTTCTACAGGTCTCTGTAAGGATTATATGTCCTTTCACGCCTTGTGAGCTGTCTTCCTGCTCGACAGCTGGATTTGCAGGTAAGTGCTCTTGCCTCCTAGGTACTGAAGACTTGCACTATATATTTCTGCATTATATTTCTGGTACATATTTAATCCTTTTTGGAGGATTTGTTTGAGGCGGTGTGCTGGCACTTTTTGTATGTGGAGACTAAGGGGTTAATAACTTCCCTTACTGTTTATAGGATGATACCTCTGGGGCTCAAGATGTTTTTATTTAGTGGCCTTCTCAGGTTAAGATATATACTTTTTATTAGGGACCTTGTATGTTTGAGACAACAGCTCAACAATTTTCACTTCTCCGGTTTTAATTTTCACTAAAAGACGCGCACTTTTAGGTTATTGCGCAGTTCTCTTTGTGCCGGTCATGTTACTGTAGGCTCTTCCGCTTGAGACTCTGAGTGGAGCGGCGTTGTGCTGATGCAAGTTTTTCTCCTGTGAGATGGAAAGGTGACTCGTTTGCCGTGTATGCAAGGTGTATCTGTGATATCTGGTGAAGGTTCAGGTAGGGCACCCCAGGCTGACTGAGGTGTAGAGGCGCAATTTTTGTTTTTGTTGTTTTATACTTAGCATTTTTGCGCTCTGAGGCTAAAAAATTTTTCTTAAAGTGAAGGTTGTCATTTTTTGATTTAGTGCTCATTTGTTTCTCTTGACAAATGTTTAATATGTTTAGTGGCCAAAATTATTTTGTCTATGTAATTTTGTTCTTAATATTTAGCTAGGATAAAGATAAATTACTGCTTTCTGAGCCTATTGTCTCTCAGGATAATGCTGTTCAGGATATGCCAAAGCTTTCTCCTCAAACGTCCCAAGCCTCAATTGGATCACATACAGTGCCCTGTGGTTCCTCTCAGCCTCCTGGAGGCGTGTATTTGCCTATAGATTTTGCTGCACAGATATCTTCTGTGGTGTCTCTGGCTTTATCTGCTTTTCCCATGGCGCGTAAGCATAAGAGGAATTCAATGCATATTTCTGATAATAAGGTGTCTGTTCCATTTTCTTCTGCGATGGTTGACCTCTCCCATAAGACGGATGAGGAGGATACCCCGGTTTCTTCTGAGGGTGAGATCTCAGATTGTGACAGTATGAATCCTTTGACTGATTCTGAAGAAGTAAGCTTCAGATTTAAGCTTGAACACCTTTATTTACTTCTAAAGGAGGCACTGGCTACTTTGGACGACTCAGATTCTTCTGTCGCTGTCAATCCTAAAAAATCTAGTAAGCTTAATAAATACTATGATGTTTCTTCCTCTGTGAAAGTGTTTACTGTTCCAGACTGTGTGTCAGAGATCGTAGCACAGGAATGGGATAAGCCAGGGATTCCTTTTTTCCCCGTCTCCTGTTTGTATTGCTACGGTAACAGGCTCAGCATCTTATTGGTGTGATGCTTTGTCTGAGTTGATTTTAGAGGAGACTTCGTTAGAGGAGATCCAAGATAGGATCAAGGTTTTCAAAACTGGCCAATTCCTTTATCTCTGATGCCAACATGCAAGTCATTAGACTGGGAGCCAAGATTTCTGGCTTCACTGTTCTAGCCCGCAGGGCTCTGTGGCTGAAATCTTGGTCAGCTGATGTTACCTCCAAGTCCAAGCTCCTGTCGCTACCTTACAAGGGTAAGACCCTGTTAGGTCCTGGTCTGGCGGAGATAATTCCTGAAATTACTGGTGGAAAGGGGTCTTTTCTACCACAAGACAATAAGAATTGACCTAAGGGGCGCCAACATTCTAATTTTCATTCCTTTTGTAACTTCAAAGGTCAAAAGTCTTCCTCCTCCAAGCCGGAGCAGTCCAAGTCATCTTTGAGATCCAATCAGACTTAGAATAAGGGGAAGCAATCAAAGAAGCCTTCATCTGAGACTAAGTCAGCATGAAGAGTCTGCCCCCGGTCCGGGATTGGATCTAGTGGGGGACAAACTTTTCTTGTTTCGACAAGCCTAGATATGCAATGTCTCAGACTCTTGGGCTGTGGACATAGTATTTCATGGTTACAAAATAGAGTTCAAGACTTGTCCTCCCAGGGGCAGATTCCTCCTCTGAAGATTATCTGCAGATCAGGTAAAAAGTGAGGAATTATTAAAGGGACATTGAACCCAAATTTTTTCTTTCATGATTCAGATAGAGCATGCACTTTTAAGCAACTTTCTAATTTACTTCTATTATCAATTATTCTTCCTTCTCTTGCTATCTTTATTTGAAAAAGAAGGCATCTAAGCCAAGGAGCCAGCAAATGTTTGGTTTCAGAACCATGGACAGCACTGGTTTATTGGTGCTGTCCAATCAGCAAGGACAACCCAGGTTGTTCACCAAAAATGGGCCGGCATCTAAACTTACATTCTTGCTTTTCAAATAAACATACCAAGAGAATGAAGAAAAATTGATAATAGGAGTAAATTAGAAAGTTGCTTAAAATTGCATGCTCTATCTGAATCACAAAAGAAAAAATTTGGGTACAGTGTCCCTTTAAGCTGCATTCAGGACCTTTCCTCCCTGGGAGTGATTGTTCCAGTCCCAGTAAGGGAACATTGTCTAGGATTTTATTCAAATCTGTTTGTGGTTCCCAAAAAGGAGGGAACTTTTCGACCTATTTTAGACCTAAAATGTCTCAACAAATTTCTCAGGGTACACCGTCCTTCAAAATGGAAACCATTCGTTCTATTCTTCCTTTGGTCCAAGAGGGTCAGTTCATGTCGACCATAGACCTGAAGGACGCGTATCTTCATGTTCCCATTCACAGGGATCATCACCAGTTCCTGAGATTCGCTTTTCTAGAGAAACACTTTCAATTTGTTGCTCTTCCATTTGTTCTTGCCACAGCTCCCAGAATTTTCACTAAGGTTCTGGGGGCTCTCTTTGCAGTTCTCAGGTCTCAGGAAGTTGCGGTGGTGCCTTACCTGGACGATATATTGGTTCAGGCGTCATCTTTTCAACTAGCAAACTCTCATACAGAGATCTTGTTGTCTCTTCTACGTTCCCACGGATCGGAAGTGAATCTGGAGAAGAATTCCCTTTTTCCAACTACAAGGGTGTGTTTCTTAGGTACCATCATAGATTCCCTATGAAGATTTTTCTGACGGAGGTCAGAAAATCCAAGCTTCTCACTTCCTGCCTCTCTCTCCAGTCTACTGTTCGTCCATCAGTGGCTCAATGCATGGCGGTAATTGGTCAGATGGTCGCTTCCATGGACATCATTGCTTTTGCTCGATTCCATCTGAGAGCTCTACAATTATGCATGCTCAGGCAATGGAACGGAGACCATTCAGATCTATCTCAGAAGATAGATCTGTATCTGTTAACAAGACTCTTGTGGTGGATTTCTCAGGATCATCTGTCTCAGGGCACATGCTTCTGGAAACCCTCCTGGGTGATTATCACCACGGACGCCAGCTTGCTTGGCTGGGGAGCAGTTTGGGGCTCGTTAAAGGCTCAGGGCTTGTGGACTCAGGAGTCTTCTCTACCCATAAACATCTTGGAGTGGAGAGCGATCTTCAATGCCTTGATGGCTTGGCCTCAGTTGACTTTAGCCCGGTCTATCAGATTCCAGTCGGACAACATCACTTCAGTGACTTACATCAACCACCAAGGAGGAATTTGGAGTTCCTTGGCCATGAAGGAGGTGACTCACATTATTCAGTGGGCGGAGGCCCACGATTGTCTTCTATCTGCCATCCACATTCCAGGAGTGAACAACTGGGAGCCTCTCGTCAGAACGCCAAACTTCCAAGGTATGGTTCAAGGTCAAGAGATCCTCAGGCCGCCCTGATAGATGCTCTGGCGGGTTCCTTGGGATTCCGGTCTAGCATACCTGTTCCCTCCTTCTGCTCTTCTTCCACGAGTCATTGCTCTTATCAAGCAGGAGAGAGCGTCTGTGATTCTAATAGCTCCTGCATGGCCTTGCAGGATCTGCTTTGCAGACCTAGTGAAGATTTCATCTCTTCCTCCTTGGAGGTTACCTATGAGGAAGGACCTTCTAACTTGGTCCTTTTCTCCATCCAAATCTAGTTTCTCTGAAGCTGACTGTTTGGAGATTGAACGCTTAGTTTTGTTTAAGCGTGGAATTTCTGAGTCAGTCATTGACACTATATGCTTCAGGCTCGCAAACCGGTTACTCGTAAGATTTACCATAAGGTATGGCGCAAATACCTATATTGGTGTGATTCGAAGGGCTATTCTTGGAGTAGGGTCTGGATTCCTAAAATGTTGTCTTTTCTCCAGAAAGGTCTGGAGTAGGGTTTGTCAGTCAGCTCCTATGACTAAGCGCCACTAGGGGGCGCGAAACGCGTCAGGACTGCTACTCCTGCTTACCTGCACCTTGATGCACCTTTATACTTTGTTCAATAAAGATTCCTGGATTTTATCTTGCCCCTGAGTGCTCAGATCTCTGTTTTTTTTGGATTCCTATATTGGCGGTTTTTGTTCCCACCGCACCTCTGAAGCAACCACTGGTAATTTAGTTTACTGCCTGTACCTTGTTTTGTCAAGTGTTTTTCCTCAAGCCTGTGCATATCTCACACTGAGCGGACCCTCCGTCTTCCTGTTGCGGCGAACGCTGATGACGTCACACGCCGGAACTTTCTCTCATCGCCTGCACGGACCGGACTATACCGCAGATCAGCTGTCACACTCCGGACATCACTGGGACTCAGTACCGGCTACCCTGACACAGTGACTCTTCCTCCTAAAGCCCGTGGACATACGGACCAGGTAAAAGAGTTTACTTGCCTATTTGTAACGAATTGAACTGTATTGTATCATAACAGAGACACTCTGTAGATATTACACCGTCAACCATCGTCTACTTTTGTATGCAACTACACTCTAATAGGCATATAAGCATTGTTAAATCTTGTGACAACTGGGAAATTAAGAATATACATATTTAAACCAATATCTGTCAATACTTTTATTTATAGTATTACTTACATTAAAAGAGGCTAAAAATTAAACAGGCTACTTAACTGGTCAAAACAATAAATGTTGGCCATTTTTATTACCAGTGGTGCTTCTATAACTTTATAGAAGGGTGCATAGCATATTCTTTTGCTAAAAATCCATTGATTATAATATATATAATACAAACAACAATCTCTTTAGGTGTTTTATAAGTCTTTACACCTAGATAAAAAATGCAGGACAAACCATCTTGCTCTACAGGCTCTTTTTTCGATTTGGAAAATAGAAAAGACTACTTCAACACTGTTTTCAAAAAACAAAATGAGGGAATGGAAACCACTTCAGATATCAAATCTCAGTTCACCATCCATGAAAAATTACTGACCACAGATTTAAGACTCATGTGGGATATAGTTACCTTTGACCACTATCTAGAATCTAATAGAATTCCCAGAGGCCTGCGTTTAAGAAAATTTCCAACCTACCAGCTGGAAGATCAGGACCTCATAGATGAGTGGACTGATACCCTCACTCTTTGTTCCAACACTCTCATAAAAATTCTTATCAAAGATAAGCAGAGAAGAAGGGAGAAACTAAAAGAAACTATCCTAATTGATAAGGTTTCATTAAAAAATCATAAAAACAATGAAGCCTACAATAATCTAAAGGTTCAAATGAAGGAACACATACAAAAACTAGATGCTGAACTGGCTGAATTCAAGAGGAACAAGTTTGATAGAGACCGTAAGGACTATGAAAATAATAGAGTGTATTTTTGGCCTCAATATGGCAATAGAAGATACAGGCGCCACACAGGACAGAAGAAAGAAGTCAAAGATAAAGACAACCCAAGGTCTATACTGAAAAATAAAAATAAGAATAAAGCAAAGAAGGTGTCCTTTTCTTCTACTGAACAAGAATCTTCTGATCCGGAATCTAATTCCATCCATTCCTCGGCACCTGAAAGCGGCTCTATTTCAGCCTCCTCTATGGAAGACTCGGATGAGGAAATACCAACGAAAATATCATCAGCTACTACTAAAAAGAGTGGCCCTTTAGGCGTAGGACAAGACGATCCAAAAGGCGGAACAATAGGCAAAAAATCCACACGCAAGAACAAGAAATAAAAGACAACAATTTAAATATTGTAAATCTCTCAGATTACAACCTAACTGACGAGGAAATTTCACTATTGCAAAGAGGATTAGGTTTTGCTCCGTCCAACAAGTTCTCAGTCTTTGATACCAACTTGGATGTAAACAAATTTGTCCGCAAACTAACTCTTAAAAAATTCTTTTCAGACACATCTCCAGAGGACAACTGTCAAACCAACATCAATCAAAATAATGACCTCCCTTCTGGTCAATGTCATCAACTGAAAGACTTCAAGGACTGCTGTACTTTGGAGGTTATGAGAGATCTATCCTGCAGTGGGGATCAATTCAATGGTCTCAGAACGCACTCCATAACTCCTCCTATAACAAAAAACAGGGATTTATATCCCATACAAGTCAGAGGGCCTTACATCAATGCCTTTCAACAAAGTGTTGAAAGAGATTTGCTAGAATTGGCTAATAAAATAAATGATAAAAAACATCATCATACTAATCTAACACATAAAGAATCTATTGCCCTAAAAAAATTACAACTTAACAAAAACTTGGTCTTGAGAAATGCTGACAAGGGCGGCGCGATTGTTCTTATGAACAAGAAGGCTTACCTATCAGAAGCAAATAGACAACTTGCAAACACATCTATTTATCGCAAATTGCCTTCAGATCCAACTAATATTTTTAAGAGTAAACTTGGGGACCTGTTGGAGGATGGTTTGGCCTTGGGAATACTTCAAAGAAAAGATATTGAACTTTTAATACCAAAGTCCCCGGTCATACCAATCTTCCATCATGTCCCCAAAATACACAAGGACATCTTTTCTCCTCCTGGTAGGCCTATAGTCTCAGGCATAGGCTCCCTTTTGGAGCCTATGTCTGAGTGGTTAGATTGTATTCTCCAGCCACTAGTAGTGAATTTACACAGCTACCTCAGGGACTCCAGCAACTTATTGGATAACTTAAAAAGTATAAAATGGAAGAAAGATTACAATTGGGTGATAATAGACATTGAGTCTCTATACTCTTGTATCCCCCATGATCAGGGAGTCAGAGCCATAAAATGGTTCATGGATAGGGACACCGCTTATAAACAGGAAGAGAAAATCTTCATTTGTGATTGTTTGGAGTTCCTACTAACCCACAATTATTTTATCTTTGATAAATAGTTTTATCTTCAATTATGCGGAACGGCAATGGGGGCGAAATTCGCCCCCTCGTATGCCAACTTATATGTGGGTTGGTGGGAACTCCAACATATCTACTCATATCAAAATCCATTTATACACGACACCGTTTTTTATAACAGATTTATTGATGACATGATTTTTATAATTGAGGATAGGGATCATGGGGGCATTTCCATTGCTCATTTTTTGGAATATTTGAATACCAATACTAACCAATTAAAATTTACAGGCGAGTTCAATTCCCATATAGTCAACTTTTTGGATTTGACATTGGAGGGAGTGGAGGATGATGGAACCATTATATCGAGTACTTATAGAAAACCAACTGCTGGTAACACCATTTTACATGCTCAATCAGCTCATCCTCCCCACCTGCTAAAGTCAATTCCAAAAAGTCAATTTTTAAGACTAAAGAGAAACACTAACAACGATGAAATTTATTCTAATCAATCCAATGAACTAAAAAAGAGATTGCTAGCCAGAGGTTACAACTCAAGTTTATTAGATAAAGCACAGGAAGATGCAAAAATGGATTGTACTTCAAAACAAATGAAATCACATAGATCTTTTTCAGAAAACGCAATAGTGTTCAGTACCCCATTTTCCAACCAGTACAATGAAGTAGTTAACATCCTAAAGAAACACATTCCACTACTTAAAAATGATCCTTTAATATCCAACTCAGTGTCTAACTTTAAATTTGTTTCTAGAAAGCCAGAAACTCTGGGCTCAAAGTTGGCACCTAGTATGATACAGACCAATAATTTGTCCTCCCCCACTTGGCTACATGGCAGTAGAAGGGGAAATTACAGATGCCATAATTTCAACTGCAAAGCCTGCAAGTCGATTATTATAGGCAATAACTTTCATTCTAAAAGCACGCTGAAAACTTATGCAATCAACTTCTATGCCACTTGTAGAACCAAGTGGGTAGTATATGTACTTAACTGCAATATTTGCCAACATCAATATGTAGGCCAAACCTCTCGTGAGTTTCGAGATAGAGTTAGGGAACATTTGAAAGATGTTGAAAACTTCAATAAAAACTCAGCAGTTGCCAAACACTTTAATGGTCTGCATTTAACTGGTGTTCCCAATTTTGGAGCGCAAATCATTGAAGTAATTCACAGACCTACCAGAGGAGGGGATAGACATAAACTCCTTACAAAAAGGGAGTTATTCTGGATTCTAAAATTAGAAACCAGACACCCTAAGGGTATCAATCTGGAATGGGACATTTCTTACTTTATAGATTAATGCTCAAATATGCACTCCTTAATTTAAAAGCATATAATAATTATTATTAATAACAATCTTCAATTGCATATAGGCATTTTTTCCTATTTTTGATGTTCTCCCTTTCCAGATTGACGATCGCTAACAAAGCCAACAGCATATTTATATATATATATATATATCATAGATCTGTAAAACAATATCCCTTATTTTCCAAAACATCCATTATTTTCCAAACATGATTCAAATTTTGCTGATTGTAGATTAACTATATACTTATATAGCTCTAACATTGCCACCATGCCCTAATGCTTGCTAACAATATTTGAATATATCGTGCTAGGTTTAGTTTCTAGCCATGGATTTGTTCAGTTTACTGTTCATTAGGCATTTTGTATTTACAAAGTTTAGATAATTAATTAGCTATATAAGTTTATAGACATACATTAATATGTCTTTAATGTTTCTATCCATAACAGCCTGTTAGTATGCATACAAAGATTCTTTTGTACCTTCAATTTTATTACATTTGTTGATTTTAATATTTCTTAACATGCTGTCAGTGTTCCCTTCAGGGTGATGTCCGATTGCTGCAGTAACTGGCTGTTGATTGGACAGTGATCCCTTTAAGTACACTTCAGATATGTTTAGCACTAGCTCCTATGACTAAGCGCCACTAGGGGGCACGAAACGCATCAGGACTGCTACTCCTGCTTACCTGCACCTTGATGCAGCTTTTATACTTTGTTCAATAAAGATTCCTGGATTTTATCTTGCCCCTGAGTGCTCAGATCTCTGTGTTTATTTTGTCAGTCAGTTCTCTGAAGGGTCAGATTTCTGCACTGTCTATTCTTTTATACAAACGTCTGTCTTTTTGTCAGGCCCTGGTCAGAATCAGGCCTGTGTTTAAACCTGTTGCTCCTCCTTGGAGGAGTTTTGCAGCAGGCTCAGTTTGAGCCAATACATTCTGTAGATATTAAGTTGTTTTCTTTGGAAGGTTTTGTTTCTTATTGCTATTTCCTCTGCTCGCAGAGTTTCTGAACTCTCGGCTCTGCAGTGTGATTCTCCTTACCTTATTTTTCATGCAGATAAAGCGGTCCTTCGTACTAAGTTGGGATTTCTCCCTAAGGTAGTTTCGGATAGAAACATTAATCAGAGAATTGTTGTTCCTTCTCTTTGTCCTAATCCTCCTTCTCATAAGGAACGTCTTTTGCATAACTTAGATGTTGTGCGCGCTTTAAAATTTTACCTACAGGCTACTAAACATTTTCGTCAGTCTTCTGCCCTATTTGTTTGTTTTTCTGGAAAGAGGGAAGGGTCAGAAGGCCTCTTCTACTTCTCTTTCTCTCTGGTTGAGAAGTATGATTTGTTCCTCCTGAGAGAATTACGGCTCATTCCACTAAGGCTGTCTCCTTTTCTTGGGCTTTCAAAAATGAAGCTTCTGTGGAACAGATTTGCAAGGCAGCTTACATGGTCCTCTCTGCATACTTTTTCAAAATTTAACAAATTTGATACTTTTGCCTCGGGTGAGGCCTCTTTTGGGGGAGAGGTTCTTCAAGCGATGGTGCCTTCTGTTTAGGTCCCCCTGTCTTGCTCTCTTGCTCTCCCTCCCTGTTCATTCCGTGTCCTCTAGCTTGGGTATTGGTTCCCACTAGTAATTGGAATGACGTCTCCATGTCTTAGGAAAGAAAACATAATTTATGCTTACCTGATAAATGTATTTATTTCCGCAATAGTCCACGACTCCACCCTTAAATAAGACAGTATTTTTTGTTAAACTTCAGGCACCTCTACGCCCTTGTGTTATCTTTTTTTTCCATTTGGCCGAATGCCTGGGGGTTATGGGTTAGGGAAGTGACACTTAACTGCTCTGCTGGGGTGCTCTTTGCTGCCTCCAGCTGGCCAGGAGTGAATATCCCACTAATAATTGGGATAAATTAAATCCACGGGTGGAAGGTGAATCTGAAAAACAGTTCTCTTGTTCCAGCTACAAGAGTGTGTTTCCTAGGAATAATCATAGATTCCCTGTCCATGAAGATTTTCCTGACGGACGTCAGAAAATACCAAACTTCTTGCTTCATGCCTTTCCCTCCAGTCTGCTATTTTTCCATCAGTGGCTCAATGCATGGAGGTGATTGGTCTGATGGTTGCTTCCATGGACATCATTCCTTTTGCTCGGTTCCGTCTGCAACTTTGCATGCTCAGTCAATGGAACGGATTCAGATTTATCGCAGAGGATAAATCTGGATCGCCTAACAAGAGACTCTCTCTTGTGGTGGATTTCTCAGGAACATCTGTTTTGGGGCACTTGCTTCCTGAGACCTTCCTGGGTGAATGTGACTATGGACGCCAGTCTGTTAGGCTGGGGAGCCATTTGGGGCCATCTAAAAGCTCAGGGTCTGTGGACTCGGGAGGAGTTTTCTCTTCCCATAAACATCTTAGAGTTGAGAGCAATTTTCAGTGCTTGGCCTTAATTATCTTTAGTCCGGTTTATCAGATTCCAATCGGACAATATCACCTCAGTGGCTTACATCAACCACTAGGGAGGAACTCTGAGTTCCTTGGCTATGAAAGAGGTGACTAACATTCTGCAGTGGGCAGAAGCTCACAATTGTCTATCTGCCATCCATATCCCAGAAGTGAACAACTGGGAGGCGGATTTTCTGAGAAGACAGACTTTCCATCCAGGGAAGTGTTCTCTCAGATAACCCTCAGGTGGGCGGTTTCAGAGTTGGATCTGATGGCGTCTCGTCAAAACGCCAAGTTTCCAAAAAACGGTTAAAGGTCAAGAGATCCTCAGGCCACTCTGATTGATAGATGCTCTAGCGGTTCCTTGGATCTTCTCTCTGGCATACCGGTTTCCTCAGTTTGCTCTCCTTCCACGAGTCATTGCTTGTATCAAACAGGAGAGAGCATCAGTAATTCTAATAACTCCGGTATGGCCTCGCAGGATCTGGTTCACGGATCTGGTAAGGATTTGATACTTTTGCCTCGGCTGAGGCCTCTTTTGGGAGAAAGGTTCTTCAAGCGGTGGTGCCTTCTCCTGCCTTGTTCTCCCTTCCTTTTCATTCTGTGTCCTCTAGCTTGGGTATTGGTTCCCACTAGTAATTGTGGGCATGGAGAGTCCACGACCCCGTCCTCTTTTTAAATGATAATTCGGCAGTTCTTTTTTTGAGTAAACCTCAGGCATCTCTATACCCTTGTGTTTCTTCTTTTTCTATTTTCCTTCGGCTGAATGACTGGGGATTATGGGTAAGGGAAGTTACAGTTAATAGCTTTGCTGGGGTGCTTTATGCCTCCTCCTGATGGCCAGGAGTTGAATATCCCACTAGTAATTGGAATGACTCTCCATGCCCTGAAAGACAGAAATATATCGGGTAAGCATAAATTTAGTTTTTTCTTCGTTCTCTTGCCATCTTTATTTGAAAAAGAAGGCATCTAAGCTAAGGAACCAGCCAATGTTTTGTTCAGAACCCTGGACAGCATTTAGGCACCATTCAGCAAGCACAACC
The DNA here is from genome assembly GCF_027579735.1 of Bombina bombina. Lineage (NCBI taxonomy): Eukaryota > Metazoa > Chordata > Amphibia > Anura > Bombinatoridae > Bombina > Bombina bombina. Next base: position 57,085,352 of record NC_069505.1, on the reverse strand, counting down.
CAGTTTGTGAACCAAAAATGGGCCGGTTTCTAAACTTACATTCTTGCTTTTCAAATAAAATAGCAAGAGAATGAAGAAAACGATAATAGAAGTAAATTAGAAAGTTGCCTTAAATTGCTTCTCTATCTTTATCATGAAAGAAAAAAAAATGGGTTCAGTGTCTAAATGAACATGCGCCGCACAACTCTACATGAAATTCATTAAATTAAAAATTAAAGGGACACCAATTTTTTTCTTTCATGATTCAGAAAGAGCAGCAACTTTCTAATTTACTCCTATTATTAATTTTTCTTCTTTTGCTATCTTTTTTTTTAAAAAGCAAGAATGTAAAGCTTAGGAGCCAACCCGTTTTTGGTTCAGGACCTGGGTTATGTTTGCTTATTGGTTTGCTAAATTTAGCCACCAATAAGCAAGCGCTATCTAGGGTTCTGAAGCTAAAGTGGGCTGGCTCCTAAGCTTTAAATTAAAATAATTATACCAACAGAACAAACAAGAATTGATAATAGGAGTTAATTAGAAAGTTGCTTAAAATTGCTGCATCTGAATCATGTAAGAACAAATTTGGGTTTAGCATACCTTTAATCTTTCATTATTTAGATAAATCAGCACTTTTAAAAAAAACTTTCCAGTTGACTTCCATTATCAAAATGTGCACAATATTTTTATAAAAATACACTTTCCTTGACACCAGCTACTACTGAGCCTGTGCAAAAGTTCACAGTTTTACGTGGTGTCTGTGATTGGCTGATGGCTGTCACATGGTACAGTAGGCTGGAAAATTGATGTTTACTCTTGTGACCTCTCATTACTACAGGTAAATCTTCTGTACCCCCTTCTCTGGAGCCCCTTAAGCCTGAAATGTTGGTAAAGTTGTCACTCGGTGGGCTTACAGTCACCATACCTCATCTACCTCCTGATCTTTGTGCGCCTCAAGACACTTATTGCGCAGAGACCACCTCCAATTTTTTTAAGGAGTTAGGGTACTTCAAGGATGCAGCTTTCAGCGGGAGGGATTTTGGGCACCTTCGTGGGCACTTCCAAAAGGCATGCCAAATGAGCAATATCAGGTATGTTGGGCAAGGGTTGGCCTAAGCAAACAAGGCACTTGCCTAGGGCGGCAGATTTTGGGGGCAAGCACTTTTTGAGTCTCACTACATACACACTGCACTACACACACACACACTCACACTTGAACATGAACATTTACTTTGGAAATGCCATGAAAAAAATTGTCACATTACACCCTCACAGAAAAATATTATGGCCAAAAAGGCCTAAAACCTGGGGGATGGGGGGGGTAGCAGAATTGAGTGCCTAGGGCAGCAGAAAACTATTCTAATGATGTCGGGTCTTTTGCTTTGGGTATCCTGGCATCCAGGCGTTTGCTGTATTGACAAGTAATGGGCACAGTTACGACACAATATATGAAAAGAGATACGGAATAGAGTGCTGTATAAACTTTAGGTAGTCTACATATAAAAAAATGAGTCTTATGCCATGTTATTTGGTTACACACATTCCTGTGCCACAACCGTCTATAGTAGTTTTCAAGGATGTGCACAATAATGCATGTAAGTTCCATGTTTGTCCTACGTTAGGTAGCATTTTGAATATTATTGTAATAATAATTTGCTAAGCATGATGACCTTTCACTGACACTTGTCCTAACCCCGCAGAATCACAGCGGCAGCAGTACAAATCATTTGTGAGCAGAGGATCGGCAGAGGGGCACAACAGACAAGTGCAGATCTGAGTTTTGGCATTCTGGAGATCTTAGAGTGTTTGTGGCAAAAGAAACACTTGTCTGGGACTACAAGGGAACCAGAATATACAGAGGTATGGTTTTATTGGTGGGGCTAAAAAGGGTGTTGTGTGAGTGTAATTTGTGCTGAATGATGCAAATGTATAAGGAGAGCATTTGTAATCACTGGACATACAGTAACATTTGTTCAGGCAAAAGATCCTAATAAAGGTGATTACTGAGTACATGTGTATTTTCTTGCATGTCTCTGCTTTGATATCTGGCTGCGCATTATATTATTCTTATTAAGTGGTGATTTAATCATCAAATCAAATCAATGTTCAAAGAAAAATACTAATTTTGGCCAACGTATGTAAACTCACCTGCCTACACCAAGGCAAATCCCATAGGTAGGCCCTACTGTAATACATTTCAACATGTGATGCAGTTAAAGGGACAGTCTATTTGATTTGTTGCTTAAAAAGATAGATAACCCCCTTTGTTACCCATTCCCTAGCTTTGCACAACCAGCATTGTTATATTTATACACTTTATAAATTGTAAATCTCTGCTTGTTTCTAAACCCCTGCAGATGGCCTCTAATCTCCAAGCATTTTATTAGCTCTTCACAGCCAGACAGTGCTAGTTCATGTGTGCCATACAGTGAACATTTGTGCTCACTCCCGTGGAATTATGCAGGAACCAGCACTAATTGGCTAAAATGCAAGTTTGTAAATATCACTGATATAAGGGGTAGTCTACAGAAGCATAGATACAAGGTAATCACAAAGGTAAAATTTGTATTAATATAACAATGTTGGTTATGCAAAACTAGGGAATGGGTACTATAAGGATTATCTATCTCTCTATCTATCTATCTATCTATCTATCGATCTATCTATCTATGTAGACTACCCCTTGAAAATCATTTATACTATGCACCCATAAACCCTTTGGTTTCTTGGCAACCTAATTAAATTATCTGTAATCAGAACGTGGTAAGCTCAATTAAATCTAACTCAATTAAAGGGACATTAAACCCAAATTTTTCCTTTCATGATTCAGATAGAGAATACAATTTTAAACAACTTTCTAATTTATGTATGTTATCTAATTTGTTTCATTCTCTATAATAGTCTTTCCTGAGAAGCATATATAGATAGGCTCAGTAGCTTCTGATTGGTGGCTGCACATAGGTGCTTCATGTGATTGGCTCACCCATGTGCATTGCTATTTCTTTAACAAAGGATATCTAAAGAATTAATCAAATTAGATCATAGAAATAAATTGGAATGTTGTTTAAAATTGTATTGTCTGTCTGAATCATGAAAGAACAATTGTGGGTTTAATGTCCCTTTAATCCTTTTCTTGGGCATTCAAGTGGGAGGCTGCTAAATAATACTAACTACACAAATAAATCCTTTGCACAAATCCCATTTTAATGGGCTGTTGCAAAGACCAAATTCAGACACATTTCACAAACAAGAGAACCTCTGGGTAGGCGTGTTTTTTTTTAATACAGGTATATAGCACAACATGCACCTATGCAGACTAAAAGATATCACAGAAATAGCAAGGAATGCTCTACCACATTTTAAGACTGTGTGTGTTTTGGTTTGTTTTTATTATGGACTATGGTGTACTTTATAAATGAAAAACTGTGTACATAGAATTTGACGGTAGATAAGAACCAAAAAGGCCCATCAAGTCTACCCATAGAGATAACAAGCTACAGATGGGCGCACAATGCAGGGCAGCGGCTTCTAAGGCTAATAAGATACTAGCGTGTATCAAAAGAGGCATTGATGCAAGGGAGGAAAGCATAATTCTCTCACTTATATATAAATCCCTGGTAAGACCTCACCTTGAGTATGGAGTGCAGTTCTTGAGGATCAATCTCAAAAAAAGACATTGCAAACTTTAAAAAGTTCAGAGAGGGGCCACAAAGCTAAGAAGGGGAATAGAGAATTTAAGCTATGAGGAGAGGTTAGCCAAACTGGGTCTATTTTCTTTAGAAAAAAGGTGCTTGAGAAGGTGACATGATTACTTTATATAAATATATTCAAGGCCCATATACAGAGATGGCGGAAGCTCTGTTTATTCCAAGAAATTTGTTTATGACGAGGTCACAATTTAAGGCTGGAGGAACATGAATGTTTTTTCATGCTTAGAGTAAAATTGTGGAACTCATTGCTTAAGGAGGTAGTGAATGCCAATACCTTAGATATATTTAAACATGGTTTAGATACGTTTCTGGTTAGAAACAGAATTCAGGGATATGATTGCTTATGTTAATTAGTTCAGCTTTCCAATTATATTAATGTAAGTTTGATTGGCTTCTTCTTTATTGTAAATCAAGTAGGATCTATATAAGTTGAACTTGATGGTCTTTTATCCTCTTTCATCCTCATCTACTTTGTAGATAACTGAATTCCTAGAGACTACAGTACAGAAGATAAAGCACCTTTCTGCTATATGAATTTCACAGGTTCTGGATTGTTTAACACAATTATTTAGGTGCTTGTACACTGTACACACACACACACAGGTGCACACCTTTTATAATAAAACCTCTTGGTAATTAACTAGAAAAAACTTACATTAATGCCAAAGTTCCCAATAAAACATTAAACAGCAATGAAATTCCAAACTTGTTAAATATATCTGATAAACATCAGAGAAATGCAAGCAATGAATAAAGAGAAATGCAAAGAAAACAGTGCAATATTTATTGTAAAAATCGAATAAAGTGAAGATGAAAATACACTTATATATGTGTGTGTGTGTGCACATATATATATATATATATATATATATATATATATATATAATTATTATTATATTATTTTTTTTTACAGAGATAAGTAAAAACTGGTGGAAAATGGTTGTCCTCATTACTGTTCCAGTAAATTGTAATCTTTTTCTTCTTAAATGGAAAAAGTCCATAGCTGCATTCATTACTTTTGGGAATTAAGATCCTGGCCACCAGGAGGAGGCAAAGACACCCCAGCCAAAGGCTTAAATACTCCTCCCACTCCCCTCATCCCCCAGTCATTCTTTGCCTTTCGTCCCAGGAGGTTGGCAGAGATGTGTCAGAATTTTAAATTTTTGTCTTTTATGGAGGGTAGTACTCTTCGGCATGGGACAGGAGTTTTAAGTAGTCCTGTCAGTCTCTCAGTGAGGGCTTGGGTGAAAGTTAGAGTCCGGCGATGCAGGGAGAGTCTCTCTGCGAAATCATCCGACTCATATTAACAGCTCCTCAAGCAATCGGCGTTGTCAAACTCCGCTGCCTGCTTTCTTCTCTCAAGTCCATGGTGGAAGCGAGGCCACTATTCGTCACACTTGAAAGGCTGTGTTCCTGTTTCGCGGCATAGATTCCGGTAAGATTGTTTCATTTGACTTTATCGTCAATGTACTGTAATGTGAATGTTTTCCCGGGAGGCTAATACCTTTGCGGGTCTAACTATATGACATAAGGGTCTCAGTGAGTCTCTGTTAGTATCTTGGGATCGAGGGTTAATATCTCCTGAGGGGGGTTATTGAACAGGGGGGTTCATAATCATGTTTGTTATGTGATTCAACCTGCTTATGTGTGATGTTTATGGGCTTGTGGTTGGAAGTGACGCAGCCTTTTGGTTGGGTGCGCTTTTTTGGACTATACGGTTAACCTTGTGTTAGGGTGTGGTTACACTCCGTTCCCCATTTCCGCATTCCTGACCGTTTGGTGAAGGAGATATTCTAGTCCACAGGGGTCTGGTCATAGGAGGTGGTGAGTGCCCCATTGTGGGTGTCAGGTGCTGTTTTTTTTTTTTTAATTCTTTAGTCCATATTGATATTTCCTCTATCCAGTTATGGAGGATTCTGATGCTGAGACTGTGATCCTTTCAGATTCAGTTACGGAGGATTCTGATTCCGAGACTATTTTAATTTCAGATTCAGATTCTGTGTCCGGTGATGACTCTTGATTTTGTTCTGTATGCCATATGAGAGCACCTGATTCCTCGGGCTCGGGGAATCAGGGGACTGCTAAACCATCAGTCGCTGGGTGCCCTGTCCCAAGAGGCGAGTTCCAAACAAATTCATACTTCTACACATGCAGGGAACCCAGTCTTTGGTTCCTCCATGTGGGGTGGTGTGTTCCCCCCAGAGGTTGCAGCACGTTTTCGCTTCCAGATAATGTTAGCGATGGTCCATCTGCATAGTATAGACGTTAATTTGAGATTGTGCTCATGTCCTATTGTCCCGGGTCTTCTGCCTTGGGTGGGCCTCTACAGTTCCCTGCGGGTATAACTGTTCCGGGATGTTGTCCCTTTCATAAAGGATTGCACACCTTAGCATGTTGCTTAGACATCCTTTTCAGTTATTGAATGACCCTATCATTAACAGATATGGGGACTTTCAGTCTGATAATTCGAATGGTGCACCTCATTAAGACATGGGGGGTTATCTCCTGTTTGTCATCTGTTTGACATCTTTCCCAGGTTTTTTTGTAAGATAGGGCTCCATTTGACTGGTCCTGCAGGCAGGCCTGTGTCTTTTGGGCGTTAACCTTCGGGTTGCCTTATATTTTATTATGTATCCGATGGAATGTCTTTTATTTGTGTTTGCTTCCTTTGGGAGCGATCTGGGATTGATACTCTTTGTTACTTCTTCGGAAGTTGTTTGGACATGTTAGTTCTATGTTTAATAATGTCTGTTTTCCTTTTTTCCCCTGTGTGGGAGAATTTATGTAGCTTGCCGGTTAGGACCCTGAGTACAGGCTGGTCCTGTCTAGTTTGTTTGGTTTGTGGCTGTTCAGACATGTGGCACTGTTTCTGCTGGATCGCTAGTAGCGCTGAGTGCTCAAGTTATCATTGTTTGTTATGTTCAACTAAGCAATCTAGAGGACCTGTGGGTTCACGAGGCAGGATAGGATTGTTTCAGTCCTTATAGCCTTCAGTCAGGGATGACCGGGCAGGGGAGTGATCCGCTGCATCACTCTCTCTGACATCTGATTTCATCAGAACCTAGTATTCCTCCTCCTTATAGGAGGGGGCTGGCAGGCATAATGCCCTGTTGCCACAGGTTAAGTGGTTTGGCCTTCAATTTTTAGGCTCCTGGATGGTCCAATGGGACTTGATCCAACAGCTTGTATGGATAGCTGTCCAGCAGTGGGAAGGTTTTGTATTTTGAAATCTATTGCAGCTTTTGGCACCTTTAAAGGGGTGCGTGTCAGCTGTTTCTATTGTATCTAGTTCTGGCTCTTACTCTAGGCCGCGTACGGTCCGTCTGAGTTATAAGACCTTGGGTCTTCTTCCATTGTCCCGGGTGGGTTAGATCTCCTTTTGGGGAATTTGTGTTCCGGACGTTGGTTGATCCCTGTGGGGATTTGTTTAGCTTGGGTTTTCCCGGAACTGGGAAGGTTTAGCACCTTTTCTCTCCCCTGTGTCCTCTGCCTGTGTGGAGGTGATTAGGAGACTAGTCCTGCTAGTAGGGTTTTGGGAACTTCGAGGTATCCCTTCTGTTGTCCTGTGGCTTTGTGAAGTCTCTTCATCGACTTCTAGCCTTGCTCCTTGGGAGTTGGACTTTATCTAGGGGTGGCTCCTTCATTTGGTCAGAGCTTTTGAGTTCTCTGGACTGTCTGGATTTTCTGGATATGCTCCATTCCTTTTGTCTGTCTTTTTGGCCAGTCGAGGTGTTTAGTTCCAGGGTATAGTTGCCTGAACTATTAGGTACCCGGACCTGTTTTTCTTTCCTGAGTCTTCCTCTTTGTGGGGCTTCGCTCCTGTCCCAGTTTTGGATTGTTTGGATCTCGGGGCTGGTCGGGATGTTCCACGGTAGTGGGAACTTGGACTATGTCCTTGCTCCATCTACCTCACTAGGTCTGGGTTGGCCGCTTTATCAGAGTATTTATTCCTCCTTGCCACAGCGTATCCCATGTCTCTGTAGTTAGCGGGGTGGCTTGCGCCTCAAGTTGGGTGGGTTTCTGCCCAGCTGCTGGCGCTGGATTCCAGTTTCTAGTGCCCCTTAGGGTTGCATTCCCCTGTTAGTTTGCCAGGGTACCAGTGGATTCTCTGCTCTGCAGGCGAATGGGTTGGCTGTGCCTCTGTCCGGCGAACTACTTGTGTGGGGGTCCTTTCTAGGACATTTTCTTCCCGTTTAGCCGGTGGCTTCGGGCCTTGAGGACGGTTATTGTCCTTTTCCCTTTTTCTTTAGGGGATATTCGCTTGTTCGGAAGACGGAGTCCTTACTAAAGGCTTCTCCTGGTCGGGAACTGGAAGGTGGATTTGGTTCCACCTGGAATCTTGCTTGTTCCATGTCAGACTGTGGGGCCTTGTTTTGATAGATCTTTCGGTCTATGACCTTGTCTTTTTTCAGAGTTGGGTTGTACTTGTACTCTGGGGTATGGCTCTGCCATCTTTAGGCTTGTTCCTAAACCGGTTTTGGTATTCTTTGTTTCCTTGTATTGGTGGTCCAGCTGGGTCTGCAGGTCAGGATACCTGAGCGGTCTATGGGTCACAGTATTCTTTGGGATGTGTGAGATTGCTGAGTCTTTTATGATAGCTCAGTCTGCTAGGAGATGGGTTTTATTTTCTCCTTGCTTCTTTGACAGGAGATGGTTTCCTCTTTCTTCGGGTTCTGATTGTATTCTCTCCTTCTCGTGGGGGCCTAAATTGAGGCTTTGTGTTCCCCTTTTTAGAGACCTGTGAGTAGGTCCGGCGGCTTAGGTTTCCTGGAGCGTGCCCTCTGTCGGGTTTTTTTTGTGCGGTCTGTTTTCTTGATGACTGCTTCTTTTTCCTTGCTGCTAGCTGGACAGCTAGCTCAGTATACTAATGCACTGTGGCTACTTTGCACTGTAGCAAACCAAGGGCGGCAAGTTTGTTCCCTGGCGATGTATACTCAGCCTTCTTCCTTTCGAGGTTGATTAGAGGAGCAGCACCTTGAGTCCCTTAGGGGGATTAGCTGCGCTTTACAAGAACATTCATGTTTTAACTCCCTCTGTGTTTTTCAAACTTGGGGTTTCGCCTGGTCTATTACATGCTCTTTTCATAGTTGAATACTTGGGTATTCTATGGACAGGCGCTGAGAGGACTTGGCCTCTTTGGTTGCGTTCCATGCTTGCAGGAGATGTCTTTTCGGTCTCAGTGCCCGGTATTATCCCGGATTTTGCCTGGTATAGGTGTGGCCTCCTTCCCGGTTTGGGTTCATTTGGGTCTCAGATTACTGGGCCCTCTCTTGGAGGTGCTGTTTTTTGCATTGAGGGACTTTTCGGTTTCCTCGGGCCTCCTTTGCTTTGTTCCCTTTGGGAATTTCGGCTGGTTTACCCTTCTTTTGTGAGGATTGTGAGGTGGGGGCAGACCGTCTATTGGGCGACGGTGTCTCTTGTAGACTGTTGGCTCAGTCGAGTCGGGTTTGCAGTCTCTAATTTGACTCTGGACTGGCTGCGAGTCAGTGTCACTGGGGCTTTTTCTTGAAAAAATTTTTAGCATCTTCGGACGAAGCATTTTTTTTTTTATTGGGTTGAGGTTCAGACCTGGTGCTTTCAGTATAGGCCGCTTATTGTACCCTCCCGTCTTGGCATTCAGTTTCCTCTATAAGCTTGGGTATTATTTTCCCAAATGTAATGAATGCAGCTGTGGACTCTTTCCATTTAAGAAGAAAAACATAAATTATGCTTACCTGATAATTTTCTTTTCTTCTGATGGAAAGAGTCCACAGCTCCCCACCCGTCATTTTATGTGGGGCATCCTTATATTCTTCTGGCACCTTTTCACCCTGATATTTCTTTTACTGTTACTTGTTCCTCGGCAGAATGACTAGGGGATGAGGGGAGTGGGAGGAGTATTTAAGCATTTGGCTGTGGTGTAGGGAATAAAGCACTCTTTTATAAATATGGAAATAGTTAACAAAATCTCATATTCAGAGACATATATGAAAGCCAAGAATAAGATACACATACTCATGCTACCATAGAATAATACATCAATATGTACAGTTTTAGTGAAAATAAGATAGTGAACTTTTTAAAACCAAATAGCTAAGTCATGTGACTAGCAATACCCCAAACATGTACGCATATCAATTATGCACAACTTTATATGGTACCACGCTACCACTAAACCCCATCTACCAATAGACGTTGGGGTGAAACGCGCGTAGGCATTGGATGCTATTGCCACGCGACCTATACCTACACATTGGACAACGCTGTTTCAGACGCCGCCGTTGCTGGCAAGATTGAACTGCTATTCCGGATTCAAGCTTGTTCGAAACTTCATCAAGGCTTGAAACAGCCGACATGAGAAGACAGATACGTTTTGATACAGTGCTGACATTGCACACGATTCCAGAATTTGGGATATAACTTATTGGCTTTACAAGTGCCTCTGCTCATGCCGCACTGTGGAAGGTTGATCTAACAAGACAACCTGTTTACGTAGAGACTGCCATTAATAGCATTCTATGGATGTTGACTGTCCTTTTAGGTTTGCCGTTATCTTGCAGTACTGTAATTGTTGATGATCTGCATTTTATTCTGTATAATGCTTTTCTCTTGCCACTTATTGCACAAGCTCTAACTTTGAAGCTATTACGCTCCACTTAGATCCCTAATAAGAACCTGCCCAGGCCATTCCTCCTTGTATTTTTCAAAGGGGGATCTGTGTGCAGCCAGGGTCTAGTGGTAGCGTGGAACCGTATAAAGTTGTGCATAATTGATATGCGTACATGTTTGGGGTATTGCTAGTCACGTGACTTAGCTATTTGGTTTTAAAAAGTTCACTGTATCTTATTTTCACTAACACTGTACACGTACATATTGATGCATTATTCTATGTTAACATGAGTATGTGTATCTTATGCTTGGCTCTCATATACGTCTCTGGATATGAGACTTTATTAAATATTTGCATATTTATAAAAGATTGCTTTATTCCCTATCTTTAAGGTACATGTATTTTGATGTCCCTTCTCTTTTCTAATAGTTTCTAGAAGTTGAAAGATATAGAATTAGCGCTAAAGGACCCAAAAAATAATGATCTCAGTATAATAAACTGCTATTGTGTTTACTTATAGAACCAAAATAATGTTCTTATATGAGGGATACAATATTATCCAGTTTAGGGATGTTGGGCTCAGTTTACACTGACTGCAGTCACTTTTTTTGAAAGCAGCTAATGTGCCGAGTCCTGGTGCTTAAAAACAATGTTTTATTTGGTATGTTTAAAAACTCAGATCAAAAGAGAAAAACTTATATATACTTGTGGAGAAATACATACATAAAACAATGTTACTGAAGCAAGTTTAATCTGGGTCTGGCTATCTGACTGAAACTAACTCGTAGAAAGTATGTAGCAGTCAGATGCCAGATCGTATATTGAGACAGAGTAAAAAATATTTAATAATCTGTGTTAAAAATGCACTTAAGAATTGATTAAAGGTGAGTGATTAAACTTGCTTCAGTAACATTGTTTTATGTATGTATTTCCCCACAAGTATATACATTTTTTGCTCTTTTGATCTGAGTTTTTAAACATACCAAATAAAACTTTTTTTTTAAGCACCAGGACTCGGCACATTAGCTGCTTTCAAAAAAAGTGACTGCAGTCAGTGTAAACTGAGCCCAACATCCCTAAACTGGATAATATTCTATCCCTCATATAAGATCTTTATTTAAGTTTTATAAGTAAACACAATAGCAGTTAATTATACTGAGATCATTATTTTTTGGGTCCTTTTGCGCTAATTCTATATCTTTCTACTCATTTCTTTTACCCTACTTGTTAGTGGTTTCAAGTACACCCTCTTAGAATATAGCAGCTCCAAGCAATACCATACCTCACCTACCAAGGTTTTAGACAGCACTCATTACTAATCTCTTATTTATATATATATATATATATATATATATATATATATATATATATATATATATATATATATATATATATATATATATATATATATATGTGTGTGTGTGTATGTCAAATGATTTATCGTGTGGGGTTTCGGGGACAATATCCCCTTTGTCAGACACACACATGAGCTGTGTGTGTATAGGCATGGGGCCATCTGTGTGTGTATAGGCATGGGGACAGCTGTGTCTGTAAAGGAATGGGACAGCTGTGTCTGTAAAGGAATGGGACAGCTGTGTGTGTGTGTGTGTGTGTGTGTTGGAATGGGACAGTTGCGTGTGTGTGTGTTGGAATGGGACAGTTGTGTGTGTGTGTAGGAATGGGACATCTGTGTGTGTGTGTGTGTGTGTGTGTGTAGGAATGGTACAGCTGTGTGTGTGTGTGTTGTAATGGGACAGTTGCGTGTGTGTGTGTTGGAATGGGACAGTTGTGTGTGTGTGTGTGTTGTAATGGGACAGTTGTGTGTGTGTGTAGGAATGGGACATCTGTGTGTGTGTGTGTGTGTGTGTAGGAATGGTACAGTTGTGTGTGTGTGTGTGTGTGTGTGTATAGGAATGGGACAGTTGTGTGTGTATAGGAATGGGACAGTTGTGTGTGTATAGGAATGGAACATCTGTGTGTGTGTGTGTATAGGAATGGAACATCTGTGTGTGTGTGTATAGGAATGGAACATCTGTGTGTGTGTGTATAGGAATGGAACATCTGTGTGTGTGTGTGTGTGAATAGGAATGGGACAGTTGTGTGTGTATAGGAATGGTACATCTGTGTGTGTGTGTATAGGAATGGACCATCTGTGTGTGTGTGCATAGGAATGGTACATCTGTGTGTGTGTGTGTATAGGAATGGAACATCTGTGTGTGTGTGTGTGTGTGTGTATAGGAATTGAACATCTGTTTATGTATAAGAATGGAACATCTGTTTATGTATAAGAATGGAACATCTGTGTGTGTGAATAGGAATAGGGACAGCTGTGTGTGTATAGGAATATGGACAACTGTAAAAAACAGAAACAAAGGCGCCACATGTGTAGATCAATGGATACCAAGATGTAAATCTGGACAAGACACAGGATACTCACAAACGTGAAGGCACTCTCTTGTGCCTGTTAGAGGCAGGCTGGTATTCTAAACAGCAAACCAGCTGGCTGTGTAAACGAATCCCCGTCGTAATGTCCTGGAAAGATGGATGTCCTTTTGGATGGTGTTTGTCCATGGAACTGGGCAGCAGCTGAGTAACATTTTACACAGAACTTACTCTGCTGAGCTGAGGAAATTGAGGACACTATCCAGGCAAGGACTGCCTTGCAGGACATCCATCTTTCCAGGACATCACGACGGGGATTCGTTTACACAGCCAGCTGGTTTGCTGTTTAGAATACCAGCCTGCCTCTAACAGGCACAAGAGAGTGCCTTCACGTTTGTGAGTATCCTGTGTCTTGTCCAGATTTACATCTTGGTATCCATTGATCTACACATGTGGCGCCTTTGTTTCTGTTTTTTACAGTTGTCCATATAAGAAAATTACATCACTTGTGAAGTGAAGACTGAGAGCTGCCTTCTTCATTTTTCCCTTGTTCAGACGGACTTTATTTGGGACTTTTTATTTGCACCATTTATTGGACTTCTTCCAGTATAACGTGTGTATTTTTACATATATACATTTGTATTTTTATTTTTATTGTCTGATCTACATATCATATTAATTTTCCAACCTAGTTTATATATGATTTTAACAATTTATATATGATTTTAACACTAGGACCACCCATACCACTTGCATAGTAAGCGCCTCCTATAGGTTATCTGTGACACCCAGTCACAGAGTTTCCAGTTTGTAGTGTGTATAGGAATAGGGACAGCTGTGTGTGTATAGGAATATGGACAGCTGTGTGTGTATAGGAACAGGGACAGTTGTGTGTGTGTGTGTGTGTGTGTATAGGAATAGGGACAGCTGTGTGTGTATAGGAATAGGGACAGCTGTGTGTGTATAGGAATAGGGACAGCTGTGTGTGTATAGGAATAGGGACAGCTGTGTGTGTATAGGAACAGGGACAGTTGTGTGTGTGTATAGGAATAGGGGACAGCTGTGTGTGTATAGGAACAGGGACAGCTGTGTGTGTGTGTATAGGAACGGGGACAGCTGTGTGTGTATAGGAACGGGGACAGCTGTGTGTGTATAGGAACAGGGACAGCTGTGTGTGTGTGTATAGGAACGGGGACAGCTGTGTGTGTATAGGAATGGGGACAGCTGTGTGTGTATAGGAATGGGGACAGCTGTGTGTGTATAGGAATGGGGGCAGCTGTGTGTGTGTGTATGAATGGGACAGCTGTGTGCGTGTGTATGAATGGGACAGCTGTGCGTGTGTATGAATGGGACAGCTGTGTGTGTGTGTAGGAATGGGACAGCTGTGTGTGTGTGTAGGAATGGGACAGCTGTGTATGTGTAGGAATGGGACAGCTGTGTGTGTGTGTAGGAATGGGACAGGTGTGTGTGTGTGTGTGTAGGAATGGGACAGCTGTGTGTATATAGGAAATGGGGACAGCTGTGTGTGTATAGGAAATGGTGACAGCTGTGTGTGTATAGGAAATGGGGACAGCTGTGTGTGTATAGGAAATGGGGGACAGCTGTGTGTGTATAGGAAATGGTGACAGCTGTGTGTGTATAGGAAATGGGGACAGCTGTGTGTGTATAGGAAATGGGGGACAGCTGTGTGTGTATAGGAAATGGGGACAGCTGTGTGTGTATAGGAAATGGGGGACAGCTGTGTGTGTATAGGAAATGGGGGACAGCTTTGTGTGTATAGGAAATGGGGGACAGCTTTGTGTGTATAGGAATGGGGACAGCTTTGTGTGTATAGGAATGGGGACAGCTTTGTGTGTATAGGAATGGGGACAGCTTTGTGTGTATAGGAATGGGGACAGCTGTGTATGTATAGGAATGGGGACAGCTTTGTGTGTATAGGAATGGGGACAGCTGTGTATGTATAGGAATGGGGACAGCTTTGTGTGTATATAAGAATGGTAAAAAGCTCTGTGTGTGTAGGAATGGGGACAGCTGTGCAGGTGTGGGCGTCTGGGAATTGAAATGCTAACTGTGTGGATTGGAGAGATGCCTTGTTTCGGGGATTGGTACTAGATAAGGGTAATGTTTGCTGAGGACGTCTCACCAGTCTCTCCACCTGACTATCCCCACCACCGTATCCAGCTTCATCACTTTCTGTTGCTTGCTGTGAAATCACTGAACAATGCAGTGAGGTTTAGATAATTACCTATGTAGATTATCATAATAGCTAATGAGACAAGTAAAACTGAACAAGGGCCTTTTAGTGAATTTCCCCTGTCTCTAGTATTAATCCCAAAGAGGGTTCTATAGCGTCACCTGCCATTCCAGCTAAAGAATAGGATAAGAAATCAGCCATACTGAGGGTAACATAAGAAATGATGAATCTGCAGCTGAAGAATTTTACCCACTGTGTTCCTATGAGTAAATGACAATCTGAATGTAATATAAATGCCTTGCTCTTTGTCTCACTGTGTCATAGCTTATGGTGTTTCGCAGCCCTGCCTCCTCCTCGCGTCCCTGCACACAGATACACTACAAGCGAAGCCACAGGAAGCCATCAAGAGTGAGTGCAGCCATTTTTATTCCTACCGCTACATTCTCGCGTATTGCCTCTCGCTACCTCTCTGTGCCACACCATATTCATTTTAGATTGTAGCCTCTAAAAGCGACATTGTAGGGAAAATCTCACATAATTTAAAATTATTTTTGTTTGTTTTTTTAATTTTTTTTTATATTATTTTGAAAAAAAATCTTTTTGTTCTGCTGCTTGTGGGGCACATTACAGCTCACCAATAGAACTCCTAGAGTTGTCCTTATTAGCCAGTTACCAGCTTATATCTAAGGATGTATTATGCCAAACATGCATTTCCTGTTAGATTCAAATCAGTTTAAACATCTTTAACTTAATCGTTATCATGTAAAAACAAAATATTTTTAATGTTAGAGACATGAAACCCAAACTGTTTCTTTCATGATTCAGATAGATTATACATTTTTAAACAACTTTCCAATTGAATTCTGTTAGGAATTTTGCCCCATTCTCTTGGTTTTTTTTATTGAAGAAGGCAGCAATGCACTCCTGTTAGCTGCATACATTTGTAACCCAATGAAAATGTGCATACAAGTTCAGCCACCAATCAGCAGCTAGCTCCAAGGTCCTGAGCCTATCTAGATATGCTTTTAACAAAGGATACCATGAGAATGAAGCAAATTAGATAATAGAAGTAAATTGGAAAGTTGTTTAAAATTTTATGCTCTTTCTAAATCATGAAAGAAAATGGGTTTCATGTCCCTTTAACTTTACTGCTGAGCCTATTCTCACTGTTGTACTGACTCCATTTTAGTGTTGCACTGATGGCATTTCCAGATCAGTTTCAGTGTTTTTTTTTCTGTGAGTTGCTCACACTTTTCTTACTGTGTAGCAAATCCGGCTCTTTCAAAAAATATGTTTTAAATTAAGTTGCAAAAATACAAAAAAAACTGCCACTAGTAATGCTCAGATCTCAAGACAATGATCATTTGCATTCTGAAGAGACAAGTGACCCTTATTCTAAAGAGACGTGTCTCCTGTTGTGAATGCCGCAAAGAAAGTTAGTGCAATCTCTTTCTTCCACTCAGTCTCTATCACACTGTCTCTTTCTTCCACTCAGTCTCTATCACACTGTCTCTTTCTTCCACTCAGTCTCTATCTCACTGTCTCCCTTTCTTCCACTCAGTCTCTATCACACTGTCTCTTTCTTCCACTCAGACTCAGTCTCTATCTCACTGTCTCTTTCTTCCACTCAGTCTCTATCACATTGTCTCTTTCTTCCACTCAGTCTCTATCACACTGTCTCTCTTTCTTCCACTCAGTCTCTATCACACTGTCTCTCTTTCTTCCACTCAGTCTCTATCACACTGTCTCTCTTTCTTCCACTCAGTCTCTATCACATTGTCTCTTTCTTCCACTCAGTCTCTATCACACTGTCTCTCTTTCTTCCACTCAGTCTCTATCACACTGTCTCTTTCTTCCACTCAGTCTCTATCACACTGTCTCTTTCTTCCACTCAGTCTCTATCACACTGTCTCCCTTTCTTCCACTCAGTCTCTATCACACTGTCTCTTTCTTCCACTCAGTCTCTATCACACTGTCTCTTTCTTCCACTCAGTCTCTATCACACTCTTTCTTCCACTCAGTCTTTATCACACTCTTTCTTCCACTCATTCTCTATCACACTGTCTCTCTTTCTTCCACTCAGTATCTATTACAGTCTCTTTCTTTCACTCAGTCTCTATCACACAGTCTCTCTTTCTTCCAGTCAGTCTGTACCACTGTCTCTCTTCCACTCAGTCTCTATCACACTGTCTCTTTCTTCCACTCAGTCTCTATCACACTGTCTCTCTTTATTCCACTCAGTCTCTATCACACTGTCTCTCTTTCTTCCACTCAGTATCTATCACAGTCTCTTTCTTTCACTCAGTCTCTATCACACTGTCTCTCTTTCTTCCAGTCAGTCTGTACCACTGTCTCTCTTTCTCCCACTCAGTCTCTATCACACTGTCTCTTTCTTCCACTCAGTCTCTATCACACTGTCTCTTTCTTCCACTCAGTCTCTATCACACTGTCTCTTTCTTCCACTCAGTCTCTATCACACTCTTTCTTCCACTCAGTCTTTATCACACTCTTTCTTCCACTCAGTCTCTATCACACTGTCTCTCTTTCTTCCACTCAGTATCTATTACAGTCTCTTTCTTTCACTCAGTCTCTATCACACAGTCTCTCTTTCTTCCAGTCAGTCTGTACCACTGTCTCTCTTCCACTCAGTCTCTATCACACTGTCTCTTTCTTCCACTCAGTCTCTATCACACTGTCTCTCTTTATTCCACTCAGTCTCTATCACACTGTCTCTTTCTTCCACTCAGTCTCTATCACACTGTCTCTTTCTTCCAGTCAGTCTCTATCACACTGTCTCTCTTTCTTCCACTCAGTCTCTATCACACTGTCTCTTTCTTCCACTCAGTCTCTATCACACTGTCTCTCTTTATTCCACTCAGTCTCTATCACACTGTCTTTCTTCCACTCAGTCTCTATCACACTGTCTCTCTTTCTTCCACTTAGTTTCTATCACACTGTCTCTCTTTCTTCCACTCAGTATCTATCACAGTCTCTTTCTTTCACTCAGTCTCTATCACACTGTCTCTCTTTCTTCCAGTCAGTCTGTACCACTGTCTCTCTTTCTCCCACTCAGTCTCTATAAGTAACCTAAACCTTACTATCTGCTATCAGCACATCTCTTTCTGTGTTTCCATTCTTTGCTTCCCCATCTCTTTCTGACATGTTTCTTGCTGCCTTAATCATGCTGTGTTGTCTTTTCCCTTCATCAGATTTTCCTCCTTTTCATTCTTTTATTTTTTTTATTATCCTACTTTTTATTGTTACCTATTCCTGCATGTTATCCGTCTTTCCTGTCTTTCCTTCTCTCTCTTCTGTTCTTGGCTTTCTACTGTATATTGCATCTACCGTCCCTCTCACTCCTTGCTCCCTCTCTTAGAGCAGCCGTAAGAAACAACCCGCAAAGGTCAACTCAGAGATCCTGGTGGAGTTGGAAGAGTTTCAGTCTGATCTGGATCTAGGGCTGATTGACAGGCTTGGATCCCTCTTTGAGGATGCAGTTGGGAATGAGACGGTATCTGCTGGGCACCTTGATCTGCACACGGTAACTCAGAAATCATGCAAAACTAAATTTGTCTCGCATTCACCTTGACATAACGTGAAGCAGTAGATTGATCACTCTGGATTTAATAGTAGGGCAGTAGGGAAGACTCTGGTAATTACAGGCCTGTAAGCCTTATCTTCAGTAGTAGGGAATTTTAAAGGGAAGAATGACATCTTACATAAAGATTTATTGGACCAAAAACAGCATAGTTTTATTTCTGGAAGATCACGTCATACTTATCTTATTGATTTATTTGACTATGTAACTAATGTGTAATTGTAGCACAATTCATAAATTGTATTGACTTGACTCAAAACTTGTTAAGTGGGTAGAATGCTGGCTTAAAGGGACAGTATTTAAAGTTAAAAAAAAACTTTCATGATTCAGATTTAGTGTACAGTTTTTAAAAGATTTTTAATTTACTTCTACTGTCTAATTTCTTTTGTTCTAATGGTATCCTTTGTTGAAAAGCATAACTAGTTAGGCTGAGGAGCAGCTATGCACTACTCAGAGCTAACTGCTGATTAGTGGTGACACATATATGCCTTTTGTCATTGTCTCACCTGATGTGTTCAGCTAGCTCCCAGTAGATAATAGAAGTAAACTAGAAATTTGTTTAAAATTCTATATTCTTTCTGAATCATGAGAAAAACTGTTTCATTCCCTTTAAGTGTTTTAAATAAATGGAGTGTATTCAGCAGAGGGGGCAGTTACTAGAGGTGTTACAGGGGCCTGTTTTGTTTAACATATTTGTCAGTGATATCAGCAGACGGCTCCAGGGGAAGGAGTATCGCTTTGCAGAATGTAAAAAAAAAGTTCTGGGGGGTGTGACCAAATGACAATTGATAAAAAAAAAATAATAATAATCATAACGTATATAATGATGAACACAATAAAGAAAAATCCAAAGGTTTATTTGCAGACTTAAAGTGATTGTAAACTTTAATGAATTAAAGGCCAGTATCAAAAAATAATCTTAAAAACAGGGGCACGTTAATTCATTAAAGTTTACAAAGACCGTTATTTTTTAAAATACTTACCTTTGCATTATGGTAATCATAACGCTGACCCTCCACCCGCATCTCCTGCTTTCTTTAGCATATTGATGATGAATCCGGCTTTCTCCAATTGTTGCGTGCCCCTTTTCGCGTCCAGCTCCTGGGATACGCAACGATTGTAGGAAGCCAGATTCATCTTCCATATGCTAAAGAAAACAGGGGATGCGGGTGAAGGATCGGTGTTATTTTTACATTAACGAAGAAGCATTCAAGGAGGAGAAGGTGATCCTCCACAGACCCTTAGTTCTTCAGAAAATCAGGACTTTGCTTCTTTTCATTTTAGGGAAGTCTTGGATTCCTTAAAGGGTCATGAAACCCAAATTCACAAAAATGCCTCTTTTCATTGGTTCACCAGATGTCTTCCGATAGCTCTCAGTAGTGCATAGCTGCTCCTTCAAAAAAGAATACCAAGAAAGTAAAGCAAATTGGATAAACAAAGTAAATGGGAAAGTTGTTTAAAATAACATGCTCTATTTGGAGCATGAAAAATAAGAAAAAGAAAAATGTTGGGTTTCATGTCCCTTTTAAAGGTAGATAATAATGTAACTACTGATAACCACTGAAACGAATCAATAGTTTCTTTAAACCAGCTCCCAAAAAGCCACCTGCCTTCCCAGTTCCTGACTCTGAAATCACAAATAAAGAATGGTAACAACCAAGTGTTTCTTTTATTCAGTCTGCCAAATTTAAATATTTTTTTCTCTTGTTAAGTGTATCCAGTCCACGGATCATCCATTACTTATGGAATATATTCTCCTTCCCAACAGGAAGTTGCAAGAGTCCACCCACAGCAAAGCTGCTATATAGCTCCTCCCCTAACTGCCATTACCAGTCATTCTCTTGCAAGCCTCAACATAGATAGGAGGTCGTGAGAGTCTGTGGTGATTTATACTTAGTTTATTCTTCAATCAAAAGTTTGTTATTTTTAAATGGCACCGGAGTGTGCTGTTTTTCTCAGGCAGTATTTGGAAGAAGAATTTGCCTGCGTTTTTCTATGATCTTAGCAGACGTAACTGAGATCCATTTGCTGTTCTCACACATTCTGAGGAGTGAGGTACTTCAGAGGGGGAATGGCGTGCAGGTTTTCCTGCAGATAAGGTATGTGCAGTAAAATATTTTTCTAGGAATGGAATTGACTAAGAAAATACTGCTGATACCGAAGTAATGTAAGTAAAGCCTTAAATGCAGCGATAGCGACTGGTATCAGGCTTATTAATAGAGATACATACTCTTATAAAAATGTGTTTTAAAACGTTTGCTGGCATGTTTAATCGTTTTTTAACGTACATTGGTGATAACACTGTAATGTTGGTATAGCCTTAAATGCAGTAAAAGCGACTGGTATCAGGCTTATTAATAGAGATACATACTCTTGTAAAAATGTGTTTTAAAACGTTTGCTGGCATGTTTAATCGTTTTTAACATATGTTTGGTGATAAAACTTATTGGGGCCTAAGTTTTTTCCACATGGCTGGCTTAAATTTTGCATAGAAACAGTTAACTGAAGCTTCCCACTGTTGTAATATGAGTGGGAGGGGCCTAATTTAGCGCTTTTTTGCGCAGTTAAAATTACAAAATGAATTATCCAGATTCCCTCAGCAGTCCCTTGAATACTACAGGACATTTCTAAAGGGCTAAAAAGACTTCCAAAATCGTTTATAGGGAAGGTAATCCACAGCTCTGCTGTGGCAGTTTTGTTGTGTCTGTTTTTAAAAACGTCTATGTCGTTTTTTTTATCTGTTTTTTGCATTAAGGGGTTAATCATCCATTTGCAAGTAGGTGCAATGCTCTGTTACCTTATTACATGTACTGTAAAAATTTTGTTTGTTTTACTGCCTTTTTTCACTGTTTTTCAAATTTTGACAAAATTTGTTTCTCTTAAAGGCACAGTAACGTTTTATATATTTGCTTGTTAACTTGATTTAAAGTGTTTTCCAAGCTTATTAGTCTGTTCTAACATGTCTGACGTAGAGGAAGCTCTGTGTTCATTATGTTTTAAAGCCATGGTGGAACCCCATCTTAGAATGTGTACCAGATGTACTGATTTCATGTTAAACAATAAAGATCATTTTTTGTCTTTAAAAACATTATCACCAGAGGATTCTGTCGTGGGGGTAGTTATGCCGACTAACTCTCCCCACGTGTCAGACCTTTTGACTCCCGCTTTAGGGACTCACGCTCAAATGGCGCCATGTACATCAAGGGCACCCATAGCGTTTATTTTACCAGGGGATTCTTTAGAGGGGAAAGTTATGCCGATTAACTCTCCCCACGTGTCAGACCCTTCGACTCCCGCTTCAGGGACTCACGCTCAAATGGCGCCAAGTACATCAAGGGCGTCCATAGCGTTTATTTTACAAGACATGGCAAAGGTGGTGAATAATACTCTGGCAGCAGTATTAGTCAGACTACCTGAAATTAAAGGAAAGCAGATAGCTCTGGGGGTAGATACAGAGCATACAGACGCTTTAAGAACCATGTATGATACTACCTCACAATATGCTTCGTCTGTGGGTGATTTTTTTGACTCAGGGAAGATGATTTAACCTGATTCTGATATTTCTACATTTAAAATTTATGCTTGAGAACCTCCACTTGTTGCTCAGGGAGGCTTTGTCTGCTCTGAATGAATGTGTACAATCGCTGGGCCAGAGAAATTGTGTAGACTGGATAAATAATATGCAGTGCCGGTGTGTACTGATGTTTTTCCAATACCTAAAGAGGTTTACTAAAAAAATTTTTTTTTTTTTAATAAGGAATGGGATAGACCAGGTGTGCCGTTCTCTTCCCCTCCTATTTTTTAGAAGAATGTTTTCTAATAGTTACCACCACACGGGACTTCTGGCAGACAGTTCCTAAGGTGGAGAGAAGAGTTTCTACTCTAGCTAAGCGTACCACTACCTCTGGCGAGGACAGTTGTGCTTTTTAGATCCAATGGATAAAAAATGTTTATTCAACAGGGTTTTATCCTGCAGCCACTTGCATACATTGCTTCTGTCACTGCTGCTGTGGCGTTCTGGGTTGAGTCTCTTGATGAGGCTTTACAGTTAGCGACTCCATTGGATGAATATATTTGACAAGCTTATGCTAGCCAATTCCTTTGTTTTCTGATGCCTTTGTTCATTTGACTAGACTAACGGCTAAGAATTCTGTTTTTTACTATACTGGCGCGCAGAGCGCTATGGCTTATCTCATGGTCAGCTGTCGTGACTTTAACAAATAAGCTACTTAACTTCCCTTCAAGGGGCAGACCCTATTCGGGCCTGGTGTGAAGGAGATTATTGCTTATATCACTGGAGGAAAAGGTCATGCCCTTCCTCAGGATAGGAATCAAGGGCCAAAAAAGGTCTAATTTTCGTGCCTTTTAAAACTTCAGGGCAGGTGTGGCATCCACTTCCTCTAAGGCAAAACAAGAGGGAATTTTTGCTCAGTCCAAGGCGGTCTGGAGACAATTGGACCTGGAACAAAGATAAGCAGGCCAAGGAGCCTGCTGCTGCCTCTAAGGCAGCATGAAGGAACGGACCCCTATCCGGTAACGAATCCTATAGGGGGCAGACTTTCATTCTTCGCCCGGGCGTGGGCAAGAGATGCCCAGGATCCCTAGGCATTGGAATTTATATCCCAGAGATATCTTCTGGATTTCAAAGATTCCCCCCCCCAAAAAAGGGGAGATTTCGCTTTTCACAATTATCTGCAAACCAGATAAAGAAGGAGGCATTCTTACATTGTGTACGAGATCCATCCAGTTCCAAGAGAGGAACAGGGACAGAGTTTTTACTCAAATCCGTTTGTGGTTCCCAAGGTGAGGGAACCTTCAGACCTATTTTGGATCTAAAGATCTTAAACAAATTCCTCAGAATTCCGTCATTTAAGATGGAAACTATTCGTACCATCTTAACTATGATCCAGGAGAGTCAATAGAGGACTACAATGGATTTGAAGGATGCTTATCCTCACATGGTGATGCATAAAGATCACCTTCGTTTTTCAGGTTTGCCTTTCTAGACAGGCATTACCAGTTTGTAGCTCTTTCCTTTGGGATATCTACAGCCCCAAGAATCTTTATGGAGGTTCTGGGGTCGCTTTGGCGGTCCTTAGGCCGCGGGGCATAGAAGTGGCCCCTTAGTTAGACGACATCCTGATACAGGCGTCAAAAATCCAAATTGCCAAGTTTCATACGGACGTAGTACTGGCATTTCTGAGATCACATGGGTGGAAAGTGAACAAGGAAAGAGTTCTCTATCCCCAATCTCAAGGGTTTCCCTCCTAGGGACTCTGATAGATTCTGTAGAAATGAAAATTTTCCTGACGGAGTCCAGGTTGTCAAAGTTTCTAAATTTCTGCCGTGTTTTTCATCCCATCCGCGCCCTTCGGTGGCTCAGTACATGAATGAAATCGGCTTAATAGGTAGCGGCAAGGGACATAGTACCGTTTGCACGTCTACATTTCAGACCGCTGCAACTATGCATGCTCAGTCAGAGGAACGGGGATTACACAGATTTGTCCCCCTGTTGAACCTGGACCAAGAGACCAGAGTTTCTCTTCTCTGGTGACTATGTCGGGTCCATCTGTCCAAGGGTATAACCTTCCGCAGGTCAGATGGGACAATTGTTACAATGGATGCCAGCCTTTTAGGTTGGGATGCAGTCTGGAACTCCCTGAAGGCTCAGGGATAGTGGACTTAGGAGGAGACCCTCCTTCTAATAAATATTCTGGGACTGATATTCCATGCTCTTCAGACTTGGCCTCAGTTAGCAACTCTGAGGTACATCATACTCAGTCGGACAATATACACGACTGTGGCTTACATCAGCCATCAAGGGGGAACAGAAGTTCCCTAGTGATGTTAGAAGTCTTACAATAATTCACTGGACAGAGACTCACTCTTGTCTATCAGCTATCCATATCCCAGGTGTTGAGAACTGGGAGGTGGATTTTCTAAGTCGTCAGACTTTTCTTCCGGGGGAGTGGGATTTCCTTCGGAGGTCAAGACCAAGCAGGAGAGGGCTTTGGTGTTTTTGACAGCGCCTGCGTAGCCACGCAGGACCTGGTATGCAGATCTGGTGGACATGTCATCCTTTCCATCACGTCCTCTGCTTCTGAGACAGGTCCCTCTACTTCAGGGTCCTTTCAACCATCTAAATAGAATCAATCTGAGATGGACTGCCTGGAGACTGAACGCTTGATGTTATCAAAGCATGGCTTCTCCGAGTCAGTCATTGATACCTTAATACAGACATGAAAGCCTGTCTCTAGGAAAATTGAACATAGATATGATGTAAATATCTGATTGTTATGAATCCAAGGGTTACTCATGGAGTAAAGCCTGGATTCCCAGGATATTATCTTTTCTCCAAGATGTTTTTGAGAAAAGGGTTGTCAGCTAATTCCTTAAAAGGGACAGATTTTTACTCTGTCTATTTTTTTGCACCAGCGTCTGGCAGGTATTCTAGACGTTCAGGCATTTGGTCAGGCTTTGGTTAGATCCAAGCCTGTGTTTAAAACTGTTGCTCCACCATGGAGCTTAAACCTGGTTCTTAAGGCTCTTCAAGAAGTTCCTTTTGAACCTTTTTTGTTCCATAGATATCAATCTTTATCTTGGAAAGTTCCTTTTGGGTAGCTATTTCCTCGACTCGTAGAGTCTCCAAGTTATCTGTGTTACAATGTGATTCTCCTTATCTGGTCCTTCGTACGGATAAGGTAGTCCTGCGTACCAACCTGGGTTTTTTCCTAAGGTGGTATCTAACAAGAACATCACTCAAGAGATAGTTGTTCCATGCTTGTATCCTAATCCTTCCTCAAAGAAGGAACGTCTATTACACAATATTGGACGTGGTTTGTGCTTTAAAGTTTTACTTACAAGCTACTACAGTTTTCATCAAACGTTCACCTTGTTTGTTGTCTATTCTGGACAGAGGAGAGGTCAAGAGACTTCAGCAGCCTCTCTGTCTTTTTGGTTAAAAAGCATAATTCATTTAGCTTATGAGACTGCTGGACAGCAGCCTCCTGAAGGGATTGCAGCTCATTCTACTAGAGCTGTGGTTTTCACTTGGGCCTTTTTTTAAATGTGGCTTCTGTTGAACAGATTTACAAGACGGAGTCTTGGTCTGCGCTTCATACTTTTTCAAATTTAACAAATTTGATACCTTGCTTCTTCGGAGGCTATTTTTGGGAGAGAGGTTTTTTTTTACAGGCAGTTGTAACTTCCGTTTAAGTACCTGCCTTGTCCCTCCCATCATCCGTGTACTTTAGCTTTGGTATGGGTATTCCATAAGTAATGGATGATCCGTGGACTGGATACACTTAAGAGAAAACATAATTTATGCTTACCTGATAAATTTATTTCTCTTGTAGTGTATCCAGTCCACGGCCCGCCCTGTCACTTTAAGGCAGGTAATTTTTTCATTTGAACTACAGTCACCACTGCACCCTATGGTTTTTCCTTTCTCTGTATGTTTTCGGTCGAATGACTGAATATGGCAGTTAGGGGAGGAGCTATATAGCATCTTTGCTGTGGGTGGACTCTTGCAACTTCCTGTTGGGAAGGAGAATATATTCCATAAGTAATGGATGATCCGTGGACTGGATACACTACAAGAGAAATAAATTTATCAGGTAAGCATAAATTATGTTTTTCTAATGGTAGTTAAGAGTCCATGATCCTTACATTTGGGAATTACATCACCTGGCCATCAGGAGGAGGCAATGACACCGTACACCAGAGTTTCAACATCCCTCCTTCTTCTCCTTCCCTCCCAGTATTTATTTGCCTCGTCAAGGAGAGGGCATAGATAGAGATGTTGCTGAAAAATATAAAGAATCCAAGAATTATTTTCCTTCAATGGACAGTTTCCTTGAAGAGGAGGAGTTGGGAGGGTGTTTTTTTGTACTTTATGCTTCTCCTTGTTGAAGTTGAGCTACAAGTTAGCCTCGGGTGTCGCCAGGTAGTACCTTAGTCTCTTCTGCTAGGCCAGCATGTATTCCGTCTCATGTCTGTCCTATTCTCTGTTTGTTACAGATTGGGACAGGACTACTACAATACACTGAGGTGTGCATCTGGGTGGGTTTAAGTACCTTCCCTGGGCTCCAATGCCATGCTTAACAAGGAACTTAGTGCTGCGGCTTCTAGTTTCCTCCTTAGGCAATCCTACCTCAGAGTGTGTTTTAGCCCCTATTTCAGCTCAGTTCTGTTTATGACAAAAACACTGGAGAGAGCTGGAGACCCTACCTAGTATCCACAGTTGTGGATCAGGGCAGGCCGATACAGCGGGAATTCAGCCTCCTGTTTATTATTCCTGATATTGTGGGGCTTTTGGTGTATTGTGACAAAACTTGCGGGCTCGACTTTGCTCCACCACCTAAGCAATACCACTGCTCTTCCCTCAGCGCTCTTGTTTTCAGCCCTTTCAGAAAGCTGGGGAATTATCTCACTTCCTGGAGGACTGAAAGTGTTGTTTGAACAGGCCCTGGTCAGGCTTCTTTCATTACGATGATGGGAGTGGGAGGGACCATCTTTGAGCCAAGAGTAAGTTTTGATGTGCTCTACAGGGCTCCATCTTCTTCTGGTCCAGCAATCTCTGGAAAGTGTTGCAAGTGTGTCATGGCTCTCTCAACGTTCAGGAGGGAGTAAGACTCTTACACTAGAGCAGTGAGTTGTTAGCATTTATATATAATACACTAAGCTCAGATGTTTATGTTGTGTTAAGCACATATTTGACTTCAGATAGTGCACTAAGTTTTGGGATTTCAATAGTTTCTCTCATAGAGGGCCGGTTACCCTTAGGTGCGGTCCCCTTTTTTTGGTCGGGAATGGAATCTGGGAATGAAGCCACTGTGGAAGGATCCCCTGTGGGTGAATCCTCCAGCATACGTTTTCAACTAGATAAATGCTTATTGTGTAAATTGGTTAAAGTTTGTCCCCCGGCACAATTTTGCGGCTCCTGTTTATCTACAGTTCTACAGAGCCATTCTCAAGAGCCAGGCACATCTCCTAAGGTGGTCGTGCCACCGTTATATATTACTTAGGGTGGTGTACCAGAGTTTGCACTACAGTTAAGAGCTCAGCTACAATCAGTAGTTGCTGAGGCTATTGCGGCTCTACCTCCTGCAAGTAAGCGCAAATGCAAGCTCAAACATATTTCTTCCTTCTCCAAAGGCATTACTATCGTTAGCCCAGAGGTTATCAGGTAATCTCAGGAATCTGATTTAGAAAAATCTTCTTCAGACTCTGATGGAAAAAGTTTCCTCCGACACTACCTCAGTGTAGTCAGACAAGGAGCCTGTAGAGGTTAACTTTCAGTTTAAGATGGATAATTTAAGATCCCTGATTAAATAGGTTTTAAGAACCCTGGAGGAGGTTCAAGGTAAACCAACTTAAGTCAAGCCTGAAGCTTTAAGACATTATGTTCAGACCCAAATCTAAAACTCCTGAGTTCTTTCCTGTCCCCTCTTTGGTATCTGAGATTATATCAAAAGGAGTGGGATAAGCCTGGAATTAATTTTTCTCCTCCCTAATTTTAAGAAACTTTTCCCTGTTCCAGATTCTAGTCTTGAATATTGGGGGTCTGTGCCCAAGGTAGATGGTGCTATATTTACTTTATCCAAGATTACTCCCATTCCTTTAGAGGACAGTACCTCCTTTAAGGCCCCAATGAATTTAATAATAATCTAAAACTATACAAATATGTCAGATGTTAAACAACACAATGTACAGGGTGACTAGAATAGAGTACAATACTCCCCTCTTAAATGACCGCTGCTCTCTAACAGTCTCTCCCAACCGGACTGTGAGTAGAAAGTGAATCGGATATATAGAGGCGCTGATCTTGAATCTCGTGTATATGGACGTACACACTGAAGGAAGAAAAACTTGGCTTGTGATTTGCAGAAGTTAACAACAAATTAATGTGCAGTATACTCACTCCGAAAAATTCAGAGTTCAGCTTCTTCGAAAGGTTTTTCTGTTTCAACTTTCCCAATTTTCCCAATTTCCACACTGTATTTGTGTCTGTGGATAATGAAAATTGCACTGCAGGTAATTGAATCTTTTGCTTGATAAAAAGTGCAATATACTCACTCCGATAAATTTCGGAATCCGGCTCCTCAGAACGTATTGTGTGGTTTGAAATTACTTCCAAAAAGGCAGCAAAAATACTTGTTGTGGTAAAAAACAAATATTTATTAAAACATAATAAAATGCTCTTATTTATCTTGGCTCTACGCGTTTCAACGACTGTGTCGTCTTTTTCAAGACCAGCACTTCCAATTGTTTTTACTGCTCTTGAAAAAGACGACACAGTCGTTGAAACGCGTAGAGCCAAGATAAATAAGAGCATTTTATTATGTTTTAATAAATATTTGTTTTTTACCACAACAAGTATTTTTGCTGCCTTTTTGGAAGTAATTTCAAACCACACAATACGTTCTGAGGAGCCGGATTCCGAAATTTATCGGAGTGAGTATATTGCACTTTTTATCAAGCAAAAGATTCAATTACCTGCAGTGCAATTTTCATTATCCACAGACACAAATACAGTGTGGAAATTGGGAAAATTGGGAAAGTTGAAACAGAAAAACCTTTCGAAGAAGCTGAACTCTGAATTTTTCGGAGTGAGTATACTGCACATTAATTTGTTGTTAACTTCTGCAAATCACAAGCCAAGTTTTTCTTCCTTCAGTGTGTACGTCCATATACACGAGATTCAAGATCAGCGCCTCTATATATCCGATTCCCAATGAATTTAACACTGGAAGGCTACCTTTCTCCAACATAGGTGTGTCCGGTCCACGGCGTCATCCTTACTTGTGGGATATTCTCTTCCCCAACAGGAAATGGCAAAGAGCCCAGCAAAGCTGGTCACATGATCCCTCCTAGGCTCCGCCTTCCCCAGTCATTCTCTTTCCCGTTGTACAGGCAACATCTCCACGGAGATGGCTTAGAGTTTTTTAGTGTTTAACTGTAGTTTTTATTATTCAATCAAGAGTTTGTTATTTTAAAATAGTGCTGGTATGTACTATTTACTCTGAAACAGAAAAGAGATGAAGATTTCTGTTTGTAAGAGGAAAATGATTTTAGCAACCGTTACTAAAATCGATGGCTGTTCCACACAGGACTGTTGAGAGGAATTAACTTCAGTTGGGGGAACAGTGAGCAGACTTTTGCTGCTTGAGGTATGACACATTCTAACAAGACGATGTAATGCTGGAAGCTGTCATTTTCCCTATGGGATCCGGTAAGCCATTTTTATTACAGAAAGAAATAAAGGGCTTCACAAGGGCTTTCTAAGACTGTAGACATTTTCTGGGCTAAATCGATTTATATTTTATACTACATAGCCTTGAGGCTTTCTGAAGGCGTCATTTGGTATCGTATTCCCCTTTGGGCTTGGTTGGGTCTCAGCAAAGCAGATACCAGGGACTGTAAAGGGGTTAAATATAAAAACGGCTCCGGTTCCGTTATTTTAAGGGTTAAAGCTTCCAAATTTGGTGTGCAATACTTTTAAGGCTTTAAGACACTGTGGTGAAATTTTGGTGAATTTTGAACAATTCCTTCATACTTTTTCGCAATTGCAGTAATAAAGTGTGTTCAGTTTAAAATTTAAAGTGACAGTAACGATTTATTTTAAAACGTTTTTTGTACTTTGTTATCAAGTTTTTGCCTGTTTAACATGTCTGAACTACCAGATAGACTGTGTTCTGAATGTGGGGAAGCCAAGGTTCCTTCTCATTTAAATAGATGTGATTTATGTGACACAAAATTTAGAGAAAATTATGCCCAAGATGATTCCTCAAGTGAGGGGAGTAAGCATGGTACTGCATCATCCCCTCCTTCGTCTACACCAGTCTTGCCCACACAGGAGGCCCCTAGTACATCTAGCGCGCCAATACTCCTTACTATGCAACAATTAACGGCTGTAATGGATAATTCTATCAAAAACATTTTAGCCAAAATGCCCACTTATCAGCGAAAGCGCGACTGCTCTGTTTTAGAAAATACTGAAGAGCATGAGGACGCTGATGATATTGGTTCTGAAGGGCCCCTACACCAATCTGAGGGGGCTAGGGAGGTTTTGTCTGAGGGAGAAATTTCAGATTCAGGGAAAATTTCTCAACAAGCTGAACCTGATGTGATTACATTTAAATTTAAATTGGAACATCTCCGCGCTCTGCTTAAGGAGGTGTTATCCACTCTGGATGATTGTGAGAATTTGGTCATTCCAGAGAAACTATGTAAAATGGACAAGTTCCTAGAGGTCCCGGGGCCCCTCGAAGCTTTTCCTATACCCAAGCGGGTGGCGGACATTGTAAATAAAGAATGGGAAAGGCCCGGTATACCTTTCGTCCCTCCCCCCATATTTAAAAAATTGTTTCCTACAACCAATTTCATGCATTGTTCCTGTCACTACAGCCGCGTGTTTCTGGTTCGATGAGCTAGAAAAGGCGATCAATAATAATTCTTCTTCTTATGAGGAGATTATGGACAGAATTCGTGCTCTCAAATTGGCTAATTCTTTCACCCTAGACGCCACTTTGCAATTGGCTAGGTTAGCGGCGAAAAATTCTGGTTTTGCTATTGTGGCGCGCAGAGCGCTTTGGTTAAAATCTTGGTCAGCGGATGCGTCTTCCAAGAACAAATTGCTTAACATTCCTTTCAAGGGGAAAACGCTGTTTGGCCCTGACTTGAAAGAGATTATCTCTGATATCACTGGGGGCAAGGGCCACGCCCTTCCTCAGGATAGGTCTTTCAAGGCCAAAAATAAACCTAATTTTCGTCCCTTTCGCAGAAACGGACCAGCCCCAAGTGCTACGTCCTCTAAGCAAGAGGGTAATACTTCTCAAGCCAAGCCAGCCTGGAGACCAATGCAAGGCTGGAACAAAGGAAAGCAGGCCAAGAAACCTGCCACTGCTACCAAGACAGCATGAGATGTTGGCCCCCGATCCGGGACCGGATCTGGTGGGGGGCAGACTCTCTCTCTTCGCTCAGGCTTGGGCAAGAGATGTTCTGGATCCTTGGGCGCTAGAAATAGTCTCCCAAGGTTATCTTCTGGAATTCAAGGGGCTTCCCCCAAGGGGGAGGTTCCACAGGTCTCAATTGTCTTCAGACCACATAAAAAAACAGGCATTCTTACATTGTGTAGAAGACCTGTTAAAAATGGGAGTGATTCATCCTGTTCCATTAGGAGAACAAGGGATGGGGTTCTACTCCAATCTGTTCGTAGTTCCCAAAAAAGAGGGAACATTCAGACCAATCTTAGATCTCAAGATCCTAAACAAGTTTCTCAAGGTTCCATCGTTCAAAATGGAAACCATTCGAACTATTCTTCCTTCCATCCAGGAAGGTCAATTCATGACCACGGTGGATTTAAAGGATGCGTATCTACATATTCCTATCCACAAGGAACATCATCGGTTCCTAAGGTTCGCATTCCTGGACAAGCATTACCAGTTTGTGGCACTTCCGTTCGGATTAGCCACTGCTCCAAGGATTTTCACAAAGGTACTAGGGTCCCTTCTAGCGGTGCTAAGACCAAGGGGCATTGCAGTAGTACCTTACTTGGACGACATTCTGATTCAAGCGTCGTCCCTTCCTCAAGCAAAGGCTCACACGGACATTGTCCTGGCCTTTCTCAGATCTCACGGGTGGAAAGTGAACGTAGAAAAAAGTTCTCTGTCTCCGTCAACAAGGGTTCCCTTCTTGGGAACAATAATAGACTCCTTAGAAATGAGGATTTTTCTGACAGAGGCCAGAAAATCAAAACTTCTGAACTCTTGTCAAATACTTCATTCTGTTCCTCTTCCTTCCATAGCGCAGTGCATGGAAGTAATAAGTTTGATGGTAGCGGCAATGGACATAGTTCCTTTTGCGCGCATTCATCTAAGACCATTACAACTGTGCATGCTCAGTCAGTGGAATGGGGACTATACAGACTTGTCTCCGACGATACAAGTAAATCAGAGGACCAGAGATTCACTCCGTTGGTGGCTGTCCCTGGACAACCTGTCACAGGGGATGAGCTTCCGCAGACCAGAGTGGGTCATTGTCACGACCGACGCCAGTCTGGTGGGCTGGGGCGCGGTCTGGGGACCCCTGAAAGCTCAGGGTCTTTGGTCTCGGGAAGAATCTCTTCTACCGATCAATATTCTGGAACTGAGAGCGATACTCAATGCTCTCAAGGCTTGGCCTCAGCTAGCAAAGGCCAAGTTCATACGGTTTCAATCAGACAACATGACGACTGTTGCGTACATCAACCATCAGGGGGGAACAAGGAGTTCCCTGGCGATGGAAGAAGTGACCAAAATCATTCAATGGGCGGAGACTCACTCCTGCCACTTGTCTGCAATCCACATCCCAGGAGTGGAAAATTGGGAAGCGGATTTTCTGAGTCGTCAGACATTTCATCCGGGGGAGTGGGAACTCCATCCGGAAATCTTTGCCCAAATCACTCAATTGTGGGGCATTCCAGACATGGATCTGATGGCCTCTCGTCAGAACTTCAAGGTTCCTTGCTACGGGTCCAGATCCAGGGATCCCAAGGCGACTCTAGTAGATGCACTAGTAGCACCTTGGACCTTCAAACTAGCTTATGTATTCCCGCCGTTTCCTCTCATCCCCAGGCTGGTAGCCAGGATCAATCAGGAGAGAGCATCGGTGATCTTGATAGCTCCTGCGTGGCCACGCAGGACTTGGTATGCAGACCTGGTGAATATGTCATCGGCTCCACCATGGAAGCTACCTTTGAGACGAGACCTTCTTGTTCAAGGTCCGTTCGAACATCCGAATCTGGTCTCACTCCAACTGACTGCTTGGAGATTGAACGCTTGATCTTATCAAAGCGAGGGTTCTCAGATTCTGTCATTGATACTCTTGTTCAGGCCAGAAAGCCTGTAACTAGAAAAATTTACCACAAAATATGGAAAAAATATATCTGTTGGTGTGAATCTAAAGGATTCCCTTGGGACAAGGTAAAAATTCCTAAGATTCTATCCTTCCTTCAAGAAGGTTTGGAGAAAGGATTATCTGCTAGTTCCTTGAAGGGACAGATTTCTGCCTTGTCTGTGTTACTTCACATAAAACTGGCAGCTGTGCCAGATGTTCAAGCCTTTGTTCAGGCTCTGGTTAGAATCAAGCCTGTTTACAAACCTTTGACTCCTCCTTGGAGTCTCAATTTAGTTCTTTCAGTTCTTCAGGGGGTTCCGTTTGAACCCTTACATTCCGTTGATATTAAGTTATTATCTTGGAAAGTTTTGTTTTTGGTTGCAATTTCTTCTGCTAGAAGAGTTTCTGAATTATCTGCTCTGCAGTGTTCTCCTCCTTATCTGGTGTTCCATGCAGATAAGGTGGTTTTACGTACTAAACCTGGTTTTCTTCCGAAAGTTGTTTCTAACAAAAACATTAACCAGGAGATAGTCGTGCCTTCTTTGTGTCCGAATCCAGTTTCAAAGAAGGAACGTTTGTTGCACAATTTGGATGTTGTTCGTGCTCTAAAATTCTATTTAGATGCTACAAAGGATTTTAGACAAACATCTTCCTTGTTTGTTGTTTATTCTGGTAAAAGGAGAGGTCAAAAAGCAACTTCTACCTCTCTCTCTTTTTGGATTAAAAGCATCATCAGATTGGCTTACGAGACTGCCGGACGGCAGCCTCCTGAAAGAATCACAGCTCATTCCACTAGGGCTGTGGCTTCCACATGGGCCTTCAAGAACGAGGCTTCTGTTGATCAGATATGTAAGGCAGCGACTTGGTCTTCACTGCACACTTTTACTAAATTTTACAAGTTTGATACTTTTGCTTCTTCTGAGGCTATTTTTGGGAGAAAGGTTTTGCAAGCCGTGGTGCCTTCCATCTAGGTGACCTGATTTGCTCCCTCCCTTCATCCGTGTCCTAAAGCTTTGGTATTGGTTCCCACAAGTAAGGATGACGCCGTGGACCGGACACACCTATGTTGGAGAAAACAGAATTTATGTTTACCTGATAAATTACTTTCTCCAACGGTGTGTCCGGTCCACGGCCCGCCCTGGTTTTTTAATCAGGTCTGATAATTTATTTTCTTTAACTACAGTCACCACGGTATCATATGGTTTCTCCTATGCAAATATTCCTCCTTTACGTCGGTCGAATGACTGGGGAAGGCGGAGCCTAGGAGGGATCATGTGACCAGCTTTGCTGGGCTCTTTGCCATTTCCTGTTGGGGAAGAGAATATCCCACAAGTAAGGATGACGCCGTGGACCGGACACACCGTTGGAGAAAGTAATTTATCAGGTAAACATAAATTCAGTTTTTTCAGCCTGCCGCCAGTGTGGCAGCATTTTGGTGTCTAAATTAGTCTTGGTAGAATCATCCTTATAGGAGATTCAGGACCGAATTAAATTCCTGAAATAGGCAAACTCTTTTACTTGTGATGCAGTTGTTCAGATCATTCGCATCAATGCATAGAACACAGGTTTTGCGGTTCTAGCCAGAAGGGCTCTTTGGTTCAAGTCCTGGTCGGCAGAAAATAGGAATGGACTATTTTCCTTTCCCTTTAAGGACAAGACTCTTTTTTGGTCCAGACATGGATTCTATTATTTCAACTGTAACTGAGGATAAGGGAGCTTTCTTTACCTAAGGACAAAAAGACTAGGCCTAAGGGCAGGCCTGGGCGATGTTTTTGTCCCTCTCGTCAAAACAAGAACCAGGGATCTAATTCTTCCAAGAGGACAGAGTCCTCAAAACTTTTGTGGAAGCTTAACACTTCACGGTTCAAGTCCAAACAATTCAAGAAGCCTTCAGATTCTAAATCTATATAAAGGTGCAGTCTCCTTCTTGGTGGATGTTTCCAGGTCCAGTGTCGAGGGGAATGGGGTTCCTATGTCCATAATGGGAGATTATCACAATGGACGCAGGTCTCTCAGGTTGGGGAGTGGTTTGGGGTCATTTACGAGCTCAGGGTGTCTGGTCTGCTACCATTCAATGTCCTAGAACTCATTATCTTTCATTTGCTTCCAATCAGACAATGTCACAGCTGTGGCATACATAAATGATCAGGGAGCTAATCGCAGTCACCTTGCTATGTAGGAGGTTTCTCGCATTTTCTCTTGGGCAGTTATCCTGGGAGTGGACAACTGGGAAGTGGACTATCTGAGCCGCCAGACTCTCTATCCTGGGGAACAGTCTCTCAATCACCTTTTGTTCAGTCCTTGATTAGGATCACTTTTCTTCTCTGTGGAATCTTTATCTGGTTTTGAGCGTCATTCAAGCCCCTTCATTTGAATCATGGTTTAGCCCTTCAGCTGTTATCCTGAGAAGTTATTTTTCTCCTGGCCATTTCTTAAGCAAGGAGAGTTTCTGAACTTTCAGCATTATCTTGCAATCCTCATTTCCTTATTTTTCATCATGATAAGGCTGTTCTTCGAACCAGCTATTCTTTTTTTTTTCTAAGGTAGTGTCTTCGGTAACTATTAACCAAGAAATGTTGGTTCCATCTTTATGTCCTGCTCCTAAGAATGCTACTTTTTCACAATCTTGTTGTTGTGAGAGCATTAATATTCTGCTTGAAAGATTTCCTTCTTAATGTAAGGAGAGTCCACGACTTCATTCCTTAAGCAGGATCCAGCACTAATTGGCTAAAATGCAAGTTTGTAAATAGCACTGAGATAAGGGGTTGTCTGCAGAGGCTTGGATACAAGGTAATCACAGAAGTAAAAATGATATTAATATAACAGTGTTGGTTATGCAAAACTATGGAATGGTTACTACAAGGATTATCTATCTATATATGTAGACTTTCCCTTTAAAATCATTTATACTATGTACCCATATACCTTTTTGGTTTCTTGGTAACCTTATTATATTATCTCTAATCAGAACGTGGTAAGCTCAATTAAATCTAACTCAATTAAAGGAACATTAAACCCACATTTTCCTTCTTAATATAAGGAGAGTCCACAGCTTCATTCCTTACCGTTGGGAAATACTGAACCTGGCCACCAGGAGGAGGCAGACACCCCAGCCAAAGGTTCAAATACCTCTCCCACTTCCCCTAACCCAACTCATTCTTTGCCTTTCGTCACAGGAGGATGGCCGAGTAAATGTCAGAAGATTTTCAGAGTTGTTCCTCAGGAGGGGTATATGCCCTTCGATATGGGACTGGAGTTTTAAGTAGTCTTGTCAGCCTCTCAGTGAGAACATTGACGAAAGTTAGAGTCTGGAGATGCAGGGAGAGTCTTCCTGCGAACCCATCCAGACTGCCTGTTAACAGCTCCTTAAGCAACCAGTGTTGACGAGTTTTACTGTCTGCTTTTTCTTCACTCAAGTCCATGTCAGGAGTGATGCTACAAGACTGTCACACTTGAGAGGCTGTGTTTCTGTTCCACAGCACGGATTCTGGTAAGATCCGTTCAATTTTTACTTATGTTGAAAACGCTGAACACAGGGTCACAGTGTTGCTCCTCTTATCTTAATAGAATCATATTGAACATTGGGGATTAATCAAATGTGGTACTTTGATTTTATGCTGCTTTATGTGTGAGATTTTTTAGGCTCATAGACTGTTGTTATGCGGTAATGGAACAGGTTTTTACTTTCACTTTGAACGCTGCGCAGCTTGTAGCTTGGCACGCTTTTTCTCATAGCAGGGGTGGTCCTGTCGTACGCACCACGTGACCGGGTGTAATCACACTTTCTCCAACATAGGTGTGTCCGGTCCACGGCGTCATCCTTACTTGTGGGATATTCTCCTCCCCAACAGGAAATGGCAAAGAGCCCAGCAAAGCTGGTCACATGATCCCTCCTAGGCTCCGCCTTCCCCAGTCATTCTCTTTGCCGTTGTACAGGCAACATCTCCACGGAGATGGCTTAGAGTTTTTTAGTTTTTATTATTCAATCAAGAGTTTGTTATTTTAAAATAGTGCTGGTATGTACTATTTACTCTGAAACAGAAAAGAGATGAAGATTTCTGTTTGTAAGAGGAAAATGATTTTAGCAACCGTTACTAAAATCGATGGCTGTTTCCACACAGGACTGTTGAGAGGAATTAACTTCAGTTGGGGGAACAGTGAGCAGACTTTTGCTGCTTGAGGTATGACACATTCTAACAAGACGATGTAATGCTGGAAGCTGTCATTTTCCCTATGGGATCCGGTAAGCCATTTTTATTACAGAAAGAAAAAAAGGGCTTCACAAGGGCTTTTTAAGACTGTAGACATTTTCTGGGCTAAATCGATTTATATATAAACATATTTTATACTCCATAGCCTTGAGGAATTATTTTAATCTTGGGAATTATGTAAAATAACCGGCAGGCACTGTATTGGACACCTTATTCTCTAGGGGCTTTCCCTAATCATAGGCAGAGTCTCATTTTCGCGCCTGTATTGCGCACTTGTTTTTGAGAAGCATGACATGCAGATGCATGTGTGAGGAGCTCTGATACATAGAAAAGACTTTCTGAAGGCGTCATTTGGTATCGTATTCCCCTTTGGGCTTGGTTGGGTCTCAGCAAAGCAGATACCAGGGACTGTAAAGGGGTTAAATATAAAAACGGCTCCGGTTCCGTTATTTTAAGGGTTAAAGCTTCCAAATTTGGTGTGCAATACTTTTAAGGCTTTAAGACACTGTGGTGAAATTTTGGTGAATTTTGAACAATTCCTTCATACTTTTTCGCAATTGCAGTAATAAAGTGTGTTCAGTTTAAAATTTAAAGTGACAGTAACGGTTTATTTTAAAACGTTTTTTGTACTTTGTTATCAAGTTTTTGCCTGTTTAACATGTCTGAACTACCAGATAGACTTTCTGAATGTGGGGAAGCCAAGGTTCCTTCTCATTTAAATAGATGTGATTTATGTGACACAAAATTTAGAGAAAATGATGCCCAAGATGATTCCTCAAGTGAGGGGAGTAAGCATGGTACTGCATCATCCCCTCCTTCGTCTACACCAGTCTTGCCCACACAGGAGGCCCCTAGTACATCTAGCGCGCCAATACTCCTTACTATGCAACAATTAACGGCTGTAATGGATAATTCTATCAAAAACATTTTAGCCAAAATGCCCACTTATCAGCGAAAGCGCGACTGCTCTGTTTTAGAAAATACTGAAGAGCATGAGGACGCTGATGATATTGGTTCTGAAGGGCCCCTACACCAGTCTGAGGGGGCCAGGGAGGTTTTGTCTGAGGGAGAAATTTCAGATTCAGGGAAAATTTCTCAACAAGCTGAACCTGATGTTGTGACATTTAAATTTAAATTAGAACATCTCCGCGCTCTGCTTAAGGAGGTGTTATCCACTCTGGATGATTGTGAGAATTTGGTCATTCCAGAGAAACTATGTAAAATGGACAAGTTCCTAGAGGTCCCGGGGCCCCCCGAAGCTTTTCCTATACCCAAGCGGGTGGCGGACATTGTAAATAAAGAATGGGAAAGGCCCGGTATACCTTTCGTCCCTCCCCCCATATTTAAAAAATTGTTTCCTATGGTCGACCCCAGAAAGGACTTATGGCAGACAGTCCCCAAGGTCGAGGGGGCGGTTTCTACTCTAAACAAACGCACCACTATACCCATAGAAGATAGTTGTGCTTTCAAAGATCCTATGGATAAAAAATTAGAAGGTTTGCTTAAAAAGATGTTTGTTCAGCAAGGTTACCTTCTACAACCAATTTCATGCATTGTTCCTGTCACTACAGCCGCGTGTTTCTGGTTCGATGAGCTAGAAAAGGCGCTCAATAATAATTCTTCTTCTTATGAGGAGATTATGGACAGAATTCATGCTCTCAAATTGGCTAATTCTTTCACCCTAGACGCCACTTTGCAATTGGCTAGGTTAGCGGCGAAAAATTCTGGTTTTGCTATTGTGGCGCGCAGAGCGCTTTGGTTAAAATCTTGGTCAGCGGATGCGTCTTCCAAGAACAAATTGCTTAACATTCCTTTCAAGGGGAAAACGCTGTTTGGCCCTGACTTGAAAGAGATTATCTCTGATATCACTGGGGGCAAGGGCCACGCCCTTCCTCAGGATAGGTCTTTCAAGGCCAAAAATAAACCTAATTTTCGTCCCTTTCGCAGAAACGGACCAGCCCCAAGTGCTACGTCCTCTAAGCAAGAGGGTAATACTTCTCAAGCCAAGCCAGCCTGGAGACCAATGCAAGGCTGGAACAAAGGAAAGCAGGCCAAGAAACCTGCCACTGCTACCAAGACAGCATGAGATGTTGGCCCCCGATCCGGGACCGGATCTGGTGGGGGGCAGACTCTCTCTCTTCGCTCAGGCTTGGGCAAGAGATGTTCTGGATCCTTGGGCACTAGAAATAGTCTCCCAAGGTTATCTTCTGGAATTCAAGGGGCTTCCCCCAAGGGGGAGGTTCCACAGGTCTCAATTGTCTTCAGACCACATAAAAAAACAGGCATTCTTACATTGTGTAGAAGACCTGTTAAAAATGGGAGTGATTCATCCTGTTCCATTAGGAGAACAAGGGATGGGGTTCTACTCCAATCTGTTCGTAGTTCCCAAAAAAGAGGGAACATTCAGACCAATCTTAGATCTCAAGATCCTAAACAAGTTTCTCAAGGTTCCATCGTTCAAAATGGAAACCATTCGAACAATTCTTCCTTCCATCCAGGAAGGTCAATTCATGACCACGGTGGATTTAAAGGATGCGTATCTACATATTCCTATCCACAAGGAACATCATCGGTTCCTAAGGTTCGCATTCCTGGACAAGCATTACCAGTTTGTGGCACTTCCGTTCGGATTAGCCACTGCTCCAAGTATTTTCACAAAGGTACTAGGGTCCCTTCTAGCGGTGCTAAGACCAAGGGGCATTGCAGTAGTACCTTACTTGGACGACATTCTGATTCAAGCGTCGTCCCTTCCTCAAGCAAAGGCTCACACGGACATTGTCCTGGCCTTTCTCAGATCTCACGGGTGGAAAGTGAACGTAGAAAAAAGTTCTCTATCTCCGTCAACAAGGGTTCCCTTCTTGGGAACAATAATAGACTCCTTAGAAATGAGGATTTTTCTGACAGAGGCCAGAAAATCAAAACTTCTAAACTCTTGTCAAATACTTCATTCTGTTCCTCTTCCTTCCATAGCGCAGTGCATGGAAGTAATAGGTTTGATGGTAGCGGCA
This sequence comes from Bombina bombina, assembly GCF_027579735.1. NCBI lineage: Eukaryota > Metazoa > Chordata > Amphibia > Anura > Bombinatoridae > Bombina > Bombina bombina. The sequence goes on along the minus strand of NC_069505.1, from coordinate 57,044,807 downwards.
ATGGACATAGTTCCTTTTGCGCGAATTCATCTAAGACCATTACAACTGTGCATGCTCAGTCAGTGGAATGGGGACTATACAGACTTGTCTCCGACGATACAAGTAAATCAGAGGACCAGAGATTCACTCCGTTGGTGGCTGTCCCTGGACAACCTGTCACAGGGGATGAGCTTCCGCAGACCAGAGTGGGTCATTGTCACGACCGACGCCAGTCTGGTGGGCTGGGGCGCGGTCTGGGGACCCCTGAAAGCTCAGGGTCTTTGGTCTCGGGAAGAATCTCTTCTACCGATAAATATTCTGGAACTGAGAGCGATACTCAATGCTCTCAAGGCTTGGCCTCAGCTAGCAAAGGCCAAGTTCATACGGTTTCAATCAGACAACATGACGACTGTTGCGTACATCAACCATCAGGGGGGAACAAGGAGTTCCCTGGCGATGGAAGAAGTGACCAAAATCATTCAATGGGCGGAGACTCACTCCTGCCACTTGTCTGCAATCCACATCCCAGGAGTGGAAAATTGGGAAGCGGATTTTCTGAGTCGTCAGGCATTTCATCCGGGGGAGTGGGAACTCCATCCGGAAATCTTTGCCCAAATTACTCAATTGTGGGGCATTCCAGACATGGATCTGATGGCCTCTCGTCAGAACTTCAAGGTTCCTTGCTACGGGTCCAGATCCAGGGATCCCAAGGCGACTCTAGTAGATGCACTAGTAGCACCTTGGACCTTCAAACTAGCTTATGTATTCCCGCCGTTTCCCCTCATCCCCAGGCTGGTAGCCAGGATCAATCAGGAGAGAGCATCGGTGATCTTGATAGCTCCTGCGTGGCCACGCAGGACTTGGTATGCAGACCTGGTGAATATGTCATCGGCTCCACCATGGAAGCTACCTTTGAGACGAGACCTTCTTGTTCAAGGTCCGTTCGAACATCCGAATCTGGTCTCACTCCAACTGACTGCTTGGAGATTGAACGCTTGATCTTATCAAAGCGAGGGTTCTCAGATTCTGTCATTGATACTCTTGTTCAGGCCAGAAAGCCTGTAACTAGAAAAATTTACCACAAAATATGGAAAAAATATATCTGTTGGTGTGAATCTAAAGGATTCCCTTGGGACAAGGTAAAAATTCCTAAGATTCTATCCTTTCTTCAAGAAGGTTTGGAGAAAGGATTATCTGCTAGTTCCTTGAAGGGACAGATTTCTGCCTTGTCTGTGTTACTTCACAAAAAGCTGGCAGCTGTGCCAGATGTTCAAGCCTTTGTTCAGGCTCTGGTTAGAATCAAGCCTGTTTACAAACCTTTGACTCCTCCTTGGAGTCTCAATTTAGTTCTTTCAGTTCTTCAGGGGGTTCCGTTTGAACCCTTACATTCCGTTGATATTAAGTTATTATCTTGGAAAGTTTTGTTTTTGGTTGCAATCTCTTCTGCTAGAAGAGTTTCAGAATTATCTGCTCTGCAGTGTTCTCCTCCTTATCTGGTGTTCCATGCAGATAAGGTGGTTTTACGTACTAAACCTGGTTTTCTTCCGAAAGTTGTTTCTAACAAAAACATTAACCAGGAGATAGTCGTGCCTTCTTTGTGTCCGAATCCAGTTTCAAAGAAGGAACGTTTGTTGCACAATTTGGATGTTGTTCGTGCTCTAAAATTCTATTTAGATGCTACAAAGGATTTTAGACAAACATCTTCCTTGTTTGTTGTTTATTCTGGTAAAAGGAGAGGTCAAAAAGCAACTTCTACCTCTCTCTCTTTTTGGATTAAAAGCATCATCAGATTGGCTTATGAGACTGCCGGACGGCAGCCTCCTGAAAGAATCACAGCTCATTCCACTAGGGCTGTGGCTTCCACATGGGCCTTCAAGAACGAGGCTTCTGTTGATCAGATATGTAAGGCAGCGACTTGGTCTTCACTGCACACTTTTACTAAATTTTACAAGTTTGATACTTTTGCTTCTTCTGAGGCTATTTTTGGGAGAAAGGTTTTGCAAGCCGTGGTGCCTTCCATCTAGGTGACCTGATTTGCTCCCTCCCTTCATCCGTGTCCTAAAGCTTTGGTATTGGTTCCCACAAGTAAGGATGACGCCGTGGACCGGACACACCTATGTTGGAGAAAACAGAATTTATGTTTACCTGATAAATTACTTTCTCCAACGGTGTGTCCGGTCCACGGCCCGCCCTGGTTTTTTTAATCAGGTCTGATAATTTATTTTCTTTAACTACAGTCACCACGGTATCATATGGTTTCTCCTATGCAAATATTCCTCCTTTACGTCGGTCGAATGACTGGGGAAGGCGGAGCCTAGGAGGGATCATGTGACCAGCTTTGCTGGGCTCTTTGCCATTTCCTGTTGGGGAGGAGAATATCCCACAAGTAAGGATGACGCCGTGGACCGGACACACCGTTGGAGAAAGTAATTTATCAGGTAAACATAAATTCTGTTTTCTCTTGTAAGGTGTATCCAGTCCACGGATCATCCATTACTTGTGGGATATTCTCATTCCCAACAGGAAGTTGCAAGAGGACACCCACAGCAGAGCTGTCTATATAGCTCCTCCCCTCACTGCCATATCCAGTCATTCTCTTGCAACTCTCAACAAGCATGGAGGTAGTAAGAGATAAGTGGTGAAATGTAGCTGTTATTGTGCTTCTGTTGAACAGATTTGCAAGGCGGGGACTTGGTCTTCGCTTCATACTTTTTCAAAATTCTACAAATTTGATACTTTTGCTTCTTCGGAGGCTAATTTTGGGAGAAAGGTTTTACAGGCAGTGGTACCTTCCGTTTAAGTACATGCCTTGTCCCTCCCTTCATCTGTGTACTTTAGCTTTGGTATTGGTATCCCACAAGTAATGTATGATCCGTGGACTGGATACACCTTACAAGAGAAAACATAATTTATGCTTACCTGATAAATTTATTTCTCTTGTGGTGTATCCAGTCCACGGCCCGCCCTGTCATTTTAAGGCAGGTATTTTTTAATTTTAAACTACAGTCACCACTGCACCCTGTGGTTTCTCCTTTCTCTGCTTGTTTTCGGTCGAATGACTGGATATGGCAGTGAGAGGTGGAGCTATATAGACAGCTCTGCTGTGGGTGTCCTCTTGCAACTTCCTGTTGGGAATGAGAATATCCCACAAGTAATGGATGATCCGTGGACTGGATACACCACAAGAGAAATAAATTTATCAGGTAAGCATAAATTATGTTTTTGTTTTCTCTTTCTTGACCGAGCTAGCCGTCGGAGAAGACGTTTGTTTCTATTTTTTGCCTGGGTCTAAGAGGTGTTGAGTGCTCCAGTCATTGGGAGTATAAAAGTGCCGTTTTGTGAGAAATAAAAAGTTCATTTATTCTGTGTCCTACTGTTGTTAGTGCAAGCTATGGAGGATTCTGATATGCTTGAGGGTACTCCCTCTATTCCTAATAGTAATACCTGTCTATATTGTGAGGAGGCCTTGGTATGCCCATCCTCTCAAATATGTTCCATATGCATCAACAAGGTTATTATGTCTAAGAAGGTTAACCCCTTTAGTACTACTGAGCCGTCCACCTCTGAGGACTCTCCGTCCCTTGAGGTGCATACCCATCAGTCATCTCCATCATCACATGCAGCTTCCCATAGAACTCCTGATCATCTGTCTGGAGGGAGCCTTTTACCATCGGACTTTACCGTGCAGTTAAAGACGGCGGTGTCTGAGGCTCTTAGTGCTTTACCTCGCACCGCTAAGCACAAGCGAAAGGTTAAACATAGCTCTCCGGTCCAGGGGACATACAGTAAATTATTAGATTTGTCTGCCTTTAAAGTATCCAAGGATGGGTCACACTGAGTCTTCAGAGGGTGAACTTTCTTGATCAGAGTCTGCTACCTCTAGGCCTCCAGCTGCGGACGAGCCAGCCTTTAGATTTAAAATTGAACACTCACGTTTTCTTTTAAAGGAGGTTCTGTTGACAGAGGTTCCAGAGGCCAAGTTGCCTGATGAACCTTTGATCTCTAAATTAGACAGAGTGTACGAGGACAGGGTAGCGCCGCTAACTTTACCTGTAAAAATGGTGAACATTATTTAGAAGGAGTGGGCAAGAATTGGATCTTCCTTTTCCCCTTTGCGTTTAAAAAATGATTCCCGGGCCTGGACTCTCAGCTGGAGTTGTGGGGTTCCATCCCTAAGGTGGATGGCACTATCTTCACGCTAGCCAAGCATACTACTATCCCTTTTGAGGATAGCTCGTCATTCAGAGAGCTGATGGATAAGAAGATGGAAACTTTTCTCAGAAAAATGTTTCAGCATACGGGATACTTATTTCAACCGACAGCGGCTGTTACCTCGGTTGCTGGAGCTGCGGCCTACTGGTGCGATTCCTTAGTGGATTTGATCGAGGTGGAGGCCCCTTGATGTTATCCAAGAAAGAATGAAAGCATTGAAAATTGCTAATTATTTTATCTGTGATGCAAACATGCAGATTATTTGCCTGAATGCTAAGATCTCTGGTTTTTCAGTACAGACCCGTCAGGTGCTCTGGCTGAAGTCCTAGTCTGCAGACATGACTTCTAAGTCTAGACTACTTTCCCTCCCCTTTAAGGGAAATATTTTATTTGGTCCAGGCCTGGACTCCATTATCGCCATGGTTACAGGGGGCAAGGGTGCTTTCCTACCGCAGGATAAAAAAAACAAATCTAAGGGACAAGGATCTATATTTCGTTCTGAAAAGTTCCAACATCAGCAGTCCTCCTCTAAGCCAGAGCTAACCAAGAGCATTTGGAAGCCAGCTCAATCCTGGAATAAATCCAAGCAGAATAAGAAGCCCGCTGAGAACAAGTCGGCATTAAGGGGCGGCCCCCGATCTGGTGCTGGATCGTGTAGGGGCAGACTGTCGCTGTTTTCAGACACTTGGTTCAGGGACGTGCAGGATCCATGAATCTTGCAGGTCATAGCTCATGAATACAAGATAGGTTTCAAATCTCATCCACCAGAGGGATGCCTTCCAGACCAGGAAAGAGGGAAGCCTTTTTGGGGTGCGTGCGATATCTGTCCTCATTAGGGGTCATTGTCCCGGTTCCTATCGCAGAAAGAGGTTTGGGATACTATTCAAACCTGTTTGCGGTTCCAAAGGAGGAGGGAACTTTCTGCCCGATTCTGGACCTAATGTGCTTAAACAAGTTTCTAAATGTCCCCTCATTCTAGATGGAGACATTAAGGTCCATCCTTCCTCTAGTTCAGGAAGTACAGTTCATGATCACTATAGATTTGAAGGATGCCTACCTTCACGTTCCAATCCACAGGGACCACTTCCAGTTCCAGAATCTTTACAAAGGGGCTCTCTCTTTTAGGGGCTCTCTTGGCCATCACCAGAACCCAAGGTATAGCAGTAGCTCCCTACTTGAACGACATTTTAGTTCAAGCACCATCTTTTCGTCTAGTGGAGGACCATTCGGTATATCTTTTCTCTGTTCTTCGATCTCATGGATGGAAGAGTTCTCTTATTCCAGGCACCAGGGTAAAATTCCTGGGTACTATAATAGATTCAATATCCATGAGGATATTTCTAACTGACCAGAGATGTTGCAAGCTAGCTTCGGCATGTCTTGCCCTCTGGACCTCCTTAAGGCCATCTGTGGCTCAGTGTATGGAGGTAATTGGTGTCATGGTGTCAAGCATGGACATAATTCCCTTTGCCAGGTTCCGTCTTAGAGCGTTACAGCTGTGCATGCTGAGGCAGTGGAACGGCGATCATTCTGATCTGTCTCAACAGATTTCCGTGGACAGCCGGTCGAGAGAAACGCTCTCTTGGTGGCTCTGTCCACATAGGATGTCCCGAGGGACATCCTTTCTAAGACCATCCTGGGAGATTGTGACTACTGACGTGAGTCTATCAGGATGGGGAGCTGTTAGGCGTGCCAAGAAGGCACAGGGCCTTTGGTCTCAGGAGGAACGCTCCCTCCCGATCAACATTCTGGAACATCAAGCAATCTACAATTCTATGAAGACTTGGCCTCTTTTGGGTTCGTCCCGTTTTATCAGATTCCAATCAGACAATATAACCTTGGTGGCTTACATCAACCATCAGGGGGGGACGAGAAGCTCCCTAGCAATGAGGGAAGTATCTTGGATTCTGCAGTATGTGGAGGCCCACATCTGTTCACTGTCGGCAATCCACATTCCGGGTGTGGACAACTGGGAAGCGGACTTTCTCAGCAGACAATCCTTTCATCCGGGGGAATGGTCTCCCCATCCCGAAGTGTTTGCGGAGATATGCAACATGTGGGGGACGCCGGAGATAGATCTAATGGCGTCTCATCTCAATACCAAGCTACCCAGATATGGGTCGAGGTCCGGGGATCCTCAGGCGGAGCTAATGATGCATTTTCAGTGCCTTGGAGGTTCAGTCTAATCTATCTTTTTACGCCGTTACCACTCCTTCCCGGTTAGTGGCCTTCATCAAGCAGGAGCAGGTGTTAGTAATACTGATTGCTCCATCATGGCTGCGAAGGACGTGGTTTGCGGATCTGATGAGGATGTCATCTTCTCCTCAATGGAAGTTAACTTGTCGCAGGGAACAAGGTCCTTTTGTTCATCAAAATCTAGATTCTCTGAGGCTGACTGCGTGGAGATTAAATGCTTAGTCCTTGCCAAGAGAGGTTTTTCTGAGATAGTTATTGATACTCTCATTCAAGCTTGTAAGCCGGTTACTCTTCGCATCTATCGTAAGGTGTGGAGAATCTACTTATTTTGGTGTAAAGAACATGGATTTCCCTGGCATATAGTTAAGGTTGCCAGGATTCTATTGTTTCTCCAGGATGGACTGGAGAAGGGTCTTTTGGCCAGTTCCATTAGGGGACAGATTTCGGCCTTGTCTGTTTTACTGCACAAGAGGCTCTCTGTGCTTCCAGATGTTCAGTCTTTTGTTAAGGCTCTGATAAGAATCAGACCTGTGTTCAGATCTTCAGCTCCTCCTAGGATTCTGAATCTGGTTCTTAAGGTTTTGCAATGGACTCCGTTTGATCCTATGCATGAAATTGACATTAAGTTGTTGTCCTGGAAGCTTCTTTTTCTACTGGCTATTGCTTCTGTGCGCAGAGTATCTGAGATTGCCACTTTGCAATGTGAGCCTCCTTATCTGGTGTTCCATTCGGATAAGGCTGTCCTACGTACCAATCAACATCAATCAAGAGATTGTGGTCCCTTCTTTGTGTCCTAATCCTCTTCCTTCGAAGGAACGTTTTCTTCACAATTTGGATGTGGTTCAGGCCTTGAAGTTTTATCACAAAGACAAACTTCTTCCTTGTTTGTTGCCTATTCTGGGAAGCTTAAGGGTCAGAAGGTCTCTTCGACTTCCTTATCTTTTTGGTTGAGGAGTCTTATCTGCTTAGCTTATGAGACATCTGGACATAAACCTCCACAGAGAATTAAGGCTCATTCTACTAGAGCAGTGGCTTCCTCTTGGGCCTTTAAGAACGAGTCTTCTATGGATCAAATGTGTAAGGCCCTGATCCTTCTTACAAACCTTTCTAAATTTTGCAAGTTTGATGTTTTTGCTTCAGGTAAAGCAGCCTTCAGGAGAGAGGTTTTGTCGGCTGTGGTGCCCTCAGATTAGGGTTTGCCTCTCTTTTTGTCTCTCCCGTTATCATTCAGTGTCCTCTAGAGCTTGGGTATAAGTTTCCCAACAGAAAGGAATGAAACCGTGGACACTCCTTATATTAAGAAGGAAAACATAAATTTAAGCTACGGAAGCTACCCTAACAGCTTGGCTTAAGGACTTTATTTGTAGATCATATTTTGTTGTTGGGAAGACTCCCCATAGCAAATCTTTGTACATTACCCTAGAATAGTGGCCTCTCTTGGGCCTTCCGTAATGAAGCTTCCATAGACCAGCTATGTACAGCAGATACTTAGTCTTCATTGCATGTTTTTACAAAGTTCTACCACTATGACCGATATTCCTCTTCAGAGGCTGATTTTGGCTGGAAAGTTCTTCGAGCCACAGTGCCTGATCAGTAACATACCTACCTTAACCTTTGTCCCACCCTAATTTATGGTGGTCTTTTGGACTTCACTGCTTGGTTATAGGATCCCACAAATGAAGACTTGTGGACTCTCACCATCATATGAATAAAAAAACTAAATGTATGCTTACCTTATAAAGTTATCTCTTTCATGTTGAAAGTCCACGAGCCCTGCCCTTTCTTTATACAGTTTGGGCTGTACTTGTATTGCACTTAATTTGGCCCACTTTGCTTTTCCTGGTTTTCTGTTTCCCTCCATCTACTTGGCTAAATGTATGACTAAGGGATGATGGGAAAGTGGTAGGGATTAAAGCTCTGGAATGTAGGGGTGTTTTTGCCTCCTCATAGTGGTCTGGATTGAAGTCTTGTGGACTGTCACTATCATGAAACAAATTTATCAGATAAGAATACATTTATTTTTCTTTTTTTCCCCTCCGATCTTCCCGTGGATGGGATGAGCTTTTCGTCTTTTAGTCCATAACAACCCCGCAGTGACAGTCAGATCCTGTATCAGCAAATCTGTCCTGTTCTGGACCTTAAAGCCATCAAGTGCTTAAAATTTTCCTAATTCAATATGGAATCGCTTTGTTCAGTCTTGGTGTCAATGGAAACAGGACAATATATTGCCACCAGTTACGCATATATTCACATAACCAATTATCGCTTGCAGTTATGCTTGTAGCTGTAGAAGCCGTTTCTTTTGCCCATTTCCCTATTATTCTTCTTTTACAGTAATGATCTTTCTCAGGCCATAGCACTCTCTTTTTCCTAAAGTTCTAGCAGCTCCATCACATTATTTAAAGGGATATTAAACCCAAACATTTTCTTTCATGATTCAGATAGAAAATACAATTTAAACAACATTCCAATTTACTTGTATTATTTAATTTGCTTCATTATTTATTTTGTTAAAGAAATAGCAATGCACATGGGTGAGCCAATCACATGAGGCATCTATGTGCAGCTACCAATCAGAAGCTACTGAGCCTATCTAGATATGCTTTTCAGGAAAGAATATCAAGAGAAGGAAGCAAATTAGATAATAGAAGTAAATTATAAAGTTGTTTAAAATTGTATTCTCCATCTGAATCACGAAAGAACTTTTTTGGGTTTAATGTCCCTTTAAGCTCACCAGACACTGGGAAATGCCCTCCAATGATTGAATGGTATCTTAAATGTAATTCCTCCAGTTCTTAAGCTTCTTGAGGTTCTTCATAGCACAAGCAGGATCATTACCCCATTTTGGCCTTACAGAATAAGGCTCACAAATGTATTTTTTCCCATATGGCTAGATGTACTCTCTCAACTTTCAGGCTTTCTTTGTTTGATCATGACAGTGTTGGTGACTAAATCTTTGTAGCTAGCTCTCAAAGTTTTCTCTTCAGCTGTTGTTAAGATGTAAAGAAGCTGACAACCCTCTAATCACAAGGAGCTACTTAAGAATTGGAAGCCTGGAGCACTGGTACAAGGCAAATTCTTTACTCTGGTAATATTTGCCTGTTCAAATTCTATAGTTGATTTTAGGTGGTTGCAACAGAGAGTTCCATACTGGTTGCTGCCCTCTCCCGACTGCTACAGCTGCTCTCTGCCGTGATGTTCAACTACTTTTTAGTGTCTTTACCCTTCTTTTTACTTCCCCTTAGGACCTTAACCTGCTTTTTAAACATATAAAGACCACCCTTCTTACATGCATTATTTGTCTTTAAAGTTTGTTACTTTCAGGATCTTTTTCCTGGTGATGGTTACCTCCACGTGCCATGTTGTAGATATCGGCGAACCTGAAACTAATTTCTATGCTATAAATAGATAAAATAACTTAATCTACTTAACAGCTATGGCATGATTTTACAAAAAGAACATCCTCTTTGTCTTGCTTTAATGTTCCTTAAAGGTTTTAAGGCACCCAAACCAGTGGTCAAGTCAGCTTCTTCATGTGTTGTCACAATTAATTTTAATTGTTAAATACCTTTCTCCATGCTCTGAATATCAGCAAATGAAGACCTTCTCTGCCTGCCACTTGTTTGGCCTTGTTTTCTATCACTTTGTAAACCATTCTTCTCTTACATGGCTAAACGCTAATCTTAAAACAAAGAGAAGTAAACGGGAGAGGAGGTGCTTTGTCTCTGCTTTTCTCTTAATCTTTTGTTTCTGTCTTTCTCCAATTTTCACCAAGCTTTCTACAATGATTTTAAATCAGCCTCTGCTTTATTTGCTGTGACTCAGAGCTTTTACAGGTAGTATAATTTCTATAATCTTTCTATAATTTCTATGTTTGTCAGTCCTAGAAATGCAGAGTTCTGTATGTTTGTTTTAGCTTGTGAGTTCTTTACTCCAGATCCTTTGCTGTCCACGCTCCCTAAAACTATCCTAGTGGCCTGCTACATGAGCACCATGATTTATATTCCAATGCCAGTATATGCATTGTATGCCTACATTAGTCTGAATTATCTGCAGCAGCAGTCCTATGACCACCCTATTTGCCCAATATAGCTTTGCTTACTATGTAGATACTAGTTGGAATTCTCTGCACCAGCCTTAGAGATGTTTAAACCTTATATCTTGTTCTAGAGGTACTAAGCTTGGTATCATTATGCTTGGTTTTAAAGGCACAGTCTACTCCAAAATTTAAATTTTTTAAAAAGATAGATAACATCTTTACTACCCATTCCCCAGCTTTGCACAACCAACATTGTTATATTAATATACTTTATAACCTTTAAACCTCTAAATTTCTGCCTGTCTCTAAACCATTACATACCACCTCTTATCTCATTGCATTTTTGTAGCTTTTGAAAGCAAGACACTGCTAGTTAATGTGTGCCATATAGATAACATTGTGCTCACTCATGTGGTGTTATTCATGAGTCAGCACTAATTGGCTAAAATGCAAGTCTGTAAATAGCACTGAGATAAGGGGGCAGTCTGCAGAGGCTTAGATACAAGGTAATCACAGAGGTAAAAGGTGTATTAATATAACCATGTTGGTTATGCAAAATTAGGGAATTTGTACTAAAGGGATTATCTTTTTAAACAATATACATTTTGGAGAAGACTCTTCCCTTTAAATATGGAAAACATATGTACTAGTATAGAAAGAAGCCATATCTTGACTCTTCTCTCTTCCTTTAGAATAATGTGACTCCAGCTCCTGAGGAGGACACTGATATTCGAGTCGTAGCATTGAAAGCACACCTCCGACTTCAGTTTCCTGTGCCAGATCTACGGCCGAGACCAGAACGCCGTCCCTGGTCAGAAAAGGTAGCGAGGAAGGAATATCTGGATATGGAGGTTGCAGATATGGAGATTCACACACAAAGGAGATCTGGCACTGAGGAACCTAGCAAAATAGAGATCACTTTCAGCGACCTACACGGTGAGATGCGCAAAACATCACACACACTCGCTCTTCCGCTACTACAGAATATAACTCGTGAACAGTAAAGTGTTTGTCAAGCAGTGGAAAAAGCATATCATAGTATTAATGCCTTGCTTGTCTAACGTTTTGTCATCGTTTACTTATCAAGTGCTGCTAAACTAGTTAGAAATCATATTTATTTTAAATCCTTGCAATGTCATATGTGCTTCTCTATATATAGCTTTGGTGTAAGATCAACTTTTTTAATGGGTTACTTGTAATCTTAGTGTTAAAATCAAATGTGTTTGTTATACAGATCAGACTAGAACATTGTTTTTTTTTAGTACTTCTAATTTAGGAGATTGAGGAAGAAGTTAAATGCAGTGAAAAAGATATTTTATATCAGGGCAAAAATGGAAAGGACATTCTCTGTACCACTGTGGTATTAATCAACCAAGATTCTTTTCCATGGAGATGTCACTGCAATAGATGCAGATTTGTGTGTTATATGTATACATTCATATTTCTCCAACATAGGTGTGTCCGGTCCACGGCGTCATCCTTACTTGTGGGATATTCTCTTCCCCAACAGGAAATGGCAAAGAGCCCAGCAAAGCTGGTCACATGATCCCCCCTAGGCTCCGCCTACCCCAGTCATTCTCTTTGCCGTTGCACCGGCAACATCTCCACGGAGATGGTTAAGAGTTTTTTGGTGTTTAAATGTAGTTTTTATCCTTCAATCAAGTGTTTGTTATTTTAAAATAGTGCTGGTATGTACTATTTACTCTGAAACAGAAAAGAGATGAAGATTTCTGTTTGTAAGAGGAAGATGATTTTAGCAAACGTTACTAAAATCGATTGCTGTTTCCACACAGGACTGTTGAGATGAAGTAACTTCAGTTGGGGGAAACAGTTGGCAGACTTTTCTGCTTGAGGTATGACTGGCCACATTTCTAACAAGACTTTGTAATGCTGGAAGGCTGTCATTTCCCCTATGGGGACCGGTAAGCCATTTTCTTAGATTAAGTAAAAGAATAAAGGGCTTCATAAGGGCTTAAAAAACTGGTAGACATTTTTCTGGGCTAAAACGATTACTTTACTAAGCATATTTGGCAGATTATAACTCTTAATAGTTATTATAATCTTGGGGATTGTTTTAAAAAAACGGCAGGCACTGTATTGGACACCTTTTTCAGATGGGGGCCTTTTCTAGTCATAGGCAGAGCCTCATTTTCGCGCCACTAATGCGCAGTTGTTTTTGGAGAGCAAGGCATGCAGATGCATGTGTGAGGAGCTAAGAACCACTGAAAAAGCTTATAGAAGGCGTCATTTGGTATCGTATTCCCCTCTGGGCTTGGTTGGGTCTCAGCAAAGCAGATACCTGGGACTGTATAGGGGTTAAATGTAAAAACGGCTCCGGTTCCGTTATTTTAAGGGTTAAAGCTTTCAAATTTGGTGTGCAATACTTTTAAGGCTTTAAGACTCTGTGGTGAAATTTTGGTGAATTTTGAACAATTCCTTCATACTTTTTCACATATTCAGTAATAAAGTGTGTTCAGTTTAAAATTTAAAGTGACAGTAACAGTTTTATTTTAAAACGTTTTTTGTGCCTTGTTGACAAGTTTAAGCCTGTTTAACATGTCTGAACCATCAGATAAGCGATGTTCTATATGTATGAAAGCCAAGGTTTCTCCCCATTTAAATTTATGTGATGATTGTGCCATAGTGTCCAAACAAAGTAGGGACAATGATGCCACAGATAATGATATTGCCCAAAATGATTCCTCAAATGAGGGGAGTAAGCATGATACTGCATCATCCCCTTCTGTGTCTACACCAGTTTTGCCCACACAAGAGGCCCCTAGTACATCTAGTGCGCCAATACTTATTACCATGCAACAATTAACAGCTGTAATGGATAATTCTATTGCAAACATTTTATCCAAAATGCCTACTTATCAGAGAAAGCACGATTGCTCTGTTTTAAACACTGAAGAGCAAGAGGACGCTGATGATAACTGTTCTGACATACCCTCACACCAATCTGAAGGGGCCAGGAGGGAGGTTTTGTCGGAGGGAGAAATTTCAGATTCAGGAAAAATTTCTCAACAAGCTGAACCTGATGTTGTAACATTTAAATTTAAATTAGAACATCTCCGCGCACTGCTTAAGGAGGTATTATCTACTCTGGATGATTGTGACAATTTGGTCATTCCAGAGAAATTATGTAAGATGGACAAGTTCCTAGAGGTTCCGGTGCCCCCCGATGCTTTTCCTATACCCAAGCGGGTGGCGGACATAGTAAATAAGGAGTGGGAAAGGCCCGGCATACCTTTTGTTCCTCCCCCTATATTTAAGAAATTATTTCCTATAGTCGACCCCAGAAAGGACTTATGGCAGACAGTCCCCAAGGTCGAGGGGGCAGTTTCTACTCTAAACAAACGCACTACTATTCCTATAGAAGACAGTTGTGCTTTCAAAGATCCTATGGATAAAAAATTAGAGGGTTTGCTTAAAAAGATGTTTGTTCAGCAAGGTTACCTTCTACAACCAATTTCATGCATTATTCCTGTCACTACAGCAGCGTGTTTCTGGTTCGAAGAACTAGAAAAGTCGCTCAATAAAGAATCTTCGTATGAGGAGGTTATGGACAGAGTTCAAGCACTTAAATTGGCTAACTCTTTTATTTTAGATGCCGCTTTGCAATTAGCTAGATTAGCGGCGAAAAATTCAGGGTTTGCTATCGTGGCGCGCAGAGCGCTTTGGCTAAAGTCTTGGTCAGCGGATGTGTCTTCCAAGACAAAATTGCTTAACATCCCTTTCAAGGGTAAAACACTGTTTGGTCCTGATTTGAAAGAGATTATTTCAGACATCACCGGGGGAAAGGGCCACGCCCTTCCTCAGGATAGGTCTTTTAAGGCTAAAAATAAGCCTAATTTTCGTCCCTTTCGCAGAAACGGACCAGCCTCTAATTCTACATCCTCTAAGCAAGAGGGTAATACTTCTCAACCCAAACCAGCCTGGAGACCGATGCAAGGCTGGAACAAGGGTAAGCAGGCCAAGAAGCCTGCCACTGCTACCAAAACAGCATGAAGGGATGGCCCCCTGATCCGGGACCGGATCTGGTGGGGGGCAGACTTTCTCTCTTTGCTCAGGCTTGGGCAAGAGATGTTCAGGATCCTTGGGCACTAGAAATAGTTTCTCAGGGTTATCTCCTGGAATTCAAGGAACTACCCCCAAGGGGAAGGTTCCACAGGTCTCAATTATCTTCAAACCAAATAAAAAGACAGGCATTCTTACATTGTGTAGAAGACCTGTTAAAGATGGGAGTAATTCATCCAGTTCCAATAGGAGAACAAGGGATGGGGTTTTACTCCAACCTGTTCATAGTTCCCAAAAAAGAGGGAACATTCAGACCAATTTTAGATCTCAAGATCCTAAACAAATTTCTCAGGGTTCCATCGTTCAAAATGGAAACCATTCGAACGATCCTTCCTACCATCCAGGAAGGTCAATTTATGACCACGGTGGATTTAAAGGATGTGTACCTACATATTCCTATCCACAAGGAACATCATCAGTTCCTAAGGTTCGCTTTTCTGGACAAGCATTACCAGTTTGTGGCACTTCCATTCGGATTAGCCACTGCTCCGAGAATTTTCACAAAGGTACTTGGGTCCCTTCTAGCGGTTCTAAGACCAAGGGGCATTGCAGTAGTACCTTACTTGGACGACATCCTGATTCAAGCGTCGTCTCTGTCAAAAGCAAAGGCTCATACGGACATCGTCCTAGCCTTTCTCGGATGGAAAGTGAACAAAGAAAAAAGTTCTCTGTCCCCGTCAACAAGAGTTCCCTTCTTGGGAACAATAATAGATTCCTTAGAAATGAGGATTTTTCTGACAGAGGTCAGAAAATCAAAACTTCTAAGCTCTTGTCAAGTACTTCATTCTGTTCTTCGTCCTTCCATAGCGCAGTGCATGGAAGTAATAGGATTGATGGTTGCAGCAATGGACATAGTTCCTTTTGCACGAATTCATCTAAGACCATTACAACTGTGCATGCTCAGACAGTGGAATGGGGATTATACAGACTTGTCTCCGACGATTCAAGTAGATCAAAGGACCAGAGATTCACTCCGTTGGTGGCTGATCCTGGACAACCTGTCACAGGGAATGAGCTTCCGCAGACCAGAGTGGGTCATTGTCACGACCGACGCCAGTCTGGTGGGCTGGGGCGCGGTCTGGGAACCCCTGAAAGCTCAGGGTCTATGGTCTCGGGAAGAATCTCTTCTCCCGATAAACATTCTGGAACTGAGAGCGATATTCAATGCTCTCAAAGCTTGGCCTCATCTAGCAAAGGCCAAATTCATAAGGTTTCAATCAGACAACATGACGACTGTTGCATATATCAACCATCAGGGGGGAACAAGGAGTTCCCTGGCGATGGAGGAAGTGACCAAGATAATTCAATGGGTGGAGGATCACTCCTGCCACTTGTCTGCAATCCACATCCCAGGAGTGGAAAATTGGGAAGCGGATTTTCTGAGTCGTCAGACTTTCCATCCG
The DNA here is from genome assembly GCF_027579735.1 of Bombina bombina. Lineage (NCBI taxonomy): Eukaryota > Metazoa > Chordata > Amphibia > Anura > Bombinatoridae > Bombina > Bombina bombina. The sequence continues at coordinate 57,028,898 of NC_069505.1, read as the reverse complement.
GGGGAGTGGGAACTCCATCCGGAAATCTTTGCCCAAATAACTCAATTATGGGGCATTCCAGACATGGATTTGATGGCCTCTCGTCAGAACTTCAAGGTTCCTTGTTACGGGTCCAGATCCAGGGATCCCAAGGCGACTCTAGTAGATGCACTAGTAGCACCTTGGACCTTCAACCTAGTTTATGTATTCCCACCGTTTCCTCTCATTCCCAGGCTGGTAGCCAGGATCAATCAGGAGAGGGCTTCGGTGATCTTGATAGCTCCTGCGTGGCCACGCAGGACTTGGTATGCAGACCTGGTGAATATGTCATCGGCTCCACCATGGAAGCTACCTTTGAGACGGGACCTTCTTGTTCAAGGTCCATTCGAACATCCGAATCTGGTTTCCCTCCAACTGACTGCTTGGAGATTGAACGCTTGATTTTATCAAAGCGTGGGTTTTCAGATTCTGTAATAGATACTCTGATTCAGGCTAGAAAGCCTGTAACTAGAAAAATTTACCATAAAATATGGAAAAAATATATCTTTTGGTGTGAATCTAAAGGATTCCCATGGAACAAGATAAAAATTCCTAAGATTCTATCCTTTCTACAAGAAGGTTTGGAGAAAGGATTATCTGCAAGTTCTCTGAAGGGACAGATCTCTGCTTTATCTGTTTTACTTCACAAAAGGCTGGCAGCTGTGCCAGACGTTCAAGCGTTTGTTCAGGCTCTGGTTAGAATCAAGCCTGTTTACAGACCTTTGACTCCTCCCTGGAGTCTTAATCTAGTTCTTTCAGTTCTTCAAGGGGTTCCGTTTGAACCCTTACATTCCGTAGATATTAAGTTATTATCTTGGAAAGTTTTGTTTTTGGTTGCAATTTCTTCTGCTAGAAGAGTTTCTGAGTTATCTGCTCTGCAGTGTTCTCCGCCCTATCTGGTGTTCCATGCAGATAAGGTGGTTTTGCGTACTAAGCCTGGTTTTCTTCCGAAAGTTGTTTCCAACAAAAATATTAACCAGGAGATAGTTGTACCTTCTTTGTGTCCGAATCCAGTTTCAAAGAAGGAACGTTTGTTACACAATTTGGACGTAGTCCGTGCTCTAAAATTCTATTTAGAGGCTACTAAAGATTTCAGACAAACATCTTCTTTGTTTGTTGTTTATTCTGGTAAAAGGAGAGGTCAAAAAGCAACTTCTACCTCTCTTTCTTTTTGGCTTAAAAGCATTATCCGATTGGCTTATGAGACTGCCGGACGGCAGCCTCCTGAAAGAATCACAGCTCACTCCACTAGGGCTGTGGCTTCCACATGGGCCTTCAAGAACGAGGCTTCTGTTGACCAGATATGTAAGGCAGCGACTTGGTCTTCACTGCACACTTTTGCCAAATTTTACAAATTTGATACTTTTGCTTCTTCGGAGGCTATTTTTGGGAGAGAGGTTTTGCAAGCCGTGGTGCCTTCCATTTAGGTGACCTGATTTGCTCCCTCCCTTCATCCGTGTCCTAAAGCTTTGGTATTGGTTCCCACAAGTAAGGATGACGCTGTGGACCGGACACACCTATGTTGGAGAAAACAGAATTTATGCTTACCTTATAATTTACTTTCTCCAAGGGTGTGTCCGGTCCACGGCCCGCCCTGGTTTTTTTAATCAGGTCTGATGAATTATTTTCTCTAACTACAGTCAGCACGGTATCATATGGTTTCTCCTATGCATATTTCCTCCTGTACGTCGGTCGAATGACTGGGGTAGGCGGAGCCTAGGGGGGATCATGTGACCAGCTTTGCTGGGCTCTTTGCCATTTCCTGTTGGGGAAGAGAATATCCCACAAGTAAGGATGACGCCGTGGACCGGACACACCGTTGGAGAAAGTAATTTATCAGGTAAGCATAAATTCTGTTTTCCTTGTGGAAGCATTGACCTTTAAGGTTCCTATGGGTAAGCATGCTAAAAGCAAAGCAGCCTTAAAAAAAGATTATTCTGACCACAGGGTTCCTTTTACAGAACTTGGCAGTTGCTTGTCTGGTTCACAATGCAAAACATTTCACGTTGTAAATAAGCTAGGTCTTTTAATTTGCTAATCTAATTAATTTGTGATGCTTCCACTGGAACATTAATTTGGCTTTTAAAAACTACAACCATATCAGTTCACTGGTACAGGGTTTTATGGCACAATGCTAGTACTTCTGATTTTTCCTTCGAAGGGACAGCAAACAACTTGTCTAAGTCTAAACATTTTTAAAGCAAATTAACATATTGTTTGCTGCAGTTGTATTTTAATTGTTAGTATAAGGTGCATTGTTTAGCAGATCTTATTTTTTAAAGTGAATTAGGGACATTTATGTAGCATTGCTAGCCCTGAGAGGTCTGCAGGTTGCATTTTTATTTATTCCCTATAATTAAAAAAGCCACAATTTCTTTCCTATGACATGGAGAGTCCACAACGTCATTCCAATTACTAGTGTGATATTCAACTCCTGGCCAGCAGGAGGAGGCAAAGAGCACCCCAGCAAAGCTGTTAAGTGTAACTTCCCTTACCCATAATCCTCAGTCATTCTCTTTTCCTCTGTTAATGAAGGTTTTGCAAAGTCGGTGTCTGAAGAAAATTGGTCTTTTTATGGGTATTTTTCCCTGCAAGCAAGGACTGGGGTCAAGCTGTGTCCACGTCGATCTCTTGAGTAAGAGTAATGGTGGCTTTTGGCAGTTAAAAGACTGCGAGGTAGTCTTTGCTTTACTTATAACACTTTGCTACCCCTTTACAGAAAGCCAGAGTTGGTGACTCTGTTCTTTCTTTACCTACAGGTCCATGACGGAGTGAAGTACCTGCCACACCTAAGGAGCGGCATCTGTCCTGCAGTTGGATCTAAGGTAAGTGCCTTCTAGGTACAGGAGGATAGCATCACTTAAGAGGTTAATCCTCATTATGAGATCTTTTCTTTGGGACTTAATAATTCTTATTAATTAAGGATTCATATTGAGGACAAGGAACTTGAGTGTTTTATATGTGCAAGTATGAGACTCAAATATGGGGAGTTCACTTGGCCAGGGGATTCCATGGGTTAACGGTAGAGAACTTACTTTATCAGTTACCTGCTATATATGTATGCTTTAGAGGCTTATATATGACTTTTACATTAATGGGGCTTATGTTAAATGGTTTTATATATTAGCCGTTTTTTAAACTGCAGGTTTCTTTCATGCTCTTTTCAGAGATGTGAAAAATTCTGTGACGCAGTTTTTGTTTGTCCCGCTCACATGACGACCGCACTTCTGCTTTTACGGAGAGGTTGGAGAGTGCTTGTGCAGCCATCTTTGTATCGCCTCTGTTAATCGGCTCACCGGATTATCCAGAGGACAGAATTCACTACTAGAGACTTACTCTTACTAGTGGGACATTTTTTCTGGCCGGTAGGAGCCTCAGGCAACTGTGTAATTTTTCTAACTTATATAAATATTTGAATCTAAAACTGGTGTTTAATATTTAAAATTTAACTTTAGGAATAAAATTAGTTTTTTTATATTAAACTTTCTTTATTGGGCATTGCTAGTGGGCCTGTTATTCTAAGCTATTGTTGCAGAACAGGATCAGTCTATCTCTATGTATAGATGTTTGCTTTGTTTAGACAACCAGATTGCCCTATCTATGCAGTTTTGTTCCTCATGTTTAGCAAAAACTTTAAAATATAAAAAAAAAATTCTCACTTCTGAGCCGAGTGTCTCTCAGGATGATGCTGTGCGTGACATGCCTCAGCTTTCTGCTCAAACGCCCCAAGCCTTATTTTTCTCTCATACTGTGCTTTCTGTGTCCTCTCAACCTCCCGGTGGTGTGTATTTACTTGGGGATTTTGCCGCTCAGATTACTTCGGCAGTATCTGCGGCTTTGTAAGCTTTCCCTTCTTCGGGTAAGAGTAAGATAAAATCTTTTAATTTCCCTATTAGAAAGGCTTCTGGGTCCTTTTCTCCATTCAAACCTAGATTCTCTGAAGCTGACTTCTTAGAGATTGAACGCCTAGTTCTGTCTAGACGTGGTTTTTCTGAAGCGGTCATTGAAACTATGCTTCAAGCTCGCAAGATTTACCATAAGATATGGCGTAAATATCTTTATTGGTGTGAATCTAAGGGGTTCTCCTGGAGCCGGGTGAGGTTTCCCCGGATTTTGTCTTTTCTTCGGGATGGCCTGGAGAAGGGTTTGTCGGTCAGTACTCTAGGGTCAGATTTCTGCATTATCTATCCTTTTACACAAACGTCTGGCAGACTTACTAGATGTTCATGCTTTTGTTCAGGCCCTGGTTAGAATCAGGCCTGTGTTTAAACCTGTTGCTCCCCCGTGGAGCCTTAACCTAGTTCTTAACGTTTTGCAGCAGGCTCTGTTTGAGCCGATGCATGCTGTTGATATAAAACTGTTATCTTGGAAAGTTTTGTTTCTCATTGCTATTTCTACCACTTGCAGAGTCTCTGAACTTTCAGCTCTGCAGTGTGATTCCCTGTATCTTATTTTTCATGCATATAAGGCGGTCCTTCGTACTAAGTTGGGGTTTCCTCCCTAAGGTGGTGTTGGATTCAAACATTAATCAGGAAATCGTTGTCCCTTCTTTTTGTCCTAATCCTTCTTCTCATAAGGAACGTATTTTGCATAACTTGGATGCTGTGCGGGCTCTAACATTTTACTTACAGGCTACTAAAGATTTTCATGAATCTTCTGCCCTGTTTGTTGTTTTCTCTGGAAAGCGTAAGGGTTAGAAGGCCCCTTCTACTACTCTGTCTCTTTGGTTGAGAAGTTTGATTCATTTAGCTAATGAGACTGCTGGTCAGCAGCCTCCTGAGAGAATTACGGCTCATTTCACTAGGGCTGTCTCTTCATCTTGGGCTTTTAAAAATGAAGCTTCTGTGGAACAGATTTGCAAGGCGGCTACATGGTCCTCTCTGCATACTTTTTTTACAAATTCTACAAATTTGAGGCTTTTTTTGGGAGAAAGGTTCTTCAAGCGGTGGTGCCTTCTGTTTAGGTCCTCCTGCCTTGTCTCCCTCCCTGTTCATTCCGTGTCCTCTAGCTTGAGTATTGGTTCCCACTAGTAATTGGAATGATGTTGTGGACTCTCCATGTCATAGGAAAGAAAACAAAATGTATGCTTACCTGATAAATTTCTTTCTTTCCGGACAAAGAGAGTCCACGACCCCGCCCTCTTCTTAATTATAATTCAGCAGTTTTTTTGTCTAAACCTCAGGCACCTTTTTCACCCTTGTGTTTCTTCTTTTTCCATTTTCCTTCGGCTGAATGACTGGGGATTATGGGTAAGGGAAGTTATACTTGACAGCTTTGCTGGGGTGCTCTTTGCCTCCTCCTGCTGGCCAGGAGTTGAATATCCCACTAGTAATTGGAATGTCGTCGTGGACTCTCCATGTTCGGAAAGAAAGAAATTTATCAGGTAAACATAAATTTTGTTTTTCAGTTGTAAATTACACAAAAAGGGGCAAAATAAATAATGAAAGTACATTACAAAGTTGTTTTATTATGCACAACTAAACACTTTATGCTCAAATATATGTCCCTTTTATGGAAAAAAAATTGGTTCTGTCAAAACAGGCTTTGTCTGAGAATCATCTTAGATGCAGATATGTCAATAGCTTACACACGCAGGATTGTTTTCAAAATCCTACACCTGATCAGGGAACTACAACCCTATGCTTTGCATCTGCAGACAATTGGTCTTGTGGTGACAGCTATGGAAATACAAGAGTCACAAGAGTTCTACGACTGAGCTAGTCTTGGGGGAGGCCATTTTGAACTTAGCACTCAAGGGGTTAAAGTCTCTCTTACCAAAGGATTCCATCGCAAGTAGCAAATAAGTACATGCTTTACAAAGAACTAAGAAATTTAAAAAATAGAGAGAGTAGAAAATATTGCTGTATATTTAATATTCGGTGCTACCCTTGAGTAATAAATTTAAACAACAAAAAAGATAGACAAATATTGGGGCATCTGTAAATGTCCCAAAAAAGCAAGGGATAAAAAAGCACACGAAAAGTTATGTTGAAACAATCTAATTTCTTTATTTAACTGTCCCACTTCACATTCAGTGTTCAATCTGTTCCTCCGGGCTGCAGTAGTTAGAGGAACTTCTTACAATTTAAAATACAAATTCAAAACAAAAGCAGTACATAAAGCTATCAAAATATCTCAATCCCTATGCATACGTATGCAGACTAAAGAAATGCAAGACTATAGGATAACATATGTGAAAATCATGCACACGTCTAAATACAAGACACTACTATATTATCCTAAAATGTCAGACTCACAGCATACCATATTGAAAATGAACAAAAACAACTTAAAGGGACATGCCACCCACATTTTTTCTTTTATGATTTAGAAAGAGAATGCAATTTTAAACATCTTTCTAATTTACTTATATTATCTAATTTGTTTTATTCTCTTGATATTCTTAGAGGAAAAGCATATCTAGATATGCTCACTAGCTGATGATTGGTTGCTGCACATAGAAGCCTTGTGTGATTGGCTCACCATGTGCATTGTTTTTTCTTCAACTAAGGATATTTAAAATATGAAGCAAAATAAATAATGGAAGTAAATTGTAATGTTGTTTAAATTTCTATTCTCTATCTGAATCATGAAAGAAAGATTTTGGGTTTAGTGGCCCTTTAACAGTCCATTTTCCCACTGTTGGTATATATATGAAAGCCATATACTGAAAATACACAGTAGGTGTCGGTAGGTAATAGACCGCAACAGGATCTGCTGCACACTAGGTCAAAAAACCGATCCACAACTTGTATAATTTTAAGACAGTACTTATCTTCCAAAGTATAGTTGCGATGGTGCTTTTCCTTGCTGATCTGTGATTCCTCGGCGTGTGACGTAATCCCCGATGGGGGTGGTCAACTCGTCACTGCAACTCCAATTGGTTCCTAGTACCTGAATCTGTATCCATTGGTCCAGGAGAAACCAAAGGAGAATGGACCAACCGCAACTCTGTATCTCCTTGTCAGGACATCCACGATAGGTATCGAGCTTTGTTGTTGACAAGTAAAAGTACTTTTAACACTTTGGAAATAAAGCACCGCTTTTATAAGCTGTCCTCAGGCTCCAAAATTCGATTCCTAAAATCAGTTCACAGATACAACATCCATGCGCTATTATTTCAGCGCAGATTCACAACTCCCAGGCTTGTTCTGTTTATTAGGATACTTTCAGAGACAGCAGTATAGGCTTCATTAAGTGCTAGATTGAGACTTCCGCTTTTATGTATCACCACAGATACCTCAGACAGTATTTAACTTATCCAAGGTGCCATACACATAGTGCCAACGCACGTTTCACCCCCCTCCAGAGCATGTGTCCCAGGGGTTCATCAGGGCATACTGAATCCATACCGGACATCCTCTTTATAGGGCATACCTGATTACTCACAGGTGATTCTCCTACACAGTCTCGCCCACATTTCGTTTAGAGAACTGTATCCTGTGAATAGCCAGGGGCCCTTAAAGGGATATTTACATTCAAATAGATTACAACATTTATTTTAAATTCTACTTTCAAATTGTGCAAAGAATGAAAAATCTTCATTATTGAGCAAACATTTTAAACTTTCACCTTAATTCCTAGGTAACGTCTCAGCTCTATTTGCACATAGAAATTACTCCAAAATAAATGGCAAACATCCTGTCAGATTTGTTTTGCTCTCTTATAGAAAGCTTATATATTCCAATTTATCATTTAGACCTACTGGTAACCTTGTCCCCAGCCTATATATCCATTTGGTCTCTTTCTGTAAAAGGACTTTATCATTGTTACCACCTCGTCCATTCGTAATCCCTTTGTCAATAATTATGAATTTTAAGGAATCTATGTTGCTATTGTGCATGTCACAGAAATGTCTAGCAACATTAGAAGGAAGGGGTGCAGATGTTTATCCACATACTCCCCAATTTTTTCCGTTATACTGCCGATCCCCGAAACAATCGGTCTTCCTGGGGGCACTGTGTATACTGTGCCCACATGGATAGCACTAAACAATTCTCGGTGCAAGAAAATAAAGTTTTTGATATAAGATTTTTTTTTCAATTGCAAGTCTGAGGGGGTGGTCTATCTCTTACGGTGTTCGTGCCCGGTCTTTTACGTTGGAAAAACCAAGAGGATGGTAAAGGACCGGGTACAAGAGCACAGAGATGACATCCTCCATTCTAGAGACACAAATGTTGCACAAATGTTGTGTTCTAATATTTTACCAATTATTGCCGATTAGTTCCTGTAGCCTTTGAGGCCATTTGGAGTACTTAACAAGTGCCAACATAGGATCATTCACTAATTAAGTTTATTACCATACTGTAGTATACTATTATTTCCACACCCATTAGACCTTGCCTCCTTTGGCGCTCCTCTCTAAACCCTAGACACTATAAATCAAGTAGAATCTGTATAGGTTGAACTTGATGATCTTCAGTCTTCTTTCAACCTCATCTACTAGGTTTGTGCATTCACAACAAATATGATGATGTGTTGGAAGTCCAGACCTTCCGTTTGTCTATATTAGCACTTCTATATTTACAGGGCAAATACAAAAACATAAGGTAGACCTGCATAAAACCTTTCTTCTGGTCATACATGACCTGGTTCTCAGATCTAGTTCTGTTAGCAGGACTGACCTATTCCTTAATTCTCCAGCTATCTTATATTCTCAGACTTCTGGGATTTTCTTCCTACACGAACGGGTACAAAACAATAGACTCTCCAGTATTTTATTGGTAAACCTACATCTTATAACCATTAGTAAAGTATACTTTCTAGACAAAAACATATTTCTTTTACAAGATATGACGAATCCACGGATTTCATCCTTACTTGAAGGATTAAACCTCCTGTTAGCAGAAAGTGGCAAAGAGCACCACAGCAGAGCGGCATATATAGCTCCTCCCTCCCCCCCCCCCTCCAGTCATTCTCTTTGCCTGTGTTAGTGATAGGAAGAGGTAAAGTGAGGTGTTAGTTTAGATTCTTCAATCAATAATTTTTTTATTTTAAAATGGTGCCAGTGAGTACTATTTTCCTCAGGGAGAAATCGTCTGATGTTGATGATCTTAGCATATGTTATCTAAGATCCATGCTGGTTCCCACAGAGCAGTTGAAGGTAGTGTAAAGAAACCTCTTCAGTGTGGAGAACCGTGTCATGCTACAAGCAGCATTGAGGTATGTTCAGTCATTTGAGAAAAAGGGTGTGTGTACAAGCGCTAAGGTAATCCCCAAGCTGTATCCAAACAGAGATCCTAACCAACCTCCAAAAAATATGCACAAGTAGTAAGAAGTGAATACAGCGCCAACAAGAGGCCAAGGGATAAATATACTCACAGAGAGATAAAAGAAGATTATTTAATGAACCATGTTAAAAAGCATCAGTAATAAAAGACTATATATAAAAAATGTAAAAAGAACATATAAATAAAATTACAAATACAGGAATATCTTACAGAAGCGGCTCAAAGGGCCAAAGCTGATAATTACAATAAAAACAGAGGTAATAACAGGTGATCAGTGTGAGTGGTACACCAGAATAAGAGTGTATACTAATAAAACAGAATTAGCCTAAGTACAACTGTAGCAAGTGCATCAAGCAAAAAACTAATAAACAATAATACAAACAATAGTGTTCAAAATTAGTGTTACAAAAATAGTGTTCCAAAAAATAGAAAAATGCACTGCAGTGCAAAAAAAGGGGGGTAGCAAAATAATTGTATAGATACAATCAAATAGTGAGTGAGTGCAAATGGATATAAAAATGCTAGCTACTTAATCCAGTGAGGTTAAGATATAATTAAATAAAATACACAATATGCAATAACATAAAAAATAAAATACACAATATGCAATAACATAAAAAATAAAATATAAAATATAATCCAAAAAAGTATTCAAAAAGTTGATCAACAAATGTTAGTGAAGAACAAAAATAAGTCAATCAAAACAAAAAAATGGAAAAAAATGGGTGATGAAAAGCAAGGTGAAAGTGAGGAAATTGATTCCTTCCAATGTTAGTTACTTTAACAGATCCAAATTCCTGAGTGTGGTTGCTGAAGTAGCTGATTGGATCCTAGCACCTAGGCTAGTCTTGAGAAAGGCCCTTTTTTGAGGGCAGAAACGCGTTGACATATTGGTAAGCATTACTTTAATCTTTACTTCATTCTCATATTGGATACACTATGTTGTGAATTTCTTTTTTTACAGGGACACTTTTTAGGATACCATAGGAGCAGCTGACAGGTGCTAGGATCCAATCAGCTACTTCAGCAACCACACTCAGGAATTTGGATCTGTTAAAGTAACTAACATTGGAAGGAATCAATTTCCTCACTTTCACCTTGCTTTTCATCACCCATTTTTTTCCATTTTTTTGTTTTGATTGACTTATTTTTGTTCTTCACTAACATTTGTTGATCAACTTTTTGAATACTTTTTTGGATTATATTTTATATTTTATTTTTTATGTTATTGCATATTGTGTATTTTATTTTTTATGTTATTGCATATTGTGTATTTTATTTAATTATATCTTAACCTCACTGGATTAAGTAGCTAGCATTTTTATATCCATTTGCACTCACTCACTATTTGATTGTATCTATACAATTATTTTGCTACCCCCTTTTTTTGCACTGCAGTGCATTTTTCTATTTTTTGGAACACTATTTTTGTAACACTAATTTTGAACACTATTGTTTGTATTATTGTTTATTAGTTTTTTGCTTGATGCACTTGCTACAGTTGTACTTAGGCTAATTCTGTTTTATTAGTATAAACTCTTATTCTGGTGTACCACTCACACTGATCACCTGTTATTACCTCTGTTTTTATTGTAATTATCAGCTTTGGCCCTTTGAGCCGCTTCTGTAAGATATTCCTGTATTTGTAATTTTATTTATATGTGCTTTTTACATTTTTTATATATAGTCTTTTATTACTGATGCTTTTTAACATGGTTCATTAAATAATCTTCTTTTATCTCTCTCTGAGTATATTTATCCCTTGGCCTCTTGTTGGCGCTGTATTCACTTCTTACTACTTATGTTCAGTCATTTGTTTTCTGGGGAGACTTGATGCATCAGAACAGGCTGACATTATTCCTTATCTGGGGAGGGGTAATCAGTATGCACTATATGTATGGTAATGGTGTACCTGGAATTCCCTTTATATTGACTGCTAAATGTGTCTAATATCACTTATGAGAAATATTCAGTGTGGGCTAAACACTGGGAGATGCGGTTGCTGGCTAAGAACGGTCATTGTCATACATTTATCTGACCTAATGGAGTACAGTTTTTTGTCATGCAGTTATTAATATTGGTGCGACATGTTTGTGTAAGAGGGGCACATGGCTTTCATATTTCATTAAAGGGACAAATCTCTGCTTTATCAATTTTACTACACAAACGTTTGGCATATGTTCCAGACGTTCAGTCTTTTTGTCAGGCTCTGACCAGAATCAAGCCTGTGTTTAGACCAATTGCTCCACCCTGGAGTTTGAATTTAGTTCTTAAAGTTCTTCAAGGGGTTCCGTTTGAACTCATGCATTCCATAGATATTAAGTTGTTATCTTGGAAGGTTTTATTTTTGGTTGCTATTTCTTCTGCTCGTAGAGTTTCTGAGCTTTGAGCGTTACAATGTGACTCGCCTTATCTTATCTTCCATTCTGATAAGGTAGTTTTACGTACCAAACCTGGTTTCCTTCCTAAGGTTGTTTCTAATAAGAATATTAATCAGGAAATTATTGTTTGTTCCTTTATGTCCTAACCCTTCTTATAAGAAGGAGCGTCTGTTGCATAACCTGGACGTGGTCCGTGCCCTGAAGTTTTACTTGCAGGCGACTAAGGAATTTCGTCAATCATCTTCATTATTTGTTGATTTTTCTGGAAAGCGTAGGGGCCAGAAAGCTACGGCTACCTCTCTTTCTTTTTGGCTGAAGAGTATCATCCGTCTGGCATATGAGACTGCGGGGCAGCAGCCTCCTGAAAGAATTACAGCTCATTCTACCATGGCTGTGGCTTCCTCATGGGCATTTAAAAATGATGCTTCTGTTGAACAGATTTGCAAGGCTGCAACTTGGTCCTCTCTTCACACTTTTTCCAAATTTTCCAAATTTGATACTTTTGCTTCTTCTGAAGCTGTTTTTGGGAGAAAGGTTCTTCAAGCAGTGGTGCCTTCTGTTTAGGTTCCTGTCTTGTCCCTCCATTTCATCCGTGTCCTGTAGCTTTGGTATTGTATCCCACAAGTAAGGATGAAATCCATGGACTCATCATATCTTGTAAAAGAAAAGGAAATTTATGCTTACCTGATAAATTTATTTCTTTTACGATATGACGAGTCCACGGCCCACCCTGTCATTTCTAAGACAGGTATGTACTGATTTTTATTAAACTTCAGTCACCTCTGCACCTTTGGCTTTTCCTTTCTCTTCCTAACTTCGCTAACAGGAGGTTTATTCCCACAAGTAAGGATGAAATCCGTGGACTCGTCATATCGTAAAAGAAATACATTTATCAGGTAAGCATAAATTTCTTTTTTTCTGATAAGTCATTGCTTGTGCACTCAGTTTTCCAAGTGTCTGTTAACTAGGACATCTGAGAGATCACAGTTACACAGACGTATGGCATATACCATTGTGCCACACCACAATGAGGTGTCTTTATCTAATAAGTGCTACATAATGGTATGTTTTCTTAAAGGTGTGTACACAGATGGATTGAAGTTGCGGGTCCCATGTATAAGAATCAGTAAAGGGGCAGATCCCTTGGGTAAAACAGGCAAAAAAATCAGCTTCCCTAGGTGAGTTGTTTGTGACTTTGTTTTGTTTCCTCTCAATTTCCTTTTCAAAGTTTTAGAGCTTTAGGTCATATAGATAATAAAGTTAATTAATTCTGGATTGTGGTAGTTGTTTCCATATGAAGGGTCCAATTATGAAACAGATGTCTATGAGTAGGTTTGTTGACTTCTGCTTTACACCAAAAGGCGAGGGAACCCTTTTAATATTAGTGTCCTCCAGAACCAAATGACCTTCATCAATTCTCATTCCCCACTAAATGTCCATCACTCTTTTCATAATTGTCTACCCTTTCTCATTTATTTGTTCTCCATTCTCAATATTATTCCCATCTCATTTCACCTTGTTTCATCCTCGTTCTCAACACATTTATGGGTCTTATAGAACCAACTAGTGGCCCTCTTTCAACCCCCCACATCTGAAAGTCCCCACACTGAGGCTAACTGTAGTGCTTTCAAGTGTATGTCTTTTTACAAAATCTCTGAGCTTTTGTGCAACGTTTGTACTTGACATTTGCATATTTAACTGGACAGTCTACTCCAAAAATTGTATGGTTTAAAAAGATAGATAACGCCTTTACTATCCATTCCCCAGCTTTGCACAATCAACATTGATATATTAATATACTTTTTATACTTTAAACCTATAAATTTCTGCCTGTTTCTAAGCCACTACAGGCCACCTCTTATCTCAGTGAATTTTGACAGTTAGTGCTAAGTTATGTGTGCCGTATAGCTACAATTGTGCTCACTCATGTGGAGTTATTTATGAGGCAGCAGAGATTGGCTAAATTGCAAGTCTGTCAAAAGAACTGAAATAAGGGGGCAGTCTGCAGAGGCTTAGATACAAGGTAATCACAGAGGTAAAAAGTATATTAATATAACTGTGTTGATTTTGCAAAACTGGGGAATGAGTAATAAAGGGATTATCTACCTTTTTAAACAATAACAATTTTGGAGTAGAATGTCCCTTTAATTTGTATGATTACTGCACAATAAGGTGTTTCACAAGATCAGTTTAATTTGCCTTTATACACATATGCATATATTTTCACATCATACTTTCTCACTCTCCAGCATTCTAGTTACCCTCCTACCCCAGAACAAAGTCTCCCCTTGGGACCTGGTGCAGGACAGAATGGAAGACCCTGACTTACCCTCTGTGGAGAGTCCGTGCGAACTTAAACAACCAGAACCATCTCCATTTTCCTCCAAGAGGACCATGTATGAAACAGAAGAGGTGGGACTATTTTTTGTGTGTGTATCCTTCTCTTGTATGTGTGAGTACAGTGTCCGGCCTTAAAGGGACAGGAAACCCCAACATTTTATTTCATGATTCAGATAGAACATACAATTTTAAACAACTTTCCAATTTTCTTCTGCTATCAAATTTGCTTCATTCTCTTGTTATCCTTTGCTGAAGGAACATCATTGCACTACTGGCAGCTAGCTGCACACATCTAGTAAGCCAATCACAAAAGACAAATATGTGCAGGCACCAATCAGCAGTTAGCTCCAAGGGATACCAAGAGAACAAAGCACATTTGAAAATAGAAGTGAATTTAAGAGTGTCTTCAAATAACATGCTCTATCAGAATCATGCAAGTTTAATTTTGACTTTCCTATCCCCTTAAGTGTCTGTATATTCATCTGTCTACCTGCTTAGCATATAACAGAACGGTAAGTCGGGTTCTGTAGACCTGGAAGTTCTTGGGAAGTACATCACTTCCTTGTTAGTGCATGTTGTGAAAGGTCACCACCAGATCTCCAATCTAATAGACGTAATAAACAGGAGCACTTACTTTTATTACTTCATGGGTCACACAGCAAGATTCAGGCATGATTAAGAGCGAGATGTAAGCGCTCTTGTCTATTTCGTCTGTGTACCATCATCAGGTGTTCTCCAAGTCATGTTTTTGTTTGTACTACAGATGGTGATCCCTGCTGATTCTGATGAGATGTCGGATTTCCAGCAAATGACCCTGGCTTCCTCTCAGTACACTCTGAAGGTGACACTACCGCGTGCTCACATCTTCCTTCCCAGTAAAGATGTTTATGAAAGTCTGTACAACAGGTAACTAGTTTCCCTCCCTCCTTGCTCTCTCTTGCGGTTTTGACTCCCTCCCTGAGTCTCCCGTCTCTTTTGTATTTGCACCCAGGTTATGTAATGATCTTCTGATGTGGGAATCAGCATCTGCGACAGGAAGCCCTGTTACAAACTCTCCAATCCCACCTGAGATGCTAACCAATTCTACCTACCATCAAGATACCTTCCGCATGTGCAAATCTGCATTCCGATTGGGTGAGTGCTGTAACGGGGTAGTCCTTTATCCCGCGGCAACATCTGAAGCTCTAATTTTGCATTGCCACAAAATTCTTACGAAGTTGATGAATTGTAACTGAGACTGTAACAGCAAACCTATTCATTAACACACATAATTAATATAATTAATGTGTCCCCATAAGTATAAATTGCCATTTTCTTATAGCAACTTTAAAAAGTCATTAAACGTCACATTTTTTGTTTGTTTCAGACAGAGCATACAGTTTTTATCAAATTTTAAATTTACTTCTATTATCAATTTTGCTTCATTCTCTTGGTATTCTTTATTGAAGGAGCAGCAACGCACGACTGGTAGCTAGCTAAACACATAGATAAGCCAAAAGCAAGACTCATGTGCAGCCACCAATCAATAGCTTCATCAAAGGATAACGAGGATGAAGCCAATTAGATAATAGAAGTAAATTGGAAAGTTGTTTCAAGTTATATGCTCTAACTGACCATTTTGGGGTTTCATGTCCCTTTAAAGTGATAGTAAAGTGATGACATATTTGTAAACAATGAATCTGCATTCTTATTCCTATTCACTGTTTAAATTGGAGAAGTATTTAAGTCTTTCCCTTGGGTGAGCACATTAGCCGCAACGTATAGAGCAGGTTGGACCACTCTATATGTCACTATACTACATAAAAAGCAATAGGGAGGGGGCGGGGAGACAATAAATAGGGAGAGGTCGGAGAGACAATGAATAGGGTGGGGGCAGAGAAACAATGAGTAGGGAGGGGGCAGAGAGATGATCAGCAGGGAGAGAGGGGGCGGAGAGACAATGAATAGGGAGGGGGCGGAGAGACAAGGAGTAGGGCGGGGCGGAGAAACGAAGTATGGAGGGGGCAGAGAGACAAGAAGTAGGGAGTGGGCGGAGACACAATGAGAAGGGAGGGGGCGGAGATACAGTGAATAGGGAGGGGGGCGGAGAGACAATGAGTAGGGAGGGGCGGAGATGCAGTGAGTAGGGAGGGGCGGAGAGACAATGAGTAGGGAGTGGGCGGAGAGACAATGAGTAGGGAGTGGGCGGAGAGACAATGAGTAGGGAGGGGCGGAGAGACGATGAGTAGGGAGGGGCGGAGAGACGATGAGTAGGGAGGAGCAGAGAAACGATGAGTAGGGAGGGGTGGAGAGACGATGAGTAGGTAGGGGGCGGAGGGACGATGAGTAGGAAGGAGGCGTGGAGACGATGAGTAGGGAGGGGACGGTGAGACGATGAAAAGGGAGGGGCAAAGAATGAGTAGGAAGGGGCGGAGAGTCAGTGAATAGGGAGGGGGCAGAGAGTCAATGAATAGGGAGGGGGCAGAGAGTCAATGAATAGGGAGGGGATGGTGAGACCATGAATAGGGAGGGGGCGGTGAGACCATGAATAGGGAAGGGGCGGTGAGACCATGAATAGGGAGGGGGCGGTGAGACCATGAATAGGGAGGGGCAGGAACAATAAATAGGGAGGGGACGGAGAGAGAATGAAACAACAGTATTGCTATATAAGTGGGCCACAAAGATTAAAGATGCTGATTTTAAAAAAGTTTTAATTTGCCATCAAGGTACATTTATTTCTTTTACGAGATATGACGAGTCCATGAATTTCATACTTACTTATGGGATATCGCCTCCTGGTCAGCAGGAGGAGGCAAAGAGCACCACAGCAGAGCTGTATATATAGCTCCTCCCTTCCCTCCCACTCAGTCATTCTCTTTGCCTGTGTTAGTGATAGGAAGAGGTAAAGTGAGGTGTTAGTTTAGATTCTTCAATCAAGAGTTTTTTATTTTTAAATGGTGCCAAAGTGTACTATTTCTCTTGTTAAGTGTATTCAGTCCACGGGTCATCCATTACTTATGGGATATATTCCCTTCCCAACAGGAAGTTGCAAGAGGATCACCCAAAGCAGAGCTGCTATATAGCTCCTCCCCTCACATGTCATATCCAGTCATTCTCTTGCAACCCTCAACATAGATGGAGGTCGTGAGAGGAGTGTGGTGTTTTATACTTAATTATTTCTTCAGTCAAAAGTTTGTTATTTTTAAATGGCACCGGAGTGTGCTGTTTTTTTCTCAGGCAGTATTTGGAAGAAGAATCTGCCTGCGTTTTCTATGATCTTAGCAGAAGTAACTAAGATCCACTGGCTGTTCTCGCACATTCTGAGGAGTGGGGTAACTTCAGAAAGGGAATAGCGTGCGGGGTCTCCTGCAAATAAGGTATGTGCAGTAAAATATTTTTCTAAGGAATGGAATTGACTAAGAAAATACTGCTGATACCGATGTAATGTAAGTAAAGCCTTAAATGCAGTGAAAGCGACTGGTATCAGGCTGATTAATGTATATGCAGTAAAGTAATTTTCTAAGGAATGGAATTTGACTAAGAAAATGCTGCTAATACTGAAGTAATGTAATAAGCCTTAAATACAGTAGAAGGACTGGTATCAGGCTTATCAATAGAGATACATACTCTTTAAAAAAGGATGTTTAAAACGTTTGCTGGCATGTTTAATCGTTTTTGTGAGGTACATTGGTGATAAAACTTATTGGGGCATGAATTTTTCCACATGGCTGACTAACTGAGGCTTCCCACTGTTGTAATAATGAGTGGGAGGGGCCTATTTTAGCGCTTTTTTGCGCAGTAAAAATTCAGACTCAGTCTTCCTGCTTCTTCCTGCATGACCCAGGACGTCTCTAGAGAGCTCAAGGGACTTCAGAAGTCATTTTGAGGGAGGTAATCAGTCACAGCAGACCTGTGACAGTGTGTTTGACTGTGTTTAAAAAACGTTTTTTTCTCTATTGATTATCCGGTTTGGGTATTAAGGGGTTAATCATCCATTTGCAAGTGGGTGCAATGCTCTGCTAACTTAATACATTTACTGTGAAAATTTGGTTGCTAGAACTGATTTGGTTCATTGTTATTTCAACTGTGACAGTTTTTTGTGTTTCTTAAAGGCGCAGTAGCGTTTTCTATATTGCTTGTAAATTTATTTTAAAGTGTTTTCCAAGCTTGCTAGTCTCATTGCTAGTCTGTTTAAACATGTCTGACACAGATGAATCTGTTTGTTCACTATGTTTGAAGGCCAGTGTGGAGCCCCATAGAAATATGTGTACTAAATGTATTGATTTCACTTTAAATAATAAAGGTCAGTCTTTATCTGTAAAGGAATTATCACCAGACAACGAGGGGGAAGTTATGCCGACTAACTCTCCTCACGTGTCAGTACCTTCGCCTCCCGCTCAGGAGGCGCGTGATATTGTGGCGCCAAGTACATCAGAGACGTCCATACAAATCACTTTACAAGACATGGCTACTATTATGAATAATACCCTGACAGAAGTATTATCTAAATTGCCAGAATTAAGAGGCAAGCGCGATTGCTCTGGGATAAGGACAGAGCGCGCTGGTGCTGTGAGAGCCATGTCCGATACTGCGTCACAGTTTGCAGAACATGAGGACGGAGAGCTTCATTCTGTGGGTGATGGATCTGATCCAGGGAAACCGGATTCAGAGATCTCTAATTTTAAATTTAAGCTTGAGAACCTCCGTGTATTGCTAGGGAAGGTTTTAGCGGCTCTGAATGACTGTAACACAGTTGCAATTCCAGAGAAATTATGTAGGCTGGATAGATACTATGCGGTGCCGGTGTGTACTGACGTTTTTCCTATACCTAAAAGGCTTACAGAAATTATTAGCAAGGAGTGGGATAGACCCGGTGTGCCCTTTTCCCCACCTCCTATATTTAGGAAAATGTTTCCAATAGACGCCACTACACGGGACTTATGGCAGACGGTCCCTAAGGTGGAGGGAGCAGTTTCTACTTTAGCCAAGCGTACCACTATCCCGGTGGAGGATAGTTGTGCTTTTTCGGATCCAATGGATAAAAAATTAGAAGGTTACCTTAAGAAAATGTTTGTTCAACAAGGTTTTATCTTACAGCCCCTTGCATGCATTGCGCCTGTCACTGCTGCTGCGGTATTCTGGTTTGAGTCTCTAGAAGAGGCCATTCACACAGCTCCATTGGATGAAATTATGGACAAGCTTAAAGCACGTAAGCTAGCTAATGCATTTGTTTCTGATGCCATTGTACATTTAACTAAACTAACGGCTAAGAACTCCGGATTCGCCATCCAGGTGCGCAGAGCGCTATGGCTTAAATCCTGGTCAGCTGACGTGACTTCTAAATCTAAATTGCTTAATATTCCTTTCAAGGGGCAAACCTTATTCGGGCCCGGCTTGAAAGAAATTATCTCTGACATTACTGGAGGTAAGGGTCATACTCTTCCTCAGGACAGGGCCAAATCAAAGGCCAAACAGTCTAATTTTCATGCCTTTCGAAACTTCAAGGCAGGAGCAGCATCAACTTCCTCCGCTCCAAAACAGGAAGGAACTGTTGCTCGTTACAGACAGGCCTGGAAAACTAACCAGTCCTGGAACAAGGGCAATCAGGCCAGAAAACCTACTACTGCCCCTAAGACAGCATGAAGGGATGGCCCCCTATCCGGAAACGGATCTAGTGGGGGGCAGACTTTCTCTCTTCGCCCAGGAGTGGGCAAGAGATGTCCAGGATCCCTGGGCGTTGGAGATCATATCTCAGGGATATCTTCTGGACTTCAAAGCTTCTCCTCCACAAGGGAGATTTCATCTTTCAAGGTTATCAGCAAACCAAATAAAGAAAGAGGCATTTCTACGCTGTGTACAAGACCTCCTAGTAATGGGGGTGATCCACCCAGTTCCGCGGACGGAACAAGGGCAAGGATTTTACTCAAATCTGTTTGTAGTTCCCAAGAAAGAGGGAACCTTCAGACCAATCTTGGACTTAAAGATCTTAAACAAATTCCTAAGAGTTCCATCATTCAAAATGGAAACTATTCAAACCATCCTACCCATGATCCAAGAGGGTCAGTACATGACCACAGTGGACTTAAAGGATGCCTACCTTCACATACCGATTCACAAAGATCATTATCGGTACCTAAGATTTGCCTTTCTAGACATACATTACCAGTTTGTAGCTCTTCCCTTCGGGTTAGCTACGGCCCCGAGAATTTTTACAAAGGTTCTTGGCTCACTTCTGGCGGTTCTAAGACCGCGAGGCATAGCGGTGGCTCCGTATCTAGACGACATTCTGATACAAGCGTCAAATTTTCAAATTGCCAAGTCTCATACAGAGATAGTTCTGGCATTTCTGAGGTCGCATGGGTGGAAGGTGAACGGGGAAAAGAGTTCTCTATTACCACTCACAAGAGTCTCCTTCCTAGGGACTCTTATAGATTCTGTAGAGATGAAAATTTACCTGACGGAGTCCAGGTTATCAAAACTTCTAAATGCTTGCCGTGTCCTTCATTCCATTCCACGCCCGTCAGTGGCTCAGTGCATGGAAGTAATCGGCTTAATGGTAGCGGCAATGGACATAGTGCCATTTGCGCGCCTGCATCTCAGACCGCTGCAATTATGCATGCTAAGTCAGTGGAATGGGGATTACTCAGATTTGTCCCCTCTACTAAATCTGGATCAAGAGACCAGAGATTCTCTTCTCTGGTGGCTTTCTCGGGTCCATCTGTCCAAGGGTATGACCTTTCGCACGCCAGATTGGACGATTGTAACAACAGATGCCAGCCTTCTAGGTTGGGGCGCAGTCTGGAACTCCCTGAAGGCTCAGGGATCGTGGACTCAGGAGGAGAAACTCCTCCCAATAAATATTCTGGAGTTAAGAGCAATATTCAATGCTCTTCTAGCTTGGCCTCAGTTAGCAACACTGAGGTTCATCAGATTTCAGTCGGACAACATCACGACTGTGGCTTACATCAACCACCAAGGGGGAACCAGGAGTTCCCTAGCAATGTTAGAAGTCTCAAGGATAATTCGCTGGGCAGAGTCTCACTCTTGCCACCTGTCAGCGATTTACATCCCAGGCGTGGAGAACTGGGAGGCGGACTTTCTAAGTCGCCAGACTTTTCATCCGGGGGAGTGGAACTTCATCCGGAGGTGTTCGTTCAGCTGGTTCATCGTTGGGGCAAACCAGAATTGGATCTCATGGCGTCTCGCCAGAACGCCAAGCTTCCTCGTTACGGATCCAGGTCCAGGGACCCGGGAGCGGCGCTGATAGATGCTCTAGCAGCCCCTTGGGTTTTCAACATGGCTTATGTGTTTCCACCGTTTCCGCTGCTGCCTCGACTGATTGCCAAGATCAAACAGGAGAGAGCATCGGTGATTCTGATAGCGCCTGCGTGGCCATGCAGGACCTGGTATGCAGACCTAGTGGACATGTCGTCCTGTCCACCATGGTCTCTGCCTCTGAGGCAGGACCTTCTAATACAAGGTCCTTTCAACCATCCAAATCTAATTTCTCTGAGGCTGACTGCATGGAGATTGAACGCTTGATCCTATCAAAGCGTGGCTTCTCGGAGTCAGTTATTGATACCTTAATACAGGCACGGAAGCCTGTTACCAGAAAAATTTACCATAAGATATGGCATAAATATTTATATTGGTGCGAATCCAAGAGTTACTCATGGAGTAAGGTTAGGATTCCTAGGATATTGTCCTTTCTACAAGAGGGTTTAGAAAAGGGCTTATCTGCTAGTTCGTTAAAGGGACAGATTTCTGCTCTGTCTATTCTTTTACACAAACGTCTGGCAGAAGTTCCAGACGTCCAGGCTTTTTGTCAGGCTTTGGCTAGGATTAAGCCTGTGTTTAAGACTGTTGCTCCGCCGTGGAGCTTAAACTTGGTTCTTAAAGTTCTTCAAGGTGTTCCGTTTGAACCCCTTCATTCCATTGATATTAAGCTTTTATCTTGGAAAGTTCTGTTTTTGATGGCTATTTCCTCGGCTCGAAGAGTCTCTGAGTTATCTGCCTTACATTGTGATTCTCCTTATCTGATTTTCCATTCAGACAAGGTAGTTCTGCGTACTAAACCTGGGTTTTTACCTAAGGTAGTTTCTAACAGGAATATCAATCAGGAGATTGTTGTTCCATCATTATGTCCTAATCCTTCTTCAAAGAAGGAACGACTTTTGCATAATCTGGACGTAGTCCGTGCCCTGAAGTTCTATTTACAGGCAACTAAAGATTTTCGTCAAACTTCTTCCCTGTTTGTCGTTTACTCTGGACAGAGGAGAGGTCAAAAAGCTTCGGCAACCTCTCTCTCCTTTTGGCTTCGTAGCATAATACGTTTAGCCTATGAGACTGCTGGACAGCAGCCCCCTGAAAGAATTACAGCTCATTCCACTAGAGCTGTGGCTTCCACCTGGGCCTTTAAGAATGAGGCCTCTGTTGAACAGATTTGCAAGGCTGCGACTTGGTCTTCGCTTCACACCTTTTCAAAATTTTACAAATTTGACAATTTTGCTTCTTCGGAAGCTGTTTTTGGGAGAAAGGTTCTACAGGCAGTGGTTCCTTCCGTTTAAGTTCCTGCCTTGTCCCTCCCATCATCCGTGTACTTTAGCTTTGGTATTGGTATCCCATAAGTAATGGATGACCCGTGGACTGAATACACTTAACAAGAGAAAACATAATTTATGCTTACCTGATAAATTTATTTCTCTTGTAGTGTATTCAGTCCACGGCCCGCCCTGTCTTTTTTAAGGCAGATCTAAATTTTAATTAAAACTCCAGTCACCACTGCACCCTATGGTTTCTCCTTTCTTGTCTTGTTTCGGTCGAATGACTGGATATGACATGTGAGGGGAGGAGCTATATAGCAGCTCTGCTTTGGGTGATCCTCTTGCAACTTCCTGTTGGGAAGGGAATATATCCCATAAGTAATGGATGACCCGTGGACTGAATACACTACAAGAGAAATAAATTTATCAGGTAAGCATAAATTATGTTTTTACTACAGAGCAGCCTCTGGATTTATAGACTTAAGGCTATGGGAAATGGGGGGGGGGTCTTAGACCCTCTGCGCCTCGCATACTTGTGCTGCTATTCTGTGATGGTCTTAGATAATTTTAACTAAGGCCCTTCTATCTTCACAGGACCTCAGGAGGAAGAGTGGACCTTTTGACACTGTGAGTTTCTCATGCTGTTCCTCAGCATGGAGGTAAGTGCAGTCTTTTTTTCTGGGGCTCTGCACTGAAAAAAGGAAGAGTTGCATATCTCAGAACTGACTGTGCTTTAACTTTTTATGTCAGGGGCTATGGATTAAGGCTTCCTTTCGCCAGTATGCCGATCCTCATTAGTGTAAGAAAAAGGAATAAGAACCGACATAGAGCTTATGTTATCCAGACACTCTAGCATGACTGAAATTAGCCTAGAAGCTGGGATTCTCTTTTTAATGTATTGGGGAATTCATGGAGAAGGGCTGACGCTGGGAGAGTACCGGAGTTGGTAGGAGGTTAGTTCCTAATGGACTCCGGTGTTTTTGGCCTGTATTGGGTGTTTTCATGTTTTCCCGGGTTCTGCCGCCCACTAAGGGCGGGGCATTGTATTCGCACGCTTTAGTGCAGTTGTTGCTGATAGTGTTCCGGCTGCCATTACGGCTCCTAAGTACGCTTGTTCCTGCTAATCGCACACACGATCTTAGGCACGCCGGGTCAGTGGAGGCAGGTAGGAGCCGCAGCAGAGTTATTTTTCTGTTTTTTCTGTTGTGACAGTGTCCTCCTGCACGGAGTGTGGAATATCACTTACAACCATATTTCTGCTTATGTGATTTCAAGTAACAGTTACTTTAAAGAAACAGTGCACACTTTGTTTTGTTTTTTTTAGGTATATATTGGGGGCTGATATAAATATTTTTTTCTGCCACTCGACCAAGTTAGCTAGTTTTTCTACTTCTGTTATCATGGATGATCTAGAACAAAGTACCTGTCCTATGTGTTTAGATGCCATTGTGGAACCTCCCGTTACGCTTTGTCCCTCATGTACTGAGAGGGCCTTACAGTGTAAAGAGCAGATTTTCTTTAATAAAAATATGTCTAAAGAATGTTCTCAACCTGATGAGATTCAGGGTATGCCGCAACTTTCTCCCCAAGCGTCACAGCCAAACGTCAGCTCAGGCGACGCCGTGCTCTTCGGCGGCATCTGCCTCGTTTACTCTGCAGGATATGGCTGCAGTTATGTCATCCACTCTTATAGAAGTTTTATCTAAGTTGCCAGTGCTGCAAGGCAAACGTAGTAGGAAAGAGGCCCATATGGTCCCTGTGACTTCTGATGCTTTGATGGCGATCTCCAATGTACCCTCCCAGGCTTCTGAATTGGGGGGTATGGAGGCTTTGTCTGAGGGGGAACTGTCTGATTCAGGAAGTGCTTTACCCCAGACAGATTTGGACCTGATGTCCTTCGGATTTAAACTTGAACACCTCCGTCTGTTACTACGAGAGGTCCTGGTAACTCTGGACCACTGTGATTATATTGTAGTCCCGCCAGAGAAATTGAGTAAGATGGACAGATATTTGGAGGTCCCTTCTTATTCTGACGTTTTTCCGGTTCCTAAGAGAATTTTGGAAATTATTGCTAGGGAATGGGAAAGACCGGGTATACCATTCTCCCCTTCTCCTATTTTTAAAAAGATGTACCCTATAGCTGACACCATTTGGGACTCTTGGCAGACGGTCCCTAAGATGGAGGGAGCTATCTCTACCCGGGCTAAGCGTACGACTATCCCTATTGAGGACAGTTGTGCCTTCAAAGACCCCATGGATAAGAAGTTGGAGGGTCTTCTCAAGAAGCTATATGTTCATCAAGGGTCTCTATTGCAACCGATGGCCTGCATTGTAACAGTCACAACTGCGGCTGCCTTTTGGTTTGATGCCCTAGAGGAGTCTCTCAGGACTGAGAACTCTTTGGAGGAGATTCAGGATAGAATTAAGGCTCTTAAATTGGCTAATTCTTTTATTACGGATGCCGCCTTTCAGATCACCAAGTTGGCGGCTAAGAATTCATGATTTTCCATCTTGGCTCGAAGAGCTTTATGGTTAAAATCTTGGTCTGGGGATGTGTCCTCAAAGTCCAAGCTCTTAGCTATCCCTTTCAAGGGAAAGACCCTATTCGGGCCTGATTTGAAAGAGATCATTTCTGACATTACGGGAGGTAAGGGTCACCTACTCCCTCAAGATAAGACATCTAAGCAGAGGGGACGACAGAGTAATTTTCGCTCCTTTCGAAATTTCAAAGGTGTCCCCTCTTCCTCTTCTGCTAAACAGGAAGGGAATTATGCACAAGCCAAGTCCACCTGGAGACCCAACCAGGCTTGGAACAAGGGTAAACAACCCAAGAAACCCGCTACTGCTACCAAAACAGCATGAAGGGGCGGCCCCCAATCTGGGACCGGATCTAGTAGTGGGCAGACTTTCTCTCTTTGTCCAGGCTTGGATGAGAGACGTTCAGGATCCCTGGACATTAGAAATCGTGTCTCAAGGGTATCAGTTGGAGTTCAAAAATTCCTTCCCAAGGGGAAGGTTTCTTCTTTCACGATTGTCTGTAGACCAGATAAAAAGAGAGGCGTTCTTACGTTGTGTAAAAGACCTCTCCACTATGAGAATAATTTTTCCCATTCCAAAACAGGGGCAGGGGTTTTACTCAAATCTTTTTGTGGTTCCCAAAAAAGAGGGAACGTTCCGACCCATTTTAGATCTCAAGAGTCTAAACAAGTTTTTCAGAGTTCCATCCTTCAAGATGGAGACTATTCGGACAATTCTTCCATTGATCCAGGAGGGTCAATATATGACTACCGTGGATTTAAAGGATGCATATCTTCATATTCCTATCCACAGAGATCATCACAAGTTCCTAAGGTTTGCTTTTCTGGACAAACATTTTCAGTTCATGGCCCTTCTTTTCGGGCTGGCCATGGCACCCAGGATCTTCACGAAGGTTCTAGGGTCTCTGCTGGTGGTTCTCAGGCCGCGGGGCATTGCAGTTGCGCCTTATCTGGATGATATTCTGATCCAGGCGTCATCTTATCAGCTGACACGGTCTCATACCGACATTGTTCTATCCTTTCTAAGGACTCACGGGTGGAAGGTGAATCTAGAAAAGAGTTCACTAATTCCACAGACAAGGGTTCCTTTCCTGGGAACTCTGATAGACTCTATATCCATGAAAATCTTTTTGACAGAAGTCATAAAGTTAAAGATTCTGAATACATGCCGATCCCTTCAGTCCAATCCTCAGTCCAATCCATCAGTGGCTCAGTGCATGGAGGTAATTGGATTGATGGTGGCAGCAATGGACATCATTCAGTTTGCTCGTTTTCATCTCAGACCTCTACAACTGAGCATGCTCGGACAGTGGAATGGATATTATGCAAATTTGTCTCCTCAGATCTGGATCAGGAGACAAGGGACTCTCTTCTTTGGTGGTTGTCGCCGGATCATCTGTCCCAAGGGACCTGTTTCCGCAGACCCTCATGGGTGATAGTGACAACAGACGCCAGCCTACTAGGATGTGGTGCAGTCTGGAATTCCCTGAAGGCTCAGGGTGTGTGGAATCGGTCGGAGTCTCTACTTTCCATCAATATTCTGGAGTTGAGAGCAATATTCAATGCGCTTCAGGCGTGGCCTCAGTTGGCTTCGGCCAAATTCATCCGATTTCAGTCGGACAACATCACGACTGTGGCTTACATCAATCATCAGGGAGGAACAAGGAGTTCCTTAGTGATGACAGAAGTATTCAAGATAATTTTGTGGGCGGAGGCTCACTCTTGTTATCTATCAGCATACATCCCAGGAGTAGACAACTGGGAAGCGGATTTTTTGAGCAGACAGACGTTTCATCTGGGGGAATGGGAACTCCATCCGGAGGTCTTTGCCATCCTGATTCTGAGATGGGGCAGGCCGGAGCTGGATCTTATGGCATCTCGTCAGAATGCCAAGCTCCCGAGATACGGATCCAGGTCCAGGGATCCTCAGGCCGAACTGATAGATGCCTTGGCAGTGCCTTGGTCGTTCAACCTAGCTTATGTGTTTCCACCGTTTGCTCTCCTTCCCCGGGTGATTGCTCGGATCAAACAGGAGAGGGCTTCAGTGATTCTCATCGCTCCTGCGTGGCCTCGCAGGACTTGGTATGCCGATCTGGTGGACATGTCCTCTCTGCCACTGTGGAAGCTTCCATTGAGGCAGGACCTTCTCATTCAGGGACCCTTCCATCATCCGAATCTAATTTCTCTGCAGCTGACTGCTTGGAGATTGAACGCTTAATTTTATCTAAGCGAGGGTTCTCTGATTCGGTCATTGATACCTTGATTCAGGCACGCAAGCCTGTTACTAGAATGATTTACCATAAGATATGGCGTAAATATCTTTATTGGTGCGAATCCAAGGGTTACTCATGGAGTAAGATCAGGATTCCTAGGATTTTGTCCTTTCTTCAAGAAGGATTGGAGAAAGGGTTATCATCAAGTTCCTTAAAAGGACAGATTCCTGCTTTATCTATTTTGTTACACAAACGTCTGGCAGATATTCTGGATGTTCAATCTTTTTGTCAGGCTCTGACTAGGTTCAGGCCTGTGTTTGGACCTATTGCTCCTCCTTGGAGTTTGAATTTAGTTCTTAAGGT
The DNA here is from genome assembly GCF_027579735.1 of Bombina bombina. NCBI lineage: Eukaryota > Metazoa > Chordata > Amphibia > Anura > Bombinatoridae > Bombina > Bombina bombina. The sequence goes on along the minus strand of NC_069505.1, from coordinate 57,001,294 downwards.
TCTTCAAGGGGTTCCGTTTGAACCTATGCATTCCATAGATATTAAGTTATTATCTTGGAAGGTTTTAATTTTGGTTGCTATTTCTTCTGCTCGCAGAGTTTCTGAGCTTTCAGCATTACAATGTGATTCTCCTTACCTTATTTTTCATTCCGATAAGGTAGTGTTGCGTACCAAACCTGGTTTTCTTCCTAAGGTTGTTTCCAACAAAAATATTAATCAGGAAATTATTGTTCCTTCATTGTGTCCTAATCCTTCTTCTAAGAAGGAGCGTCTGTTACATAACTTGGACGTTGTCCGTGCTCTGAAGTTTTACTTGCAGGCGACTAAAGAATTTCGTCAATCATCTTCATTATTTGTTGTCTTTTCTGGGAAACGTAGGGGCCAGAAAGCTATGGCTACCTCTTTTTCTTTCTGGCTGAAGAGTATCATCTGTTTGGCATATGAGACTGCTGGACAGCAGCCTCCTGAAAGAATTACGGCTCATTCTACTAGGGCTGTGGCTTCCTCATGGGAATTTAAAAACGATGCTTCTGTTGAACAGATTTGCAAGGCTGCAACTTGGTCGTCTCTTCACACTTTTTCCAAATTTTACAAATTTGACACTTTTGCCTCGTCCGAGGCTGTTTTTGGGAGAAAGGTTCTTCAAGCAGTGGTGCCTTCCGTTTAGGTTCCTGTCTTGTCCCTCCCTTTCATCCGTGTCCTATAGCTTTGGTATTGTATCCCATAAGTAAGGATGAAATCCGTGGACTCGTCATATCTTGTAAAAGAAAAGGAAATTTATGCTTACCTGATAAATTTATTTCTTTTACGATATGACGAGTCCACGGCCCACCCTGTCAATTTTTAAGACAGGTCTTTGTTTTTGTTAAACTTCAGTCACCTCTGCACCTTGGCTTTTCCTTTCTCTTCCTAACTTCGGTTGAATGACTGGAGTGGGAGGGAAGGGAGGAGCTATATATACAGCTCTGCTGTGGTGCTCTTTGCCTCCTCCTGCTGACCAGGAGGCGATATCCCATAAGTAAGGATGAAATCCGTGGACTCGTCATATCGTAAAAGAAATAAATTTCCTTTTTTTTATCTGCTTATCATATAAGTGTAATTAAGTGCTTTATCTCTTTACAAAATAAATATTTTACAATCATTTAACACTGTTATTAGTACAATTGTTTTTTTAAATCGGAAGCCATTGAGGGATACACCCCTTTAGAAACCTGCAGAAATGCCCTCTGTGGTAGATGCAAAATAAGATTGTGCTCTGAGCTAACTAGTCGCTGTAGAATGTTGCTACCATACTTAACATGACACGGTAGCTACAAATGTTCTGCCATTGGTGTGACGGATCAGCATTTAAACATGAGCATTAGAATCAAGTACCTCTCAAACAATAACCATATTAAATAAATATTCGCAGTAAGCACCAATCTGCACAGCAAGTCATAGAAAACTCACAGGTATAAAGATACAAACTTAACCCTCATCAGGGTTTAAACATCTCTATTCTCACCCAGAGTAAACATATTGCAGCAATAAATACCATTATGTAATGACGGGGGGGAAGGGGTGGGAATGGGAAGAGAAATGGGGAGAGAAGGGTATCCGCCTTCAACCAATCTAGGATAACCAGAAAGGTGCTAGTGTAATGTTACCATAAACTATATGGGGGCGGTATAGGTGCGAGAGGACCTGATTCTGTGAGACTTTATTTTCACTCAACAGTGATTCAATTAATTAAAAATTGTCTATTCAGAGCTCTGAATAGATTATATTGCCAGTCTATATCCTTTGGGATATGTTTGAAATGATTATATCCCTTTAAATGTATTTGTTAGTGCTCAGATCAGAGATGCCTCCATAACATAAGTGACATGTTACTATCAGCGGGTCTTTCATGCTGTTTCCGGATGCCTACATGTAAGGCATCCAGCAACAGTGCAGTAACAGTAACTGTGTAATACAATCACTGTGGCAGCCAATCACAGTGACTGTATACTTTAAAAGTAGCCTAGATACCAGCATGCTGCAATGCATGCTGGTATCAGGCACAGTGGCCAATCACTGGAGGCTTCAAGAGTTCAATGATGCTCAGAAAAGTGGCCCATGGTCACTTAAAATCTAAGCACATTTTAGCTTTAACCCTTTCCTGCCAGGGCTAAAGTGTCTACATCAGAACAACTGTTCCGATGTAGAAAAATTGAAATCACGCGATCGTGCACACGATCGCGAGATTTAAATTATTGGATCGGGTCTGGGGGGCGTCCCTATAACGCTAGCAACGCCCTCCAGACCGCGATCAAATCCAGGAAGCACAGAAGGCTTCAAGACAGCCGTTGGCTATGACGTTCTATTCCGTCATAACGGCTCTAAAACCCAGTTTAATTATGACGGAATAGAACGGCATTAAAAGGTTAAACCAATAATTCCATCTTTGTAGTATATGGCCTATATTTGCTATAAATTACCTGGAAACCTAGACATATGGGGTATTGTTAAAATCAGAACAACATAGTAAATTTTGCTGGAGGTATTTTTGTTTCGCTACACTAGTTATGTAGAAATAGTTTTTTTGTTATTTTATGTACCCATATACGGTATCATAAGAAAGTCCTGTTTGTCTGTTAGAATACGGTGTATAATATGTATTGGTGCGAGCGGATAATTAAGGTGAAACCAATAGTGAGCAAAATCGCCTGTGTCATTTAAGAACAAAAAAAACCTAGGTCCTTAAGGGGTTAAGCAATTTTTTCTATTTACCTCTATATTCAAATGTTCTTAATTCTCTTGGTATAGTTTTGTTTTTAAAGCATACTTCTGTAGGCTCAGGATCTGCAGCGCACTACTGGCAGCGATTTGGTGATTGGTGGCTACACATATGTCTCTTGTCAATGGCTCACCATATGTATTCAGCTAGTTTCCAGTATTTTATTGCTGCTCTGGAGTTGATGTTGAATTATGTGTTTAACCCCTTTGTAGTTGTTAATTATCTATATCTGCAGCCTGGTATTAACAATGAATGAGAGATACTGAACGGCCTTATTTCTCCTCCATTATATTTGGTGCTTAATAAATACAAGAAAAGATAATGTCTAATTATTTTTGAGATGGGTGAAAGCTCTCTAATACCTTCTCCTTTTTAAAAAAGAATCTTTGTTTTTTTTAAAGAGACAGCGAACGCCTTGAGATTTGTATATAACGTGTTTAGCTATGTGTTAATGAAACAACATTGCAATATATTTTCATTATTTATTTTGGCCCTTTTTATGTAGTTTTAGCTCTGACAATTGAGCAATTTCTAATTCTCAGAACTTGAAATGCACCTGCTGATTTCTTGAGGCTAACCCTGCTACATATATGTCCCTAATTGGCTTTAACAAATAACTGCAAAACAATGCCCTTTATACTAACTTTATGACACTAGCCTTGTTGTAGGCAGACTAAAGCTCTGATTGGCTCCCCCCAAATAAGGTAAATAGTGAGTGGAGTTTGGCTATTGAACAACAATTGCAGGAAAAAGGATGTTAATTTGTTTTAAAAACGTTAAGACTTGGCTGATATGTTCTATAGCAATACAAAATAAATATTTTGTAATTACAACAGGTTTTCTGTCCCTTTAATGCACTTGTAATAATTATTTCACGCTAGTTTTAAAGCTTTCCATCTCAATATTTAACCAGAGTGCCTTTAAAGGGACACAAAACCCCTCTAAAAAATAGTTTTTTGATCGGATGCTGCATACAATTTCAAACAACTTCTATTATCAAATCTGCTTTGTTCTTTTGGCATCCTTTGTTGATGACTAATCCTAGGTGGGCTCAGTAGCTGTGAGCTAGCTGCTGATTGGTTATGCCATTGCTGCTCCTAACCCTACCTAGGGTTTACCCTTTAACAAAGGATACCAAGAGAACAAAACAAATTAGATAAAAGGGGTCAATTGGACAGTTGTTTACATTTGCAAAATCTGTCTGAATGAAGAAACATTTTTTACTGTCCTTTTAAGCCTGGTATTTGCTGACTTTATGCTTGAAGCAGACAACTCCAGACTTTTACTTCAGTTTTTCACATAATTTTCCTTGTTCTTATTTTTCTCTTTTTCTCTCCGTTAACTCATTTTCCACTACTGCCACTCATTACCTCTCATGTCCCCTCGCGCACCTATCAATCCCCTGACATCTCATTGGTTTCCTACATTCCTGCCAGACTCCGATTCCGAGGATGAAGACTCCCATTTCTACTCTGTGGATGAGTTAGCAAGAGCCAGGAAGAGCTCTCAAGAAGGCCACAGTTTCTTCTCTGCATCTATCACCATTCTGAAGGGACGAGTCACTGCGTGGACTGAGACAAAGGTCATTACCAGTACTTTGTTGTTTACTTTTCCCGCTGATGTTTCCTTCTTTGTTCTTCTCTTTACCCTGAAGCGTTCCCTCTTTTTTTCCCATTCAGTGTGAAGGGGGTAAGCGATTGGATGGTCACCATGGTGAAGTAGTTCTAGATGTGGAGAATGGTCAGATCTTCAGTGTATCTAAATACAGAGGAAAAGGAGACCTCAGTTACTTGTGTATAGAGTCTGACAGCGTATCCCTCAGTCACAAAGGTAATAATGTCCCCAAATAACCAATTACTGTGTCACCATTAGAGGTGGCCAATGCAGATGGTTGTTTTGTATATGTCACTGGGAGAAATGACAACCTAGTAACTTAATGATGTGTAAATATCACTGTGTTGTCATCTATATATCTCTTTGTAAGAATCTGGCTCCCTTATACAGACATTCTTATGGAAAAATGTAATGTTCTATTATTTCCCTTTCAAATTAAGTGCTTGAACAATTGTAACTCTTTGCAGGGATAATTACATATTCGTGTTAGCCAAGGCCTAATTTTAAGGTACCTGAGGCTCCCTGGCACCTGGGTTTGTTGAGCCCTGGTGTAGTTTAAAAACTGAACACAAAACCGCATACCTGTATATTTTTGTGACTTCATAAAATGCCCTCTCATTACACCTGCATTTTTAACCATTTATCCTTAAACAAGTATAACCTGCAACCTAGTCTATTTTATCATTCAGTTCCAAAGAAAGCAAATCATTATTGATATATGCTGCTTAAAGTGACAGTGTACACTAATATTTTCTCCACTTTAATATTTTCCCAGTTATCCATTTTACCTACTGGAGTGTATTATATTGTTTACAAATAGCTCCTTCACCTTAATTGGCTCATTTGAAATAGCTGATTTTGTCTATTGTATCCCCACCAATACAGAACATTTCTGAATTTAAGTTCTGGTTACACAAAAAATATGTAAACAAGAAGATTTAGCTAAAATAATGCTCCCAGTTTGTGTCTGTGACAGAGTGGTACTAAAGTGATAATTTTCCATTGTTCTCTCACGATGATCTAAACCTCGCAGTTTCAGACATGGTTTTTCTCGCTGACCCTAGCAGGGGCTGCCTTGTTGGAATTATTGTAAAAAAGGGTCAGTCCCTGCGAGTAGCGAGATGTCTCCTATGGAAAGTAATGGAGCTCTCTTCGTACCATGGAGCGAATTTAGCAGTGAGCAAGGGGCGCACTTTCTGCATATAGCATCTTACAATTACCTGTATTTTCGTATGCATGTGTTTGACTATTAGGGTTATAAGTATTTTCGGTGTTTTGAGAAAAGCTCACCATCTTTTAGTTGGCGAGAAAAAACTGTGATTTGTAGTGCGAAAATCAGAATTACGCTGGTATTATAAATACAAATTTGCTTTTTGCACATCCCGTGTATTTAAATGACGATTTATGCTGTGCATATTTAATACAATTTATTCCTGAGTAATTTACGTACACATTTTACGTTTTTGATCAATTAAGATTTTTGGTGGAAAATTTTGTTACAATTTTTGATGCACCATAACAATACAATTTTTTCCTGCGCATTTTTGAGCGAATGGTTGTTATTTGTTTAGTAAGCTTTTTAAAGCACAAATTTTATTGTGCACATAACATACGAAAATGCAGTATATGCCCCTTAGCGAGACGCTCTGTTTTCAGGGTAATAAGTGGCTTTAGATCATTCCGCCAGGGAAATAGAATTACTGGCAGCATTCGTTAATATTCTCACCAGCCCAGAGAGCTTTAGATTATCGAACCCTAAGTATTGGAATTAAGTAAACAGTAAAAAAAAAGATAAGGAGGACAGATAAGATTATGAGGTATGTTTTCCCTGCTAGCTCAACCCATTTAATGGGGTTGTAGTTTCAGTTAGCAGTAACAGTTATTTTTTTTTTTTTTTGAATATCTTTATTAATTCCAGCAACAACAGAGAAAAAAAAGTAAATACATGTCAAGTTGTATTTCATTGTGCCATGCAAGGCCTTCATACATATACAAAAACAGAAATATAAAGAATAACAATAGTGAGTGATACCAAGCAAACATAACAAGACAAGTAAATACTAATACCTGACTTTTAGAATCTGATCAATTATATCGCTGGAAATTTTATAAATATTTAAACCACTAATGAACCGGGGGAAAGAAGAAAGGAAAAGAAAAGAAGAGAGAAAAAAAAAAAAAAATAATCTATACTATACACTTTCTCTCTCTCTCCCCCCTCCCACCCCCTCTGCCCACCCCCCACCTCTCTTACTAGCCCCACCTCTTCTCTTTCTCTACTTATTATTTCACAATTACAATTTCATAATGTTATCTCCCAGGGACCCGATATCCATGTTGACGGGAATACTTCTAATATAACCAATTCCAAGAAAGCTATAGAATTTAAGAAGGGTTGTAAAATACGTCTTTGAATCTGTAATGGGTAAGAAATAATTAGTGGAGACCAATCCAGAAGAAAGGCCCTGACCTTACGTTCAGCTATAAATTTAGTATGAAAGGATTCAAATAAAATTTGGAACTGGATTTCTTTAAGGAACCCTGTGATTCTAGGAGCTGTATGATCTTTCCAGCCTTTAGTGATTAACTGTCTCGCAATTATAATAATTGTGTTAAATATCTTTATCACCCTCTTAGGGCGTAACTCAGCATTAGTTAGAAAAACTACCTCATCAGCCGTGAATGGTGCCATATCTCTATAGATTTTACTATACCAGAATCTTATCTTTTGCCAATATTGTTGAATCTTTGGACAAGACCAAAACATATGGAGAATATCCGCCCTATCCATGGAACATCTTGGGCAGGCATAATTCTGAGAAGGATAGAATCTGGCCATTTTATCTGGGGAAAGATAATAATTATTGACTAATTTTAGGTGCGCTTCTTTCCATGATATGGAAACTTGTAATTTTTCTAACTCTGTGAAGCTTCGCTCAATCCTGTTCTCCTCTAATTCTGGCAAATATTTCTTCCAGAAGTTATGTAGTTTATCTACGCATAATTCACCCTGTCTAGCCAGAAGGATATCGTAGATCAATGATATCGAAGACTGACCCAGAGAGAATTGCCGGATAATATTTTTAATGTCCATCCAATCCCTTAGAAATTCAGAATTCCATTTTTGTGTAAATATATAATGCCGTAGTTGAAAATAAGCAAATAGATTCGAACAATGTAAATTAAACCTTTGAAATAATAATTCTGAGGGTAATAACTGATTATCATCAAATAACTGATAAACATAAGTCAGTCCAGCTTCGGCCCATAATCTAAACACTCTCTGATTTATGCCCGGAGTAAATTCAGGATTACCTACTATAGGGAGATATTCCGAAAAAAATGGGGAGATTTTTAATATTCGACAAATTTTTTGCCAAGCTATAATAACATTTTTAAGGGAAATTAGTTTACTAAGATTTGAAGGTAACTTTAGTACCGGGCAATGGAGAACAGCTTTCAATGAGAAAGGGGAGATCAGGAATGATTCTAGCTCTGTTGTCACGAACAGTTATTTCATATGCAAAATTATACCTAACGGTGCAAATCCCCATACATTTTACACTCTGCAACTGGTTTAGCAAATCATTGTAAACACATTAAGGAGAAACCAATTTTACTGTATACTGTAAATTTAATGTGTAGCTTTCAACCGTGTACTTCAGCTAGGCAGAGGGGCTAAGATTAAAGGGACACTGAACCCAATTTTTTTCTTTCGTGATTCAGATTGAGTATGACATTTTAAGCAACTTTCTAATTTACTCCTATTATCAAATTTTCTTCATTCTCTTGGTATCTTTATTTGAAATGCAAGAATGTAAGTTTAGATGCCAGCCCATTTTTGGTGAACAACCTAGTTTGTTCTTGCTGATTGGTGGATAAATTCATCCACCAATAAAAAAGTGCTGTCCAGAGTATGGAACAAAAAAAAGCTTTAATGCCTTCTTTTTCAAATAAAGATAGCAAGAGAAGGAAGAATAATTGATAATAGGAGTAAATTAGAAAGTTGCTTAAAATTGACTGCTCTATCTGAATCACAAAAAAAAAAATTTGGGTTCAGTGCCCCTTTAAGAAAAAGAAATCCACTTTGTGATCTTACTAAAAATATAGTGTAGGATGCTCACCAGACAATTCAACACCATTTTCATATTGTTTGGTGACTCAAGGCTGTTAAAGTAAATTCAAAATATTATATTTTACTGTACAGCGAATGTCACATATATAAAAGTGATCCTTATATTTGTTTATTTCAAATAGGTAAAAATATATCTGAAAAACTACTCATACCCAATTCTCTAAAGCTCTTATGGCTTGTGAGATTCTCTAAGAAACCTCACCAGTACTATAAAACCCCTGTTGTAAATTCTGTAAAGACAGTTTTTACCTTGAGAGCAGTGCGTCTCACCAAGGGGTTGTTCCTTGCTTTTAAGTATATGAAGCCGATGTATTACATTACAATAGGGCTCACAGAACATCATCATTTAAAAATTGTATAAAATGAACAAATTAAATATTGAATTAAAAATGTGCAGTAAAATAATTGTATGGTTTAATTTCAATAAACATTCTTCTGTAGAAAATTCTTATATATGAAAAAATGTAATTTCATATTGAAATTATTCAGGAAAAAAAATGATGTATGGTACATGGTAGAAATCGTAATAAAACTACACTGCACATTGATCTCACAAACTAAAAGGTGGGGAAATTGTGTCTAAATTGTGCCTTATAGGAAAACACCTGTTTGGTGATTGTAAGATTCACTGCTGAAAACGGTAATCTGGTTTGTACTGGCTGCTGGATTTCATTTTTAAATTGCACCCGCTGCTCCTTGCTAATTTTACTATACCCAGTGAAGTTTCTTTTTCCAGCAAACTCTATTATTTTCTATGGGAGACATCTCTCTGGGACAGCCCCTTTTTCTTTCACACAGGTGGTGAGAGTCCATGGTCCATTACTACTGTGAATAACTCTTCCTGACCACTAGGAGGAGGCTAAGATTCCCAAATTCCAAGAGCCCTATAAAACCTCTCCCACCTCTATGATTACTAGTCTTGTCTTTGCCGCAGCTGGAGGTAGGTGAAGAATGAAGGTGCTCCAGATGTTTTACTATGAGAGGGGTTCAAGACTGAGTTGAGGCCCATTTTCCTCTGAGTGCTGCTGTTTGATAAAGGGATGTTTTGGGAGAATTGGGTAGGGGCACAATTACACCTTATGGGACTTAGTCACAAGCCTGCCACAGGCGTCAACGGAGCATGTCCTTTGCCTCCTCCTGTTGGGACATCAGTATACTCCTATTCCATTTCCTCTGCTATGTTTCAGCACTGGTTTGGCTTTCTATGGCATTTCATTTATCTTCCAGTAGTTGGGCACCTGTGGGTAAGTACTTTTCTTTTTCAAGATACGATGAGTCCACGGATTTCATCCTTACTTATGGGATTACGCCTCCTGGTCAGCAGGAGGAGGCAAAGAGCACCACAGCAGAGCTGTATATATAGCTCCTCCCTTCCCTCCCACCCCAGTCATTCTCTTTGCCTGTGTTAGTGATAGGAAGAGGTAAAGTGAGGTGTTAGTTTAGATTCTTCAATCAAGAGTTTATTATTTTTAAAATGGTGCCAAAGTGTGCTATTTCTCCAACATAGGTGTGTCCGGTCCACGGCGTCATCCTTACTTGTGGGATATTCTCTTCCCCAACAGGAAATGGCAAAGAGCCCAGCAAAGCTGGTCACATGATCCCTCCTAGGCTCCGCCTACCCCAGTCATTCTCTTTGCCGTTGTACAGGCAACATCTCCACGGAGATGGCTTAGAGTTTTTTAGTGTTTAACTGTAGTTTTTATTATTCAATCAAGAGTTTGTTATTTTAAAATAGTGCTGGTATGTACTATTTACTCTGAAACAGAAAAGAGATGAAGATTTCTGTTTGTATGAGGAAAATGATTTTAGCAACCGTTACTAAAATCCATGGCTGTTCCACACAGGACTGTTGAGAGGAATTAACTTCAGTTGGGGGAACACTGAGCAGTCTTTTGCTGCTTGAGGTATGACACATTCTAACAAGACGATGTAATGCTGGAAGCTGTCATTTTCCCTATGGGATCCGGTAAGCCATTTTTATTCAGACAGTAAATAAGGGCTTCACAAGGGATTATTAAGACTGTAGACATTTTCTGGGCTAAATCGATCATATTTTCACATATTTAGCCTTGAGGAATCATTTAATCTGGGTATTTTTTGTAAAATAATATCGGCAGGCACTGTTTTTGACACCTTATTCTATAGGGGCTTTCCCTAATCTTAGTCAGAGCCTCATTTTCGCGCCGGTATGGCGCACTTGTTTTTGAGAAAAGCATGACATGCAGCTGCATGTGTGTGGAGCTCTGATACATAGAAAAGTCTTTCTGAAGGCGTCATTTGGTATCGTATTCCCCTTTGGGCTTGGTTGGGTCTCAGCAAAGCAGATTCCAGGGACTGTAAAGGGGTTAAATATAAAAACGGCTCCGGTTCCGTTATTTTAAGGGTTAAAGCTTCCAAATTTGGTGTGCAATACTTTTAAGGCTTTAAGACACTGTGGTGAAATTTTGGTGAATTTTGAACAATTCCTTCATACTTTTTCGCAATTGCAGTAATAAAGTGTGTTCAGTTTAAAATTTAAAGTGACAGTAACGATTTTATTTTAAAATGTTTTTTGTGCTTTGTTATCAAGTTTATGCCTGTTTAACATGTCTGAACTACCAGATAGATTGTGTTCTGACTGTGGGGAAGCCAAGGTTCCTTCTCATTTAAATAGATGTGATTTATGTCATAAAAAATCTAGTAAAAATGATGCCCAAGATGATTCCTCAAGTGAGGGGAGTAAGCATGGTACTGCATCATCCCCTCCTTCGTCTACACCAGTCTTGCCCATACAGGAGGCCCCTAGTACATCTAGCGCGCCAATACTCCTTACTATGCAACAATTAACGGCTGTAATGGATAATTCTATCAAAAACATTTTAGCCAATATGCCCACTTATCAGCGAAAGCGCGACTGCTCTGTTTTAGAAAATACTGAAGAGCATGAGGACGCTGATGATATTGTTTCTGAAGGGCCCCTACACCAGTCTGAGGGGGCCAGGGTGGTTTTGTCTGAGGGAGAAATTTCAGATTCAGGAAAAATTTCTCAACAAGCTGAACCTGATGTGATTACTTTTAAATTTAAGTTGGAACATCTCCGCGCTCTGCTTAAGGAGGTGTTATCCAATTTGGATGATTGTGATTATCTGGTCATTCCAGAAACACTATGTAAAATGGACAAGTTCCTAGAGGCCCCGGGGCCCCCCGAAGCTTTTCCTATACCCAAGCGGGTGGCGTACATTGTTAATAAAGAATGGGACAGGCCCGGTATACCTTTCGTACCTCCCCCCATATTTAAAAAATTGTTTCCTATAGTCGACCCCAGAAAGGACTTATGGCAGACAGTCCCCAAGGTCGAGGGGGCGGTTTCTACTCTAAACAAGCGCACCACTATACCCATAGAAGATAGTTGTGCTTTCCAAGATCCTATGGATAAAAAATTAGAAGGTTTGCTAAAAAAGATGTTTGTTCAGCAAGGTTACCTTCTACAACCAATTGCATGCATTGTCCCTGTCACTACAGCCGCGTGTTTCTGGTTCGATGAGCTAGAAAAGGCGATTATTAGTAATTCTTCTTCTTATGAGGAGATTATGGACAGAATTCGTGCTCTTAAATTGGCTAATTCTTTCACCCTAGACGCCACCTTGCAATTGGCTAGGTTAGCGTCGAAAAATTCTGGGTTTGCTATTGTGGCGCGCAGAGCGCTTTGGTTAAAATCTTGGTCAGCGGATGCGTCTTCCAAGAACAAATTGCTTGACATTCCTTTCAAGGGGAAAACACTGTTTGGCCCTGACTTGAAAGAGATTATCTCTGATATCACTGGGGGCAAGGGCCACGCCCTTCCTCAGGATAGGTCTTTCAAGGCCAAAAATAAACCTAATTTTCGTCCCTTTCGCAGAAACGGACCAGCCCCAAGTGCTACGTCCTCTAAGCAGGAGGGTAATACTTCTCAAGCCACTCCAGCCTGGAGACCAATGCAAGGCTGGAACAAAGGAAAGCAGGCCAAGAAACCTGCCACTGCTCCCAAGACAGCATGAGATGCGGGCCCCCGATCCGGGACCGGATTTGGTGGGGGGCAGACTCTCTCTCTTCACTCAGGCTTGGGCAAGAGATGTTCTGGATCCTTGGGCGCTAGAAATAGTCTCCCAAGGTTATCTTCTGGAAGTGATTCATCCTGTTCCATTAAAAGAACGAGGGATGGGGTTCTACTCCAATCTGTTCGTAGTTCCCAAAAAAAGAGGGAACGTTCAGACCAATCTTAAATCTCAAGATCCTAAACAAGTTTCTCAAGGTTCCATCGTCCAAAATGGAAACCATTCGAACAATCCTTCCATCCAGGAAGGTCAATTCTTGACCACGGTGGATTTTAAGGATGCGTATTTACATATTCCTGTCCACAAGGAACATCATCGGTTCCTAAGGTTCGCATTCCTGGACAAGCATTACCAGTTCGTGGCGCTTCCTTTCGGATTAGCCACTGCTCCAAGGATTTTCACAAAGGTACTAGGGTCCCTTCTGGCGGTGCTAAGACCAAGGGGCATTGCTGTAGTACCTTACTTGGACGACATTCTGATTCAAGCGTCGTCCCTTCCTCAAGCAAAGGCTCACACGGACATAGTCCTGGCCTTTCTCAGATCTCACGGATGGAAAGTGAACGTGGAAAAGAGTTCTCTATCTCCGTCGACAAGAGTTCCCTTCTTGGGAACAATAATAGACTCCTTAGAAATGAGGATTTTTCTGACAGAGACCAGAAAAACAAAACTTCTAACTCTTGTCGGATACTTCATTCCGTTCCTCTTCCTTCCATAGCGCAGTGCATGGAAGTGATAGGTTTGATGGTAGCGGCAATGGACATAGTTCCTTTTGCGCGCATTCATCTAAGACCATTACAACTGTGTATGCTCAGTCAGTGGAATGGGGACTATACAGTCTTGTCTCCGAAGATACAAGTAAATCAGAGGACCAGAGACTCACTCCGTTGGTGGCTGTCCCTGGACAACCTGTCACAAGGGGTGACCTCCCGCAGACCAGAGTGGTCATTGTCACGACCGACGCCAGTCTAATGGGCTGGGGCGCGGTCTGGGGATCCCTGAAAGCTCAGGGTCTTTAATCTCGGGAAGAATCTCTTCTACCGATAAATATTCTGGAACTGAGAGCGATATTCAATGCTCTCAAGGCTTGGCCTCAGCTAGCGAGGGCCAAGTTCATACGGTTTCAATCAGACAACATGACGACTGTTGCGTACATCAACCATCAGGGGGGAACAAGGAGTTCCCTGGCGATGGAAGAAGTGACCAAAATCATTCTATGGGCGGAGACTCGCTCCTGCCACCTGTCTGCAATCCACATCCCAGGAGTGGAAAATTGGGAAGCGGATTTTCTGAGTCGTCAGACATTGCATCCGGGGGAGTGGGAACTCCATCCGGAACTCTTTGCCCAAATCACTCAACTGTGGGGCATTCCAGACATGGATCTGATGGCCTCTCGTCAGAACTTCAAGGTTCCTTGCTACGGGTCCAGATCCAGGGATCCCAAGGCGACTCTAGTAGATGCACTAGTAGCACCTTGGACCTTCAAACTAGCTTATGTATTCCCGCCGTTTCCTCTCATCCCCAGGCTGGTAGCCAGGATCATTCAGGAGAGGGCGTCGGTGATCTTGATAGCTCCTGCGTGGCCACGCAGGACTTGGTATGCGGATCTGGTGAATATGTCATCGGCTCCACCATGGAGGCTACCTTTGAGACGAGACCTTCTTGTTCAAGGTCCGTTCGAACATCCGAATCTGGTCCCACTCCAGCTGACTGCTTGGAGATTGAACGCTTGATCTTATCAAAGCGAGGGTTCTCAGATTCTGTTATTGATACTCTTGTTCAGGCCAGAAAGCCTGTAACTAGAAAAATTTACCACAAAATTTGGAAGACATATATCTGTTGGTGTGAATCTAAAGGATTCCCTTGGGACAAGGTTAAGATTCCTAAGATTCTATCCTTCCTTCGAGAAGGATTGGAAAAAGGATTATCTGCTAGTTCCTTGATGGGACGGATTTCTGCCTTGTCTGTGTTACTTCACAAAAAGCTGGCAGCTGTGCCAGATGTTTATGCCTTTGTTCAGGCTCTGGTTAGAATCAAGCCTGTTTACAAACCTTTGACTCCTCTTTGGAGTCTCAACTTAGTTCTTTCAGTTCTTCAGGGGGTTCCGTTTGAACCCTTACATTCCGTTGATATTAAGTTATTATCTTGGAAAGTTTTGTTTTTGGTTGCAATTTCTTCTGCTAGAAGAGTTTCAGAATTATCTGCTCTGCAGTGTTCTCCTCCTTATCTGGTGTTCCATGCAGATAAGGTGGTTTTTACGTACCAAAAGTTGTTTCTAACAAAAACATTAACCAGGAGATAGTCGTGCCTTCTCTGTGTCCGAAACCAGTTTCGAAGAAGGAACGTTTGTTGCACAATTTGGATGTTGTTCGCGCTCTAAAAATCTATTTAGATGCTACAAAGGATTTTAGACAAACATCTTCCTTGTTTGTTGTTTATTCTGGTAAAAGGAGAGGTCAAAAAGCAACTTCTACCTCTCTCTCCTTTTGGTTTAAAAGCATCATCAGATTGGCTTACGAGACTGCCGGACGGCAGCCTCCTGAAAGGATCACAGCTCTTTCCACTAGGGCTGTGGCTTCCACATGGGCCTTCAAGAACGAGGCTTCTGTTGATCAGATATGTAGGGCAGCGACTTGGTCTTCACTGCACACTTTTACCAAATTTTACAAGTTTGATACTTTTGCTTCTTCTGAGGCTATTTTTGGGAGAAAGGTTTTGCAAGCCGTGGTGCCTTCCATTTAGGTGACCTGATTTGCTCCCTCCCTTCATCCGTGTCCTAAAGCTTTGGTATTGGTTCCCACAAGTAAGGATGACGCCGTGGACCGGACACACCGATGTTGGAGAAAACAGAATTTATGTTTACCTGATAAATTACTTTCTCCAACGGTGTGTCCGGTCCACGGCCCGCCCTGGTTTTTTAATCAGGTCTGATAATTTATTTTCTTTAACTACAGTCACCACGGTATCATATGGTTTCTCTTATGCAAATATTCCTCCTTAACGTCGGTCGAATGACTGGGGTAGGCGGAGCCTAGGAGGGATCATGTGACCAGCTTTGCTGGGCTCTTTGCCATTTCCTGTTGGGGAAGAGAATATCCCACAAGTAAGGATGACGCCGTGGACCGGACACACCGTTGGAGAAAGTAATTTATCAGGTAAACATAAATTCTGTTTTTACTATAGGGTGTAGCCGTATTCCTTGTCAGCCTCTAGAGTAGAGCTACAGGTGGCTTTAAGACAATGGGAACTTGCAGGGTTTTAGCCTCACTGCGCCTCCCATACTTGTGATGCCCTTCTATTGATGGTCTTAGAGAGTTTTAACTAAGACCCTTCTGTCTTCACAGGTTCCCAGGAGGAAGAGAAGAACCTCTTGATACTGTGAGACTTTCATGCTGTTACTCAGCATAGAGGTAAGTGCAGTCTCTTATTTCTGGGGCTCTGCAGCATATCTCAGAATTGGCTGTACTCTGTCTTTCTGTTGACAGTGTGTGGGTTATCATTGTATAAAAGAAGGAATGTGAACCGACGCATTAATATGTTTCTCTCAGGACCTTTTGGCATTTGATAAACTAGCCTAGAAACGCTGGGATGTTTATTTAGGGGTACGCTGGACTTGTATCTGTCTATTTACAGATTCTAGGTATGATGCTGGGAGTAGTGCCGGAATCGGGTATAATGGACTCTGGTGCATGGCGGTGTTTAACTTTTTTTACCGGGATGTGTTGTTTGCCGCCCACAAAGGGCGGGGCTTAGTATTCGTGCGCTTAGCCGCGCAGTTGTTGCTAACAGTGATCCGATCGACAGCAAGGTTCCTTACGGCTCCTAAGTCCACTTGTTTCTGTAATCTCACAAGCGGTCTTAGGCACGCTGCTCTCGATGGGATAGTCTTGGTCACGTGGAGGCAGGTAGAAGCTGTGGCGAGGTGACTGTTTGTTGTCCGGAGTGCAAGTATTTTTCTTTTCACTAAAAACAGTGTCCGCTTGCAGAGAGTGTGAGTTGTATAGATAAACACGCAGTTTCCTCTCTGTTTATTTTAATTTATCACGTATTGGCCTTTGACACTTGAACAAGTTTGTTTTTTAAAGGCACAGTGCACTCTCTTTTGTTATCATATTAGGCTGATTATCTGTTGTAATTATCATTACCACGTCCAAGCTAGCTTTTTGTTTATTGTTGTCATGGAGGACATTGAACAAAGTACATGTTCTATGTGTTTAAATGCCATTGTGGAACCCCCTGTTACTTTTTGTCCCTCATGCATTGAGAGGGCATTATAGTTTAGAGAGCAGATTTTCTTTAATAAAAGTATATCTAAGGATTTTTCTCAGACTGATGAGATTCAGAGTATGCTGCAACTTTCTCCCAAAGCGTTACAGCCTTTAACGCCCGCTCAGGCGACGCTGTGTTCTTCAACTGCGCCTGCTGCGTTCACCCTGCAGGATATTGCTGCCGTTATGTCATCTACTCTTTCAGAGGCGTTATCTGCTTTGCCAGTGCTGTAAGGCAAACGCAGTAGGAGAGAGGCCCCTGTGGTCCATGCGACTTCTGATGCATTGATGGCGATTTCCGATGTACCCTCCCAGGGCTCTGAATTGGGGGGTATGGAGGCTCTGTCTGAGGGGGAACTTTCTGACTCAGAAAGTGCATTGCCCCCGACAGATTCGGACGTGATGTCTTACAGGTTTAAGCTTGAACACCTCCGCCTATTACTCCGGGAGGTTTTGGTGACTCTGGACGACTGTGATTCTATTGTGGTCCCTCCAGAGAAATTGAGTAAGATGGACAGATATTTAGAGGTCCCTTATTCTGACGTTTTCCCTGTTCCTAAGAGAACTTCGGAAATTATTGCTAAGGATGGGAGAGACCGGGTATTCCGTTCTCCCCTTCTCCTATTTTCAAGAAAATGTACACTTGTTTTCCATCTTAGCAAGCAGAGCCTTATGGTTAAAATCTTGGTCTGCGGATGTTTCATCTAAATCTAAGCTTTTGGCTATTCCTTACAAGGGAAAAAGACCCTGTTCGGGCCTGACTTGAAGGAGATTATTTCTGACATTACGGGAGGCAAGGGTCACCTCCTCCCTCAAGATAAAACGTCCAAACAGAGGGGGGCGACAGAGTAATTTTCATTCCTTTCGAAATTTCAAGCGAGTCCCCTCTTCCGCTAAACAGGAAGGGAACTATTCACAAGCAAAATCCATCTGGAGACCCAACCAATCGTGGAACAAAGGTAAACAATCCAAGAAGCCAGCTGCTGCTACCAAGTCAGCATGAAGGGTCGGCCCCTGATCCTGGACCGGATCTAGTAGGGGGCAGACTTTATCACTTTGTCCAGGCTAGGATAAGAGATGTTCAAGATCCTTGGACACTAGAAATTGTGTCTCAGGGGTATCAGCTGGAGTTCCTAAATTCTTCCCCCAGAGGAAGGTTCCTTCTTTCTCGATTATCTGTCGACCAGATAAAAAGAGAGGCGTTCTTACGTTGTGTAGGAGACCTCTTTTCCATGGGAGTCATATGTCCCGTCCCAATACAGGAACAGGGGCAAGGGTTTTACTCCAATCTGTTTGTAGTTCCCAAAAAGGAGGGAACGTTCAGGCCCATTTTAGACCTCAAATGTCTAAACAATTTTCTCAGAGTTCCATCCTTCAAGATGGAAACTGTTCGGACCATTCTTCCATTGATCCAGGAGGGTCAATTTATGACTACCGTGGATCTAAAGGATGCATATCTTCATGTTCCTATCCACAGAGATCATCACAAGTTCCTGAGGTTTGCTTTTCTAGTCAAACATTTTCAGTTTGTGGCTCTTCCTCTCGGTCTGGCCACGGCGCCCAGAATTTTCACAAAAGTTCTGGGGTCTCTGCTGGCGGTTCTAAGACCGCGGGGATGGCGCCTTATCTGGACGATATTCTGATCCAGGCGTCTTATCAGCTAGCAAAGTCTCATACCGACATTGTTCTGTCCTTTCTGAGGACTAACGGGTGGAAAGTGAATCTGGAAAAGAGTTTGCTAGTTCCACAGACAAGGGTTCCTTTCTTGGGAACTCTAATCGACTCTTTGTCCATGAAGATTTTTTTGACGGAGGTCAGAAAATTAAAAATTCTAAATACATGCAGAACTCTTCAGTCCAATCCTCGGCCTTCAGTGGCTCAGTGCATGGAGGGAATTTGATTGATGGTAGCAGCAATGGACATCGTTCCGTTTGCTCGTTTTCATCTCAGACCTCTGCAACTGAGCATGCTCAGACAGTGGAATGGAGATTACACAAATTTGTCTCCTCAGATACATCTGGATCAGGAGACGAGGGACTCTCTTCTATGGTGCTTTCGCAGACCCTCATGGGTGATAGTGACAACAGACGCCAGCCTGATAGGATGGGGAGCAGTCTGGAACTCCTTGAGGGCTCAGGGTGTATGGTCTCAATCGGAGTCTCTACTTCCCATCAATATACTAAAGTTGAGAGCAATATTCAATGCACTTCAGGCTTGGCCTCAGTTGGCTTCGGCCAAGTTCATCAGATTCCAGTCGGACAACATTACGACTGTAGCTTACATCAATCATCAGGGAGGAACAAGGAGTTCCTTAGCGATGTCAGAAGTAGCCAAGATAATTCAGTGGACGGAGGCTCACTCTTGTTATCTGTCAGCAGTCCACATTCCAGGAGTGGAAAACTGGGAAGCGGATTTTCTGACTTTTCATCCGGGGGAATGGGAACTCCATCCGGAGGTATTTGCCAATCTGACTCTCAGATGGGGCAGGCCGGAGTTTGATCTTATGGCGTCTCATCAGAATGCAAAGCTTCCGAGATACTGGTCCAGCGATCCCCAGGCCGAAGATAGATTCCTTGGCAGTGCCTTGGTCGTTCAACCTAGCTTATGTTTTCCCTCCATTTGCTCTCCTTCCCCGGGTGATTGCTCGAGTCAAACAGGAAAGGGCTTTGGTGATCCTCATCGCTCCTGCGTTTCCTCCAAGGACTTGGTATGCTGATCTGGTGGAAATGTCATCTCAACCACCATGGAAACTTCCATTGAGGGAAGACCTTCTCATTCAGGGACCCTTCCATCATCCGAATCTAATTTCTCTGCAGCTAACTGCTTGGAGATTGAACGCTTGATTTTATCTAAGCGGGGGTTCTCTGATTCGGTTATTGATACCTTGATTCAGGCACGTAAGCCTGTTACTAGAAAGATTTACCATAAGATATGGCGTAAATATCTTTTTTGGTGCAAATCCAAGGGCTACTCATGGAGTAGGATTAGGATTCCCAGGCTTTTATCTTTTCTCCAAGAAGGATTGGAGAAAGGGTTGTCAGCAAGTTCCTTAAAGGGACAGATTTCTGCTTTGTCTATTTTGCTTCACAAGCGTCTGGCAGATGTTCCAGATGTTCAATCTTTTTGTCAGGCTCTGATTAGAATCAGGCCTGTGTTTAGACCAATTGCTCCTCCTTGGAGTTTGAATTTAGTTCTTCAAGGGGTTCTGTTTGAACCTATGCATTCCATAGATATTAGGTTGTTATCTTGGAAAGTTTTGTTTTTGGTTGCAATTTCTTCTGCTCGAAGAGTATCTGAGCTTTCAGCTTTACAATGTGATTCTCCTTATCTTATTTTCCATTCTGATAAGGTGGTGTTACGTACCAAACCTGGTTTCCTTCCTAAGGTTGTTTCTAATAAGAATATTAATCAGGAAATTGTTGTTCCTTCCCTGTGTCCTAATCCTTCTTCTAAGAAGGAGCGACTTTTACATAATTTGGACGTGGTCGGTGCCTTGAAGTTTTACTTACAGGCCACTAAGGATTTTCTTCAATCATCTTTTTTGTTTATCGTTTTTTCAGGGAAACGTAGGGGTCAGAAAGCTACAGCTACCTCTCTTTCTTTTTGGTTGAAGAGTATCATCCGTTTTGCATATGTGACTGTTGGACAGCAGCCTCCGGAACGAATTACGGCTCATTCCACTAGGGCTGTGGCTTCCTCATGGGCATTCAAAAATGATGCTTCAGTTGAACAGATTTGCAAAGCTGCAACTTGGTTGTCTCTTCACACTTTTTCCAAATTTTCAAAATTCGATACTTTTGCCTCGTCTGAGGCTGTTTTTGGGAGAAAAGTTCTTCAAGCAATAGTGCCTTCCGTTTAGGTTCCCTGTCTAATCCCTCCCTTTTCATCCGTGTCCTATAGCTTTGGTATTGTATCCCACATGTAAGGATGAAATCCTTGGACTCATCATATCTTGTAAAAGAAAAGGGAAATTTATTCTTACCTGATAAATTTCTTTTATTTTACGATACGACGAGTTCACGGCCCACCCTGTTTCTCCAACATAGGTGTGTCCGGTCCACGGCGTCATCCTTACTTGTGGGATATTCTCCTCCCCAACAGGAAATGGCAAAGAGCCCAGCAAAGCTGGTCACATGATCCCTCCTAGGCTCCGCCTACCCCAGTCATTCTCTTTGCCGTTGTACAGGCAACATCTCCACGGAGATGGCTTAGAGTTTTTTAGTGTTTAACTGTAGTTTTTTCATTATTCAATCAAGAGTTTGTTATTTTCAAATAGTGCTGGTACGTACTATTTACTCAGAAACAGAAAAGAGATGAAGAATTCTGTTTGTATGAGGAAAATGATTTTAGCAACCGTAACTAAAATCCATGGCTGTTCCACACAGGACTGTTGAGAGCAATTAACTTCAGTTGGGGGAACAGTTTGCAGTCTCTTGCTGCTTGAGGTATGACACATTCTAACAAGACGATGTAATGCTGGAAGCTGTCATTTTCCCTATGGGATCCGGTAAGCCATGTTTATTACGATTGTAAATAAGGGCTTCACAAGGGCTTATTTAAACTGTAGACTTTTTCTGGGCTAAATCGATTGATTATTAACACATATTTAGCCTTGAGGAATCATTTTATCTGGGTATTTTGATATAATAATATCGGCAGGCACTGTTTTAGACACCTTATTCTTTAGGGGCTTTCCCCAAGCATAGGCAGAGTCTCATTTTCGCGCCGGTGTTGCGCACTTGTTTTTGAGAGGCATGGCATGCAGTCGCATGTGAGAGGAGCTCTGATACTTAGAAAAGACTTCTGAAGGCGTCATTTGGTATCGTATTCCCCTTTGGGTTTGGTTGGGTCTCAGCAAAGCAGATACCAGGGACTGTAAAGGGGTTTAAAGCTCAAAACGGCTCCGGTTCCGTTATTTTAAGGGTTAAAGCTTCCAAAATTGGTGTGCAATATTTTCAAGGCTTTAAGACGCTGTGGTGAAAATTTGGTGAATTTTGAACAATTCCTTCATGTTTTTTCGCAATTGCAGTAATAAAGTGTGTTCAGTTTAAAATTTAAAGTGACAGTAACGGTTTTATTTTAAAACGTTTTTTGTACTTTCTGATCAAGTTTATGCCTGTTTATCATGTCTGAACTACCAGATAGACTGTGTTCTGAATGTGGGGAAGCCAGAATTCCTATTCATTTAAATAAATGTGATTTATGTGATAATGACAATGATGCCCAAGATGATTCCTCAAGTGAGGGGAGTAAGCATGGTACTGCATCATTCCCTCCTTCGTCTACACGAGTCTTGCCCACTCAGGAGGCCCCTAGTACATCTAGCGCGCCAATACTCCTTACTATGCAACAATTAACGGCTGTAATGGATAATTCTGTCAAAAACATTTTAGCCAAAATGAACCCTTGTCAGCGTAAGCGTGGCTGCTCTGTTTTAGTTACTGAAGAGCATGACGACGCTGATATTAATATCTCTGAAGGGCCCCTAACCCAATCTGAGGGGGCCAGGGAGGTTTTGTCTGAGGGAGAAATTACTGATTTAGGGAACATTTCTCAGCAGGCTGAATCTGATGTGATTACATTTAAATTTAAATTGGAACATCTCCGCATTTTGCTTAAGGAGGTATTATCCACTCTGGATGATTGTGAAAATTTAGTCATCCCAGAGAAACTATGTAAAATGGACAAGTTCCTAGAGGTGCCGGGGCTCCCAGAAGCTTTTCCTATACCCAAGCGGGTGGCGGACATTGTTAATAAAGAATGGGAAAGGCCCGGTATTCCTTTCGTCCCTCCCCCCATATTTAAAAAATTGTTTCCTATGGTCGACCCCAGAAAGGACTTATGGCAGTCAGTCCCCAAGGTCGAGGGAGCGGTTTCTACTTTAAACAAACGCACCACTATTCCAATAGAGGATAGTTGTGCTTTCAAAGATCCTATGGATAAAAAATTGGAAGGTTTGCTTAAAAAGATGTTTGTTCAGCAGGGTTACCTTCTACAACCCATTTCATGCATTGTCCCTGTCACTACTGCCGCATATTTCTGGTTTGATGAACTGCTTAAGGTGCTCGATAGTGACTCTCCTCCTTATGAGGAGATTATGGACAGAATCAATGCTCTCAAATTGGCTAATTCTTTCACTCTAGACGCCTCTTTGCAACTGGCTAAGTTAGCGGCTAAGAACTCTGGGTTTGCTATTGTGGCGCGCAGAGCGCTTTGGTTGAAATCTTGGTCGGCTGATGCGTCTTCCAAGAACAAGCTACTAAACATTCCTTTCAAGGGGAAAACGTTGTTTGGTCCTGACTTGAAAGAGATTATCTCTGATATCACTGGGGGTAAGGGCCACGCCCTTCCTCAGGATCGGCCTTTCAAGGCAAAAAATAGACCTAATTTTCGTCCCTTTCGTAAAAACGGACCAGCCCAAGGTGCTACGTCCTCTAAGCAAGAGGGTAATACTTCTCAGGCCAAGCCAGCTTGGAGACCAATGCAAGGCTGGAACAAGGGAAAGCAGGCCAAGAAACCTGCCACTGCTACCAAGACAGCATGAAATATTGGCCCCCGATCCGGGACCGGATCTGGTGGGGGGCAGACTCTCTCTCTTCGCTCAGGCTTGGGCAAGAGATGTTCTGGATCCTTGGGCGCTAGAAATAGTCTCCCAGGGTTATCTTCTGGAATTCAAGGGACTTCCCCCAAGGGGGAGGTTCCACAGGTCGCAGTTGTCTTCAGACCACATAAAAAGACAGGCGTTCTTACATTGTGTAGAAGACCTGTTAAAAATGGGAGTGATTCATCCTGTTCCATTAAGAGAACAAGGGATGGGGTTCTACTCCAATCTGTTCATAGTTCCCAAAAAAGAGGGAACGTTCAGACCAATCCTAGATCTCAAGATCTTAAACAAATTTCTCAAGGTCCCATCGTTCAAGATGGAAACCATTCGATCTATCCTTCCTTCCATCCAGGAAGGTCAATTCATGACCACGGTGGATTTAAAGGATGCGTATCTACATATTCCTATCCACAAGGAACATCATCGGTTCCTAAGGTTTGCATTCCTGGACAAACATTACCAGTTCGTGGCGCTTCCTTTCGGATTAGCCACTGCTCCAAGGATTTTCACAAAGGTACTAGGGTCCCTTCTAGCGGTGCTAAGACCAAGGGGCATTGCGGTAGTACCTTACCTGGACGACATTCTGATTCAAGCGTCGTCCCTTCCTCAAGCAAAGGCTCACACGGACATTGTCCTGGCCTTTCTCAGATCTCACGGCTGGAAAGTGAACGTGGAAAAGAGTTCTCTATCCCCGTCAACAAGGGTTCCCTTCTTGGGAACAATTATAGACTCCTTAGAAATGAGGATCTTTCTAACAGAGGCCAGAAAAACAAAGCTTCTGGACTCTTGTCGGATACTTCATTCCGTTCCTCTTCCTTCCATAGCTCAGTGCATGGAAGTGATCGGTTTGATGGTGGCGGCGATGGACATAGTTCCTTTTGCGCGCATTCATCTAAGACCATTACAACTGTGCATGCTCAGTCAGTGGAATGGGGACTATACAGACTTGTCTCCGAAGATACAAGTAAATCAGAGGACCAGAGACTCACTCCGTTGGTGGCTGTCCCTGGACAATCTGTCTCAAGGGATGATGTTCCACAGACCAGAGTGGGTCATTGTCACGACCGACGCCAGTCTGATAGGCTGGGGCGCGGTCTGGGGATCCCTGAAAGCTCAGGGTCTTTGGTCTCGGGAAGAATCTCTTCTACCGATAAATATTCTGGAACTGAGAGCGATATTCAATGCTCTCCAGGCCTGGCCCCAGCTTGCGAGGACCAGGTTCATACGGTTTCAATCAGACAACATGACGACTGTTGCGTACATCAACCATCAGGGGGGAACAAGAAGTTCCCTAGCGATGGAAGAAGTAACCAAAATTATTCTTTGGGCGGAGTCTCACTCCTGCCACCTGTCTGCTATCCACATCCCAGGAGTGGAAAATTGGGAAGCGGATTTTCTGAGTCGGCAGACATTGCATCCGGGGGAGTGGGAACTCCATCCGGAAATCTTTGCCCAAGTCACTCACCTGTGGGGCATTCCAGACATGGATCTGATGGCCTCTCGTCAGAACTTCAAAGTTCCTTGCTACGGGGCCAGATCCAGGGATCCCAAGGCGGCTCTAGTGGATGCACTAGTAGCACCTTGGACCTTCAAACTAGCTTATGTGTTCCCGCCATTTCCTCTCATCCCCAGGCTGATAGCCAGGATCAAGCAGGAGAGGGCGTCGGTGATCTTGATAGCTCCTGCGTGGCCACGCAGGACTTGGTATGCAGATCTGGTGAATATGTCATCGGCTCCACCTTGGAAGCTACCTTTGAGACGAGACCTTCTGGTTCAGGGTCCGTTCGAACATCCGAATCTGGTTTCACTCCAGCTGACTGCTTGGAGATTGAACGCTTGATTTTATCGAAGCGAGGATTCTCAGATTCTGTTATCGATACTCTTGTTCAGGCCAGAAAGCCTGTGACTAGAAAGATTTACCACAAAATTTGGAAAAAATATATCTGTTGGTGTGAATCTAAAGGATTCCCTTGGGACAAGGTTAAGATTCCTAGGATTCTATCCTTCCTTCAAGAAGGATTGGACAAAGGATTATCTGCTAGTTCCCTGAAGGGACAGATTTCTGCCTTGTCGGTATTACTTCACAAAAAGCTGGCAGCTGTGCCAGATGTTCAAGCCTTTGTTCAGGCTCTGGTTAGAATCAAGCCTGTTTACAAACCTTTGACTCCTCCTTGGAGTCTCAATTTAGTTCTTTCAGTTCTTCAGGGGGTTCCGTTTGAACCCTTACATTCCGTTGATATTAAGTTATTATCTTGGAAAGTTTTGTTTTTAGTTGCGATTTCTTCTGCTAGAAGAGTCTCAGAATTATCTGCTCTGCAGTGTTCTCCTCCTTATCTGGTGTTCCATGCAGATAAGGTGGTTTTACGTACTAAACCTGGTTTTCTTCCAAAAGTTGTTTCTAACAAAAACATTAACCAGGAGATTATCGTACCTTCTCTGTGTCCAAAGCCAGTTTCAAAGAAGGAACGTTTGTTGCACAATTTGGATGTTGTTCGCGCTCTAAAATTCTATTTAGATGCTACAAAGGATTTTAGACAAACATCTTCCCTGTTTGTTGTTTATTCAGGTAAAAGGAGAGGTCAAAAAGCAACTTCTACCTCTCTCTCTTTTTGGATTAAAAGCATCATCAGATTGGCTTACGAGACTGCCGGACGGCAGCCTCCCGAAAGAATCACAGCTCATTCCACTAGGGCTGTGGCTTCCACATGGGCCTTCAAGAACGAGGCTTCTGTTGATCAGATATGTAGGGCAGCGACTTGGTCTTCACTGCACACTTTTACCAAATTTTACAAGTTTGATACTTTTGCTTCTTCTGAGGCTATTTTTGGGAGAAAGGTTTTGCAAGCCGTGGTGCCTTCCATTTAGGTGACCTGATTTGCTCCCTCCCTTCATCCGTGTCCTAAAGCTTTGGTATTGGTTCCCACAAGTAAGGATGACGCCGTGGACCGGACACACCTATGTTGGAGAAAACAGAATTTATGTTTACCTGATAAATTTCTTTCTCCAACGGTGTGTCCGGTCCACGGCCCGCCCTGGTTTTTTTAATCAGGTCTGATATTTTATTTTCTTTAACTACAGTCACCACGGTACCATATGGTTTCTCCTATGCAAATATTCCTCCTTAACGTCGGTCGAATGACTGGGGTAGGCGGAGCCTAGGAGGGATCATGTGACCAGCTTTGCTGGGCTCTTTGCCATTTCCTGTTGGGGAGGAGAATATCCCACAAGTAAGGATGACGCCGTGGACCGGACACACCGTTGGAGAAAGAAATTTATCAGGTAAACATAAATTCTGTTTTTTTGTAAGACAAGTATTTTTATTTTTTGCTAAACTTCAGTCACCTCTGCACCTTGTCTTTTCCTTTCTCTTCCTAACTTCGGTCGAATGACTGGAGTGGGAGGGAAGGGAAGAGCTATATATACAGCTCTGCTGTGGTGCTCTTTGCCTCCTCCTGCTGACCAGGAGGCGATATCCCACAAGTAAGGATGAAATCCGTGGACTCATCGTATCGTAAAAGAAACAAATTTATCAGGTAAGAATAAATTTCCCTTTTTTTTTTAGTTTATTATTCGGGCACTCACATAAGCCTGTTTGGCTATTAACAATGTCTATAATTATACTATGTAGCCTAGGGACATTCTTATGTATATATTTGTTATGTGCTGCTTTTACATTTTAAGGCTTTATTCCCCTTTAATATTTTTTGTGCTTTTAATTTATTGTTGCATTAGCGTGCGTTGGTTTAGAGTTTGCTGGCCTCCGATTTTTTGGTTTGCTGGGTTTGCGCACGTCGGATAGTCAGATATCGCGTGTCAGCAGATCGGGCTAGCTTTTATCCGATTTACTCACGTTGTTTGCACATGTTTTCCTTCTTTTAGTTCTGAGCACGCTGTTAGATGTGTAGTGCGATCAGTTTTCCCGCTCGTTATTTTTTCATTTTTGATGTCGGGATAGCCCTCTGAGGCCTAGCTGTCCTTGCTTAAAGGACCTCTCAATGCAGTAGAATTGCATAATTAACAGGTACATAATTAAAACACAATGCAAAAACACCTATTCTGATTTTCAATTAAGCAGTAGATTTTTTTCTCTGACAAATTTATTTTTTCTTCCATTTTCCTGCCCACTGTGTCATGTGGCAGACATCAGCCAATCACAGACTAGTATAGGTATACCCTGTGAGATTGTGCACATGCTCAGTAGGATCTTGTTCCCCAGAAAGTGTGAATATAAAGACTGTGGAAAATTAGATAATGGAAGTAAATTGCAAAGTGTCTTAGACCCGCAAGCTCTATGTGAATCATAAACGTTGGACTTGAGCGTCCCTTTAATACTCTGTTTGGAGGGGGAGCGGTTTTTCTTTACTTCTTGGGGAATATAGCCTTATGATTTCGTATTTTTACTTTTTTTTTTTTTGTAGATTCTTATTTATCATGGAGCCTTTTGTTTGTCCCTGAAACCCGTTGAGAAGCTGACTCCTCTGAACACTTTCCTACCAATGTGAAATGTGTATATTGTAAACATGCTAATCTATTGCCTCCAGCTCAGCTGTGCAATACTTGTTTAAATGTTATTATGCATTCCAATCCGACTAATGATGTTCTCACTTCTAAAGGTGTCAGCCCTCCTTTTGTTTGTTCTACACAGGGGAGTTCTACAGATTTATCTCCAGAATTGAAGGATTTTGTACGCTCCACTAAATCTGAAATGCTGGCAGCTATGCTGCCTTCAAGTAAGTGTAAAAGGTCAGTTCATAATTTACCTTCTACTATTTCTAAGCCTGTATTAAATACTGTTCTGGATCCTGGTTCAGTTGATTCATCCTCAGAGTATGAGTAATTATTTGATGATCAGAGTTCTCTTTCTGCTAACGATTTTGATTTTGCCTCTTTTTTTAATTTAAGGTGGATCATATTTCTTCTCTTTTAAAATAGGTTTTGTTTTCTTTAGGCATTCAGGATTCTAAGGTGTCTGAGGACAAGTCTGTTAATTGTTTGAATTTGATTTTAAAATCTTCTGCTAAGTATCCAGAGGTTTTTCCTGTGCCCAATGCTGTCTCTGAGATGGTTTCTAAAGATTGGTCTAAGCCTGGCAGCCCTTTTAATCCTTCTGCTAGATTTAGGAAGATGTATCCATTGCCAGCATCTAATGTTGAGCTTTGGTAAACGGTTCCTTAGGTCGATGGGGCTGTTTCCATTTAGCTAGGTGTATTAGTATCACCTTAGACAGTTCTTCTTTCAAGGATCCTCTGAATAGGAAATTAAAATCCTTTCATAGGTGGGTTTTTCAACAAGCTGGTTTTCTTTTTAGACCTGCAGTTAGCATTTCCTGTGTGGCTGCGGCTTCTTCTGTTTAGCTAGATAATCAGTCTGAGCAGTTTTTGGGAGATGATTCTGCTAGTAAAGATTTTCTAAACCTTTTAGGTTTTTTGAAATTTGTAATGCTTTTATTTATATATGTTGTTATGAACATAATTATGATCAATTCTAAGAGTATCTTAGAAAGTAATCATTATCAGTTGTTTCCAAAAGGACTTTATGGCTCAAATTCCAGACTTTAATGGTCAGATTCTATTATTTCTGTTGTGACTGTTGGCTTTTCTTCGCCAAGACAAAAGGTCTAAGGCTAAATTTAAAGCTCCTAATCGTTTTCGCTCCTTTTGTCAGAACAAGGAACAAAACTTTTCTTCCTCTTCTCAGAGACGGGGATCTTCCAATTCTGCATGGAAGCCAAGTTCAAATTGGAACAGATCTAAGCAGTCTAAGACATCTGCTCTCTCTACCAAGTCAGCATGAAGGTGTGGCCCCATCCAGATATTTTGGTAGGGGCAGATTACTCCTTTTTCAAGAGATTTGGTTCCTGTCTATTCAAGATTCCTGGGTTCAGAGCATTGTTTCTCAGGGTTACCACATAGGTTTCAGGGTGAGATCTGCGAGAGGAAGGTTTCTTTTCTCTCATGTTTTCCAAAGGCTCCGTTGAAAACAAGAGCCTTCTTTCAGTCTTTCTGAAATTTATGGGGGTTATAGTTCCAGTTCCAATAATATCTTGGTACAAACTCAATCTTTTCATTTAGCATTATCTCATTAACACCGATTTGTATTGTTCCTTCAGTAGCGTGGTTGGAAGATCAATTTTCATAAATGGAAAGAATCCACAGCTGCATTCATTACTTTTGGGAAATTTAGAACCTGGCCACCAGGAGGAGGCAAAGACACCCCAGCCAAAGGCTTAAATACTCCCCCCACTCCCCTCATCCCCCAGTCATTCTTTGCCTTTTGTCCCAGGAGGTTGGCAGAGAAGTGTCAGAGGTTTTTCAATAGTCTCTTATGGACAATAGTACTATTCGGCATGGGACTGGAGTTTTAAGTAGTCCTATCAGCCTCTCAGTGAGAGCATGGATGAAAGTTAGAGTCTGGAGATGCAGGGAGAATCTTTCTGCGAAACCATCCCGACTCAGATTAACAACTCGTTGACAAGTTTCGCTGCCTGCTTTCTTCTCTCAAGTCCATGGCAGAGGCAATGCTACTATCTGTCATACTTGAAGAGCCGTGTTCCTGTTCCACGGTGTAGATTCCGGTAAGATTGTTTCATTTTACTTTCTCATGAATGTAATGTATTACATATGTTTTCCAGAGAGGCTAACACCTTGCGGGACTAACTAATTCAGGGTCTCAGTGAGGCTCCTTTTGTATCTTGTAATCAAGGGTTAATATCTCCTAAGGGGGGTTATTGAACATTGGGGTTTTTAATCATGTTTGTTATTGTGATTCGACCTGCTTATGTGTAGTGTTACTTTGGCTTGAGGCCTTGTGGACCATAACGGCCTTTGAAGTGACGCGGCCTTTTACGGCCGGGGCGTGCTTTGTTGGACTGTACGGCCTACCTTGTGACCAGGCGTGGTTATGTTTTTTGCCTCTCCAGTTCCGCATTCCTGACCATGTGGTGACAGAAAGTTTCTGGCCCGCTTGTGTCTGGTGCTAGGAGGTGGTGAGTGCCCCAGCCATTGGGGGTGTAAGGTGCCGTTTAGATTTATTTTCTAATTTAGTCCAAACTTTTTGTATTTATGCCCAGTTATGGAGGACTCTGATGTTGAGATTCAGGTGGTCTCTGATTCAGATTATTGTGACGAATATGAACCGGCCCAGAGGACGCATGACAGTCAGTTATGTTCCGAAGGCAGTTCTAGAGGGCCCAATTCCTCGGGACCGGGAAATCAAGGAGTCGCTGAGCCATCCGCCTCTGGGGGTTCTGTCCCTCGAGTGGCGAGTTCCCTACCACTTACTGTTTCTGCACGTGCAGGTGACCCAGATTATGCTTATCCTTCCATGGAGGGTGGTTAGTTCCCTCCGGAGGTTGCGGCATGTTTTCGTATTCAAACTCTTATGGTGTTGGCACGTCTGCAGCTTCCAGATGTCTGCTTAAGATTATGTTTTTGTTCTGTCAACCCGGGTTCCCTAGTCATGGGGTGGCCCGTTGAGTTATCCGGGGGAGCAACTGGGGCTCCGGTGGAAGTGTGCTGTGTTTTTCGGAGTTCTGCTACGGCACGTTCTGGTGTTGTTGTAGGATCCCATCCTTAATGGATATAGGGGTTCTGGGTCTTCTTCTCCGAATAGCCCTCAGAATTAATATAAGGGGATGAAGTAATATTCTTATAGTCTGATTTGAGTATCCTTTCCTATCTAAGCTTGGACGGGCAGGGTTCCGTTGGGCTGGTCCTGCGAGTGTGCCTGTTTTTCATTGGGCATTAACCTACGGGTTGCCTTTTCTTTCTTTTTATTCCGGTTAGGATGTCTTTTATTTGATTTAACAAGCTCATGTTTTGTTGTATATTCTTTCAGGAATTTTCCTTCTGGAATCAATACTCGTGATTTTGTGATCGCTCTGGTTACTTCTACGGAAGTTGTCTGGGGATGCGTTTAGTCCTCTGTTTGTCGTTTATTCTCTCTCCCTGGGGGTGACTTAATCAGCCTTGCATGTAAGGGTCGAGGTTCAGCTCCATATGCCTTGAGGCCTACTTCGGTTACGTGGCGCCTGTCTGGTCCGGTTTTGGCGCTTGCATTATTGTTTGTGTTGTTTATTTTCTTGTTTTTACAAGTTTCAACTAAGCATTCTGAGAAGACCTGTGGGGCATGGGGGACTGGTTCAGTCCTCATCGGCCTTCAAGCTCGTCGTCTGGGACTCGGTGGAGTTTTAGTCCGTCACACTCTGTAGGTTCCGATTCTTTGGGATTTTAGTTTTTTTTTCCTTCCCCGCGTGGGTTGAGGATTGGAGGTTTTGGGCCTCTTTGCCACCATTTTGGGTGGTCTTGCCTTTCCTGGGCTTTTGGACTTGTTCCTTTTTTTGGGGACTCTTCCTTAGGGTAGAGATCTCTGGTCTTTGTATTTTTTCTCCTTAGCGGTTGAGGCCACCATATGGGAGGGCCTTGTGGTCTCCTATTCTGGGAGTTAGAAGTTCCTTAATGGAATAATGGACTATTATTTCTTATCCTAGCTATGTCTAGGAGTTGTTTCTGGGGTCGGGATGCTATGCAGCCTCTTCCTTGGATGTTGTCCTCTGGGTTTGTACTCTGAGGAAATTATGAGGCCTAGCCTTATTGATTCGCTATTCGGGTGACTTTGTTTCCCCTCGATTATGGAAGTGTGGGTATCGTACGCCTGTTGGGATTAGAATCTTTTTGGTTCTGGCATGCCCTATTGCTCTTTGGAGTTGGACTTCTGTATGGGGTGTTCTCTTCCCCTTGGGTTGGGATTTTTTTTGCGAGTCTTCGACCCGTTCTCCGGGTTAGTCTTTCTTCCCGGTGTAGTCTGTTTTTTTGTTTTTCAGACAGGTTTTGGTGGTCCCTGGGGTATTGTTTGTCTAAACAATTCTGGGGCTCTGGCTTTCTTTTAGGAATTTTTTATATTTCTATGTCTGGTCCGGAAGCTCTTATTCTCCAGGGAACGTGGACTATTTCTTATGGTCTTGCTAGTTCTGCTGCTAGCAGCTGGCCCAGGAGCTCTGTGTGCTTAGGCTCTTTACGGACTGCTTTGTTCTTGATGGTATGTGATTTCCTTTTTCATGTTCATTAGGGGCGCCTGGATGATTTTCGTTTGGCTCTACTTATGGCTTTGGCCTTGTGAGCGTGTGCGCTGTCCTTTGTCTGTGCCCTTCCCATGAGGTGGGTTGTTTTTGCTTTTCTTAGAGGGAGGTTTTCTCTCTCTGGAAGATATTTGCCCTGTCTTGTGTGCAGGTGGGTGGAACAGGTGGTTGGTCCTGTTAAGAGAGTGATTCACTTTCTGGGATTGTTCTGTTCTGTCTGTGATTTTGCAGTTCCATGTTGGACCGCATAGTTCCACTTATCTTGTAGGTTCTCCTTTGGAGTGCCCGTTGTAGGTGCTATGTGGAGTCTGCCATAGAGT
Organism: Bombina bombina; assembly: GCF_027579735.1. Taxonomy (NCBI): domain Eukaryota; kingdom Metazoa; phylum Chordata; class Amphibia; order Anura; family Bombinatoridae; genus Bombina; species Bombina bombina. The sequence continues at coordinate 56,968,449 of NC_069505.1, read as the reverse complement.
GTCGGGCTAGATTCATAGGACTTCTGTCTTTTTCTACCTATCTCTATGGGGATCTTCCTTGGAAGTATGTTTGTAGGTGCTTTTGGAAGGATTCTGAGCTCTGTTGGGAGGCTGGTGGTTGGGACCTTTTCTGTTTCCCTGTCTCTTCGACCGGTTACTTGGGCTGGCCGGTGTGGACTAGGATCTGAGACGAGTGGTGTCTCCTCGGTTTGTGAAGGTCTGGTGAACCTTTCTTTGAGGTTCTGGGCTTCTTGTTGCTCGGCTATGTGAGTTGGCCTTGCGGATTTGGATAACCTGAGTGTACCCACTACTTGGTGGATGTTACTCTATCCTCGGCTGCTTTTACTTGTCTGCAAGTTTTTCCTTTTTTCTTCAGTCATCCTGGTATAACTGCGGCATTTGGTGCTCAGAGGTTGCTTCTCTGGGGATAACGCATGTTTCGATATTCTAAGTTCCTGGCAACTTGGGACTACGTTTTTTTTTTAAAAATCAGTTTTTATTCAGAGAGAGGGTGAACACATGGGCACAAACATTTATCCCATAGCAAGACATGTAACACATACATAGTATTCACATATTACATCATTATAAAGGCTGTACAATAATGAGACAGAAGCAACAGGATACAGATAATCAGTGGTAGATTACATCTCAGAACTCTCCAACCTTAACACAAGCGAACTGTATCCTGCACTATCATATGCCGGGATGTCCGCAACCCACATGTTGACAACTCCCTCATTTTTTGTAATGTGGAGAGATTAAAACTTCTCCCCTACTCAATTTAAACCCAGTTAACCCCCAAACCCCCCTCCCCTTAATATTCCCCTTGAACAGAATTATTCTTATCCTATAGTGTACACAGTGTTCTCTTATAAGTAGGCAAATGTTCAATCTTAGATATCTTGCTGGACCGGCAACGGATAGGGCGAGAGAGAGAAAAAAAAAAAAAAAAAAAAAAAAAGGGGGGGGGGGGGAGAGAGAGAAGATGATTAAAAAGTGAGATGACTCCACTCTCCTCTCAGAAAGTCTTCCAGAAAAGTAATAGAGTTATGAAAGGGCAGGAGGACTTGCCTTTGTATCTCCAATTCAAATGTTAGAATCAATCTGCACCATTTCCGTAGAAATGAGCTTAGTCGGCTACCCACATCTACCCTAACATCTACTTGTTCAATAAATAGTTGTGTTCTTAGCATGTTTTTGAAATAAACCATTGTAGGTGCCCTGTTAGTTGTCCAGTGATTAAGTAAACACTTCCTCGCCAGCAGAATAAGTAAGGTCAATTCTGAGTCAGTCTGTCTGTGCTGTTGCTCCCACTGCATAAACAATACCGCCCTAGGTGTAAATTCAAAAGAAGAACCCATTTTTGTCTTAACCCAGTATTGTAGTTTACTCCAAAATTGACTAACTTTCGGACACTCCCATATACAATGCAACAGGCCAGGAGATTCCGCAGAGCACTTAGAACATTTATTGGGCCAATCCGGTATCCATTTAGCTAGACACTTGGGGTCATATACGCTTTGTGTATGAACCTTATTTGGGTTTCCCGCAAATTCGCCGACAGGGTGGCCTTTTTGACTCTCTCTAGCCCCCTCCGGACCTCATCCCACGTGATATCCTGCAATCCCTCTTTCTGCCAGCCTTCCACAAAGCTCAGATGTGCGTGCGGCATTCGTCTCTGTAAGAGAGTTCGGTAGATCTCAGATAAAGAGAACCTCCCCATTTTTAATAAGGGCTGTGACAGGCGAAATGGTGAGCCCTCCCAAAAGCCCGGCTCATCCCTTATTATCTTATTCACATAGTGGCGCACCTGGAGGTACGCGTAGAAATTGGCTTGTGGAATATTATAATCCCTCTGCAGAGCTGCAAAGGATTTTACAGTTTTCATCAGTGGATCTATCAGCGCATTTATGCTTGTCAGACCTAGTTGCTCCCAGGAGCGAAATGGTTTTGTGTCCATACCTGCCGGAAAATCCGGATTGCCACTCAGTGGTAGATATGGAGAGCCCAGATTCACCTTACCTAGATACTTATGAGCTAAGTGCCAGGCTTTCATAGGGTCCTGGTATAGAAGATTCCCAGTCAGTAATTTAGCTGCTCCCGATTTTGACAAGTGCGGCAGATACGCTAGAGATATACCCTTTAACACTGCTCTCTCGAAATCCGTTCTGTAAAAGTGGCCCGTGCCTATCTGCCAGTCGAGTACCAGGCGAATCATGGCCGCCCAATTGTACAGCCTGAAGTCCGGCAGTGCTAGCCCTCCATTGAGATAACTCATGGATAATTTTGTTGCTGAGATACGTGGTCTGCCTCCACGCCACACAAAGTAGCGCATTGCAGAATTTAAAGATTTCACATCAGTTTTATTAAGCAGAAGAGGTAGCATAAGCATGGGATATAAAAGACGAGGGAGGATCGCCATTTTGATAAGGCTGACGCGTCCCATTAGCGATATGGTTAATGACTTCCAGCTTTTCATCTGGCAGCAGAGTTTTGCGCATAAGGGGGCCAAATTAATGGAATATAGCTTGTTGGGGTTCACATGGATCTGAATACCTAAATAGGTAATCACCTGATTGGCCACTGCGAACGGATACTCTTGCGCCGGTCCTTCGCCCCTGTGCAGCCATAGGATTTCTGATTTTTGCATGTTGGCTTTATAGCCCGAGAAGGACCCGAAATCTCGCAACGTCTGTACAATAGACGGCACATGCACCTTAGGGTCTTACACAAACAGCAACATATCGTCTGCATATAGTGCGAGATGTTGGGAGTGACCAGCTACTTCAATGCCTGGGAAGATTTGACGTAATTTAATTGCTAGTGGCTCCAGTGCCAAATTAAACAACAAGGGAGACAGCGGGCACCCCTGTCTTGTACCCCTTTGTAATACTATGTCAGACGAGAATAGGTTGTTAACGCATATGTTAGCTATAGGTGAAGAGTATAAATTGGTGATAAAAGAGACAAAGGACCCAGAGAAGTTAAACCTGGACAAGGTATGCAACAAATGTCCCCATTCCACCCTATCGAAGGCCTTCTCTGCGTCCAAGGACAGCAGGAAGGCCTCCGGGAGCTTACCCCCTTCCCCCGATTGTTTCAAACTCCAAAAGTATTGTAGCACCTGCAGGATTCTACGTACGTTTACCACCGAGGATCTCGCTACCATAAAGCCGGTTTGATCCTCGTGTATCAAGTCTGGCAATATAAATTTAAGACGTTCCACTAATAATTTAGTCAAGATCTTGTAATCGGAGTTCAGTAGCGATATGGGTCTGTAAGACTCCGGGAGAAGCGCATCTTTACCCGCCTTAGGGATAAGAGTGATGTGAGCAGCCGTGAAGGTCTTAGTTGGTTTACTAGCTTCCGTGAAATAGTTCTGAAAAAGATCAGTGAGCACGGGGACCACTCTGTTTTTTAATAACCGATAAAATTCGATCGGCAGCCCATCTGGGCCTGCTGCTTTGCCCAAATTCAAAGTCATGATTGTCCTATCCACCTCTTCCCTAGAAATAGGCGCATTAAGCTTACTCAATTGGTTGTCCGACACCTGTGGTAACTCGATAGAGTCCCAAAATGCCCGCTTAGTCTCCTCTGTGTCCCCTTTGTTGCTAGCATAGAGGTCAGTATAATAAGAGGCAAACATCTCCACTATGCGTTTAGGGTCCTTAGCCAGAGTGCCCCCTGACCTAATGGCCGCTATGAAACGAGTAGAGGATTTCAAATTGACCAGAGAGGCCAGCAGTCTGCCCGATTTATCCCCAAAGTGGTAGTATCTACCCCTAGTTCTCAGGAGGGCTTGTGAGGCTTGATACGCCAATAGCGCATCATATTCCTTTTTCGTATCCATATACTTCTGGTGGTTAACCAGTGTGGGCGAGGTCCTATACAAACGGAACTTATCCGCCAACTGCTCTCTCAGCTTCTCCAGCCTCTCTGTGTGCAGTTTTTTCCTGCGTGACAGGAAGGCTAGAATATCACCCGTTAGGACTACTTTGGCTGTATGCCAAAAGAGCTCTGGGTTCGAGCGATGTTGCGCATTATTAGTTTGAAAGTCATCCCAAGCCTGTTCCATATATTGTTGAAACTCTTGGGATGTCAATAGGTATTGGGGAAATCTAAGAGTCCTGCGCCCCGACGCCTGGGGCAGTGTGTCTAGGAAGAGCCCCACAGGGGCATGATCAGAAACCACCACTTCCCCTATTTTAGTATCCACCACTTGGGGGATCAAGGAGTTCGAGACCATGAATAGATCTATACGTGACATAGTGGGAGAGGATCTGGAGACACACGTGAAGTCCCTACCGTCCGGATTCAGCTTGCGCCAAATATCCACGATATCTAGAGCAGATGTCAGAGATTGAAATATATCCACTTCAAATTTGCAACTGACCTTAGTCTGCAATCCCCCAAGTTGTCTACTCTGGTCCCTAAGCCTGTCGCACTGCAGATTGGGGGCGAGGTTGAAGTCACCCCCCAGTATGATAGGAGCATCCAAGAATGGAGTCAGTACCTCAATCAAACCTTCCCAAAATGATCTGTCTTTCTTGTTGGGTGCATATATATTGCACAACGTGTATCTCTTGCCCGCAATTGTAGCGCAAACTATAATATATCGTCCCTCTGGATCAGTCACTACCGACACGTTATCCATCTCTAATTTTTTCCCAAACAGGATCGCCACCCCTCTGCTGGCTGATTTATAAGACGCAAATTCCACCCTACCAACCCAGTCCCTTTGTAGTTTAGCGTGTTCTATGTCATTAAGATGTGTCTCTTGTAAGAACGCAATGTCTGCACCTTTCTTTCTAAGTTGTGTAAGTATAGTCTTTCGCTTAACTGGGGAGTGTATACCCCCTACATTCCAAGAGTATATACTAAATGTTAATGTTTAATGTGATCTTCAGTGTAAGAGAGAGAAAGACAGAGAGAAAGGGAAAGGAGAAAAAAAAAAAGGGAAAGATTCTCACCCATCTCCATGCTAGCCCATCAGTTCCAAGAACGCAAGGATAACTCTCATAGTAGTACAGCCTATAAAGGAGCAGTTTCAAGAGACATCCTTGAATAAGTTTCACCCAATCATTTTCCTCTACCGACACATGCCTGTATGTGTACCAGTAACCTTTATACTTGTGAACCTGCAGGATTGAACTTTCAAACATACTGGTGACTCCTTTACTCAGCCTGCAGGAAATAAAAAACATGAGCATATAAAGCAAAGGCAATCCTGCATCAAACCTGCCTATTGTCTTCCTAGTTTTACAACATACTTGCCCTGAACCCCTCCCCTCCAGATCAAAACAAAGAAAGCAAGTCAGATATTTAGCCCAGAAATGTCTATCAAACACCACCCCCCCCCCAACTGAACCATGAACCTTAACCAAAGGAACAAACCCGTGACCTGTGCACAGGTATAGCAACTTTTCTTATCTTCCACCTTCTTTATCTGCATAAAGTGTGGTTGCATCTAGACAAAAAAAAAATGAGCCACACATTGTTCTGTACAGACAACCCTCTTCCTAGCCTTCCCCCCCCCCAGCATATCTAGGACTTTTGGGGCCATCCTCCGCGTCCAAAAACTCCTGTGCTGCCTGTGGAGAGTCGAAAAATTTAGGACCTCTAGGGGTGGCAATTTTAAGCTTAGCTGGGTAAAGTAGATAGGCCTGCCTGCCCTCCCTATGCAATCTAGAGCAAATTGCCAAGAATTCCCTGCGTTGTTTCACTAGATCTGCAGAGTAATCCTGGAAGAGTAGAAGTCTAGAGTTCTCAAAAGACACTTCCTCCATCCTCCTATACGCTCTAAGGACTGCCATCTTAGTTTGAAAGTGAAGGAATTTTATCATTACAGGTCTTGCCTGCGCATTTCGATCCATGGCTGGTCTTTCTGGGCCTACCCTGTGTGCTCTCTCTACACTATGCACTAAAGTGTCAGTGGGAATCCCTATCAGAGATGGGAGAGTAGTTTCAACAAATTTCAAAATATCATTTGCTTTGATAGATTCAGGTAGACCTAACAGACGGAGGTTATTCCGCCGTGATCTATTTTCTAGATCGTCAATCTTTTGTTGGCGAGCTATAGTGTGTTTTTCCAATGCTACCAGCTTATTAGTGTTTATATTCTGCGTGTCTTCTAAATCTGACACCCTCCCCTCCACCTCCGACACTCTAGTCGAAAATTGTTTCACTTCCTCTGCAAGCGTATCCACACCTTTTTGCAAATTTTCTATCTTGGGTAAGAAAAGCGTGGATATTTGTTTTACTATAGGGTGCGGGTCTAGGACATGGCTTTCTGGGATAGGGTCAAAGGAGGAAGCCTGTATACCCACATCAGAACCAACCTTAGCTCTGTGATCAGTGTTTTTATTCCTGCTAGCCATTTTGTTTGGTACTAGAAATTTCTCCATACACTAACAGCGGTCTATTTGCCGGCGTGGGTTTTGAACAACTATTCAGCTCGGTAAAATGCCCTCTACAATCCCTTCACAGCTCAGACAGTTATTACACAAATTGGTCAATCAATCTATACAACATAACAATACATGTCAGTATGCACAATCAACACGTTATGAAATGCTATTCAACCTGCAAGACAAATAAGTGATTAGGGCAGTGTTCAGTATTTAGCCCTGCATGTGTTATCCATAAACTCCTCACCCGAGCAGACCTATGATTACACAAAATGAGCAAGCAGTGCCAAAAACATATCAATACAGTTCAAAATGTACCGTCCATATGTTCATAAATGCCATGCACCCTGCAAAATAAACGAGTGGTTAGAGCCTAAATTGCACACATTCAGGAAAAGAGGTGAAGTAATGACTCTTTTGCAGAGATCTAATTACAGGTCGTCTGAGATAATATATTAGAGGCTCCTGCAGATGAAAAGACCCTGTAAAAAGTTAATGTTCATTCCTCAGTGTGCTCTCAGGCCCCTATAGTGCCTCTTGCATCCAGCAGAATAACATGGAACCGGAAAAGTCAGTGTCTAAGGGCTAGGGCAAAACAGGGTTTTACTGTGTAGGTTCACTCCCCAGCATATGCACTCCGTATCACTTATATTTCCCAGACCTTTGAATCGGCCCAAGTACAGTCTATTTTTTAAGGGAGAAGTAGGCAGAGTCCAGTAAGCCCTTAGTGGATACTAGTATGGTGAAATCTGCAAGCGTTAGTAAAGAAAGTCTCAGGGGGGAGCGGTTGTTCAGCAGCCCAGACAACCCTGTTAGTCCCTTTATTCAGAGGTATCCTATAAGAAAAAGTTCCAAGCCTCTATACCTCCTCACCACTATCAGGCTATTTATTGAAAAGAGAAAGATAGCTGAGGCTGTACGCCAGCACAGCCCTGTCTTACCAAGCACGTTCTCCTTTCGGCAGGCCTACCCGAGTTGGGTCGCTCCCCTCACTGCTCCGGCAGTTGCGATGGGAGTAAACAGAGCAGGTCTCAGAGATCTGGAGCTTGTTTCAAGGGCTCCGACTAATCTGGCCCTTGCGATGCACCGACAGGCTGTTGTAAGGCTGTGCCCTCCTTGGCTGGATCTTCAGTGCTGTTTGCGCCTTCAGCGCCACGTGGCTTCTCTCTGCTATACCTCCTCAGCCCGTGAGAATTAGAGAGGGGCAAAGCGCATCCCTCGGTACATGCAGCGGGTCACCAATACTTCTGACCACTCAGTCTGGGGCTTGGGCAAGTACGATGCAGGCTGCTTCGCCACTCCTGTTCACCCTTCTTATTCAGGCCAAGATGGCCGCTGCTCTCCTTATGTCGCCTACCCGATTTCTCCTTCCAACACTTGTAGGGCGGACTTCAGTGGGGGCAGATGTATATCGCCTGCCTCTCTAGAGCCCGGACACGATCCCTGTCTAGGGCAATTAGGCTCGGGTTATGAAACTTAGAGGTAATTTTCACTTTACACTAGTAGCTGACACGGAGCTCTGTGCCAGAGCTGCTACCTCTAAGCCCGCCCACCGGAAGTCCCTGGGACTACGGTTTTAGTCGTTTGTGCGAGGTGATTGCTCTGATTTTTTCAGAGAAGTTTGCTTCTCTGTTCTGTTTCCCGGTTTCAACCTTGTGGTTCAGTGCTGTCGGGGTCTGGGTGTTGCCTTCACTTGTTTAGGGTACCCTGGGGTCCCTGTGAGCGTGGTTCGCTTTTTGGGGCTTTCCACCTTCTTTGAATTTATTGCCCCCTGTTTAGGGTCTTCCAGGAATCCCTGTTTGTCTTCTATGTCCTCTCCTTTTTGGGAATTTTCCGTCGCCTCCTTTTCTATGAAAGGGTGTGTGGTTGAGGTTCGTCCTTTTGGTGATGGTATCTTCTGGAGGAGTGTTGGCTCAGTTGAATTTGTTCTGCGGACTCTAGTACGGCCGCCTTTGTACCCTCTCGTTTTGGCATTCAGTTTCCTCTATAGCTTGGGTATTGTTTTCCCAAAAGTAATGAATGCAGCTGTGGACTCTTTCCATATATGAAGAAAAACATAAATTGTGCTTACCTGATAATTTTCTTTTCTTCAGATGGAAAGAGTCCACAGCTCCCCGCCCATGTTTTTATGGAGGGCGGCTATAATTTTTGTTCTTCTGGCCCCTTTTCACCCTGATATTTCTTCTACTGTTCCTTGTTCCTTGGCAGAATGACTGGGGGATGAGGGGAGTGGGAGGGGTATTTAAGCCTTTGGCTGTGGTGTCTTTCCCAAAAGTAATGAATGCAGCTGTCGACTCTTTCCATCTGAAGAAAAGAAAATTATCAGGTAAGCATAACTTATGTTTTTCCAAAGAGTTCTCTTGTTCCCCAGTCAAGTCATTTTTCTGGGTGTTCAAATAGACTCAGTTTTTATGAGACTATCTTTGACTGAACTGAGAAGGTTGGATCTGGTTGCAGCTTGTTCAAATCTTCAGTCTGTTCTGTGTCCTTCAGTAGCCCTTTGTATGGAAGATTTAGGCCTTATGATTGCCACATTGGATGCTCTTCCGTTTGCTCAGTTTCACGAGTCCTCTTTAGCTTTGCATGCTAAGGCAATGGTGCAGGGATCAAACTCAGCTTTCGCAGAAAATCCATTAGGATTTTAAAACAATACAGTCCCTGTCTTGGTGGCTGGATCATCATGTTATTATTCAGGTGGCTTCTTTTGTTCATCCTTTCTGGACTGTGATCACGACAGATACAAGTCTTTCTGGTTGGGGTGCAGTCTGGGAGTCCCAGAGAGCACAGGGAGGTTACCAATAAATGTTTTAGAACTCCATGCAATTTTCAGGGCTCTTCGAGTTGCCCCCTCTGAGGAAACCGTTCTTGTGAAACGCGCGTCAGGGGTCACTTGGAGAGAAGCCTTGTCCCTCCTGTTTTTAGCAGCTTGCCTGATCCCTTTACTCTACCTATATCGCTACTATTTTTGTCTACATTCAGCAGTACAGTCACTTTTTGTATCCGTTAAAATTAAAATAGCTCCCGGATTGAAGGGGCTTAGTCTTTACCTTCTGCCTGCTGAAGTACTTAATATATTACATCGATATAGAAATAATTTTGGTGGTTACTCAGTGTTTTTAAATCACGTTGCTGGTATGAATGGTTTGTGTTCCAAAAAAGATAAAGCGTGAATGTGTCAATTTATCAGGTAAGCATCATTTTTTTTTTGTGGAAAATTCCCTGAAAGCAGCCCCTGCGAGTGTCACCCTTTGATAATCGAGTACTAAGAGCTCAGAAACAACCTAATGGGAGCTATTTGTCTTTATATGTATGTCCAGTCCACATAGCCTGAACATTTTTATAGATACGCAGTGTATCAACAGCTTATCGAAGTGTCAGTAAATTTTGGTGTATAAAGTTTAAATCTAAGCAGACTTTATTATTGTAATCACTAATCTTTTGTAATGTTTTCAATAAATTGTTTAAAAATAAAGTTATAACACTTTAAAATTACTGAAAAGCAATGTTCTCATGTGGGAGTGTTTTCTCGCCAAACAGTTAATCCAATGGGAAGGTCTCGACCCTCCCCCGTTCCTCCTATTCAAGCTCGTTCACAAGCTTATGCCTGTTAAGTGATTTTCACTGACAACACAAACGGCGCATGCACTTTACCATTATTTGCCGGTTTAGGTTAAGACTGGATCGCAACGCTGTATTGCCTGTGCAGCTTGATAATGCACATGCTTTGTAGGTCCCCTGCTATGCCTGTCAATCATAGAACACATGTCCGGACAGACAAGGAGCAACACGGTTGGTAATCGTAAATGGCCGTGAGAAAAAGCTTGACCAAAAAAAATTGAGTAGCAGCTATGGGTGGCCGGCGTATACTCGCTCCATGTAAATTTAGCAACCTGTTTTTAGATATTTTAATATTAATTAATATATTCATTTATTAAGAAATGACCGTAGATGTTCTTAGATACATAAGGCATTTAGAAAAATATTAAGAAAAATCCTATGTTTACTGTCCTTTAAACTGCTAAAATGCTTTGTAACTTATATGTCATCCAGTATTCTACCCTTCCTTTTATATTTTCAGCTACTATAGAAGATTACTTGCCACCCACTAACCTGGAAATACCCACCTTTCTACCACCCGCACACCTGGAACCCACTATCTACCCTTCTGAGGAAGGCGTCTCCGCTCAACTCTCAGGTGCTCGTAAAGACAGGAACTCAAGGATGCTGTCTTTGGCTATCCGAATTGATCTAAACCTGGTGAAAAATGTCAAGGTATGAAAGATGCACATAAGCTTATATAGATGATTATGGGAAGTATGTGGTACATTCTGAAATCTGCTTGCAGGTGTCAGCTGGATTTCACAAGCTGTGTTCCCTTGAACCCTTTGCCCTTGTGCATTATTTGAGGTTCCACAAGAAAAATACTCTGAATAGTTTCTGTGGAAAGTAATATGCAGGGAGCCAGATGACTGTAGTTCTAGTTCAGTTTTAGAGAACGGATTTTGTGGTTCTGGAGCTGTGCGGTTATATTTTTCTAGGATTCCTCCACTGAATTGGTTTTGCAAGCGCAGAGGAAGGAAGTTCTGGAATTGAAAGTTTTTAAAATCAGTTGCTGTGGGTTTGACACCAAAAGTGCAATCTGAAAAAATAAACAAATTTTATTACATGAGGCACACTTGACACTGGAACAAGAGCTAATATATTGTTGGGTGGAATATACAGATATTGAATAATTTGAAGACTTTGGGTCATTTTAGAATACACATGAATTGGGTCTTTCCGTCCTCTAGAACAGGGACGTCCATCCTCTTCACATACTGAGATTGTAAATCCCTTTTTATAACTGGTAAACAACTTTCATAAATATATATTGTGGAGGGGAGAGAGGAAGAGGAGGGTGGATGTGCAGAAGATTTAAAGGGACATAATACTCTTTAATGCTAAATCACTTGAAACTGATGCAGCATAACTGTAAAAAGCTGACAGGAAAATATCACCTGAGCATCTGTATGTAAAAAGGGAAGATATTTTATGTCATAATTTCTTCAGCTCACCATAGTAAGTGTTCTGTGAACAGTTAGTGCTGCTGTAAAGCTGCAAGTTGGAAAAAAATAAACACAATAGCCAATCGGCATCAGCAGTGATGAGGTCATGCGATCACATGAGATTTGACAGTAAACTTCCTTAAACTGAATACATAGAGATGTTCAGGTGATATTCTCTAGTCACCTTTTTACAGCTATACTGCATCACTTTCAACTGCTTCAACATTTGGGTATCGTGTTGGGGATGAGAGACCGAAGGGAAAAATAGAGGTGGGAGACAGTCATCAGTTGTCATTCTTTGTCTTCATCTTCATTCCTTATCTCCCCCTTTAGACATTAAATGTGCCTGTTCCATTACTGTTCATACTCATGGTCTCTCTGTGCAGAAGTACAACATTTTTTAAGACTTTTGCATTCAGGAAGTTTTATACTACAATTAATATAAGTGATTTGAGTTATGGTGGAGATAAAAGCACGCATTTAAAATTCTACATTTCCTAAAAGTAAGAGCTATAGAAAATTAGCAAATCTAGGCAAGTATCCAGCTTGCCTTTCCCCATAAGTACTCTGTCTACATTGTTACCAATGCACCAGAGAACTCTGGGTAAAATATGCAAATTAGATATACAATATCTCATGCTTTTTGCTTCGAATTGTAATTCCCTTTACAGGATGGTTGCAGCAAAAAACAAACCACTTCTGGACAGCTGTTTTGAGTTTATTAACTCTCATGAGCAGAAGGTTTAATTTGCTGCTTGGTGAAGCTCATTTCCAGAGTAAAAAACAATACTTAATTGAGTTATGGTGGAGATGAAAGCAAGAGATTAAAATCCTCCATTTCATCAAAGTAAAAAACATAGAATTATTGTATAGAAAATGAGCATATCTAGGCACGTATCCCTGATTCTGGGTAAAGGCAAGTGGGGATACTTGCTTATATTTCCGAATTTTCTATACAGTAATTATATGGCTCTTGTTCATTCATCAGAAATGAATCGCTGCATTACAATTAAATGTTTTACAATCTCTAAAGGAATCATTTTTGTTTTCATTATTTTTATTGTTTTGCAGTTCAGTAGCCTCTTGTAGTTGTTTATCTTGTCTCATTTACCAGGCCAATCGGGGGCAAATATAAATAAACTAAATCTGAACCAATTACAATGCAGGGCCAGGGTTCTGAGTTCCACTGAATGCACATTAATGTCTCTTTGGGCTGTAATAAAACAAACTTATTTTCAGATTTCAATTACTTGAAACATATATATTTTAAAAGTAATTACATTTTTTGTTTAATGTCTCCTTAACTTGGCCAGTGATGAAGTAAAGTTTTAAACACTTATACCATGGGTTGCAAATGTGTGTCCAAAGTGGCGTTCCAACTGTTCCCGACTTGACTACTGCAATAACCTACTAACTGGCCTTCCTCTCTCCTGCCTCTCCCCTCTTCAATCCATCCTAAATACCTCTGCCAGGCTAATCCACCTTTCCCATCACTCTGTATCTGCTGCACATCTCTGTGAGTTCCTTCACAGCAGATTTAAGTTCATAATTTTCAGCCTGACTTACAAAGCCTTTACCAACGCCACTGCCCACTACTTATACTCACTAATCAACTAATATACTCCAACCTTCCCCCTAAGGTCCAACAATAACCTGCTCCTTGCATCCTCTACCATCACCTCTTTCCATGCTAGACTACAGGACTTCTCTAGTGTGGCACCAGCCCTCTGGAACGCACTTCCTTGTGCTGTCAGACATTCCCCTAATCTCTCCTCCTTAAACTCTCCCTAATTACGTTTTTGCCCAAGGAAGCCTTCTACCCAACTCAGTAACTAATTAATTGCCCTCATCTAACTCTGCATTAACATCATTCTCACCCTTGCAGTCCCCACCTCCTGTTTCTCACCCTCCTACCCATCTAGATTGTAAGTTCCCACGGGAATCGGGCCCTCAATTCCACCTGTATTTGTTTGATAAATGTTGTCTTGTCTCTTACAAGTATTGTATCATTGTTGTACTTTTATCTTTTGTACCCATGGACAGCGCTGCAGAATTCGTTGTCTCTTTATAAATAATGTATAAAAACAACAAAAAAATAACTACATGCCACATATGTGCTCTAGAAATCTCTTGACACAAGAGCTTATAGTCTTGTAGTACAGCAAGAAACCATTCTGGAAGGCAAATCTTTCCTATTGGTAAGTTATATGTATATATATATATATATTTTAATGTATCAAATATTTCTTCATGATTTTAGGAGTTCTTGGTAGCTTTGAGGCTCGATGGTGCCACTCTGCGGCATCACATGGCACTGCCTAATCAAAGCTGGCACAGTCAGGTGAGTCAGACTTATGCACTTGTGCACATGTGTAACTTCATATTCATACAAAAATCTAAAAACACTTTAGGGATTTCACAAAATAATCTTGTTCTTGAATGGACTTGAAGGATGGAAGTCCTGAATAATGTAAAATGTAGGTTGATTTATTTATAGGAATAACACACTTTTCTTCTACAAGATACGACGAATCCACGGATTTCATCCTTACTTGTGGGATATTAACCTCCTGCTAACAGGAAGTGGCAAAGAGCACCACAGCAGAGCTGTATATATAGCTCATCCCTTCCCTCCACCCCCAGTCATTCTCTTTGCCCGTGTTAGTAATAGGAAGAGGTAAAGTGAAGTGTTAGTTTTAGATTTTTTAATCAAGAAGTGTTTTATTTTAAATGGTACCGGTGAGTACTATTTTCCTCAGGGAGATATGGATGAAGATTTCTGCCCTGAGGTTGATGATCTTAGCAGATGTAACTAAGATCCATGTTGGTTCCCACAGAGTTTCTGAAGGTAGTGCAAGAGAAATCTTCAGTGTGGAGAACAGTTTCATGCTACAAGCAGCATTGAGGTATGTTCAGTCTTTTATTTCTGAGGAGACTTGGTATATCAGAACTGGCTGACATTTTTCCCTGCTAGGGAAGGGGTAAGCAGTAGACCTGTACACAGAGGGTATTACTGAAAGTCCTGTGTTTATATCTTTATTTGACATTGGGGCTGAAAGCAATATTCAGTGCCTTGGTCGTTCAGCCTAGCTTATGTGTTTCCACCGTTTCCTCCCCTTCCACGCGTGATTGCTCGGATCAAACAGGAGAGAGCTTCGGTAATCCTGATCGTGCCTGCGTGGCTTGATCTTATCTAAGCGGGGATTCTCAGATTCGGTCATTGATACTTTGATACAGGCACGTAAGCCTGTCACTAGAAAAATCTATCATAAGATATGGCGTAAATATCTTTATTGGTGTGAATCCAAGGGCTACTCATGGAGTAGAGTTAGGATTCCCAGGATTCTGTCTTTTCTCCAAGAAGGATTGGAGAAAGGGTTATCAGCGAGTTCCTTAAAGGGACAGATTTCTGCTTTGTCAATTTTGCGTCACAAACGTTTGGCAGATGTTCCAGATGTTCAGTCTTTTTGTCAGGCTCTAACCAGAATTAAGCCTGTATTTAAACCAATTACTCCTCCCTGGAGTTTGAATTTAGTTCTTAGAGTTCTTCAAGGGGTTCCGTTTGAACCCATGCATTCCATAGATATTAATTTGTTATCTTGGAAAGTTTTGTTTTTGGTTGCTATTTCTTCTGTTTCTGAGCTTTCAGCATTACAATGTGATTCGCCTTATCTTATATTTCATTTTGATAAGGTGGTTTTGCGTACCAAACCTGGATTTCTTCCTAAGGTTGTTTCAAATAAGAATATTAATCAAGAAATTGTTGTTCCTTCCTTGTGTCCTAATCCTTCTTCTAAGAAGGAGCGTCTGTTACATAATCTGGACATGGTCCGTGCCTTGAAGTTTTACTTACAGGCGACTAAGGATTTCCGTCAATCATCTTCATTATTCATTGTTTATTCTGGAAAGCGTAGGGGCCAGAAAGCTACGGCTACCTCTTTCTTTTTGGCTGAGGAGTATCATCCGCCTGGCATATGAGACTGCTAGACAGCAGCCTCCTGAAAGAATTACGGCTCATTCTACTAGGGCTGTGGCTTCCACATGGGCCTTTAAAAACGATTCTTCTGTTGAACAGATTTGCAAGGCTGAGACTTGGTCGTCTCTTCATACTTTTTCCAAATTTGATACTTTTGTTTCTTCTGAAGCTGTTTTTGGGAGAAAGGTTCTTCAAGCAGTGGTGCCTTCCGTTTAGGTCTCTGTCTTGTCCCTCCCATTTCATCCGTGTCCTGTAGCTTTGGTATTGTATCCCACAAGTAAGGATGAAATCCGTGGACTCGTCGTAGAAGAAAAGTAAATTTATGCTTACCTGATAAATTAATTTCTTCTATGATACGACGAGTCCAAGGCCCTCCCTGTCATTTTTCAGACAGATTATATTTTATTTTTTACAACTTCAGTCACCTCTGCACCTTTAGTTTCTCCTTTTTCTTCCTATACCTTCGGTCGAATGACTGGGGGTGGAGGGAAGGGAGGAGCTATATATACAGCTCTGCTGGGGTGCTCTTTGCCACTTCCTGTTAGCAGGAGGTTAATAGCCCACAAGTAAGGATGAAATCCGTGGACTCGTCGTATCGTAGTAGAAATTAATTTATCAGGTAAGCATAAATTTACTTTTCCTCTTAGTGTAGTGGTGATCTAATATTCTAAAGAAGTTCAGAGATATTTTAGAGATCTCGACGGAACATAAAATAATATTTAAAAAATGTACTTAACCCTTTGAGTACAAAGCTGAATTTAATATTTTTCAGTTTTTTACTATTTTCAAAAAACATTTTTTTTTACTTTTTTATTTTTTCCCCCAGATCAAGGCTTATACCATTGGAAAGGTTAGGTGATTACCTTTCAAATGGTGGGTCTTGGGGGTCTTTAGCTGCTTAGATCCCTGAGATACAGGTTTCTAAGCAGCATGCCCCCTTTCCCTATACTTTGTATTGATAATTTTAAATAAAGTTGTGCGGTGACGTCCTCACGTCATTGCGCATGACATCACTACACGTAACGGGAAGCCCCGGCGATGCCTGTCACTATGCAGGCCCGATCACCGGGGTAGGAGTGGGTGGGGGCCCCCAGATTGCAAAAAAGGTAGTTGAGTGCTAATGACGGCTCTGAGCCGTCATTAGCACTCAAGGGTTAAAGGGACATGAAACCTAAAATTTTGCTTTCATAATTCAGAGCATAACATTTTAAACAACTTTCCAGTTTACTTCTAATATCTAATTTACTTCATTCTCTTGGTATCCTTTGTTGAAAAGCATAGGCTCAGGAGCTTGGAGCCAGCTGCTGATTGGTGGTTGATCTTGTATGCCAATTTTAATTAACTTACAAATGTGTTCAGCTAGCTCACAAGAGTGCATTGCTGCTTGTTCAATAAAGTATTACCAAGAGGACGAGGCAAAATTGATAACGGAAGTAAATTGGAAAGTTGTTTAAACATGTATAATGTATCTGAATCATTTTGTTTTTTTTGTACCTTTAATTGCCAGCAAATATTTGAATTATTTCTAAACGCATCCTAAAATGCGCTCCTAGAAACACGTTAATACAGAAATGCGCTCCTACAAACACGTTAATACAGAAATGCGCTCCTAGAAACACGTTAATACAGAAATGCGCTCCTAGAAACACGTTAATATACAGAAATGCGCTCCTAGAAACACGTTAATATACAGAAATGCGCTCCTAGAAACACGTTAATACAGAAATGCGCTCCTAGAAACACGTTAATATACAGAAATGCGCTCCTAGAAACACGTTAATATACAGAAATGCGCTCCTAGAAACACGTTAATACAGAAATGCGCTCCTAGAAACACGTTAATACAGAAATGCGCTCCTAGAAACACGTTAATACAGAACTATTAAGGTATTAAAGAGTTTTAAGAACATTATTATTCATGCTTAATAAAAGCTTCTTGTAAGCACTTTTAATGCATCTTGCTCAGAATCCTTTCCGTTATCATCTGGGTTTTTTTCTATTTCCTAGCTTCTAGTTATTTCTTTCCTTGTATTCTAACTACAACGTGTTTTGTTTAACTGGTCACTTGTTTTGTGTGTTTATGGTTTCCATTCCTGGCCTCCTACTTTCTGCAGCGAGTCTTTTTAAAGAGACACAAAACCCCAAAACTTTCTTTCATGATTCAGATAGAACATGTCATTTTAAACAACTTTCTAATTTACTTCTATTATCAAATTTTCTTTGTTGTTGAGTTAAGATCAGGAGCGTACACGTGTTTGGAGCACTCTGTTTTGCCAGAAAGTTATCCATTTGCAAGAGTACTATATAGAAGCACAATTTCCTGCCATGTAGTGCACACCTACTGAGGTATCTCTTCAACAAAGAATAACATGAGAGTGAAGAAAATGTAATGATACAGGTAGAAAACCCTTTATCCAAACTGCTTGGGACCGGAAAAGGTTTGGATTTTGGAGTATTTGCATCTATCAACCAAGTGTAAGCAACAATATATTTTATTGTCATTTAGACAATAATGACGTCATAATGCACCTTATATACATGCAGTCTAAAGGTAGTTTTATATCATTTGATACTTTTGTGTATACAGTACCCTCAGAGATACTACAGTACTGTAA
Organism: Bombina bombina; assembly: GCF_027579735.1. Taxonomy (NCBI): domain Eukaryota; kingdom Metazoa; phylum Chordata; class Amphibia; order Anura; family Bombinatoridae; genus Bombina; species Bombina bombina. The sequence continues at coordinate 56,950,403 of NC_069505.1, read as the reverse complement.
TCAGAAAGGTAAGAGTTGTTGTTTTAAATAGAGACTATTTGCATTTTAGATCACAAAAAACACAGGCAGAAATAATTTTTTTTGATCATTTAATTATAAAAAATTATAATTAATAAGTTTGAATTACAGAATACATTTGGATTTTGGAATTCCGGATTTGGAATTTTTTTCCTGTAGAAGTAAATTGGAAACTTTTTTGTATTCTCTATCTGAATCACAAAAGATAACGTTTGGGTTTCATAGCCCTTTAACCTTAGTGGTAGTCTCATTGCTTTTGCACAATATCTAGGTGTATAATTCTTCTGCACACTTCTCTAACAGACCTGACTTTTCTCCATTCTCATTCAGATCCTGGAATTTCTGGATGTTATTGATGAGCCAATCTTGGGATATAGTTCCCCGGCTGTCATAACTGTATTGCACACTCATCTCTTCAGCTGTGCGGTGGATTACAGGTACACAGGAAGCAGAACTATTTTATTTAATATCTTTTATTGTCATTAGGTGACTTAAAAGGAGATAAGGGTCAAATTGGAAATGTCCGTGGGTGCAAGTCATTGTTAAATAGCAGCATTTTTGCAATATACTTTCATTAGCAAATATTCTTTGAGTAAAATTTATTTTTTAAAGCAGCATATGCACATATGCTACGTGTAATTAGACGATCAGGATTCAAACACTTTAGAGAGCTGGGAGTGGTGTATATTGTGTCAGTGAAGAAGTAATTTATATCATATAAATCACTGCTAGCTCTCTGAACAGGTGTGGTGTTTTAATGCTGGTGCACGGGACACTCACAGCATATGTGCGTATGCTGCTGGAAAACCAGTAATAACTTTTACTAGAATCATTTTGACCTTTCTATACCTTTAATATACTGTTTAATACATGCTCCAGCCTCCTAACCACTGTGCATCAGCCTCTTAAATATAGTAAGGCTGGTCCTTGCAATGTAATTTATGCAGGTCTAAGCTTGGTCATTGTAGAGACAAAGTTAGGTTGAAAAGCAATACATGAGAGCATTGTAGTGGCACCTAGTTCTGTAGTGCACAGAAAAGCCATCTGTACCGGTATAACTGTAACTGCATTCACCCAATCTAGTGTTCATGCCAGTTTAACGCTTTTACTGAAGCTTGCCCTGAACTTGCTAATTAAATGGAAGCAAGTGTAACACATTAACTGCTGGAAGAAGTGGGGGGAAAAAAAACAGAGCAGGATTTCACTCAGGAGCTGGTCACAAAAACAAGAATCTGTGCTCATCTATTAGTAGAACAATAACTACTATATACACCAGGACAGGCTTCAGAGATCCAGTAGGGATTGCCTAGGAACAAGGATCTGTGCTCAGGCATCAGTTCATAGTGCCACAGGCCTGTGTAGGATACTTCTGAGACCAATGGAATGGACACCACTTAATTATCACCACTGTTTTGGCTTTCACACACTTGTCTAAAGGCGAAATGATTAGACTGTAAGGTAGGCTGAGCACTGTTTGGAAGTCAGACTAGAGGTCAGTAAGTTGGTGAGGCAGCTGCTAGTAGTCAGTAGAAGCTGAGGATTATTTGGAAGTCAGACTAGAGGTCAGTAAGGTGGTGAGGAAGTTGCTAGTTCACAGGAGAGGCTGATCACTGTGTGTAAGTCACACTGCAGGTCAGTAAGGTGGTGAAGCAGCTATAAGTAGTTAGGACAGACTGAGAATTGTTTGGAAATCAGACTAGAGGTCAGTAAGTTGGTGAGGTAGCTGCTAATAGTCACAAGAGGCAGAGCACTGTTTTGAAGTCAGACTAGAGGTCTGTAATGTGGTGAGGTAGCTGCTAATAGTCACAAGAGGCTGAGCACTCTTTGGCTGTCGGACTAGAGGTCAGTAAGGTGGCAAGGCAGCTGCTAGTACTCATGGGAGGCTAGGCATTGTTTGTAAGTCAGACTAGAGGACAGTAAGGTGGCGAGGCAGCTGGTAGTAGTCAGGAGAGACTGATCTATGTTTGTAAATCAGGTTAAGGTGATGAGGCAGCTGCTAGTAGGTAGGAGAGGCTGAGCATTGTTTGAAAGTCACAATAGAGGTCAGAAAGTGGTAAGGGAGTTGCTAGTACTTAAGAAAGACTGAGCACTGTTTGGAAGTCAAACTAGAGGTCAGTGATGTGGTGAGGCAGCTGCTAGTACTCAGGAGAGGCTTAGCACTGTTTGCAAATCAGGTTAAGGTGATGAGGCAGCTGCTAGTACTCAGGAGAGGCAACTGTTTGGAAGTCAAACTAGAGGTCAGTAATGTGGTGAGGCAGCTGCTAGTACTCATGAGAGGCTAAGCAATGTTTGGAAGTCAGACTAGAGGTCAGTAAGGTGGTGAGGCAGTTGCTAATACTTAGAAGAGGCTGAGCACTGTTTCAAATCCAGACTAGGTCAGTAAGATGGTGAGGCAGCTGCAATTACTCGGGAGAAGTTGAGCATTGTTTGGAAGTCAGACTAGAGGTCAGTAAGGTGGTGAAGCAGCTATTAGTAGTTAGGACAGACTGAGAATTGTTTGGAAGTCAGACTAGAGGCCAGTAAGCTGTTGCGGCAGTTGCTAGTACTCAGGAGAGGCTGAGCATTTTTTGGATGTCAGATTAGAGGTCAGTAAGTTGGTGAAGTAGTTGCTAATACTTAGGAGAGGCTGAGCACTGTTTAGAAGCCAGGCTAGGTCAGTAAGGTGGTGAAGCAGCTGCTAGTATTCAGTTTAGGCTGAACACTATTTGTAAGTCAGTAAGGTGGGGAGGCATCTGTTAGTACTGTTAGGAGAGACTGAGAACTGTTTGGAGGTCAGAAGGTGATGATGCAGTTTCTAGTACTCAGGAGAGGCTGAGCCCTGTTTGAAAGTCAGACTTAAGGTAATTTAGATGTTGAGGCGACTGCTAATACTCAGGAGAGGCTGAGCAATGTTTGGAAGTCAGACTAGAGGTCAGTAAGGTGGTGAAGCAGTTGCTAATAGTCATGAGAGGTTGAGCACTGTTTGGAAGTCACACTAGAGGTCAGTAAGGTGGTGAGGGATCTGCTAGTTGTCAGGCGAGTCTAAGCATTTTTTGGAAGTCAGACTAGAGGTCAGTAAGGTGTTGAGGCAGCTGCTAGTACATAGGCGAGACTGAGCACTGTTTGGAAATCAGACGAGAGGTCAGTAAGGTGGTGAGGCAATTGCTAGTAGTTAAGAGAGGTGGAGCACTATTTGGAAGTCACACTAGAGGTCGGTAAGGTGGTGAGGCAGCTGCTAGTAGTCATGAGAGGTTGAGCACTGTTTGGAAGTCACACTAGAGGTCGGTAAGGTGGTGAGGCAGCTGCTAGTAGTAATGAGTGGTTAAGCACTGTTTGGAAGTCACACTAGAGGTCGGTAAGGTGGTGAGGCATCTGCTAGTTGTCAGGAGAGGCTGAGCACTGTTTGCAAGTCAGACTAGAGTTCAGGGGATGCCTAATGAAATGCAGTTAAGGCAGTTGCTTGTAAGAAGCAGAGGCTGAGCTCTGTTTGGAAGTCAGACTAGAGGTCAGTAAGGTGGTTAGGCAGCGGCTAGTTTTCAGGAGAGACTGAGCACTGTTTACAAGTCAGACTAGAGGCAATTAAGGGGATGAGGCAGCTGCTAGTTTTTAGGAGAGGCTGAGCACTGTTTGGAAGTCAGACTAGAGGTTGGTAAGGTGGTGAGGCAGCTGCTAGTAGTCATGAGAGGTTGAGCACTGTTTGGAAGTCAGACTAGAGGTCAGTAAGGTGGTGAGGCAGCTGCTAGTTTTCAGGAGAGGCTGAGCACTGTTTGCAAGTCAGACTAGAGGTAATTAAAGGATTACTTTCTGTTATAATTTTTAAGCTAAACAACTAACATATTAAAGTTAATAAACATTAATTAAAACCTACTGACCTATATTTTCTCCAAAACGAAGTTTCATAACGTTCTAAAAGTTATATCTTTTATTCGCCGATGATGTCACGTTATCCTGCCCACTATTTTCAGCACTGCATGTTCAAAATACTTAAACCAATGACTTTGTGTTTAAAGCGCCATTTTGAAACCTAGGTATTGTAAACGGATTGGTATAGAGCAAAGAATACCCACGGAGTGGGTTTGGAAAACAATTAAATTTGCAGACAAGATTTCTGATATACGGTAGAGATATGTTAATGAAATGCTATTGATAAAAAGCGTATTTGGGGTAGTTAGTTAGTAAAAGGCATAGAAAATATTTACTTACAGTGGCCCTTTAAGGGGGTGAGGCAGATGCTAGTTCATAGGAGAGGCTGAACACTGTTTGGAAGTCAGACTAGAGTTCAAAAGACGTCGAATGAAATGCAGAAGTGTGCAAATATTGATTAGTGCTGCACATACATTACTATTCTCCTCTCTTCATCCGTGCAGGCCTCTGTACCTACCTGTTAGAGTCTTGATCACAGCTGAAACCTTTACTCTTTCCAGTAATATTGTGGTGGACACCTCAACCTTCATGCTCAGGTGAGGATTCAAGACAGATTTATGTTAGCAGGCGCTTGTGGGGCCACATCCTGAACACCATCAAAATTCCTCAATAATATAACCCCATCAAAGCATAAATGATATTGAATCTGATGATTTTATCTTATTCATTAGTTTCCTTCTCTTTCTTCCCTTTACTTTAAGTTCTTGTGCTCTCACCACTCATCTGTTGTTCTTTTCCCAATAACCCTGTTGTATTTTCCTTTCTAGTGTCAATTAAACTATTTTCTATTTTTTAGGTTTATTTTAGATGACTCTGCTCTCTATTTGTCTGATAAATGTGAAGCGGATGTGACCGATTTAAAGAAAGGTAGGTTATGTGCATCTCGTATACCAGACATGAACCAATGGCAATAAATGTTATTTTAATTAAGTGACCAAACATTGCAGTAAAACACTGGTTTTTAAACCTGTACTCAGCCTCCCTAGCTGGCCAAATTTTGAGGATATCTGAACTGGAGCACAGGTGAAATAATCAGATGATTAGTAAACATGGTTATTTAACCTGCTCTCACCCAAGGTAATACAGAAAACCTGGACTGATGCGGAGGCCCGAGGATAGGTTTGAAAATCAGTGCAGTAAATCATTACTGATTGGTTATTTTTGTATTTGCATTTTGTAAGAGAAAGTTACATAGTAACATAGAAGATGAGGTTGAAAGAAGTCCGCCGAGTTCAACCTATACAGATTCTACTTGATTTACACTAAAGAAGCTGCCAATTGAGTATACACTAAACAAATAGAAAGCTGACCCATTTAACACAAGCAATCATATCACTGAATTTTGTTTTTAGCCAGAAATGTATCTCAGCTATTTTTAAATATATTTAAGGTATTGGCATTTACTACCTCCTTAGGCAATGAGTTCTACAATTCGATTGCTCCTACAGTGAATAAATGTTTACATTGCAGGAGATTAAATCTCCTTTCCTACAACCTTAAATTGTGACTTCTTGGAAACTAGAGGAGCATGAAACCCAATTTTCTTTCCTATGGCATGGAGAGTCCACGATTCATTCCAATTACTAGTGGGATATTCACTCCTGTCCAGCAGGAGGAGGCAAAGAGCACCACAGCAGAGCTGTTAATTGTCATTTCCCTTACCCATAACCCCCAGTCATTCTCTTTGCCTCTGTCAAGGGAGGATGTACAAAGATGGTGTCTGAAGATAATTAATCCTTTAATGGGTACTTTTCCCTGCAAGCAGGGATTTGGGGCTATTCTGTGTCCATGTCAATCTCTTTAGTAAGAGTAATGGTGGCTTTTAGCAGTTAGAAGGCGGTGAGGTGGTTCTTGCTTTATTTCTAACATCTATGCTACCCCTTTTTATTGAAAACCAGGGTTGGTTACTCTTCTTTTTTTTTCTTTTTCTACAGGTCCCTAACAGATACTGGTGAATCAGTCACCCCTAAGAAGCTGTTCCTGTCCTGCAGCTGGATCCACAGTTAAGTGCTCTTGCCTTCTAGGTTCTGAGGGCAGCACTCTAAAGGTTAATCCTCTGTGGATCTTTAAAAGGGACTCAATTTATTCCTATGTATGGGAATTTATTTTTGGGCAGTAATTTATTGCAGGCACTGCATCATGTGGAACTTATTTTTTTATTGAGGAATTAGGGGTTAATGTTTTACCCTATATGTTGAGGCTAAGTTGGGCTGGACGTTTCAGGTGGATCTTATAATAATCCCTGATGAGAATTAGTTTTCTTCTACAAGATATGACGAGTCCACGGATTTCATCCTTGTGGGATTTATCCTCCTGCTAACAGGAAGTGGCAAAAAGCACCACAGCAGAGCTGTATATATAGCTCCTCCCTTCCCTCCACCTCCAGTCATTCTCTTTGCCTGTGTTAGTAATAGGAAGAGGTAAAGTGAGGTGTTAGTTTAGATTCTTCAATCAAGAAGTTTTTTTATTTTAAAATGGTACCGGTGAGTACTATTTTCCTCAGGGAGAAATGGATAAGGAATGAAGAAATTTTTCTGCCCTGAGGTTGATGATCTTAGCAGACGTTACTAAGATCCATTTTGGTTCCCACAGAACTTCTGAAGGTAGTGCAAGAGAAATCTTCAGTGTGGAGACCGGTGTCATGCTACAAGCAGCATTGAGGTATGTTCAGTCTTTTATTTCTGAGGAGACTTTGTATATCAGAACTGGCTGACATTTTTCCCTGCAAGGGAAGGGGTAAGCAGTAGACCTGTATGACTGAGGGTGTTACTGAAATTCCTGTGTTTTATACATATTGCTATTATGGTTACATAGCTATATTGGGGCTTGAAGTCAGGGGCCGTTTTCATTGTTAAAATATATTTTTTTAATTAAAATATCTCTTTAAAGTGTAATTTCACCTTTACTTATAGGGTGCAATAATTTTTGGACAAATTGAATTGTTATATATAATCGTTTAGCGTTTTTAAAAGTTTTTAGTGCAGTTTAGAAAAATTGTTGCGCTTTTATTTCTTAAAGGCGCAGTACGCTTTTTTCTAAAAGTTTTTTTGAATCAATAAATGAGGTGATTTACGACTATTGTGGCTATTGCTAGTCTGTTTAACATGTCTGAACTCGAGGAAACTCCTTGTTTTATGTGTTTAGAAGCCATTGTGGAACCCCCTCTTACTTTGTGTACCTCTTGTACTGAAAGGGCCTTACATTGTAAAAAAGCATATTTTATGTAAAGAGGGTGTGCCTAAGGATGATTCTCAGTCTGAAGAGAATCAGGATATGCCATCTAATTCTCCCCAAGTGTCACAACCATTAACGCCCACACAAACGACGTCGAGTTCCTCAAATGCGTCTAATTCTTTTACTCTGCAGGATATGGCTGCAGTTATGTCAACTACCCTTACAGAGGTATTATCTAAGTTACCAGTGTTACAGGGTAAATGCAGTAGGACAGGAATTAATGTGAATACTGAGTCCTCTGATGCTTTGTTGGCTATTTCCGATGTGCCCTCATAGGGATCTGAGTTGGGGGTCAGGGAACTTTTGTCTGAGATAGAACTTTCGGACCCAGGAAGTATGTTACCTCAGACAGATTCGGACGTCATGTCCTTTAAATTTAAGCTAGAACACCTCCGCCTGTTACTTCGGGAGGTCTTAGCGACTCTGGATGACTGTGACCCTATTATGGTACCACCAGAGAAATTGTGTAAAATGGACAAATATCTTACACTGATGTTTTTCCGGTTCCTAAGAGAATTTCGGAGATTATAAAGAAGGAATGGGACAGACCGGGTATACTGTTCTCTCCTCTCCCTAATTTCAAGAAATTGTATCCCATATCAGACACCATTCGGAACTCTTGGTAGACTGTCCCTAAGGTGGAGGGAGCTATATCTACCCTGGCTAAGCGTACAACTATTCCTATTGAGGACAGTTGTGCTTTCAAAGACCCTATGGATAAGAAGTTAGAGGGTCTTCTAAAGAAATTGTTTATTCATCAGGGTTTCCTTTTACAACCAACAGCCTGCATTGTTCCAGTTACTACTGCAGCGGATTTTTGGTTTCATGCTCTAGAAGAGTCTCTGAAGGTTGAGACCCCTTTAGAGGACATTTTAGATAGAATTAAGGCTCTCAAGCTAGCTAATTCTTTTACTACAGATGCCGCCTTTCCAATTGCTAAGTTGGCTGCGAAAAATGCAGGATTTGCCATTTAAGCGTGTAGAGCGCTATGGTTAAAATCGTGTGTCATCTAAATCAAAACTCTTAGCTATTCCTTTCAAGTGTAAGACCCTATTCGGGCCTGAGTTGAAGGAAATCATTTCTGACATTACTGGAGGTAAAGGTCACGCTCTAACTCAGGATAAGTCTGTTAAGATGAGGGGTAAATAAAATAATTTTCGGTCCTTTTGGAACTTTTAAGGAGTACCCTCTTCTTCCTCTTCCTCCACAAAGCAGGAAGGGAATTTTGCTCAGGCCAAGTCCTTCTGGAGACCCAACCAGGCTTGGAACAAGGGTAAGCAACCCATGAAGCCCGCTGCTGCTACAAAGACAGCATGAAGGGACGGCCCCCGATCCGGGACCGGATCTAGTAGGGGCAGACTTTCTTTCTTTACCCAGGCTTGGGTAAGAGATGTTCAGGATCCCTGGGCACTGGAAATCGTGACCAATGGGTATCAACTGGAATTAAAAAATTTTCTCCCAAGAGGAAGATTTCTTCTTTCACGATTGTCTGTAAACCAGATAAAAAGAGAGGCGTTCTTACGTTGTGTAAAAGACCTCTCTACTATGGGAGTAATTTGTCCCGTTCCAAGATTAGAACAGGGACAGGAGGGATTTTACTCAAATCTTTTCGTGGTTCCCAAAAAAGAGGGAACGTTCAGACCTATTTTAGACCTCAAGAGTCTAAACAAGTTTCTCAGAGTTCCATCCTTCAAGATGGAGACCATCCGAACAATTTTACCAATGATCCAGGAGGGTCAATATATGACTACCGTGGACTTGAAGGATGCATACCTTCATATTCCTATCCACAAGGATCATCATCAGTTCCTAAGGTTTGTCTTCCTGGACAAACATTTTCAGTTCGTGGCTCTTCCCTTCGGGTTGGCCACAGCACCCAGGATCTTCACGAAGGTTCTAGGGTCCCTTCTGGCGGTTCTCTGATAGATTCTATAGACATGAAAATATTTCTGACAGAGGTCAGAAAGTCAAAAATTCTAAATACATGCCGAGCCCTTCAGTCCAATCCTCGGCCATCAGTGGCTCAGTGTATGGAGGTAATTGGATTGATGGTGGCGGCAATGGACATCATTCTGTTTGCTCGGTTTCATCTCAGACGACTGCAACTGTGCATGCTCGGACAGTGGAATGGGGACTATGCAAATTTATCTCCTACGATAAATCTGGATCAAGAGACCAGAGACTCTCTTCTTTGGTGGTTGTCGCCGGATCATCTGTCCCAAGGGACGTGTTTCCGCAGACCCTCGTGTGTGATAGTGACAACGGACGCCAGTCTACTTGGCTGGGGTGCAGTCTGAAATTCCCTGAAGGCTCAGGGTGTATGGACTCAGGTGGAGTCTCTACTTCCAATCAATATTCTGGTATTGAGAGCAATATTCAATGCGCTTCAGGCATGGCCTCAGTTGGCTTCGGCCAAATTCATCAGATTCCAGTCGGACAACATCACGACTGTGGCTTACATCAATCATCAGGGAAGAACGAGGAGTTCCTCACCGATGACAGAGGTATCCAAAATAATTTGATGGGCGGAGACCCACTCTTGTTAGCAATCTACATCCCAGGAGTGGACAATTGGGAAGCGGACTATTTAAGCCGCCAGGCTTTTCATCCGGGGGAGTGGGAACTCCATCCGGAGGTATTTGCCTCACTGATTCTCCGATGGGGCAGACCAGAATTGGATCTGATGGCATCTCGACAGAATGCCAAACTCCCAAGATACGGATCCAGGTCGAGGGATCCTCAGGCCAAACTAGTAGATGCCTTGGCAGTGCCTTGGTCGTTCAACCTAGCTTATGTGTTTCCACCGTTTCCTCTCCTTCCCTGGGTGATTGCTCGGATCAAACAGGAGAGAGCTTCGGGAATTCTAATCGCACCTGCGTGGCCACGCAGGACTTGATATGCAGATCCAGTGGACATGTCCTCTCTGCCTCCGTGGAAACTCCCAGTGAGACAGGACCTTCTCATTCAGGGTCCTTTCCAACATCCAAATCTAATTTCTCTGCAGCTGACTGCTTGGAGATTGAACGCTTGATTTTATCTAAGCGGGGATTCTCTGATGCGGTCATTGATACTTTGATTCAGGCACGTAAGCCTGTCACTAGAAAGATCTATCATAAGATATGGAGTAAATATCTTTTTTGGTGTGAATCCAAGGACTACTCATGGAGTAAGGTTAGGATTCCCAAGATTCTGTCTTTTCTCCAAGAAGGATTGGAGAAAGGATTATCAGCGAGTTCCTTAAAGGGACAGATCTCTGCTTTGTCAATTTTACTTCACAAACGTTTGGCAGATGTTCCAGACATTCAGTCTTTTTGTCAGGCTTTAACCAGAATTAAGCCTGTGTTTAGACCAATTGCTCCACCCTGAGTTTGAATTTATGTTCTTCAAGGGGTTCTGTTTGAACCTATGCATTCCATAGATATTAAAGGGACACTGTAGCCAAAAATTTCTTTTGTGATTCAGATAGAGCATGCAATTTTAAGCAACTTTCTAATTTACTCCTATTATCAAATTGTCTTTATTTTCTTGGTATGTTTATTTGAAAAGCAAGAATGTAAGTTTAGATGCCGGCCCATTTTAGGTGAACAACCTGGGTTGTCCTTGCTGATTGGACAGCACCTTTAAACAAGTGCTGTCCATGGTTCTGAACCCACAATTTGCTGGCTCCTTAGCTGAGATGCCTAAGAATGAAGAAAAATTGATAATAGAAGTAAATTAGAAAGTTGCTTACAATGACATGCTCTATCTGAATCATGAAAGAAAAAAATTGGGTTCAGTGTCCCTTTAAGCTGTTATCTTGGAAAGTTTTGTTTTTGGTTGCTATTTCTTCTGCTTGTAGAGTTTCTGAGCTTTCAGCATTACAATGTGATTCACCTTATCTTATCTTCCATTCTGATAAGGTGGTTTTTAGCGACTAAGGATTTCCGTCAATCATCTTCATTATTCATTGTTTTTTCTGGAAAGCGTAGGGGTCAGAAAGCTACGGCTATCTCTTTCTTTTTGGCTGAAGAGTATCATCCGTCTGGCATATGAGACTGCTGGACAGCAGCCTCCTGAAAGAATTACGGGTCATTCTACTAGGGGTGTGACTTCCTCATGGACATTTAAAAATGATGCTTTTGTTGAACAGATTTGCAAGGCTGCAACTTGGTCTTCTCTTCACACTTTTTCAAAATTTTCCAAATTTGATACTTTTGCTTCTTCTGAGGCTGGTTTTGGGAGAAAGGTTCTTCAAGCAGTGGTGCCTTCCGTTTAGGCATCTGTCTTGTCCCTCCCTTTCATCCGTGTCCTGTAGCTTTGGTATTGTATCCCACAAGTAAGGATGAAATCCGTGGACTCGTTATATCTTGTAGAAGAAAAGTAAATTTATGCTTACCTGATAAATTAATTTCTTCTATGATATGACGAGTCCACGACGCACCCTGTCATTTTTTAAGACAGATTTAGATTATATTTTTTATCAACTTCAGTCATCTCTGCACCTTTGTCTTTTCCTTTCTCTTCCTAATTTCGGTCGAATGACTGGAGGTGGAGGGAAGGGAGGAGCTATATATACAGCTCTGCTGTGGTGCTCTTTGCCACTTCCTGTTAGCAGGAGGATAAATCCCACAAGTAAGGAGGAAATCCGTGGACTCGTCATATCGTAGAAGAAATAAATTTATTAGGTAAGCATAAATTTACTTTTTATATGTACCATAGCGGTTAGACATATTCAGGGCACTTGAATCGGTCTGTTATTTTAACATAGCGCTTAGGGATCACGCGCTTTACAAATGTGGCGCAGTTATTTTTTCCTTTGCGCTCATGTTACTCATGTTGCTTTTGATCTGCTTCTAGAGTCATAAGTTGTTTTTGTTTGGGGTTGCAGACGGAAAAATTAGTTTCTAAGCCTTTACTTTTGATCTCCTGGTTCCGGTGTGGTGAGTTACCTCAGTCAGACTGAGGATAAAGAGGTGACATATTGTTTCAGATTCCAATAGTTCTTGGGGGTATGTAAATGTAATTTACTCTCCTGCACTTTTATTATTCTTTTTTAGGAATTATAACTCTTGCTAAGATGGACTTAGAACAAAATTCAGAAATTAATTTTGTAAAATGTTTGCTTTGTTTGGAGGCTCAGATATTTCCTCCTATGCAATTCTGTTCCACATGTTTGACTAAAACTTTACAGTTTAAAGACAAGATTTCTCCTTCTGAGTCTGTCTCTCAGGATAATGTTGTCCATGCTATGGGTTACAGAATAGGTTTCTCGTCCTCCCAGGGGCAGATTCATTCTCTCAAAATTTATCTGCAAACCAGGTAAAGAGAGAGGCCTTCTTAAACTGCGTAAAGGACCTATCTTCCCTGGGAGTGATTGTTCCAGTTCCTGTAAGAGAACAGGGTCTAGGATTATATTCATATCTGTTTGTGGTTCCCAAAATGGAAACCATTCGTTTCATTCTTCCCTTGGTCCAAGAGGGGTCAGTTCATGACGACCATAGACCTGAAGGATGTGTATCTTCATGTTCCCATTCACAGGGATCATCACCAGTTTCTGAGGTTTGCCTTCCTGGAAAAACACTTCCAGTTTATTGCCCTTCCTTTTGGCCTGGCAACAGCTCCCAGAATCTTTACAAAGGTTCTGGGGGCTCTTTTGGCAGTGGTCAGATCTCAGGGAATTGCGGTGGCACCTTACCTGGACGACATCTTGGTTCAAGCATCATCTTTTTATCTAGCAAGATCTCATACAGAGATGTTGTTGTCTATTCTACGTTCCCACGGGTGGAAAGTGAATCTGGAAAAGAGTTCCCATGTACCAGATACAAGGGTGTGTTTCTTAGGGAAAATTATAGATTCCCTGTCCATGAAGATTTTCCTGACGGAAGTCAGAAAATCCAAACTTCTTGCTTCGTGCCTTTCTCTCCAGACTTCTGTTTGTCCATCAGTGGCTCAATGCATGGAGGTGATCGGTCTGATGGTAGCTTCCATGGACGTCATTCCTTTTGCTCAGTTCCATCTGAGACTTCTGCAGTTATGCATGCTCAGTCAATGGAGACCACTCTGATCTATCGCAGAGCATAGCTTTGGATCCCCTAACAAGAGACTCTCTCTTATGGTGGATTTCACAGGACCATCTGTCTCGGGGCACATGCTTCTTGAGACCTTCCTGGGAGTTTGTGACCACGGAGTCCAGTCTGTTAGGCTGGGGAGCAGTTTGGGGCTCCTTAAAAGCACAGGGACTGTGGACTCAGGAGGAGTCTTCTCTTCCCATAAACATCAGTTGAGAGCAATCTTCAATGCCTTGACAACTTGTCCTCAACTAGCCTTGGTCCGGTTTATCAGATTCCAGTCAGACAACATCACCTCGGTGGCTTACATCAACCACCATGGAGGAACTCTGAGTTCCTTAGCAATGAAGGAGGTGACTCGCATTCTCCAGTGAGTCTCACGATTGCCTTCTCTCTGCCATTCACATCCCAGGGGTGGACAACTGGGAAGCTGATTTTCTGAGCAGGCAGACCTTTCATCCCGGAGAGTGGGCTCTCCACCCAGAGGTTTTCACAATGATAACCCTCAGGTGTGGGGTTCCGGAGTCCGATCTGATGGTGTCTCATCAAGAGGCAAAGCTTCCAACGTACGGTTCAAGATCAAGAGATCCTCAAGCCGTTCTGATTGATGCTCTGGCGGTTCCTTGGAACTTCAATCTAGCATACCTGTTTCCTCTCCTTCCACGAGTAATTGCTCGTATCAAGCAGGAGAGAGCATCTGTGATTCTAATAGCTCCTGCATGGCCTCGCAGGATCTGGTTTGCAGATCTGGTGAAGATGTCATCTTTTCCACCTTGGAGGTTACCTCTGAGAAAGGACCTTCTACTTCAGGGTCCCTTCCTTCATCCAAATCTAGATTATCTGAAGCTGACTGTGAGAAGGTCATTGATACCATGCTTCAGGCTCGTAAGCCTGTTACTCGCAAAATTTACCATAAGGTATGGCATAAATATTTTTATTGGTGTGATTCGAAGGGTTTCTCTTGGAGCAGAGTAAGGGTTCCTCGAATTTTGGCGTTTCTTCAGGAAGGCCTGGAGAAGGGTTTTTTTCAGTTAGTACTCTGAATGGTCAGATTTCTGTACTGTCTATTCTTTTGCACAAACGTCTGGCAGATTTGCCAGATGTTCAATCTTTTGTTCAGGCCCTAGTCAGAATCAGGCCAGTGTTTAAACCTGTTGCTCCTCCTTGGAGCCTTAATCTTGTTCTTAAAGTTTTGCAGCAGGCTCCGTTTGAGCCGATGCATTCTGTTTATATTAAATTGCTATCTTGGAAGGTTTTGTTTCTTATTGCAATTTCTTCTGCTCGCAGAGTTACCAAACTTTCGGCTCTGCAGTGTGATTCCCTTTACCTTATTTTTCATAGTGATAAGGCGGTCCTCCATTCTAAGCTGGGATTTCTTCCTAAGGTGGTGTCAGATCGCAATATTAATCAGGAAATTGTTGTTCCTTCTTTTTGTCCCAATTCTTTTTCACAGAACTTGGATGTGGTGCGTGCTCAAAAATTTTACCTTCAAGCGACTAAGGATTTTTGGCAGATTTCTGCCCTGTTTGTTGTTTTCTCTGGTAAATGTAAGGGTCAGAAGGCCACTTCTATCACTCTTTCTCTCTGATTGAGAAGTGTTATCCGTTTAGCATATGAGACAGCTGGGCAACATCCTCCTGAGACAATTACGGCTCATTCCACTAGAGCTGTCTCCTCTTCCTGAGCTTTCAAAAATGAAGCTTTTGTGGAGCAAATTTTGAAGGCGGCCACATGGTCCTCTATACATACCTTTTCTAAATTCTACAAATTTGATACTTTTGCCGTGGCTGATGCTTCTTTTGGGAGAAAAATTCTTCATGCAGTGGTGCCTTCGGTTTAGGTCCGTCTGTCTTTTTCTCCCTACCTTTCATTCTGCGTCCTCTAGCTTAGGTATTGGTTCCCACTAGTAATTGGAATGAAGTTGTGGACTCTCCATGCCGTAGGAAAGAATACAAAATTAAAACTTACCTGATAAATTTCTTTCCAGGCATGGAGAGTCCACGACCCCGCCCTTATTTAAATTTAAGACGACGATTTTTTTGTGTAAACCTCAGGCACCTCTATACGGTTGTATTATCTTCTTTTTCCATTTCCCTTCGGCTGAATGACGGGGGGTTACAGCTCTGCTGGAGTGCTCTTTGCCTCCTCCTGCTGGCCAGGAGTTTAATATCCCACTAGTAATTGGAATGAAGTCGTGGACTCTCCATGCCCGGAAAGAAAGAAATTTATCAGGTAAGCATACATTTTGTTTTTATGTAATGGGGCTTAACAAGTTGGAGTGTGGATGTTTTGGCAACAAGTATCACAGACAGGTGGGTTTTTAATCTCCTATTAACAGGCTACTACCTGGAATTCAAGAAGAAGAGGCCCATTTATCAAGCTCCATATGGAGTTTGTGGGCCCGTGTGTCTGGTGAGTCTTCAGACTCGCCAGAAACAGCAGTTATGAAGCAGCGGTCTAAAGACATTGCCACAATTCAACCCGATCGAGTACGATCAGGTTGATTGACACCTCTCAGCTGGCAGCCAATTGGCTGCAAGTCTGCAGGGGGCAGCGTTGCACCAGCAGCTCACAAGAACTGCTGGTGCAATGCTGAATACGGAGAGCGTATGCAATGCTGAATACAGACCTGATCCGCACTGTCGGACACTTTTGATACATAGGCCCCGAAGCCTATATTACCTCACTTGGGGAAATCTCAAATCCCAAAGGCACAATATTCCAGTATGTAAATAAGCTTCTGAGCGGACAGGTTATTTAAGAGATTCCTGCGCATCTTCACAATCAGGGACTTTATTCTACTCTGTTCCTCATAAAGACAAAAAGATGCTTCTTGGGGACCAGTTTTAGAACTTTGCATATTGAATTTCTATTTCCAATAATTCAAACCTTTAAGATGGAAATAGTACTTTCAGTAATACATCTGATGCCTCTAGGAGCATTTCTTCAATCCGTGTATCTCAAGGGTACTTCTATATACCTTTATATACTCCTGTTTTTTCTTTGTTAACTTTGTTAACCATTTATTCACAGCCCATGTTGTTTCTCTCCTTCATGTAATTTCCTCTTGAGCTGTCTTTCACAGAAACTTCAATATTTTGAGCCCCTTTGTGCACTTTATTGAATCCGTTCTCAAGTTTCCCCCTCCCCATTGGAGATATTTCACTTTCTTAGGTATTATCATTAACTAAGGTTGTAGGGATATCTTCTCCCTCCCTGGAGGTTCAAACTCATATATCTTTTCCTCCATTGGCTCTACTGCCTCGTGTAGTAGCCTGCATCAAACCGGAGGGGGCCAGAGTGATTCTAATAGCTCCTTCATGGCTGCGAAGGACATGGTTTGCACATCTAGTAAGGATGTCCTCCTCCCCTCTATAGAGGTTACCTTACCGGAAGGATCTTCTAATGCAGGGTCCTTTTCTTTATCAGAACCTAGACTCTCTATGGTTGACTGCGTGGCTCTTGAACGTCTAGTTTTAGCCAAGAGAGGTTTTTCTGATAAGTTCATAGATACCTTAATCCATGCTCGGAAGCCTGTCACGAGGCATATTTACCATAAGGTATGGCGGACCTATCTTCATTGGTGCGAGGAACGAGGGGTTCCTTGGCACAAAGTGAAGGTTTCTGTTCTTTTATCCTTCCTCCAGGAGAGATTAGATAAGGGTTTATCCACTAGTTCCCTGAAGGGTCATGTTTCGGCCCTATCTCTTTTGCTACATAGGAGATTGGCTAATCTTCCTGATGTTCAATCTTTTGTTAAGGCCCTGGTTCGTATCAGGTCTGTGTTCAGAAATGTTGCTCCTCCTTGGAGTCTCAACCTTGTTCTTAGAGTTCTACAACAGGCTCCGTTTGAGCCCATGCATTCTGTTGACCTCAAGCTTTTGTCCTGGAAGGTTCTGTTTTTGTTAGCTATTGCTTCGGCACACTTACGCCTAGATTTAGAGTTCTGCGTTATCCGTCAAAAGCAGCGTTAAGGGGTCCTAACGCTGCTTTTTACCGCCCGCTGATATTTAGAGTCAGTCAGGAAAGGGTCTTACGCTCACTTTCCAGCTGCAACTTTTCCATACTGCAGATCCCCTTACGCCAATTGCGTATCCTATCTTTCTCCTGTTAAGTGTGGTCAGTCCACGGGTCATCATTACTTCTGGGATATTATCTCCTCCCCTACAGGAAGTGCAAGAGGATTCACCCAGCAGAGCTGCTATATAGCTCCTCCCCTCTACGTCACCTCCAGTCATTCTCTTGCACCCAACGAATAGATAGGATGTGTGAGAGGACTGTGGTGATTTTAATTAGTTTATTACCTTCAATCAAAAGTTTGTTATTTTATAATAGCACCGGAGTGTGTTATTCATTCTCTGGTAGAATTTGAAGAAGAATCTACCTGAGTTTTTTTCTATGATTTTAGCCGGAGTAGTTAAGATCATATTGCTGTTTCTCGGCCATCTGAGGAGAGGTAAACTTCAGATCAGGGGACAGCGGGCAGATTAATCTGCAAAGAGGTATGTAGCAGTTTATATATTTTCTGACATGGAATTGATGAGAAAATCCTGCCATACCGTTATAATGTAAACTCAGCCTTCAATACAGTAGATGTATCTGGTATCAGGCTGTCATGTATGTATATTTTACACTTCAGTATTCTGGGGAATGGTACTTCACTGGATTTATACTGTATGCATAGACTTAACCTAATTTGCAGGGACTTGCAATAGGTTTTTAAATAACAATTAATTTATTGAGGTTAAACGTTTTTTGCTGGCATGTAAAATCGTTTATTTCTCTGAGGTACTGGGTGAAAAAATGTTTTGGGCACTGTTTTTTCCACTTGGCAATAGTTTTGTTTAAATTTAAACAGTTTACTGATCTCTCTCACTGTTATGTGTGAGGGGGAGGGGCCATTTTTGGCGCTTTTACTACGCATCAAAAAACTCAGTCAGAGGTTCATTTTCTTCCTGTATGATCCGGTTCATCTCTACAGAACTCAGGGATCTTCAAAGCTTGTTTTGAGGGAGGTAATCATTCACAGCAGAGCTGTGAAGATTGTAGTTGACTGTGATAAAAAACGTTTATTTGTGTATTTTTTCTGCTGTCAGGGTTAGTTATCCTTTGCTAATGGGAACAATCCTTTGCTAAAATTGTATATTTCTTACAAAGATTTGATGCTATAATTTATTTATTTCAACTGTCATAATTTTTTCTGTGCTTCTTATAGGCACAGTTCGTTTTCATATTATTGTAAATTACTTGAAAAAGCATTTCCAAGTTGCTAGTTAATTGCTAGTGTGTTAAACATGTCTGATTCAGAGGAAGATACATGTGCTATATGTGCTAATGCCAAAGTGGAGCCCAATAGAAATTTATGTACTAACTGTATTGATGCTACTTTAAATAAAAGTCAATCTGTACAAATTGAACATATTTCACCAGACAACGAGGGGAGAGTTATGCCGACTAACTCGCCTCACGTGTCAGTACCTGCATCTCCCGCTCGGGAGGTGCGTGATATTGTAGCGCCGAGTACATCTGGGCGGCCATTACAAATCACATTACAGGATATGGCTACTGTTATGACTGAAGTTTTGGCTAAATTACCAGAACTGAGAGGTAAGCGTGATCACTCTGGGGTGAGAACAGAGTGCGCTGATAATATTAGGGCCATGTCAGACACTGCGTCACAGGTGGCAGAACATGAGGACGGAGAACTTCATTCTGTGGGTGACGGTTCTGATCCAAACAGACTGGATTCAGATATTTCAAATTTTAAATTTAAGCTGGAAAACCTCCGTGTATTACTAGGGGAGGTATTAGCGGCTCTGAATGATTGTAACACAGTTGCAATACCAGAGAAGATGTGTAGGTTGGATAGATATTTTGCGGTACCGGCGAGTACTGATGTTTTTCCTATACCTAAGAGACTTACTGAAATTGTTACTAAGGAGTGGGATAGACCCGGTGTGCCGTTCTCACCCCCTCCGATATTTAGAAAAATGTTTCCAATAGACGCCACCACACGGGACTTATGGCAGACGGTCCCTAAGGTGGAGGGAGCAGTTTCTACTTTAGCTAAGCGTACCACTATCCCGGTGGAGGATAGCTGTGCTTTTTCAGATCCAATGGATAAAAAATTAGAGGGTTACCTTAAGAAAATGTTTGTTCAACAAGGTTTTATATTGCAACCTCTTGTCTTGCATGTATTGCGCCTGTCACGGCTGCAGCAGCATTTTGGTTTGAGTCTCTGGAAGAGACACTTGAATCATCTACACTAGATGAGATTACACACAAACTTAAAGCCCTTAAGTTAGCTAACTCATTTATTTCAGATGCCGTAGTACATTTAACTAAACTTACGGCTAAGAATTCCGGATTCGCCATTCAGGCACGCAGAGCACTGTGGCTAAAATGCTGGTCAGCTGATGTTACTTCTAAATCTAAATTGCTTAATATACCTTTCAAAGGGCAGACCTTATTCGGGCCCGGGTTGAAAGAGATTATCGCTGACATTACAGGAGGTAAAGGCCATGCCCTGCCTCAGGACAAAGCCAAAGCTAAGGCTAGACAGTCTAATTTTCGTTCCTTTCGTAATTTCAAAGCAGGAGCAGCATCAACTTCCTCTGCACCAAAACAGGAAGGAGCTGTTGCTCGCTACAGACAAGGCTGGAAACCTAACCAGTCCTGGAACAAGGGCAAGCAGGCCAGGAAACCTGCTGCTGCCCCTAAGACAGCATGAATCGAGGGCCCCAGATCCGGGACCGGATCTAGTGGGGGGCAGACTTTCTCTCTTCGCCCAGGCTTGGGCAAGAGATGTTCAGGATCCCTGGGCGTTAGAGATCATATCTCAGGGATACCTTCTGGACTTCAAATCCTCTCCCCCAAGAGGGAGATTTCATCTGTCAAGGTTGTCAACAAACCAAACAAAGAAGGAAGCGTTTCTACACTGCGTACAAGATCTTTTATTAATGGGAGTGATCCATCCAGTTCCGCAGTCGGAACAAGGACAAGGGTTTTACTCAAATCTGTTTGTAGTTCCCAAGAAAGAGGGAACTTTCAGGCCAATCTTGGATTTAAAGATCCTAAACAAATTCCTAAGAGTTCCATCGTTCAAGATGGAAACTATTCGAACAATTTTGCCCATGATCCAAGAGGGTCAGTACATGACCACAGTGGATTTAAAGGATGCTTACCTTCACATACCGATTCACAGAAATCATTACCGGTATCTAAGGTTTGCCTTTCTAGACAGGCATTACCAGTTTGTAGCTCTTCCATTCGGATTGGCTACGGCTCCAAGAATCTTCACAAAGGTTCTGGGTACTCTTCTGGCGGTACTAAGACCGCGAGGAATTTCGGTAGCTCCGTACCTAGACGACATTCTGATACAAGCTTCAAGCTTTCAAACTGCCAAGTCTCATACAGAGTTAGTACTGGCATTTCTAAGGTCGCATGGATGGAAGGTGAACGAAAAGAAGAGTTCTCTCTTTCCACTCACAAGAGTTCCCTTCTTGGGGACTCTGATAGATTCTGTAGAAATGAAGATTTACCTGACAGAAGACAGGTTAACAAAGCTTCAAAATGCATGCCGGGTCCTTCATTCCATTCAACACCCGTCAGTAGCTCAATGCATGGAGGTGATCGGATTAATGGTAGCGGCAATGGACATAGTCCCCTTTGCACGCCTACATCTCAGACCGCTGCAATTGTGCATGCTAAATCAGTGGAATGGGGATTACTCAGATTTGTCCCCCACTCTGAATCTGAATCAAGAGACCAGAAATTCTCTTCTATGGTGGCTTTATCGGCCACATCTGTCCAGGGGGATGCCATTCAGCAGGCCAAACTGGACAATTGTAACAACAGACGCCAGCCTACTAGGTTGGGGCGCTGTCTGGAATTCTCTGAAGGCTCAGGGACTATGGAATCAGGAGGAGAGTCTCCTTCCAATAAACATTCTGGAATTGAGAGCAGTTCTCAATGCCCTTCTGGCTTGGCCCCAGTTAACAACTCGGGGGTTCATCAGCTTTCAGTCGGACAACATCACGACTGTAGCTTACATCAACCATCAGGGAGGGACAAGAAGCTCCCTAACAATGATGGAAGTATCAAAGTTAATTCGCTGGGCAGAGTCTCACTCTTGCCACCTGTCTGCAATCCACATCCCGGGAGTGGAGAACTGGGAAGCGGATTTCTTAAGTCGTCAGACTTTTCATCCGGGGGAGTGGGAACTTCATCCGGAGGTCTTTGCCCAAATACTTCGACATTGGGGCAAACCAGAGATAGATCTCATGGCGTCTCGTCAGAACGCCAAGCTTCCTCGCTACGGGTCCAGATCCAGGGATCCGGGAGCGGTTCTGATAGATGCTCTGACAGCACCTTGGACCTTCAAGATGGCTTATGTGTTTCCACCCTTCCCGATGCTTCCTCGATTGATTGCCAGAATCAAACAGGAGAGAGCATCAGTGATTCTAATAGCACCTGCATGGCCACGCAGGACTTGGTATGCAGATCTAGTGGACATGTCATCCTGTCCGCCTTGGTCTCTACCTCTGAAACAGGACCTTCTGATCCAGGGTCCATTCAAACATCAAAATCTAACTTCTCTGAAGCTGACTGCTTGGAGATTGAACGCTTGATTTTATCAAAACGTGGGTTTTCTGAGCCAGTTATTGATACCTTAATACAGGCTAGGAAGCCTGTTACCAGAAGGATTTACCATAAAATATGGCGTAAATACTTATATTGGTGCGAATCCAAGAGTTACTCATGGAGTAAGGTTAGGATTCCAAGGATATTGTCTTTTCTACAAGAAGGTTTAGAAAAGGGTTTATCCGCTAGTTCCTTAAAGGGACAGATTTCAGCTCTGTCCATTCTTTTACACAAACGTCTGTCAGAAGTTCCGGATGTTCAAGCTTTTTGTCAGGCTTTAGCTAGGATCAAGCCTGTGTTTAAAACTGTTGCTCCGCCATGGAGTTTGAACTTAGTTCTTAATGTTTTACAGGGTGTTCCGTTTGAACCCCTTCATTCCATTGATATCAAGTTGTTATCTTGGAAAGTTCTGTTTTTAATGGCTATTTCCTCGGCTCGAAGAGTCTCTGAGTTATCTGCCTTACATTGTGATTCTCCTTATCTAATTTTTCATTCAGACAAGGTAGTTCTGCGTACTAAACCTGGGTTCCTACCTAAGGTGGTCACTAACAGGAATATCAATCAAGAGATTGTTGTTCCATCTTTGTGTCCTAATCCTTCCTCGAAGAAGGAACGTCTGCTACACAATCTAGATGTAGTCCGTGCCCTGAAATTTTATCTACAGGCAACTAAGGATTTTCGTCAAACGTCTTCCCTGTTTGTCGTTTATTCTGGCCAGAGGAGAGGTCAAAAAGCTTCGGCTACCTCTCTCTCTTTTTGGCTTCGTAGCATAATACAATTAGCCTATGAGACTGCTGGACAGCAGCCTCCTGAAAGAATTACAGCTCATTCTACTAGAGCTGTGGCTTCCACTTGGGCCTTTAAGAATGAGGCTTCTGTTGAACAGATTTGCAAGGCTGCAACTTGGTCTTCTCTTCATACTTTTTCCAAATTTTACAAATTTGACACTTTTGCTTCTTCGGAGGCTGTTTTTGGGAGAAAGGTTCTTCAGGCAGTGGTTCCCTCCGTATAAAGAGCCTGCCTGTCCCTCCCGTCATCCGTGTACTTTTGCTTTGGTATTGGTATCCCAGAAGTAATGATGACCCGTGGACTGACCACACTTAACAGGAGAAAACAAAATTTATGCTTACCTGATAAATTAATTTCTCCTGTAGTGTGGTCAGTCCACAGCCCGCCCTGTTTTTTATGGCAGGCTAAAAAAAAATTTGGATTATACTCCAGTCACCACTACACCCTTGGGCTTCTCCTTTCTCGTTGGTCCTTTGGTCGAATGACTGGAGGTGACGTAGAGGGGAGGAGCTATATAGCAGCTCTGCTGGGTGAATCCTCTTGCACTTCCTGTAGGGGAGGAGATAATATCCCAGAAGTAATGATGACCCGTGGACTGACCACACTACAGGAGAAATGAATTTATCAGGTAAGCATAAATTTTGTTTTTCAATGGGATCTTCCAAACGCCGGTATTTAGAGTCTTGGCTGAAGTGAGCGTTAGAACTCTAACGACAAAACTCCAGCCGCAGAAAAAAGTCAGGAGTTAAGAGCTTTATGGGCTAACGCCGGTTTATAAAGCTCTTAGTGTACTTTATAGCCCAGTAGTTAACACCCATAAACTACCTATGTACCCCTAAACCGAGGCCCCCCCACATCGCCGCCACTCTAATAAAATTTTAACCCCTAATCTGCCGACCGCACACCGCCGCCACATACATTATCCCTATGTACCCCTAATCTGCTGCCCCTAACATCGCCGACACCTACATAATATTTATTAACCCCTAATCTGACCCCCCAACGTCGCCGCTACCTTTCCTACACTTATTAACCCCTAATCTGCCGACCGGACCTCGCCGCCACTATAATAAATGTATTAACCCCTAAACCGCCGCACTCCCGCCTCAAAAACCCTATAATAAATAGTATTAACCCCTAATCTGCCCTCCCTAACATCTTTGACACCTAACTTCAAGTATTAACCCCTAATCTGCCGACCGGACCTCGCCGCTACTCTAATAAATGTATTAACCCCTAAAGCTAAGTCTAACCTTAACACTAACGCCCCCCTAAGTTAAATTTAATTTTTATCTAACGAAATAAATTATTCCTATTTAAAGCTAAATACTTACCTGTAAAATAAATCCTAATATAGCTACAATATAACGAATAATTATATTGTAGCTATTTTAGGATTTATATTTATTTTACAGGCAACTTTGTATTTATTTTAACTAGGTACAATAGCTATTAAATAGTTATTTACTATTTAATAGCTACCTAGTTAAAATAATTACAAAATTACCTGTAAATTAAATCCTAACCTAAGTTACAATTAAACCTAACACTACACTAGCAATAAATAAATTAACTACAATTACCTACAATTAAATCAACTAAACTAAATTACAAAAAAAAAAAATTACAAGAATTTTAAACTAATTACACCTACTCTAAGCCCCCTAAAAAAATAACAAAGCCCCCCAAAATAAAAAAATGCCCTACCCTATTCTAAAATAAAAAGTTAACAGCTCTATTACCTTACCAGCCCTTAAAAGGGCTTTTTGCGGGGCATGCCCCAAAGAAATCAGCTCTTTTGCCTGTAAAAAAAAACATACAATACCCACCCCAACATTACAACCCTCCACCCACATACCCCTAATCTAACCCACCCAAACCCCCCTTAAAAAACCTAACACTAAGCCCCTGAAGATCTCCCTACCTTGTATTCACCCAGCCGGGTATCACCGATCCGTCTAGAAGAGGTCCTCCAGAGGGTCCGAAGTCTTCATCCTATCCGGCCAGAAGAGGTCCTCCAGAGGCTCGGAAGTCTTCATCCAGGCGGCATCTTCTATCTTCTTCCATCCGGAGCGGAGCGGGTCCATCTTGAAGCAGGCGGCGCGGATCCATCCTCTACTAACGACGTCCTAAGTCCGAATGAAGGTTCCTTTAAATGACGTCATCCAAGATGGCGTCCCTCGAATTCCGATTGGCTGATAGGATTCTATCAGCCAATCGTAATTAAGGTTGGAAAAATCTGATTGGCTTATTGAATCAGCCAATCCGATTCAAGTTCAATCGGATTGGCTGATCCAATCAGCCAATCAGATTGAGCTCGCATTCTATTGGCTGATCGGAACAGCCAATAGAATGCGAGCTCAGCCAGTATATCTTAACTGGCCGAGGATGAGTTAACCTCTGTAGCGTCAGAGGGCGAGCTCTCTGAGTCGGAGATTTCAGTTACCGAACCTCCTCCTTCCGAGGAGCCCTCCTTCAGATTTAAGTTTGAACATCTGCGTTTTTTTCTAAAGGAGGTTCTGTCTACGTTAGAGGTTCCAGAAGCTAAACTGCCTGAGAAACCTAAATTCCTAAGTTAGACAGGGTTTACAAGGACAGAAAGGCCCCTCAGACTTTTCTTGTCCCAGTTCGCATGTCGAACATTATCAGTAGTGAATGGGAAAGAATTGGAACGTCCTTTTCCCCTTCAATTTTTAAGAAGTTATTCCTGGTTCCTGACTCTCAGTTGTAACTGGGGGGCTGCATCCCTAAGGTGGATGGTGCCATTTCGACGCTAGCTAAGCGTATAACTATCCATCTGGAAGATAGCTCTTTCTTTAGGGAAACTATCAACAAGAAGTTGGAAATTTACCTGAGGAGAATGTTCCAACACACAGGGTTTTTATTCCAGCTGTGGCTGGGGCAGCCACCTACTGGTGTGACTCTCTGTCATAACCTTTTTGAGCTGGAATCTCCCCTCGAGGATATTCAGGAGAGGATTAAGCCCTTAAGAATAGCTAACTCCTTTATCTGTTATGCAAATATGCAGATTGTCCGCCTTAACGCAAAGGCTTCTGGCTTTGCGGTCCTAGCTCGCAAGGCTCTCTGGTTGAAATCTTGGTCCGCGGATATGGTTTCTAAATCCAGTCTCCTTTCCTTATCATTCAAGGGGAAGGTTTTATTTGGTCCAGGTCTGGACTCTATCATTTCTACTGTCACCGGAGGGAAAGGTGCTTTCCTTCCACAGGATGAGAAGAACATCCCGGAACAGACGGCAGTCCTCTAATTTTAGTTCCTTTCGTTCGGACAAGTCCCAGAGAACTCAATCATCCTCCAAGCCCGAGCAACCCAAGAGTACCTGGAAGCCTGCTCAGTCCTGGAATAAGTCCAAGCAGACTAAGAAGCTTGCAGATAACAAATCTGCATGAAGGGGCGGCCCCCAATCCGGGATCGGATCGAGTAGGGGACAGAGTGTTGTTTTTCTCAGACGCCTAGTTACAGGATGTTCAGAATCCTTGAGTACTGGAGGTTGTATCTCAAGGATACAAGATAGTATTCAAATCTCATCCGCCCAGGGGCAGATTCCTTCTCACCAGACTGTCTAGAAGACCAGAGAAGAGGATAGCCTTCTTAGATTGTGAACGGAATCTAACCTCAGTAGGAGTAATAATCCCAGTACCTGCATCAGAGGTCTGGGGTTCTATTCAAACCTCTTTGTGGTTCCTAAAAAAGAGGGAACTTTTCGTCCAATTCTGGACTTGAAGTGCCTAAACAAGTTTCTAAGTGTCCCCTCCTTCAAGATAGAGACGATCAGATCAATCCTTCCCCTGGTTCAGGAAGGACAATTTATGACTACCATCAATCTGAAGGATGCATACACAAGGATCATTTTCAGTTCCTAAGGTTTGCTATTCTGGACCAGCACTTCCAGTTCATAACACTTCCGTTTGTCTTAGCTACTGCACCCAGGATATTTACAAAGGTTCTGGGTGCTCTGCTAGCTGTGACCAGAACCCAAGGAATTGCAGTAGCACCTTACCTGGACGATATCTTGGTACTTGGCTCTTCGTCTGGGATCACTCAGAATTTCTTCTGAGTCTTCTTCGGTCTCATGGATGGAAGATAAACTTGGAAAAGAGTTCTCTTATGCCAAATACCAGGGTGAATTTCCTGGGTACAGTTATAAACTCTGTATCCATGAAGATCTTTCTAACAGATCATAGACATTGCAAGCTGACAACAGCATGCTTTGCCCTCCTGGCCACCTTAAGACCTTTGGTGGCCCAATGCATGAAAGTGATTGGACTCATGGTGTCTTGTATGGACATTATTCCTTTTGCCAGATTCCATCTCAGACCTTTACAACTATGCATGCTGAGACAATGGAAAGGTGATCATTCAGACCTGTCCCAACAGATCGTATTGGACAGCCTGCCGAGAGATTCGCTCTCTTGGTGGCTCTGCCAAGATCACCTGTCTCGAGGCACGTGCTTCTTGAGACCATCTTGGGAGATTGTGACTACGGACGCAAGTCTTTCCGGCTTGGGAGCCGTTTGGGGTGCCAAGAAGGCACAAGGGTTGTGGACTCAGGAAGTCTACAATCAATATCTTGTTTCTCCGGGTAATCTTCAATGCTCTGAAGGCTTGGCCCCAACTGAGTTCGTCCCAGTGTTTATCAGATTCCAATCAGACAATATAACTATGGTTGCCTATATCAACTATCAAGGAGGAACGAGGAGTTCCTTAGGGATGAGGGAGGTGTCCCAAATCTTAGAATGGGAAGAAGCCCACAACTGTATTCTGTCAGCGACCCACATCCCGGGTGTGGACAACTGGGAAGCAGACTTCCTCAGCAGACAATCTTTTCACCCGGGGCAATGGTCTCTCCACCCCGAGGTGTTTGCAGAGATTTGCTGCAGATGATGGATGCCGGAGATCGATCTCATTGCCTCTAGTCTCTATGCCAAATTAACCATTATGGGTCGAGATCGAGAGATCCTCAAGCAGAGTTAATCGACGCTCTAGCGGTCCCATGTCTCATATATCTCTTTCCTCCATTGCCTCCTCTTCCTCATGTAGTGGCTCGCATCAAGCAGGAGCAAGCATCAGTTATTCTAATTGCTCCATCCTGCCTGCGAAGGACCTGGTTCACGGATCTGGTGAGAATGTCCTCTTCTCCTCCGTGGAGATTACCTTATCGCTGGGATCTTCTGATACAGGGTTCCTTCCTACATCAAAATCTAGATTCTCTGAGGCTGACTGCGTGGAGATTGAATGTTTAGTCTTAGCCAAGAGAGGATTCTCTCAGAGTGTCATAGACACTTTGATTCAAGCTCGTAAGCCGGTTACTCGGCGCATCTACCATAAGGTATTTCATACTTACCTGTACTGGTGGGAGGAACTTGTAATTTTTCTTGGCATAAGGTAAAGGTTGCCAGAATTTTATCTTTTCTCCAAGATGGTTTGGAGAAGGGTCTATCTGCCAGCTCTCTGAAGGGACAGAAATCAGCCCTGTTGGGGTTTTCGGCTTTACAGTGTGACCCCCCCTTACCTTATTTTCCATGCCGATAAGCCGGTTTTACGCACTAGGTTAGGTTTTCTTCCTAAGGTGGTGTCAGATCGTAACTTTAATAAAGAGATTGTTGTTCCTTCCTTGTGTCCCAATCCTTCTTCAGCGAAGGAACGTTTGCTTCACAATCTGGATGTGGTCCATGCTTTGAAGTTTTACCTTCAGGCTACTAAGGAGTTCAGACAATCTTCATCCTTGTTTGTCGTTTATGCGGGTAGACGTAAGGGTCAGAAGGCCACTACGTCTTCCTTGTCTTTCTAGTTGAGGAGTGTCATCTGCTAAGCTTATGAGACAGCGGGACAGCAGCCTCTATGAATCAGATTTAAAAGGCGGCTACTTGGTCGTCCTTACATACTTTTTCAAAATTTTAAAAATGTTATGTGTTTGCTTCGGTTGAAGCAGCTTTTGGGAGAAAGGTGTTGCAGGCTGTGGTGCCCTTAGATTAGGCTCTACCTTTTTCTTATTCTCTCCCGTTATTCCTTCAGTGTCCTCTGGAGCCTGGGTATTGTTTCCCAACAGTAAGGAATGAAGTCTTGGACTTGGACAAAATGTATGTTACCAGATAAATTCCTTTCTTTCCTGGCAGGGAGAGTCCACGACCCTGCACGTAAGCTTTTTCTTGGCCGGCTCCAATTATGTTTTTCTTCTGGCTCCTCTATACCCTAATATTTCTCCTGCTTTTCCTTGTTCCCTCTGCCGAATGACTGGGGGGATGGGGGAAGTGGGAGGGGTATTTGAGCCTTTGACTGGGGTGTCTTTGCCTCCTCCTGGTGGTCAGGAGGACTCTGCCTGCCAGCGAAGAAAGGAATTTATCTGGTAAGCATACATTTTGTTTTGTGTATATGGGCCTTGAATATATTTATATAAAGTAATTATATCACATCTCAAGCACCTGTTTTCTAGGAAAAACAGACCCAGTTTGGCTAACCTTTCCTCATAGTTTACAGCTTATTTGACCTTTCACTTTCCACAGTGTAATAACATGGTTCTCTCTAGACTAACTTTCACCAGTGGAAACCCCACTCTCTCTGCAAGATGGCAAGAACCCTCACCCCAACCGCATCATTCTCAGTTCTGTCCACTTTCTACGCCTACTGTCTGTATACTGCGCATTTGAATGGAATCCATGCTCATAGAGGATAGAGCCAAAGCTGCCATGGCCCTGTCAGGATATTTTGAGGGCCATCCAGATTCCATGCAATCCTCAAATAAGTCCTGGGTAGGTTCAGAGGGTCGGGCAAACTTTAACAGATGTGGATAGGAAGGAGTTGCTCCAGTCACTGTTGTTTCCCTCACCCGTAAAGAAGCTGTGAAGCCGTAGTCCCGTTCCCGCATGTAGAATGTAATATCACTCAATATCTTCTGTAGAGCAAGGCCATGCTGATCGGAGATGGGCTTCTTTAGTATGAGTGGTGGCTCCAACAGTTTCACTATTGCACTTAGCTCCGCGGAGGAAGAAAAGAGTCAATCTAGCCTAGGAAGAAGAATAGCCATTATTTCCATTAAAATGTAAGTGTCAGTGCTCGCACTATTAATTATAGATATATCCATTGTGTAGCATCAGGTGGCTTCACCAACAGGTAAAAGGAACATATAGATCTATATACGATGTGGGAGCAGTAAACTCAGCACAATGCTTCTCAGCGAGAAAGGGATGGTTTGCCTTGATCCAGGAGGGTTCCCGGGCACAAATGTTTCCATGGGATGACTAAGTATATATCCACTTTCCACTATAAGCTAGATGGAGCTTTAGAGATCAGTAGCCATTTTAGAACGTTACCAACCGGAAGTCCATGTGAATCATTTTTATTGAACTATGTGTTCTCATAGAAACTGCACATTTGCTCCCTTCCTTAAAAAGTCAGGTGGTTGGGCAGTATTTGGGTAGTTACAGAGCTGTGTTTTTTTTTTGTTTCTATTCTTACTGTCATTATCTGTTCTTTTTTTTTTTTTAGGCTGCTGACATTTAATACTGTATTTAAAGGGGCAGTAAACTTAGAAAATAATGTTATATAATTCTGCACATAGTGCCAAATTATCTAACATTATATTAGTGCTAGCTTTATGTAACATAATATTGCCGCTGGAATTTTTATTAAAAAAGAGTGTTTTTCAGACCCGCTCTCTGTGCTCTTCTGAGCGGGTCTGTTTTTATCACACAGCGCATCTGGGCAACTGTCTAGTCACAGCCCAGCCCGACCACGCCATTACACTCAGTGCAGCTTGCTCCAGCTGTCAGACAGAGCAAGCTACATTGAGTGTGATGGCGCGATTGGGCCAGGATGTGACTAGACAGCTGCCCAGATGCGCTCAGAGGGAAAACCAGACCCGCTCAGTAGAGCACAGAGGGCGGGTCTGAAAACCCCTCTTTTTTTAATAAAAATTCACAGGCAATATTAGGTTACATAAAGCTAGCACTAATATAATGTTATATAATTCTGCACTATGTGCAGAATTATATAAAATCATTTTCTAGGTTTACTGGCCCTTTAAGACTGTATACTCCCTACTGTGCTGGGTCCTGTAATCATTTTGTCCCAATCTGTTTTCCTGTCTTTATTTATAATCATGGCCGGATTGGCCTACCAGGAGATTTACACGTATAGGGGGTGTTGCTGCTAGTGAGGTGATGCAGCTGTATTTTTTTTCTCCTCTGAGCTATATGTATTAAAGTCATTGTAAACTTTAATACCTTAAAGGGCAGTATCAAATAATAAACTTAAAAACAGGAGCACTTTAATTCATTAAAGTTTACAATGACGCTTATTTTTTTTAAAAAAAACTTTTACCATTGCGTTATGGCTTACTCCAATCGCTGTGTGCCCCCTTTGGTGTCCAGCTCGTGGGACATGCAACAATTGGAGGAAGCTGGATTGATCATCCATATGCTAAAGAAAGCAGGAGATGCGGGCGGAGGATCAGCGGTCTGTTAACCTTAAAATAAGCTACTTTGGGAACTTCAGTGAATTAAAGTGCCCCTGTTTTCTTTCCTATGGCATGGAGAGTCCACAACGTCATTCCAATTACAAGTGGGATAATCAACTCAGCAGGAGGAGGCAAAGAGCACCCCAGCAAAGCTGTTAAGTGTAAGTTCCCTTACCCGTAATCCCCAGTCATTCTCTTTGCCTCTGTCAATGGAGTATGTGCGAACTAGTACAATTTATGACTCCACTTGCTGGAGAAGCAGGTAAGTCACACGAAAAAAGGATGCTTATATGCACTGATATAATATCTTGTTAATTATTAATTCTTGATTACTGTGCCTGAAAGAACAGAAAGAGTTTTTTGTGTGTTAAAAATTAACCTTTATTAGTATCTTTACTTTAGTATCTTAAACAGTAGTGAACTTTTATTCGCTATTCATAAGCTGCAAACACCCAGGGTGCACAATATATTGTTTGTACCTAGATATATTATAAGCTTCAGATTAAATTAGCGTAAGTAGCAATTTTTGAGCTTAAGAACATACCTACTACATACCTATTATATAGATTTCAATACATATGAGCACAATAATTCAGATACTATCAAGAGCCAAACATGCCTAAGAGGCTTTTGTGTTTTATTATAGCTCTTTAGTATACTCTAATATACTGCTCATTTGAAATCTATTGCTTAAAGCAGGACTAAGATCAGTTGGAATTTTCTAACATCAAGCACATGCTGTTTATTCACCAAAACACAGTGAGAGCGTTTTTAACTTTTCAGGGCAGCATTATCATCCACAAAAGCTGTGTTTTTTTTTTAAAAGATACTAATAAAGGTTAATTTTTAACACACAAAAAACTCTTTCTGTTCTTTCAGGCACAGTAATCAAGAATTAATAATTAACAAGATATTATATCAGTGCATATAAGCATCCTTTTTTCGTGTGACTTACCTGCTTCTCCAGCAAGTGGAGTCATAAATTGTACTAGATTGTATTGTAAATGCTTACGAAATGCTCCTTGAATGTTTAATAATAATTGTTAATAAATCATATTGATCATATTGCAAAACACCAAAGGAGAAATTGTACAACCCTCATAATAAGGTTCCATTCCTTTTTTCGGAGTATGTGCGAAGTTGGTGTCTGAAGATATTAATCCTTTTATGGGTACATTTCCCTGCAAGCAAGTATTGGGGTCTAGCTGTGTCCATGTCAATCTCTTTAGTAAGAGTAGTGGCGGCTTTTAACAGTTTAAAGGCGGCTTGGTAGTCTTTGCTTTACTTTTAACACTTTGCTACCCCTTTGTAGAAAGCCAGAGTTGGTTACTCTGTTCTTTCTTTTCCTACAGGTCCATGACAGGGAGTGAAGTACCTGTCACACCAAAGTAGCAGAATCTGTCCTGCAGCTGGATCTAAGGTAAGTGCCTTTGCCTTCTAGGTACTGAAGGACAGCAGCACTTAAGAGGTTAATCCTCATATGGATCCATTTTGGGACATAGTAATACTTATAGTTAAGGATTCATATTATGGACAGATTTTGACACTTTGTGTTTTAAAAGGCAGCACAGTATGAGACTTAAGGGGAGTTCACTTGGCTAAGGGAATGGTAAAATTCTTTATTTGATGCAACGGACTAATGTGACTATTAATTGAGCTAAAATTTAAAGACGAATTACTCCCTTCTGAGCCAAGTGTCTCTCAGGATAATGCTGTGTGTGACATGCATCAGCTGTCTCCTCAAACGTCCTAAGCCTTAATTGTTTCTCATTCTGTGCCTTCTGTATCATCTCAACCTCCTGGGGGTGTTTTTTTACTTGGGGATTTTGCCGCTCAGATTACTTCTGCAGTATCTGCGGCTTTGTCTGCTTTCCCTACTTTGGGTAAGCGTAAGAGGAAATCTGAACATTTGTCTGCTAACAAGGTTTCTGACTCTAAATCTGCGCTGGTTAACCTTTCACAGATGTCTGAGGAGGAGGATACGTCAGTAGTTTCTGAAGGTGAAATCTCAGACTCGGATACTAGGGAGAAAAAACTTCTGAAGAAGTTATTTTCAGATTTAAGCTTGAACATTTCTGGTTACTACTGAAGGAGGTTCTAGCTACTCTGGATTACTCTGAACCCTTCGGTCAACCCTAAAAAGTCTTCTAAGCTTAACAGAGTTTATGACTCTCCCTCTTCTGAGGATGTTTTTCCTTTCCAAGACAAGATGTCTGAGATTATATCTCAGGAATGGGATAAGCCAGGGGTTTCTTTTTCCCCTTCCCCTGTTTTCAAAAAAATGTTTCCTGTTGTTGACAACATTTGTGACTCATGGCAAGATAACAAGACAATGCAATAGCACTTAGTCTGAACTTCAAATGAGTAGTAGATTTTTTTCTGACAATTTTAAAAGTTATGTCTTTTTCCACTCCCCCTGTACCATGTGACAGCCATCAGCCAATCACAAATGCATACACGTACCATGTGACAGCCATCAGCCATTCACAAATGCATACACACTTATTCTTGCACATGCTTAGTAGGAGCTGGTGACTCAAAAAGTTTAAATATAAAAAGACTGCACACATTTTGTTAATGGAAGTAAATTGGAAAGTTGTTTAAAATGGCATGCTCTATCTGAATAATGGAAGTTTAATTTTGATTGAGTGTCCCTTTAAGTAGAAGGAGCTATCTCCACTCTAGCTAAAATAACTACCATTCCTATAGAGGATAGTTGTTCCTTTAAGGATCCAATGGCTAAAAAGCTGTAGGCTTATTTAAAGAAGATGTACATCCATCAAGGATTACAGTGGCAACCTTCAGCAAGTATTGCTACTGTTGCGGGAGCAGCATCTTATTGGTGCAATGCCCTGTCTGATCTGATTTCAGAGGAGACTATGATCGAGGAGATCCAAGACAGGATCAAGGCTCTTAAATTAGCCAATACCTTTATCTGCGATGTGAACATGCAGGTTATTAGACTGGGAGCTAAGATGGCTAGCTTCACTGTCTTGGTTGGCTGATGTATCATCAAAGGCCAAGCTCTTGGCTTTACCTTATAAAGGTAAAACTCTATTCGGTCCAGGTCTGGCGGCAATCATTTCAGAGATTATGGGTGGAAAAGGATCTTTCCTACCTCAGGACAAGAAGAATAGACCTAAGGGTCACCAGACTTCTAATTTTCATTCTTTTCACAACTTAAAGGGACAGAAGTCTTCCTCTTCTTCTTCCAAACCAAACCAATTCAAGTCCTCTTGGTAGTCCAGCCAGCCTTGGAATAAGGTAAAACAAAACAGGAAACCTTCCACTGACTCTAAATCAGCATGAAGAATCCACCCCAATCAGATTTTTGATTGGGGGGGGCAGGCTTTCCTTGTTTTGCCAGGCTTGGATACGTGATATCCCAGATCTGTGGGCTGTGGACATAGTATCCCAGGGTTACAAAATAGGATTCAAGTCTTGCCCTCCAACGGGCAGATTTCTAATATCAAAACTATCCTCAAACCAGGTAAAGAGGGTGGCCTTCTTAAATTGCTTAGAGGACCTATCCTCCATGGGAGTTTTTGTACCAGTCCCTCTAGAGGAACAAGGTCAATGATTCTATTCAAATCTATTTGTGGTTCCCAAAAAGGAGGGAACTTTTCGCCCTATCCTATACTTAAAGTGCCTCAACAAATTCCTTAGGGTCCCGTCCTTCAAGATGAAAACTATAGGTTCCATTCTTCCACTGGTTCATTAAGGTAAGTTCATGACTATAGACCTGAAGGACGCGTATTTACATGTTCCCATTCACAGGAATCATAACCAGTTTTAAAGGTTTGCCTTTCTGGACAAGCATTTCCAATTTGTTGCTCTTCCGTTTGGTTTTGCCACGGCTCCCAGAACATTCACAAAGGTTCTGGGAGCTCTATTAGCTGTGATCAGATCCCAGGAAATTGCAGTGGCACCTTATCTAGATGACATCTTTGTTCAGGCGTCATCTTTTCTACTAGCAAAATCGCACACAGAGATGATGTTGTCTTTTCTACGGGTGGAAAGTGAACCTGGAAAAGAGTTCTCTAGTTCCAGCTACAAGAATGTGCTTCCTAGGGACAATCATAGATTCCCTGTCCATGAAGATTTTTCTAACGGACGTCAGAAAATTAAAACTATTTTCCTTTCTCTCCAGTCTGCTATTCGTCCATTAGTGGCTCAATGCATGAAGGTGATTGGTCTGATGGTGGCTTCCATGGACATCATTCATTTTGCTCAGTTCCATCTGAGATCTGCAACTATTCATGCTCAGTCAGTGGAACGGAGACCATTCAGATTTATCGCAGAGGATAGATCTGGATCCCCTAACAAGAGGCTCTCTCTCATGGTGGATTTTTCAGGAAACCTGTATCGGGTCACTTCCTGAGACTCTCCTGGGTGATTGTGACTACGGATGCCAGCCTATTAGGCTGGGGAGCAGTTTGGGGCTCTCTAAAAGCTCAGGGGAGTCCACTCACCATAAACATCTTGGAGTTAAGAGCAATCTTCAATGCCTTGGTAGCTTGGCCTCAGTTATCTTTAGTCCGGTTTATCAGATTCCAATCAGACAACTTCACCTCAGTGGCTTATATCAACCACCAGGGAGGAACTTGAAACTTCTTAGTGATGAAGGAGGTGACTCGCATTCTGTAGTGGGCGGAAGCTCATGATTGTCTCCTATCTGCCGTTCCAGGAGTGGACAACTGGGGTGCGGATTTTCTGAGCAGACAGACTTTTCATCCCGGGGAGTGGGCTACCCATCCGGATGTGTTCTCTCAGATAACCCTCAGGTGGGGGTTCCAGAGTTGGATCTGATGGTGTCTCGTCAAAACACCAAGGTTCCAAACTACGGTTCAAAGTCAAGAGATCCTCAGTCCGCTCTGATAGATGCTATAGCGGTTCCTTTGATCTTTTCTCTGGCATACCGGTTTCCTCCCTTTGCTCTCCTTCCACGACTCATTGATCGTATCAAACAGGAGAGAGCATTGGTAATTCTAATAGCTCCTGCATGGCCCCACAGAATCTGGTTTGCGGATATGGTAAGGAAGGACCTTCTAATTCAGGGTCCATTCCTCCAAACCTGGATTCTCTGAAGCTGACTGCATGGAGATTGAACACCAAGTTCTGTCTAGATGTGGTTTTTCTGAATCAGTCATTGATACTATGCTTCATGCTCGCAAACCGGTTACTCACAAGATTTACCATAAGGTAAATTTCTACAAATTTGATACTTTTGCCTCGGCTGAGGCTTCTTTTGGAAGAAAGGTTCTTCAAACGGTGCTGCCTTCTGTTTAGGTCCTCCTGCCTTGTTCTCCCTCCCTGTTCATTCCGTGTCCTCTAGCATGGGTATTGGTTCCAACTAGTAATGGGACGTCGTGGACTCCCCATGCCATAGGAAAGAAAACAAAATTTATGCTAACCTGATCAATTTCTTTCTTTCCGGGCATGGAGAGTTCACGACCCTGCCCTCTTTTTAATTATAATTGGCAGTTTTTTTGAGTAAACCTCAGACACCTCTATACCCATGTGTTCTTCTTTTTCCATTATCCTTAGGCTGAATGACTGGGGATTATAGGTAAGGGAAGTTACACTTAACAGCTTTGCTGTGGTGCTCTTTGCCTCCTCCTGCTGGCCAAGAGTGAATATCCCACTAGTAATTGGAATGATGTTGTGGACTCTCCATGCCCAGAAAGAAAGAAATGTATCAGTTAAGCATAAATTTTGTTTTTAACATTTTTTTTATTTTTATACTGGGCTTTAATTCATTAAAGTTTACAATCACTTTAAGGTCACAAAGTGTTTCATTTTAAGTTTTATGTCCTAGACCATGTACCATTTAGTAGCCCTCCTTTTATTGGCTTCTAGTGTCTAGTCGTGTCACATTGTAAGACAGAGTGACACTGTTTTGAGTGTCTTCTTCGGATCACATTATGGATAATCATTTTAACACCGTGTGAGTCATGTTGTCAGCTAAAGCATGAAAGACAGGCACGGATGCGTAAACGGCAGTGCAAGTTTATTAAGTGGAAATGGCAGGAGCAAACATAAAATGCCAGTAAATGGCAAGACTAGGTTGTCAGCTGCCTGTATAACAACAATTTATTTTTATTAAAAACTAACAATATTCTGAAAAAATATTATGGGGAAGGAATATCCCAGTGATCCTCTTGAGAAAAATGTACATTCTATAAACTCAACAGAAAATAGGGTTGTTCTTGGCATTTTTCCAGAGCTGCTTATTTCCAGTCTGGCCCTGTTTATAATAAAAATAATAAATCACAGCAGGTCGGGGTCACAGGTCATTCTCCTGCATCATTGTTGTGTGCTTCTTGTTTTTTATTCTGTACTGAGATTTGATTTCAGTACCTTTTTGTTTTGTGTGAGTAAATTGCTACTAGTTTCTGATCCTGGGGTTCCCTCGCACCTCCATAACTGTTTGGGGTACATGACATTGAAGTGTTCTGACAGTGGAGTTCTGCCATCACAGATGTTGTAGTCTGTGCTAAACTGAATCTGAAACTTCTGAAAGCTTCAAAATAATCAGTGAATTTAGAGGGTCTATAGATAGCACTGACCTCATAGGTTGTGACTAGTTTTCTAATTATCTTCTAAAATGTTAGTGAGATTAAGGAGAAAGTATCAGAAACCAGAATGAACTAGCAGATGTTATACTCTGGTGTGTTTGAAAATCCGGAGGACAAAATTTGAAAAAAATTTAAAATATCAACATAATAATGGACTTTGGCTCAGTAAAAGTATTGCATAAATGGTCAAACAGTATTTTATATCTTATACTTGACCTACGGTCGAAATTAAACTTTCATGATTCAGATAGAACCTGCAATTTTAAGCAACTTTCTAATTTACTCTAATTATCAAATTTTCTTCATTCTCTTGGTATCTTTATTTACTGTAAATGTAAGCTTAGAAGCCGGCCCATTTTTGGTTCAGCACCTGGGTAGAGCTTGCTGATTGGTGTCTAAAAGTAGCCATCCAATCAGCAAGTGCTACCCAGGTGCTGAATCAAAAATGGGCCAGCTCCTAAATAAAGATACAAAGAGAACGAAGAAAAATTGATAATGGGAGTAAATTAGAAAGTTGCTTAAAATTGCATGCTCTATCTGAATCATGAGAGTTTATTTTTGACTAGACTATTCCTTTAAGCTTTGTTTCTCAATCGCGGTCTTCAAGTACCGCCAGCAGATTTTCATTATAGCTGGACCAGTGCACAGGTGAAATAATCAGCTTATGGATGAGAGCAGGTTAGTAACCATGGTTACTCATCAGCTGATTATTTCACCTGTGCACTGGTTCAGCTATAATGAAAACCTGGCCTGTTGAGGGTACTTGAGGACCACGGTTGAAAAACACTGACTTAAAGCGAATGTAAACTTGAGCAATGTCGCTCAAGTCATAGGATAGAATTTAAAAAAAATGAATGAGACTTTCATTCATCAAATGTGTAGTATATACTGATCTTCTGAGATTGTTACCTTGTAATGCTATAAGGATAAGCGCCGTTCCTCTGGTCGTCATATTTATCAATTGATTAACAGATGACGAATCTGCAATCCACTAATTGTTGTTTTGCCCCCGGGCCGTGACGTTTGTGCAAAGGGGCTGAACACCCCAGGGGGAAAAAACGTTTAGTGGATTGCAGATTCGTCATCTGTTAATCAATTGATAAATATGACAAACGGAGGAACGGCGCTTATCCTTATAGCATTACAAGGTATCAATCTCAGAAGATCAGTATATACTACACATTTGATGAATGAAAGTCTCATTCATTTTTTAAATTCTATCCTATGACTTGAGCGATATTGCTCAAGTTTACATTCGCTTTAAAGGACCACTAAAGTCAAAAGTAAACTTTTTATGATTCAGATAGAGAACACAATTTTAAACAACTTTGCAAGTCACATCCATTATCTAAATACACGCAATGTTTTTACAAGCACACTTTGAGGCACCAGCTACTACTGAGCATGTGCAAGATTCACAGAATTTGTTTATACATTTTATGATTGGCTGATGGCTGTCACATGATGCAATAGGAAAGAAAATAAAACTAACTGAAATTTGTCAGAAACAAATCTACTGCTTATGAAAAATTTAAACTAAGTGCTTTTGCATTGTCTATTTATTATGCATTTACTGATTATTCTACAAAGTTTAGTGGAAAGGAAGTGGAAAAGCAACTGTGTTTCGGGGTAAAAAAGGGATGTTCTTTCCTGCTCCGGAACGGATGGGGTCACAACCAAACCTTAGAGGAGCCCGTGTCCTCTGTGCTACCAGTTAGTCCACATTGTATGTAATTTACGGGTTTTTTTTTCACATTTGGAAACAAAAATAAAAAAGGAACGTTGATTTGATGCTTCTTAGCGTTAATCACTTAAACCTACACTTGTGTCAGCCTTTATGCTCATTTATCGTTCCCGAAGTGTCTCTTAGAAAGACTGGCTAAACACTCATCTGGAACATAAGTGAAGGGACACAATTCAGTCCATACCGTGCTTTCTACTTCAAGTGAGCGGCCTGCAATAACCCATCAGTAGTGTATGACACAACAATCAGCTAGTGAAATCCTCCTACCTCAGCATAACTTAAAGTGATGGTAAGTCCTAGCCTTTATTTACAGCGAGTTTATGCCAAGCTGAGCGCCTCTGGTCGACCACGGCAAAACACTATTTTTTCAATGAGGTGATGTTTCGACTTTTTAGTCAATAGCCGTGTGGACAAATTGGCATTATGTCAGATGACTTAGCACACTATTGGCTAGGAGTTATAAACATTGAGAAAATTTGCCTTGGGAAGCTGGAGGCGCTGTGCTCGTCATAAACTCGATGCAAATAAAGGAACTTTCGGCATGAAGTCTTTTATACTTCATGACTGAAAATTCCTTTTTTTCGTAGCACTGATAAATCCTAGCGTTTCAAAAAACTCTATGATTTATCATCACTTTAATGACCATAGCATAAAGAGAATAAAGCAATCTTCCCCTCTTGTAGCCACCCAGATCAGTCTGCCATTTACGCTATAGGTTAGAGTAGATTGTGACACAGTGAGGAAGCATTAATCGTGCCCACAATAAGGTGGCACAGAGGGAAGGTTCCTTCTCACTCTACAGATAGACGGATTCCTCTTCATTCTCAGCCTCTGTTTTTCAGATTATGTCTGCGTGCTGGACGTGGATCTTCTGGAACTGGTCATCACAACGTGGAAAGGAAGCTCCTCCCTCAAAATGGTGAGAAGCAGAGGGATAGCGGAGCATAGAGTGATAAATAAATCTTCTTGCTAATCCCTCTTCATCATCATTCCTTGTTTTACCTCTTTGGTTTGCTTGTTCTGCCTTTTCTTAAATACGGTGACATTTTCTATAGCCTTATTTCCCTAACATCTTTCCTAGGCTCGTATTTATTTAGCTGTAAACCACCGCCTCTGTCTCTCTCTTCAGCTATTAATTGTCTCTTTAATCTTTCTGCCTTTTTTCTCAGTCCCAACCTTTATTTGAGCTGCGCTGCTCCAACAACGTACTTCACATTCATACCTGTGCCGACTCCTGCGCCATGCTGGCTAATCTTACTCAGTATGTGATGAATAATGGAGATCTTCATTGTCCTCCAAAACCTGAGCCTCCAACTGAGATTGCAGGACAGAAATTACAGGTACAAAATCCTAACTTACTAGTTCTTAATGCTTGTGTTTATTTTGTGGTTCAGTGGTTCCAAAAAAAGTAAAACAAAATTGCATAATACAGGGCTCGACAAACCCAGGTGCCCTGGCGCCTCTTTCTAGCCCTTGCATCTGTGAAATACAAATACAACTTTTTTGCGTGTAATAAATGAATATATGTATGATCAGTATAGATAAGTGTCAGGCACAAATTCAGTTGTTTAAGGAAGCAGATGACAGGTGTGTGATCATTTTCTATCTTCCAGCCACCTGACGGTCCAGCCTCACAACCTTCTTGTCTGCCGGCAGAAACCTCCCAAATTAATCAAGGGGATTTGACGGACGCCCTCATAGACACAGGAAGGAGCGGCAGAGAACACTCTGAAGCAGGTCTGTGTAAAGGAAGTGTTTAATATGTGTCTTTGTCTGCTTGGCATATACAGTATGTATGTTCTTGTATAGCAAACTTTCCAGTGGAGGCTGGCACTGCTAATTATATACTTATTATGTAACTATATATGTCTTGGTATAGCAGTGAGAGTGGAGGGGAGGTTGTGTATGTAATGGGTTGACAGTGATTGTATTGAGTTAGCATTACATTAGGAATGTGCGCATGTGCAAAGCTGTCACTATATAACTACTATATACTAAGCATTTATGCCTCATCATTGTATTCAGAGGGAGATGTCTTCATACGTCAGAATTCTCCAGTCTCAGTCTATTTGTTCCCTGAAGAAGTTGCCCCAGGAAACAGGCTTGAAAACCTCTCCCCTTCTCCTCCACTTCGTCCAGCGTCCCAAGAGAGTCTCGGCCTGTCTGACACTAGTGGGGACAGCGAGCTGACAGATACGGATGATTTCTGCATTCTAGATGCCCCTGGCATTGGTGTACCTGTGAGTATTCTGCTTCTTATTAAAGGGATATGAAACCCAAACATTTGCTTTTGTGATTCAGACAGAGCATACAAAAAACATTTTACTTTTATTATCAAATGTGTTTTGTTCCCAACTTCTCATGGTATAGGAAACAGCGGTGCCGTCTAGTGCTCTTGCAGACGGATAACATTTTTGCTGCCATATAGTTCTTCAGACATGGGGACACTCCTGAGCTTAAAGTGAATGTAAATTTTGATGATAAAGTGCCCGGTTTTTAAAAATTCTATTAAAATCAGGGGCTCTTTAATTTATCAAAATTTACATTTCACTCCTGTTGTGAAAATACCTTTTAATCTTGACAGCCGCTGCATCGCTTCCTCCGCTCGTTGCAAAGCCTCTTCCTGGGTCTGAAATGAGGAATCTGGCTTCCTCTAATCACGGCGTTGAATCAGACACTGATTCCCCGGGGGGGGAAGCCGTGATTGGAGGATGACCAATCCATCATTTCTGACGTAGGAAGAGGCTTGCGACGACCGGGTGAAGCTTGAGCGGCTGGCAGGATTAAAAGTGAAATGTCAATTTTGATGAATTAAAGTGCCCCTGTTTTTAATCGAATTTTTAAAAACCGGGCACTTTATCATCAAAATTTACATTCACTTTAAGTCCCTGATTTAAGTCCCCTGATACTAAGAGAACAAAGACAATTTGATAATAGAAGTAAATTAGATCGTTGTTTAAAATTACGTTTTCTATTTTAATCATAAAAGAAAAATGTGGGGTTTTATGTCCCTTTAAACATAATTTAGTGTTTGATGTAAATAGTGTTTCCTCTGCTTATTGCTTCCTAACTTACTGTTGTCAATTAAATATTAAGGAGGGTTTTATTTATTATTACTATGTCCATATTTTAGTGTATTAGTGAAGTCATAAACACGGTAACCACATAAACGTTAAACCAAAACTATTTTATATAATCGATTTTTAAGGGTAGTTATTTTTGGCGTTCTCTGTGCCAAGTTGATGAGAGAGCCACCTGGGATGTTTTCTTGAAGAAGTTGCAAAAACATGAATCTATTTGTATCCAAAAAGAAAAAAAACGGCAACACAGCTAAAACGTATCAAGTCACCAAGCACGTTGCTTACGCGTTTCGGCGTTAGCTGTAGTATAACCCAATTCCTGTGCACAAATCTCATTCATTTAAAATAGGGAAGGCCAACTGGCAGTCCGAGAGCTACATGTGTTTTTGAGTTAATCAGAACTAACAACATGTACCAATAGTTTTTGTGGCCCCAGGAAAAAGTGTAACTATAAATGTGTGCTTTGGGGGTGACCACAACTTAGAACAGCCCTCTGGAGGAAAGAAGAGCACAAAGAAAATACCCTGCAAACTTGCCTAAATCAATCCTATATTTTTTTATAAACCTATATGCAGCACTTAAAGGGACATTAAACACAAATTGTAAACTACAGGACTATGAACCTTCATATATAAGAATAATTTTGCAATTAAAACTGTAGCTTTATTTTGTCAAATGAGTAAATTGTTTTATGTTATGTTTATTCCTTTCACTGATTTCGCTGTCCCCTAGAACAAAAGAACCCCTGCTAACCAATCACAAACTGCTATTCAGATATAGCACAAACTCTGTACACGTGCAGACGGATGAAGCCTGCCCTCTTGTATTCCCTTAAGATGGTTTAGCAATGATTCAACATAGTTACTTACTATTGCAAAGAATGATTTTCCTATCATTGATTGTTGATGCAAAACTGATAAACCACCTTTTAAAAGCATGTGACACCATAAACACTTAGGGATGGAGGGAGAAGTAAACAAAAGCTCACATAAATTGTGTAAAAGTATTAACCCAAGCCTCCCTGGGAGAAAGTCAAACAATTTTTTTACAGTAAAAGGCTGCAAAATAAATAATGTATCTTGCAATACATACATGCAATACATACACACATTATATACATTCAATATATACATACAGTACATACATACAATACATACATACATACATACAGAACATACAACACATACACACATTATATACATACAGCACATACAGTACATACATATACCTACATACAGTACATACATATACCTACATACAGTACATACATATACATACAGTACATACGTACATACATATACATACAGTACATACATACAGTACATACATACATACGTACGTACATACATACGTACATACAGTATACACATACAGTACATACATATACATACAGTACATACATATACATACATTCAGTACATGCATACATATACATACAGTACATACATACATATACATACATACAGTACATACATATACATACATACATATACATACATACAGTACATACATATACATACATATACATACAGTACATACATACAGTATATACATATACATACAGTATATACATA
The DNA here is from genome assembly GCF_027579735.1 of Bombina bombina. NCBI lineage: Eukaryota > Metazoa > Chordata > Amphibia > Anura > Bombinatoridae > Bombina > Bombina bombina. Next base: position 56,906,320 of record NC_069505.1, on the reverse strand, counting down.
CAGTACATACATACAGTGCATACATATACATACAGTACATACATGCAGTATATACATACAGTACATACATACAGTACATACATACATACAGTATATACATACATACAGTACATACATACAGTACATACATACATACAGTACATACATACATACAGTACATACATACAGTACATACATACAGTATATACATACATGCAGTACATACATACAGTACATACATACAGTATATACATACATACAGTACATACATACAGTGCATACATACATACATACAGTACATACATATACATACAGTACATACATACAGTACATACATATACATACAGTACATACATATACATACAGTACATACATACAGTATATACATACAGTATATACATACAGTACATACATATACATACAGTATATACATACAGTACATACATACAGTACATACATACAGTATATACATAAAGTACATACATACAGTACATACATACAGTACATACATACAGTACATACATATACATACAGTACATACATACAGTACATACATACAGTACATACATACAGTACATACATATACATACAGTATATACATACAGTACATACATATACATACAGTACATACATACAGTATATACATACATACAGTACATACATACAGTACATACATATACATACAGTACATACATATACATACAGTACATACATACAGTACATACATATACATACAGTACATACATACAGTACATACATACATATACATACAGTACATACATATACATACATACAGTACATACATACAGTACATACATACAGTACATACATATACATACAGTACATACATACAGTACATACATACAGTACATACATACAGTACATACATATACATACAGTACATACATACAGTACATACATATACATACAGTACATACATACATACAGTATATACATACATACAGTACATACATACATACATACAGTATATACATACATACAGTACATACATACAGTACGTACATACATACAGTACATACGTACATACAGTACATACGTACATACAGTACATACATACATACATATACATACAGTACATACATACAGTACATACATATACATATAGTACATACATACAGTACATACATATACATACAGTACATACGTACATACAGTACATACATACAGTACATACGTACATACATATACATACAGTACATACATACAGTACATACATATACATACAGTACATACATACAGTACATACATATACATACAGTACATACATACATACAGTATATACATACATACAGTACATACATACAGTACATACATATACATACAGTACATACATACAGTACATATATACATACAGTACATACATACAGTACATACATACATACAGTATATACATACATACAGTACATACATACATACAGTACATACATACAGTACATACATATACATACAGTATATACATACAGTACATACATATACATACAGTACATACATACAGTACATACATATACATACAGTACATACATACAGAACATACATATACATACAGAACATACATATACATACAGAACATACATATACATACAGTACATACATATACATACAGTACATACATACATACAGTACATACATACAGTACATACATATACATACAGTACATACATACAGTACATACATATACATACAGTACATACATACAGAACATACATATACATACAGTACATACATATACATACAGTACATACATATACATACAGTACATACATACATACAGTATATACATACAGTACATACATATACATACAGTACATACATATACATACAGTACATACATATACATACAGTACATACATATACATACAGTACATACATATACATACAGTATATACATACATACAGTACATACATACATACATGCATACAGTACATACATATACATACAGTACATACATATACATACAGTACATACATACATACAGTACATACATATATATACAGTACATACATACAGTACATACATACATACAGTACATACATACAATACATACATACAGTATATACATACATACAGTACATACATACAGTACATACATATACATACAGTACATACATATACATACAGTATATACATACAGTATATACATACAGTACATACATACATACAGTATATACATACATACGGTACATACATACATACAGTATATACATACATACGGTACATACATACATACAGTACATACATATACATACAGTACATACATACAGTACATACATATACATACAGTACATACATACATACAGTATATACATACATACAGTGCATACATACAGTACATACATACAGTATATACATACATACAGTACATACATACAGTACATACATACATACAGTATATACATACATACAGTATATACATACATACAGTACATACATACAGTATATACATACAGTACATACATACATACAGTACATACATACAGTACATACATACATACAGTATATACATACATACAGTACATACAGTGCATACATACAGTATATACATACAGTACATACATACAGTACATACATATACATACAGTACATACATACAGTACATACATACATACAGTACATACATACAGTACATACATATACATACTGTACATACATACAGTACATACATATACATACAGTACATACATACAGTACACTACAGTACATACATACAGTACATACATACAGTACATACATACAGTACATACGTACATACAGTACATACATACAGTACATACATATACATACAGTATATACATACAGTACATACATACAGTACATACGTACAGTACATACGTACATACAGTACATACATACAGTACATACATATACATACAGTATATACATACAGTACATACATACAGTATATACATACAGTACATACATATACATACAGTATATACATACAGTACATACATACAGTACATACATACAGTACATACATACATATACATACATATATATACATACATTACAGTACATATACATACATACAGTACATATACATACATACAGTACATACATATACATACATACAGTACATACATATACATACAGTACATACATACAGTACATACATATACATACAGTACATACATACAGTACATACATATACATACATACAGTACATACATATACACACATACAGTACATACATACAGTACATACATATACATACAGTACATACATACAGTACATACATATACATACATACAGTACATACATATACACACATACAGTACATACATATACATACAGTACATACATACAGTACATACATATACATACAGTACATACATACAGTACATACATATACATATACATACAGTACATACATACAGTACATACATATACATACAGTACATACATACAGTACATACATATACATACAGTACATACATACAGTACATACATACAGTACATACATATACATACAGTACATACATACAGTACATACATATACATACAGTAAATACATACAGTAAATACATACAGTAAATACATACAGTACATACATACAGTACATACATACAGTACATACATATACATACAGTACATACATACAGTACATACATACAGTACATACATACAGTACATACATACAGTACATACATACAGTAAATACATACAGTACATACATACAGTACATACATACAGTACATACATACAGTAAATACATACAGTACATACATACAGTACATACATACAGTACATACATACAGTACATACATACAGTACATACATACAATACATACATACAGTACATACATACACATACAGTACATACATACAGTACATACATACAGTACATACATACAGTACATACATACAGTACATACATTTACCTACATACATTTACCTACATACAGTACATACATACAGTACATACATACAGTACATACATACAGTACATACATACAGTACATACATACAGTACATACATACATACAGTACATACATACATACAGTACATACATACAGTACATACATACAGTACATACATACAGTACATACATACAGTACATACATATACATACAGTACATACATACATACAGTAAATACATACAGTACATACAGTACATACATACATACAGTAAATACATACAGTACATACATACATACAGTACATACATACAGTACATACATACAGTACATACATACAGTACATACATACACATACAGTACATACATACAGTACATACATACAGTACATACATACAGTACATACATATACATACAGTAAATACATACAGTACATACATATACATACAGTACATACATACAGTAAATACATACAGTACATACATACAGTACATACATACAGTACATACATACAGTACATACATACAGTACATACATATACATACAGTACATACATACAGTACATACATACAGTAAATACATACAGTACATACATACAGTACATACATTTACCTACATACAGTACATACATACAGTACATACATACAGTACATACATACAGTACATACATACAGTACATACATACACATACAGTACATACATACATACAGTACATACATTTACCTACATACAGTACATACATTTACCTACATACAGTACATACATTTACCTACATACAGTACATACATTTACCTACATACAGTACATACATACAATAAATACACACATTATATACATACAGTACATACATACAGTACATACATACAGTACATTCATACAGTACATACATACAGTAAATACATACAGTACATACATACAGTACATACATATACATACAGTACATACATACAGTACATACATATACATACAGTACATTCATACAGTACATACATACAGTACATACATACAGTACATACATACAGTACATACATATACATACAGTACATACATACAGTACATACATACAGTAAATACATACAGTAAATACATACAGTACATACATACAGTACATACATACAGTACATACATACAGTACATACATACAGTACATACATTTACCTACATACAGTACATACATACAGTACATACATACAGTACATACATACAGTACATACATACAGTACATACATACACATACAGTACATACATACAGTACATACATACAGTACATACATACAGTACATACATACAGTACATACATACAGTACATACATTTACCTACATACAGTACATACATACAGTACATACATACAGTACATACATACAGTACATACATACAGTACATACATACAGTACATACATACACATACAGTACATACATACAGTACATACATACAGTACATACATACAGTACATACATACACATACAGTACATACATACAGTACATACATACAGTACATACATACACATACAGTACATACATACAGTACATACATTTACCTACATACAGTACATACATTTACCTACATACAGTACATACATTTACCTACATACAGTACATACATACATTATACCTACATACAGTACATACATACAGTACATACATACATATACATACAGTACATACGTACATAAAGAATACTATAATTTACAATCTGCCGGTATAAACAAGACTGATGAACCAGAATTAATCATGATATTAAACATAGGCTGGGAAACCAAATTATCTCAAACATATAAAAGCCTTTTAATCTACATAAGCAATAGTATAGGAAGCTTCTATGACCCCCATAAAACAACTACCTTAAGGTTACTTAACCCTTTCGTGACAGGGTTAAAGTGTCTACATCGGAACACCTGTTCCGATGTAGACAAATTGAAACTACGCGATCGTGCATACGATCGCGAGATTTCAATTATTGGATCGCATCTGGGGGGCGTCCCTACAACCCTAGGAACGCCCTCCAGACCGCGATCAAGTCCTTGAAGCGCAGAAGGCTTCAGGACAGCCGTTTGATATGACGTTCTATTCCGTCATAACGGCTTTAAAGCCCAGTGTAAATATGACGGAATAGAACGGCATAACGGCGTTAAAAGGTTAAATATGCTGCCAACATGATTCCATACTACTGTTATCAAATAACCACAGTTATCGATAAGTCATCTCTTAAGGTCTATTTAACCAATAATTCCTAAATCATAGTCCCCTGGTAAAATCTGCCTATTTATAAACTAGGACATCTTGCTACAATTTAGTTTAATTTAAACAGCAATAATACATTAAATAAGTTCCCATATATGCTGGGCACTTGCTGGGATGCTTTTTCTTCACTCTCCGCTCCAACTCAAACCATCTTGGTTGGGTTTAGGTCAGATGACTGTGGATGTGAGGTCATCTGATGCTACACTACATACTGCAGAACTAGAAAAAGTTCAGAGTAGGGCCACAAAGCTAATAAAGAGAATGAAGACTTTAAGCTATGAGGAGAGGTTAGACAAACTGGGTCTGTTTTCTCTAGAAAAAGACGTTTGAGAGGTGACATGATTACTTTATATAAATATATATAAGGTCTTTTTTCAACCTTATCTACTATGTACTATGTATTTGTCAGATAGCCTGTGTTCTGTGCCATTGTCCTGTTTCAATATAAATGATAGCCCAACAAACCAGATGAGATGGCGTGTAGCTACAGAATGCTGTGGTAGCCATGCTGGTACAGTGTGCCATCAATTCTAACTAAATTGCCAGTGGTGTCACCTGCAAAGCAAACCTACACAATCACTCTTCCTCCCATGACAATTTCTGTTCTCTTTTTCTGCATCTCATAAAGATACGTTCGTTAAAACCAGAAATCTCAAATTTGGACTCATCATACCAAAGGACAGATTTCCTCTGGTGTGATTGTACCTCCTAGGCCCTAAGTCTCTTCTTACTTGTTTACCTTCAGTGGTGGCTTCTCAACAGTAGTTCTACCTTAAAGCCCCGAACAGTTGATATTGTGATCTGCCTGCTGCTTAAACTCAGTAAAGAAGTTATTTGGTCTCACATCCGACGGGCTGCTCAATGGCAACTGTGCTTGTAGAAACTTCCCAAGTTGTTGGCATTTTCTGTAATGTCTGACCTTCATTTCTTAACGTCAATCCATCATTACCCTGAGCTGCTCTTCCACAACCAGAAATGATGGCCTCCTACCAAATAAGACTATTTAAGGCCCACAACTGATTAGCATTAGGCACTAAAGGGATAGGAAAGTCAAAATTAAACTCACATGAATCGGAGCATGTAATTTAAAGGGACAGTAAACCTTAAAAATAATGTTATATAATTCTGCACATAGTGCAGAATTATATAACATTATTTAGGTGCTATAGCTATAAATGCCTTTTTTACCTTTTAATTTTTTTAAAATATGGCGCTTTCACAGACCCGCTCTATGCTGAGCAGGTCTGTTTTTTTTACTCAGCGCATCGGGCCAGCTGTATAGTCACAGCCCGGCCCGACCGCGCCATAAGACTAAGTGCAGCTCGCTCCTGTCACAGGAGCAAGCTGCACTTAGTGCTATGGCGCGGTCGGGCCGGGCTGTGACTATACAGCTGGCCCAATGCGCTAACTAAATATAACAGACCCGCTCAGCAGAGAGCGGGTCTGTAAAAGCGCCATATTTTAAAAAATTTAAAAGGTAAAAAAGGCATTTATAGCTATAGCACCTAAATAATGTTATATAATTCTGCACTATGTGCAGAATTATATAACATTATTTTTAAGGTTTACTGTCCCTTTAAGACACCTTAAAATTCACTTCTATTTTCAAATGTGCTTTGTTCTCTTGGTATCCCTTGTTGAAAAAGAATACCATATCCTACACTAGTGGGAGCTAGCTGCTGATTGGTGCCTGCTCACATTTATCTCTTGTAATTGGCTGACTAGATGTGTTCATCTTGCTGCCAGTAGTGCAATGTTTTTCCTTCAGCAAAGGATAATAAGAAAATGAAGCACATTTGGAAAGTAGTTTAAAATTGTATGTTCTATCCAAATCATGAAAGAAAATTTGGGGCTTTCTTGTCCCTTTGATAAGAAAATTAAATTCCAGAAATTACCTATTACAAACACACAATTAATATGTGAGTCATTACAATGATAATTTATTTGTAGTTTAACAGTCGCCATTTCTATATTTTACCTAAAGTAAAAGTGCTACCTTGAGCTTGCGGTAGCATTATCCAGCCACTCGTAAAAGATGGTTATTTAACGTGCGCCCGAAAACGGCCAAATTTGCCCATTTACGGTTGCACATTAAATTAGCGCTTCCCTTTTAATCTAGCTCTTAATAAACAAAAACCTTTGGGATCATGAGATACATACATGCAGTCAGATGTGTCATGTGAGTTGTAGGGTGCGTCCTTCTACATTAACATGGTGGTTCCTCTGCAGCCAAAAAATGGAGAACCTGTGGTGAGAAAGTTAGTGGCTGGTCCAATTGCTGTTAAGGATGGTCACTTCTCTCGTCCCCTGGGTAGCACAGACCTGCTGAAACCTCCAGCAAAGTTTCCAGTGCCTGAGACACGGATCGTACTGCGGGAGATCTCTGTGGTGTGGCACTTGTATGGTGGAAAGGATTTTGGGAGTAGCCGGCCAAACTCTGCACGAGCACATTCACCAAGGTAAGAGAGATGATCAGATTACTGTATTATGGTGAGACTATAGAACACTGAATATCAGCTTACTATTGTGTATCAGAGGGCAGACCTTTATTTAGTGAGTTTATATGTTCCAGACTTGGCTCTATGTATTTTATGATATTTGAATGCAACCTATTATAAAGGTGTGGTATGTAAATGTATAGAGGTTGCCTCTCCTCACATGCAGGTTGTGTTCCACTTCCCATATGACTTGTAGCTAATAGGAACATTTCCTTTAGATTCTATTTTAAAGGGAGACACCATAAAATGACTTTAGAACTCAAGCTGTAATCTTGAGTCCACACACACATACTCACACCCACCCACCAATACACACACTCACACCAACCCACTAGTACACACCCATACTCACACCCACCCACTAGTACACACACTCGCTCACACCCATACCCACACCCACCCACTAGTACACACACTCACGCACACCCATACTCACACCCACCCACCCACCCACCAATACACACACTCACACCAACCCACTAGTACACACCCATACTCACACCCACCCACTAGTACACACACTCGCTCACACCCATACCCACACCCACCCACTAGTACACACACTCACGCACACCCATACTCACACCCACCCACTAGTACACACCTATACTCACACCCACCCACTAGTACACACACTCGCTTACACCCACCCACTAGTACACACACTCGCTTACACCCATACTCACACCCACCCACTAGTGCACACACTCGCTCACACCCATACTCACACCCACCCACTAGTACACATACTCGCTCACACCCACCCACCCACTAGTACACACACTTGCTCACACCCATACTCACACCCCACCTGCTCACACATACTCAAACCCACCCACTGGTACAAACACTCGCTCACACCCACCCACTAGTACACATACTCGCTCACACCCATACTCACACCCACCCACTAGTACACATACTCGCTCACACCCACCCACTAGTACACACACTCGCTCACACCCCACCTGCTCACACCAATACACAGACACACACTCACGCCCATTCTCTAGACCACCCGCTCGCACACACACACATGCTCACACACACAGCACACACTCACGCCCATACTCACACTCACCCGCTCACAAACACACACATTAGCTAACAACAAGTATAAAGGTGTGGTATGTAAATGTATAGAGGTTGCCTCTCCTCACATGCAGGTTGTGTTCCACTTTCCATATGACGTGTAGCTAATAGGAACATTTCCTTTAGATTCTATTTTAAAGGGAGACACCATAAAATTACTTTAGAACTCAAGCTGTAATCTTGAGTCCACACACACATACTCACACGCACCCACTAGTACACACACTCACACCCACCCACTAGTACACACCCATACTCACACCCACCCACTAGTACACACCCATACTCACACCCACCCACTAGTACACACACTCGCTCACACCCATACTCACACCCACCCACTAGTACACACACTCACTCACACCCATACTCACACCCATACTCACACCCACCCACTAGTACACACACACTGTGTGGATTTTTTTTTATGTTTACTTGGTTTGAAGTCACCACAGTAATGCTTCTTTTTTCATGTGTTGAGATATAATACAAATATTACATGTAATGTATAACAGCTGCTTGAATCTGTGCATAAAATCACCAGTAAATTGCTCTTCCTCTAAATCTAGTTCTCCATGCTAGTGCCTGGCTGTACCTGTGGTTATTGCGGAACATCTAGGATTTTTTGGCTTCTGTTATTTGTAGGATATTCTTCAGTTGGTGTGTTTGCCAGGTCATATAACCCTATTTTCTTCATAAATGGAAAGAGTCCACAACTGCATTCATAACTTTTGGGAAATAAGAACCTGGCCACCAGGAGGAGGCAACGACACCCCAGCCAAAGGCTTAAATACTCCTCCCACTCCCTCATCCCCCAGTCATTCTTTGCCTTTCGTCCCAGGAGTTTGGCAGAGAAGTGTCAGAAGTTTTCGATAGTCTCTTATGGAGGGTAGTACTCTTCGGCATGGGACTGGAGTTTTAAGTAGTCCTATCAGCCTCTCAGTGAGAGCATGGATGAAAGTTAGAGTCCAGAGATGCAGGGAGAATCTTTCTGCGAAACCACAAAACCATCCCGACTTATATTAACAGCTCCACAAGCAATCAGCGTTGAAGAGTTTCTCTGCCTGCTTTCTTCTCTCAAGTCCATGGCAGAGGCGATGCTACTATCTGTCACACTTGAAGGGCTGTGTTCCTGTTCCATGGCGTAGATTCCGGTAATATTGTTTCATTTTACTTTCTCATTAATGTATTGTATTACTTATGTTTTTCCTGAGAGGCTACCACCTTGCAGGACTAACTATATCTCAGGGTCTCAGTGAGTCCCCTTTGTATCTTGGTACCAAGGGTTAATATCTCCTAAGGGGGGTTATTGAACAGGGTTTTCTCCAACATTGGTGTGTCCGGTCCACGGCGTCATCCATTACTTGTGGGAAATATTCTCCCCCACAGGGAAAGGCAAGGAGAGCACACAGCAAGAGCTGTCCATATAGCTCCCCCTCTGGCTCCGCCCCCCAGTCATTCTCCTTGCCGCTCTGAACAAGTAGCATCTCCACGGGGATGGCGAGGAGTTTGTGGAAATGAAGATCTTCCTGACAGAAGTCAGAAAGTTAAAGCTTCTAAACGCTTGTCGAGTTCTTCATTCTATTCCTCAACCCTCCATAGCTCAGTGCATGGAAGTAATAGGACTAATGGTCGCAGCAATGGACGTGGTTCCTTTTGCTCGAATTCATCTAAGACCATTACAACTGTGCATGCTCAATCAGTGGAATGGGGACTATACAGACTTGTCTCCCCAAATTCAAGTAGACCAGGTAACCAGGGACTCACTTCTCTGGTGGTTGACCCAGGATCACCTGTCTCAGGGAATGAGTTTCCGCAGACCAGAGTGGGTCATTGTCACAACCGACGCCAGTCTCTTAGGCTGGGGCGCGGTCTGGGACTCCCTGAAAGCTCAGGGTCTATGGTCTCGGGAAGAGTCGCTTCTCCCGATAAACATTTTGGAACTAAGAGCAATATTCAATGCGCTCCTGGTTTGGCCTCAGCTAGCGGAAGCCAGGTTCATAAGATTTCAGTCGGACAACATAACGACTGTTGCGTACATCAATCATCAGGGGGGAACAAAGAGTTCCCTAGCGATGAAGGAAGTAACCAAGATCATCCAATGGGCAGAGAATCACTCCTGCCATCTATCTGCTATTCACATCCCAGGAGTAGACAACTGGGAGGCGGACTATTTGAGTCGTCAGACTTTCCATCTGGGGGAGTGGGAACTCCACCCGGAGGTCTTTGCTCAGTTAACCCAATTATGGGGCATTCCAGACATGGATCTAATGGCGTCCCGTCAGAACTTCAAGATTCATCGTTACGGGTCCAGATCCAGGGATCCCAAGGCGATTCTAGTGGATGCATTAGTGGCGCCTTGGTCGTTCAACCTAGCGTATGTGTTTCCACCGTTTCCTCTCCTTCCCAGGCTCATAGCCAGGATCAAACAGGAGAAGGCCTCGGTGATTCTGATAGCTCCTGCATGGCCACGCAGGACTTGGTATGCAGACCTGGTGAATATGTCATCGGCTCCACCATGGAAGCTACCTTTGAGACAGGATCTTCTAGTACAAGGTCCATTCGAACATCCAAATCTAGTTTCTCTGCAGCTGACTGCTTGGAAATTGAACGCTTGATTTTATCCAAGCGTGGGTTTTCAAATTCTGTGATAGATACTCTGGTCCAAGCCAGAAAACCTGTGACTAGAAAGATTTACCATAAAATATGGAAAAAATATATCTGTTGGTGTGAATCCAAGGGATTCTCCTGGAGTAAGATTAAAATTCCAAAGATTCTCTCCTTTCTCCAAGAAGGTTTGGATAAAGGGTTGTCAGCTAGTTATCTAAAAGGACAGATTTCTGCTTTATCTGTCTTGTTACACAAGCGATTGGCAGCTGTGCCAGATGTACAAGCTTTTGTTCAGGCTTTGGTTAGAATCAAGCCTGTTTACAGACCCATGACTCCTCCTTGGAGTCTAAATTTAGTTCTTTCAGTTCTTCAAGGGGTTCCGTTTGAACCTTTACATTCCATAGATATTAAGTTGTTATCTTGGAAAGTTCTGTTTTTGGTTGCTATTTCTTCTGCTAGAAGAGTTTCTGAATTATCTGCTTTGCAGTGTAATCCACCCTATCTGGTTTTCCATTCAGATAAGGTTGTTTTGCGTACTAAGCCTGGTTTTCTTCCAAAAGTTGTTTCCAACAAGAATATTAACCAGGAAATAGTTGTTCCTTCTCTGTGTCCGAATCCAGTTTCAAAGAAGGAACGGTTATTACACAATTTAGATGTTGTTCGGGCTTTAAAGTTCTATTTAGAAGCATCAAAAGATTTTAGACAAACCTTTGTTTGTCGTTTACTCTGGTAAGAGGAGAGGTCACAAAGCTACTGCTACCTCTCTCTCTTTCTGGCTGAAAAGCATTATCCGATTGGCTTATGAGACTGCCGGACGGCAGCCTCCTGACCGAATCACAGCTCACTCTACCAGGGCTGTGGCTTCCACATGGGCCTACAAGAACGAGGCTTCTGTTGATCAGATATGTAAGGCAGCGACTTGGTCTTCTCTGCACACTTTTGCCAAATTCTACAAATTTGATACTTATGCTTCTTCTGAGGCTATTTTTGGGAGAAAGGTTTTGCAAGCCGTGGTGCCTTCCATTTAGGTATCCTGATTTGCTCCCTCCCTTCATCCGTGTCCTAAAGCTTTGGTATTGGTTCCCACAAGTAATGGATGACGCCGTGGACCGGACACACCAATGTTGGAGAAAACAGAATTTATGCTTACCTGATAAATTACTTTCTCCAACGGTGTGTCCGGTCCACGGCCCGCCCTGGTTTTCCTAATCAGGTTGAAAAATTTTTTCTTTATACACTAGTCACCACGGCACCCTATAGTTTCTCCTTTTTCTCCTAACCGTCGGTCGAATGACTGGGGGGCGGAGCCAGAGGGGGAGCTATATGGACAGCTCTTGCTGTGTGCTCTCCTTGCCTTTCCCTGTGGGGGAGAATATTTCCCACAAGTAATGGATGACGCTGTGGACCGGACACACCGTTGGAGAAAGTAATTTATCAGGTAAGCATAAATTCAGTTTTTTTTGTTTAATCATGTTTGTTATGTGATTCGACCTGCTTATGTGTAGTGTTACTTTGGCTTGAGGCCTTGTGGAAGATAACGATCTTGGTAGTGACGCAGCCTTTTACGGTCGGGCGCACTTTTTTTGGACTGTACGGCCTACCTTGTGACATGGCATGGTCATGTTTTTGCCTCTACAGTTCCGCATTACTGACCATGTGGCGACGGAAAGATTCTGGTGTCTGGTGCTGGGAGGTGGTGAGTGCCCCAGCCATTGGGGTGTAAGGTGCCGTTTAGATTTATTTGTCTAATTTAGTCCACGTTTTTGGTATTCATTCCGAGTTATAGAGGACTCTGATGTTGAGATTCAAGTGGTCTCTGATTTAGATTCTACTTATTGTGACGGATACGAACCGGCTCAGATGACGCATGACAGTCAGTTATGTTCTGAAGGCCGTTCTAGAGTTCCCAATTCCTCGGAACAAAAGGGGTTGCTGAGCCCTCCGCCTCTGGGGGTTCTGTCCCTCGAGTGGCGAGTTCCCTACCACTTTCTGTTGCTACACGTGCGGGTGACCCAGATTATGCTTATCCTTCCCTGGAGGGTGGTTTGTTCCCTCAGGAGGTTGCGGCACATTTTTCGTATCCAAATTGTTATGGCATTGGCACATCTTCAGCTTCCAGATGTCTGCTTAAGATTGTGTTTGTGTTCCGTCAACCCGGGTTCCCTAGGAATGGGATGGCCCGTTTGGTTTTCTGGGGGAGGGACTGGTCCTGAGGCTCCGGTGGAGGTGTGCTGTGTTTTTCGGTACAGACTGCCGCGCCTTTGTGTTCTGCTACGGCACATTCTGGCGTTGTTGGGTCTTCCTCTCCGAATAGCTCTCAGAATTAATTATAAGGAGATGAAGTGATCTTTTTATAATCTGATTCGAGTATCTTTTCCTATCCTGAGCTTGGTCGGGCAGGGTTCCGTTGGGCTGGTCCTGCGGGTATGCCTGTTGTCATTGGGCGTTAACCTACGGGTTGCCTTTTCTTTTCTTTTAATCCGGTTAGGATGTTTTTTTTTTAATTTTACAAGATCATGTTTTGTTTTATAATCCTTCGGGAATTTTCTCTTCTGGAATCGATACTCGTGATTCCATGATCGCACTGGTTACTTCTACGGAAGTTGGTCTGGGGACGCATTAGTCCTCTGTCGTTTATTCTCCCTTTCTGGAGGTGTGTATCTCAGCGTTGCAACTAAGGGCTGAGGTTCAGCTCCTTATGGCTTGAGGCCTAAATTCGGTCACGTGGCGCCTGTCTGCCTGGCTGGTCCGGTTTTGGCGCTGAGTGCTTGCATTACTGTTTGTTTTTATTATCTTGTTTTTACAAGTTTCAATTAAGCATTCTGTAAGGACCTGCGGGTCCGTGTGGCACGGGGGACTGGTTCAGTCCTCATCGGCTCCAGGCTGGTCGCTTGGGACTCGCTGGAGTTTCAGTCCGTCCACTCTGTAGGTTCCGATTCTTCAGGATTGAGTGTTTTTCCTTCCTTGCGTGGGTTGAGGATTGGAGGTTTTGGACCTCTTTGCTGCTGTTTTGGGTGGCCTTGCCTTCCCAGGGCTATTGGACTTGTTCCTTTTTTGGGGACTCTTCCTTAGGGTCGAGTTCTCTGATCTGGGTATATTTTCTCCTTAGCGGTTGAGGCCGCCATATGGGAGGGCCTTGCGGACTCATTTTTCTGGGGGTTTGCGTTCCTTAATGGGATAATGGCTATGTTTCTTATCCTAGCTATGTCTAGGGGTTGTTTCCAGGATAGGAATGCTATGCATTCGCCTTTCCTGGATGTTATCCTCTGGGTTGGTACTCTGAGGAGATTTTGAGGCCTAGCCTTATTAACTCCCTCTTCAGGGTGACTTTGTCCCTGATGTTTTCCCCTCGGTTATGGAAGTGTGGGTATTATAGGCTGTTGGGCTTAGAATATTCTCAGTTCTGGCGTGCCCTATTGCTCTTTGGAGTTGGACTTCTGTACGGGGTGTTCTCTTCCCCTTGGGTTGGGATGTTTTGTGTGAGTCTTTGACCCGTTCTACGGGTTGGTCTTACTTCCCGTTGTAGTTTGTTTTTTCTTCAGACGGGGTATGGTGTGGCCTGGGGTATTGTTTGTCTACATAATTTTGGGGCTCGGGCTTCTTTTAGGAAATTTTGATTTTTTTATGTCTGGTCCGGAAGCCCTTATTCTCCAAGGAACGTGGACTATTTCTTATGGTCTTGCTAGTTGTGCTTAGGCTCCTTGCGGCCTTTGTGGTTCTTGAGGGTACGTGCTTTCCTTTTGGATAGTTCCTTTTTTCATGTTCATCAGGGGCGCCTGGATGATTTTCGTACGGCTCTACTTCCCGGCTTGGCCTTGTGAGCGTGTACACCGTCTTTGTCTGTGCCGTTCCCTTGAGGTGGGTTGTCTTGCTTTCCTTAGAGATGAGGTTTCTTCTCTCTGGAAGATGTTGCCCTGTCCTGTGTGTAGGAGGGTGGACAGGTTGTCCTGTTAAGAGGGTGATTCTCTTTCTGGGATTGTTCCTTTCTGTCTGTGATTTTGCAGTTTCCATTCTGGACCACATAGTTCCACTTATCTTTATAGGTTCTCCTTTGGAGTGCCCATTGTGGGTGCTATGTGGAGTCTGCCATAGAGTGTCAGGCTAGATTCATAAGACTTTATGTCTTTTCTACCTATCTCTATGGGGATCTTCCTTGGAAGTTTCTGTTTGTAGGTGCTTTTGGAAGGTTTCCAAGCTCTTTTGGGATGTCTGGGCTCTTCCTTTTCTGCCCTTTCTTTTTATGGGGGCTGGTGGTTGGGGCCCTTCTGTTCCCTTGTATTTTAGTCCTATTGCTTGGCGTGGTTCGGTGTGGACTAGGATCTGAGATGAGCGGTGTCTCCTTGGTTTGTGGAGGTCTGGAGAGCCTTTGAGGTTCTGGGCTTCTTGTTGCCCGGCTACGTGTGTTGTCCTTGCAGCCTTGGATATCCTTAGTGTACCTACTAGCTGGTGGATGTTACTCTATCTTTGGCTACTTTTTACTTGCCTGCAAGTGTTTCCTTTTTTTTCCAGTCATCTTGGTATTTCTGCGGCATTTGGTGCTCAGAGGCTGCTTCTCTGGGGTTATCGCACATGTTGGTGAGAATATTTTTCCTGACGACTTGGGACTTGGTTTCAGTCGTTTATTCGAGGCAATTGCTCTGATTTTTTCAGAAAAGTTTGCTTCTCTGTTGTGCTTCCAGATCCAATCTCTAAAATTTACCTCCCTTATATACATCTCACCGTGCCTATGCTAAACATTCACAAACCTCGGAAAGGTATCATATCCAGGCCCCCACGCTAAGTAAATCAGAGATAAAATTTTAACGGACTTACTGCCATACGTCCTTAATTTCCAACGTTTGCTGTGGGCTAGCCTCCAAACCAATCCATTTACGGTTGTGTTAGTCTTCTTACTCCTCTCGATAATTCTAATTACCATTCACGTCTCCATGCGGCAATTAAGCTCCACCCGCTTACCACTCCTGATCCAACCTTGTGGTTCAGTGCTGTCGGGGTCTGGGCGTTGCCTTCCCTTGATTCGGGAAGCATTGGGGTCCCTGTGAGCATGGTTCGCCTTTTTTGGGTTCCACTTTTATTTGGATTTTATTGCGCCCTGTTTAAGGTTTTCTGGGAATCCTTGTTATTCCTCCATATCCTCTCCTTTTGGGAGTTTTCCGTTGTCTCCCTTTCTATGAAGGGGTGTGTGGTTGAGGTTCGTCCTTTGGGCAATGGTATCTTCTGGAGGAGTATTGGCTCAGTTGCGTCCGTTTGCGGGCTCTAGTTCGGCTTGTGAACTATCTGTGGGTCAGTGTCCTTGGGGCCGTGTTTTCTTTTTCAAATGTTTTTGGCTTCGGACGAAGCATCATTTTTTCTGGGGTTGTGGTTTTAGGTTTGGTGCCTTCAGAATGGGCCGCCTCTTGTACCCCCTCCCGTTTTAGCATTCAATGTCCTCTATAACGTGGGTATTGTTTTCCCAAAAGTGATGAATGCAGCTGTGGACTCTTTCCATTTATAAAGAAAAACATGAATTATGCTTACCTGATCATTTTCTTTTCTTCAAATGGAAAGAGTCCACAGCTCCCCACCTGTGTTTTTATGGGGGCGGCTGTGATTTTTGTTCTTCTGGCACCTTTTCACCCTGATGTTTCTTCTACTGTTCCTTGGCAAAATGACTGGGGGATGAGGGGAGTGGGAGGAATATTTAAGCCTTTGGCTAGTGTGACTTTGCCTTCTCCTGGTGGCCAGGTTCTTATTTCCCATAAGTAATGAATGCTGCTGTGGACTCTTTCCATCTGAAGAAAAGAAAATGATCAGGTAAGCATAATTTATGTTTTCTCTTGTTAAGTGTATCCAGTCCACGGATCATCCATTACTTATGGGATATATTCTCCTTCCCAACAGGAAGCTGCAAGAGTCCACCCACAGCAAAGCTGCTATATAGCTCCTCCCCTAACTGCCATTACCAGTCATTCTCTTGCAAGTCTCAACATAGATAGGAGGTCGTGAGAGTCTGTGGTTTTTTATACTTAGTTTATTTCTTCAATCAAAAGTTTGTTATTTTTAAATGGCACCGGAGTGTGCTGTTTATCTCAGGCAGTATTTGGAAGAAGAATCTGCCTGCGTTTTTTCTATGATCTTAGCAGACGTAACTAAGATCCAGTTGCTGTTCTCACACATTCTGAGGAGTAAGGTACTTCAGAGGGGGAATGGCGTGCAGGTTTTCCTGCAAATAAGGTATGTGCAGTAAAATATTTTTCTAAGGAATGGAATTGACTAAGAAAATACTGCTGATACCGAAGTAATGTAAGTACAGATTTAAATGCAGTGAAAGCGACTGGTACCAGGCTGATTGATAGAGATATATGCTAAGGTATGTGCAGTAATATATTTTTCTAAGGAATGGAATTGACTAAGAAAATACTGCTGATACCGAAGTAATGTAAGTAAAGCCTTAAATGCAGTGATAGCGACTGGATCAGGCTTATTAATAGACATACATACTCTTATAAGAATGTGTTTTAAAACGTTTGCTGGCATGTTTAATCGTTTTTTAACATATGTTTGGTGATAAAACTTATTGGGGCCTAATTTTTCCACATGGCTGGCTTAAATTTTGCATAGAAACAGTTATAGGGAAGGTAATCCACAGCTCAGCTGTGGCAGTTTTGTTGTGTCTGTTTAAAAAAATGTCGTTTTTTTTTTTTTTTTAATCTGTTTTTTGCATTAAGGGGTTAATCATCCATTTGCAAGTGGGTGCAATGCTCTGTTAACTTATTACATGTACTGTAAAAATTTCGTTTGATTTACTGCCTTTTTTCACTGTTTTTCAAATTTTGACAAAATTTGTTTCTCTTAAAGGCACAGTAACGTTTGTTATATTTGCTTGTTAACTTGATTTAAAGTGTTTTCCAAGCTTACTAGTCTCTTTATTAGTTCTAACATGTCTAACATAGAGGAGGCTCTGTGTTTATTATGTTTAAAGCCATGGTGGAACCCCATTTTAGAATGTGTACCAGATGTACTGATTTCATGTTAAACAATAAAGATCATTTTTTGTCTTTAAAAACATTATCACCAGAGGATTCTGTCGAGGGGGAAGTTATGCCGACTAACTCTCCCCACGTGTCAGACCCTTTGACTCCCGCTTTAGGGACTCACGCTCAAATGGCGCCAAGTACATCAAGGGCACCCATAGCGTTTATTTTACCAGAGGATTCTGTCGAGGGGGAAGTTATGCCGACTAACTCTCCCCACGTGTCAGACCCTTTGACTCCCGCTCCAGGGACTCACGCTCAAATGGCGCCAAGTATATCAATGGCGCCCATAGCGTTTATTTTACAAGACATGGCAAAGGTTGTGTATAATACACTGGCAGCAGTATTAGTCAGACTACCTGAAATTAAAGGAAAGCAAAACAGCTCTGGGGGTAGATACAGAGCATACAGACGCTTTAAGAACCATGTCTGATACTACCTCACAATATGCTTAGTCTGTGGGTGATATTTGTGACTCAGGGAAGATGATTTAACCTGATTCTGATATTTCTACATTTAAAATTTATGCTTGAGAACCTCCACTTGTTGCTCAGGGAGGCTTTAGCTGCTCTGAATGAATGTGTACAATCGCAGTGCCAGAGAAATTGTGTAGACTGGATAAATAATATGCAGTGCCGGTGTGTACTTATGTTTTTCCAATACCTAAAGAGGTTTACTAAAATTTTTCATAAGGAATGGGATAGACCAGGTGTGCCGTTCTCTTCCCCTCCTATTTTTTAGAAGAATGTTTTCTAATAGTTGCCACCACACGGGACTTATGGCAGACAGTTCCTAAGGTGGAGAGAAGAGTTTCTACTCTAGCTAAGCGTACCACTACCTCTGGCGAGGACTGTTGTGCTTTTTTAGATCCAATGGATAAAAAATGTTTATTCAACAAGGTTTTATCCTGCAGCCCCTTGCACGCATTGCTCCTGTCACTGCTGCTGCGGCGTTTTGGTTTGAGTCTCTTGATGAGGCTTTACAGGCTCCATTGGATGAATATATTTGACAAGCTTAGAGCACTTAAGCTAGCCAATTCCTTTGTTTTCTGATGCCTTTGTTCCTTTGACTAGACTAACGGCTAAGAATTCTGTTTTGTACTATACTGGCGCGCAGAGCGCTATGGCTTATATCATGGTCAGCTGTTGTGACTTTAATAAATAAGCTACTTAACTTCCCTTCAAGGGGCAGACCCTATTCAGGCCTAGTTTGAAGGAGATTATTACTTATATCACTGGAGGAAAAGATCATGCCCTTCCTCAGGACAGGTCCAAATCAAGGGACAAAAAAGGCCTAATTTTCGTGCCTTTCGAAAATTCAAGGCAGGTGTGGCATCAACTTCCTCTAAGGCAAAATAAGAGGGAACTTTTGCTCAGTCCAAGGCGGTCTGGAGACAACCGGACCTGGAACAAAGATAAGCAGGTCAAGGAGCCTGCTGCTGCCTCTAAAACAGCATGAGGAACGGACCCCTATCTGGTAACGGATCCTATAGGGGGCAGACTTCATTCTTCGCCCAGGCGTGGGCAAGAGATGCCCAGGATCCCTGGGCATTGGAAATTATACCCCAGAGATATCTTCTGGATTTCAAAGCTTTCCCCCCCAAAAAAGGGGAGTTTTTGCCTTTCACATTTATCTGCAAACCAGATAAAGAAAGAGACATTCTTGCATTGTGTACGTGACCCATTCAGTTCCAATAGAGGAACAGGGACACAGTTTTCCTCAAATCGGTTTGTGGTTCCCAAGGAAAGGAAACCTTCAGACCTATTTTGGATCTAAAAGATCTTAAACAAATTCTTTAGAATTCTATCATTTAAGATGGAAACTATTCGTACCATCTTAACTATGATCCAGGAGAGTCAATAGAGGACTACAATGGATTTGAAGGATGCTTATCCTCACATTACGATGCATAAAGATCACCATCGGTTTTTCAGGTTTGCCTTTCTAGACAGGCATTACCAGTTTGTAGCTCTTTCCTTTGGGTTAACTACAGCCCCTAGAATCTTTATGGAGGTTCTGGGGTCACTTTGGCGGTCCTTAGGCCGCGGGGCATAGAAGTGGCCCCTTATTTAGACGACATCCTGATACAGGCGTCAAACATCCAAGTTGCCAAGTCTCATACGGACGTAGTACTGGCATTTCTGAGATCGCATGGGTGGAAAGTGAACAAGGAAAGAGTTCTCTATCCCCAATATCAAGGGTTTCCCTCCTAGGGATTCTGATAGATTTTGTAGAAATTAAAATTTACCTGACGGAGTCCAGGTTGTCAAAGTTTCTAAATTTCTGCCGTGTTCTTCATTCCATCCGCGCCCTTTGGTGGCTCAGTACATGAATGTAATCGGCTTAATGGTAGCGGCAAGGGACATAGTACCGTTTGCACGCCTACATTTCAGACCACTGCAACTATGCATGCTCAGCCAGAGGAACGGGGATTACACAGATTTGTTCTCCTGTTAAATCCGGACCAAGAAACCAGAGATTCTCTTCTCTGGTGACTATCTCGGGTCCATCTGTCCAAGGGTATGACCTTCCGCAGGTCAGATGGGACAATTGTTACAACAGATGCCAGCCTTTTAGGTTGGGATACAGTCTGGAACTCCCTGAAGGCTCAGGGATAGTGGACTCAGGAGGAGACCCTCCTTCTAATGAATATTCTGGAACTGGGAGCGATATTCCATGCTCTTCAGACTTGGCCTCAGTTAGCAACTCTGAGGTACATTATATTTCAGTCGGACAATATCACGACTGTGGCTTACATCAACCATCAAGGGGGAACAGAAGTTCCCTAGCAATGTTAGAAGTCTTAAAATAATTCACTGGACAGAGACTCACTCTTGTCTAAAAGCTATCCCTATCCCAGGTGTTGAGAACTGGGAGGCAGATTTTCTAAGTCGTCAGACTTTTCATCCGGGGGAGTGGGAATTCCCTCCGGAGGGGTTTGCACAAGATCAAGCAGGAGAGTGCTTTGGTGCTTTTGACAGCGCCTGCGTGGCCACGCAGGACCTGGTATGCAGATCTGGTGGACATGTCATCCTTTCCACCACGGTCTCTGCTTCTGAGACAGGACCCTCTACCTCAGGGTCTTTTCAACCATCTAAATATAACTAATCTGAGATGGACTGCCTGGAGACAGAACGCTTGATGTTATCAAAGCATGGCTTCTCCGAGTCAGTAATTGATACCTTAATACAGGCATAAAAGCCTGTCTCTAGGAAAATTTAACATAAGATATGGTGTAAATATCTTATTGTTATGAATCCAAGGGTTACTCATGGAGTAAAGTCTGGATTCCCAGGATATTATCTTTTCTCCAAGATGATTTTGAGAAAAGGGTTGTCAGCTAGTTCTTTAAAAGGACAGATTTCTACTCTGTCCTTTTGCACAAGCGTCTGGCAGGTATTCTAGACGTTCAGGCATTTGGTCAGGCTTTGGTTAGAACCAAGCCTGTGGTTAAAAATGTTGCTCCGCCATGGAGCTTAAAGCTGGTTCTTAAGGTTCTTCAAGGAGTTCCATTTGAACCTTTTCATTCCATAGATATCAAACTTCTATCTTGGAAAGTTCCTTTTTGGTAGCTATTTCCTCGGCTCATAGAGTCTCCGAGTTATCTGCGTTGCAATGTGATTCTCCTTATCTGGTTCTCCGTACGGATAAGGTAGTCCTGTGTACCAACCTGGGTTTTTACCTAAGGTGGTATCTAACAAGAATATCACTCAAGAGATTGTTGTTCCATTCTTGTATCCTAATCCTTCTTCAAAGAAGGAACGTCTATTACACAATTTGGACGTGGTTCGTGTTTTAAAGTTTTACTTACAAGCTACTACAGATTTTCATCAAACATTCACCTTGTTTGTTGTCTATTCTGGACAGAGGAGAGGTCAAAGGACTTCAGCAACCTCTCTGTCTTTTTGGTTAAAAAGCATAATTCATTTAGCTTATGAGACTGCTGGACAGCAGCCTCCTGAAGGGATTACAGCTCATTCTACTAGAGCTGTGGTTTTCACTTGGGCCTTTTTTAAATGTGGCTTCTGTTGAACAGATTACAAGACGGAGTCTTGGTCTGCGTTTCATACTTTTTCAAATTTAACAAATTTGATACCTTGCTTCTTCGGAGGCTATTTTTGGGAGAAAGGGTTTTTTACAGGCAGTGGTAACTTCCGTTTAAGTACCTGCCTTGTCCCTCCCATCATCCGTGTACTTTAGCTTTGGTATTGGTATCCCATAAGTAATGGATGATCCGTGGACTGGATACACTTAACATGAGAAAACATAATTTATGCTTATTTGATAAATGTATTTCTCTTGTAGTGTATCCAGTCCACGGCCCGCCCTGTCACTTTAAGGCAGGTAATTTTTCCATTAAACTACAGTCACCACTGCACCCTATGGTTTTCCTTTCTCTGCATGTTTTCGGTCGAATGACTGGTAATGGCAGTTAGGGGAGGAGCTATATAGCAGCTTTGCTGTGGGTGGACTCTTGCAGCTTCCTGTTGGGAAGGAGAATATATCCCATAAGTAATGGATGATCCGTGGACTGGATACACTACAAGAGAAATAAATTTATCAAATAAGCATAAATTATGTTTTTGTGCTCTCCTTTGTACTGCAGGACAAGGACAAGTTTACAGAGCGCTCGGGGGTCCCCATCACGGTCCTCTGTCACTAACCGACCTCAGAACACATGGAGAACACAAGGCGGGAATGGGAGGATTCATGACATTTTGATAGAGATTCAGTTGACAAAGGTGAGAACCATAAATTCATAATAAAGACGCTCTGAAAAAAGTATCACTATCAGCTCGTCTATGTTGTTAACCAATAACCCTCTCAGTCTGTCCTCACTTCATTGTAGATTGTAAGCTCTTTAGGGCAGGAACTGTGCAATTCACTTGTATGTCTTGTACTGTTACTAGTATAAAGTGCTGTGGTAACACTATGCAAGTAAAGATAAGCTGTATTATACTTAAAGGACCACTAAACACAAATTGTAAACTACATGATTATGAACCTTTATGTCTGAGAATGATTTTACAATGAAAACTGCAGCTTTATTTTGTTAAATTACTATATTGTTTTATGTTTATTCATTTCACTGAATCCCCTATCCCCCAGAACAAAAGAATCCTTCCTAACCAATCACAAACTAATATTCAGATATAGCACAAATTCTGTTAAGCCGGCCCTTATCTCTACCTTTAAGGTGGTTTAGCACTGATTCAACGTAGTTACTATTGCAAAGAATGATTCTCCTATCATGAGTGTTGATACAAAATTGATTATCCACCTTTTACAAACATGTGACTGCTGAGAATCTTAGGGGGGGGGGGGAGGGTGAAGTAAACAAAAGCTCACATAAATTGCCTGAAAAGTATTAACCCAAACCTCCCTGTGAGAAAAAGTGAAACAATCACAATTTTTAGATATATTTTATAGAAAAAGGCAGCAAAATAAATAATGATTGTATGTTGCAATAATGTTTCACTTTTAATAATGAAACATTTTATACATTGTTGAAATGTCAAGTCTATTGGTCCTTTAAATTGTTGTTTTATTTCCCTCAGGTGAGCTTCCAACATGAGACCTACCCAGCACCCCTAGGGAACGAAATTGATCAATTGCAAACCGGAGAGGCGGAGGAGGTACCACTAGCTCGTCAAGTATTTATTGTGCAAGAGCTGGAGATCAGGGACCGCCTTGCCTCGTCTCAGATCAACAAGTTCCTGTATCTTTACACCAGCGAGAAGATGCCACGAAGGGCTCATTCTAATATGGTGAGAAAAGGGGTTACTGGTATGATTGAAAATGCTGGAGAAGAGTGAAAGGAAAAGTTTAGAAAGTAATAGGGAATGTTTTGAGACATAGCTGTAGGGGGAATGTTACATTTCCTTGTGTTAATTGTAGAGTGTCTCACCATGTTTGTACTTTCCTACAAGCTGACTATAAAAGCTCTCCATGTGCGTCCTGAAGCTGGGTTGGGAGGACCAGAGTGCTGCCTCCGAATGTCTTTAATGCCACTGCGCCTGAACATTGACCAGGTAGGTCTCACACCACACCAAGGTGTAGCAGTTTCCCTATGTGCCTTTATTTCTGGCATTTATCTCCTCATGCCCCTCTGCTTTTGCCTACTGACCATCCTGCAATGTATTCTCGCTCTGTAACTGCTTCACTTCTCATAGAACAGTCTCTTTTTTTTCTCACTCCCACCTTCTCACACTCTGGAGCTGCCGTCTCTCTCATTCCTACCTACTTCCTTTATTTCTCCAGGATGCTCTCTTCTTCCTGAAGGATTTCTTTGTCAGCCTGGCCTCTGGGATTCAGCCAGTGGTTCCTGTGGAGTTGGGTTCAGAAGGTGAGTATTTCAAAGACCACAGACGTTATTTAGTACTTATTATTAAAGCGACAGTAAGCACCTTGAGACTATTATACAAAATGTTTAGTTATGGGTAAAAAACATTTTCTTTTTAAAGACACGATGAGTCCATGGATCATCTTCATTACTTATGGGATATTCACCTCCTGGTCAGCAGGAGGAGGCAAAGAGCACCACAGCAGAGCTGTTAAATAGCTCCTCCCTTCCCTCCCACTCCAGTCATTCTCTTTGCCTACGTTAGTGATAGGAAGAGGTAAAGTGAGGTGTTAGAAAAGATTCTTCAATCAAGAGTTTATTATTTTTAAAGTAGTGCAAGATTGTGCTGCTTTGTTCTAGGGTGTAGCCATAGTCCATATCAGTCTCTTCAGTAGAGCTTTTGGTGGCTTTAAAGCAATGGGAACTTGTGGGACATAATTCTCATTGCGCCTCCCATACACTTGTGCTGCCCTTATCCTGATGGCCTAAGCAAGTCTAACTCAGGCCTTATCATTTTTCAACAGGGCCATAGGAGGGAGAGGACCTCTTAAACCTGTTGGGCTGTCCTGCTGTCGGACAGCATTAAGGTAAGTGCTGACTTTGTTATTCTGGGAAGGTTTATGCACTCAGAGGAAAGTGGGCACTTGTTTTTACTACTATATCATATAGGGCTCAGCAATGGGGCTCTTTATGATGGGACTCAGACTCTCTATGCTTGGAGGGTATTTTTCAGACAGCTTAAGTACAGGCACTGGGGCTGGGAGTTAAGCTTTTTCTTTCCCTATCAGTATTTTTGTTTAAAATGAAGCCGGTCAGGTTGTGTATAGTATAACGCCCACGATGGACGGGGCTATGTTTTTGCACACTTGGTATTACGCTGCACAGTTGTTCAGTACATGGAGCGGTTTCAGTTTGGCTGTGGGGCGACTTTTCTTCTCAAAACAGCAAGAGAATCTGTGTCGATCTAGAACCGCATGGTTTTGATGATAAACTTGAAAGCAAGCGTTTTTTAGGTACTTATCCTCTGCTCCACTGGGACATTGCAGTGAGACCGGTCGGCAGGTAGGCGCCTCATCAGAGCTGCTGAGGCGTAGAGGTGTTTGAACTTGTTATTTTTGTGATTCTTAGCTGAGGATACGTTTTTCTATTTTAAACAGGAAAATAGTTTTCTGTTTGAAATTTAAAGTCACAGTATCGTTTTAGTCAGTTATTTGAGTCAAGGTAATCTGTATAACTTTTGCCTTTCTGTTTGATACATTTTCTCCAACATAGGTGTGTCCGGTCCACGGCGTCATCCTTACTTGTGGGATATTCTCTTCCCCAACAGGAAATGGCAAAGAGCCCAGCAAAGCTGGTCACATGATCCCTCCTAGGCTCCGCCTACCCCAGTCATTCTCTTTGCCGTTGTACAGGCAACATCTCCACGGAGATGGCTTAGAGTTTTTTAGTGTTTAACTGTAGTTTTTTATTATTCAATCAAGAGTTTGTTATTTTGAAATAGTGCTGGTATGTACTATTTACTCAGAAACAGAAAAGAGATGAAGATTTCTGTTTGTATGAGGAAAATGATTTTAGCAACCGTCACTAAAATCCATGGCTGTTCCACACAGGACTGTTGAGAGCAATTAACTTCAGTTGGGGGAACAGTGAGCAGTCTCTTGCTGCTTGAGGTATGACACATTCTAACAAGACGATGTAATGCTGGAAGCTGTCATTTTCCCTATGGGATCCGGTAAGCCATGTTTATTACGATCGTAAATAAGGGCTTCACAAGGGCTTATTAAGACTGTAGACTTTTTCTGGGCTAAATCGATTCATTATCAACACATATTTAGCCTTGAGGAATCATTTTATCTGGGTATTTTGATATAATAATATCGGCAGGCACTGTTTTAGACACCTTATTCTTTAGGGGCTTTCCCAAAGCATAAGCAGAGCCTCATTTTCGCGCCGGTGTTGCGCACTTGTTTTTGAGAGGCATGGCATGCAGTCGCATGTGAGAGGAGCTCTGATACTTAGAAAAGACTTTCTGAAGGCGTCATTTGGTATCGTATTCCCCTTTGGGCTTGGTTGGGTCTCAGCAAAGCAGATACCAGGGACTGTAAAGGGGTTAAAGTTCAAAACGGCTCCAGTTCCGTTATTTTAAGGGTTAAAGCTTCCAAATTTGGTGTGCAATACTTTTAAGGCTTTAAGACACTGTGGTGAAAATTTGGTGAATTTTGAACAATTCCTTCATGTTTTTTCGCAATTGCAGTAATAAAGTGTGTTCAGTTTAAAATTTAAAGTGACAGTAACGGTTTTATTTTAAAACGTTTTTTGTACTTTGTTATCAAGTTTATGCCTGTTTAACATGTCTGAACTACCAGATAGGCTGTGTTCTGAATGTGGGGAAGCCAGAATTCCTATTCATTTAAATAAATGTGATTTATGTGACAATGACAATGATGCCCAAGATGATTCCTCAAGTGAGGGGAGTAAGCATGGTACTGCATCATTCCCTCCTTCGTCTACACGAGTCTTGCCCACTCAGGAGGCCCCTAGTACATCTAGCGCGCCAATACTCCTTACTATGCAACAATTAACGGCTGTAATGGATAATTCTGTCAAAAACATTTTAGCCAAAATGAACACTTATCAGCGTAAGCGCGACTGCTCTGTTTTAGATACTGAAGAGCATGACGACGCTGATAATAATATTTCTGAAGGGCCCCTAACCCAGTCTGATGGGGCCAGGGAGGTTTTGTCTGAGGGAGAAATTACTGATTCAGGGAACATTTCTCAACAAGCTGAACCTGATGTGATTGCATTTAAATTTAAGTTGGAACATCTCCGCATTCTGCTTAAGGAGGTATTATCCACTCTGGATGATTGTGACAAGTTGGTCATCCCAGAGAAACTATGTAAAATGGACAAGTTCCTAGAGGTGCCGGGGCTCCCAGAAGCTTTTCCTATACCCAAGCGGGTGGCGGACATTGTTAATAAAGAATGGGAAAGGCCCGGTATTCCTTTCGTCCCTCCCCCCATATTTAAAAAATTGTTTCCTATGGTCGACCCCAGAAAGGACTTATGGCAGACAGTCCCCAAGGTCGAGGGAGCGGTTTCCACTTTAAACAAACGCACCACTATACCCATAGAGGATAGTTGTGCTTTCAAAGATCCTATGGATAAAAAATTAGAAGGTTTGCTTAAAAAGATGTTTGTTCAGCAAGGTTACCTTCTACAACCAATTTCATGCATTGTCCCTGTCGCTACTGCCGCATGTTTCTGGTTCGATGAGCTGATAAAGGCGGTCGATAGTGATTCTCCTCCTTTTGAGGAGATTATGGACAGAATCAATGCTCTCAAATTGGCTAATTCTTTCACCCTAGACGCCACTTTGCAATTGGCTAGGTTAGCGGCTAAGAATTCTGGGTTTGCTATTGTGGCGCGCAGAGCGCTTTGGTTGAAATCTTGGTCGGCTGATGCGTCTTCCAAGAACAAGCTACTTAACATTCCTTTCAAGGGGAAAACGCTGTTTGGCCCTGACTTGAAAGAGATTATCTCTGATATCACTGGGGGTAAGGGCCACGCCCTTCCTCAGGATCGGCCTTTCAAGGCAAAAAATAAACCTAATTTTCGTCCCTTTCGTAGAAACGGACCAGCCCAAGGTGCTACGTCCTCTAAGCAAGAGGGTAATACTTCTCAAGCCAAGCCAGCTTGGAGACCAATGCAAGGCTGGAACAAGGGAAAGCAGGCCAAGAAACCTGCCACTGCTACCAAGACAGCATGAAATGTTGGCCCCCGATCCGGGACCGGATCTGGTGGGGGGCAGACTCTCTCTCTTCGTTCAGGCTTGGGCAAGAGATGTTCTGGATCCTTGGGCGCTAGAAATAGTCTCCCAAGGTTATCTTCTGGAATTCAAGGGACTTCCCCCAAGGGGGAGGTTCCACAGGTCTCAGTTGTCTTCAGACCGCATAAAAAGACAGGCATTCTTACATTGTGTAGAAGACCTGTTAAAAATGGGAGTGATTCATCCTGTTCCATTAAGAGAACAAGGGATGGGGTTCTACTCCAATCTGTTCATAGTTCCCAAAAAAGAGGGAACGTTCAGACCAATCTTAGATCTCAAGATCTTAAACAAGTTTCTCAAGGTTCCATCGTTCAAGATGGAAACCATTCGGACTATTCTTCCTTCCATCCAGGAAGGTCAATTCATGACCACGGTGGATTTAAAGGATGCGTATCTACATATTCCTATCCACAAGGAACATCATCGGTTCCTAAGGTTCGCATTCCTGGACAAACATTACCAGTTCGTGGCGCTTCCTTTCGGATTAGCCACTGCTCCAAGGATTTTCACAAAGGTACTAGGGTCCCTTCTAGCTGTGCTAAGACCAAGGGGCATTGCTGTAGTACCTTACTTGGACGACATTCTGATTCAAGCGTCGTCCCTTCCTCAAGCAAAGGCTCACACGCACATTGTCCTGGCCTTTCTCAGATCTCACGGATGGAAAGTGAACGTGGAAAAGAGTTCTCTATCTCCGTCAACAAGGGTTCCCTTCTTGGGAACAATAATAGACTCCTTAGAAATGAGGATTTTTCTGACAGAGGCCAGAAAAACAAAACTTCTAGACTCTTGTCGGATACTTCATTCCGTTCCTCTTCCTTCCATAGCTCAGTGCATGGAAGTGATCGGGTTGATGGTAGCGGCAATGGACATAGTTCCTTTTGCGCGCATTCATCTAAGACCATTACAACTGTGCATGCTCAGTCAGTGGAATGGGGACTATACAGACTTGTCTCCGAAGATACAAGTAAATCAGAGGACCAGAGACTCACTCCGTTGGTGGCTGTCCCTGGACAACCTGTCACAAGGGATGACGTTCCGCAGACCAGAGTGGGTCATTGTCACGACCGACGCCAGTCTGATGGGCTGGGGCGCGGTCTGGGGATCCCTGAAAGCTCAGGGTCTTTGGTCTCGGGAAGAATCTCTTCTACCGATAAATATTCTGGAACTGAGAGCGATATTCAATGCTCTCAAGGCTTGGCCTCAGCTAGCGAGGGCCAAGTTCATACGGTTTCAATCAGACAACATGACAACTGTTGCGTACATCAACCATCAGGGGGGAACAAGGAGTTCCCTAGCGATGGAAGAAGTGACCAAAATCATTCTATGGGCGGAGTCTCACTCCTGCCACCTGTCTGCTATCCACATCCCAGGAGTGGAAAATTGGGAAGCGGATTTTCTGAGTCGTCAGACATTGCATCCGGGGGAGTGGGAACTCCATCCGGAAATCTTTGCCCAATTCACTCAGCTGTGGGGCATTCCAGACATGGATCTGATGGCCTCTCGTCAGAACTTCAAAGTTCCTTGCTACGGGTCCAGATCCAGGGATCCCAAGGCGGCTCTAGTGGATGCACTAGTAGCACCTTGGACCTTCAAACTAGCTTATGTGTTCCCGCCGTTTCCTCTCATCCCCAGGCTGGTAGCCAGGATCAATCAGGAGAGGGCGTCGGTGATCTTGATAGCTCCTGCGTGGCCACGCAGGACTTGGTATGCAGATCTGGTGAATATGTCATCGGCTCCACCTTGGAAGCTACCTTTGAGACGAGACCTTCTTGTTCAGGGTCCGTTCGAACATCCGAATCTGGTTTCACTCCAGCTGACTGCTTGGAGATTGAACGCTTGATTTTATCGAAGCGAGGGTTCTCAGATTCTGTTATCGATACTCTTGTTCAGGCCAGAAAGCCTGTAACTAGAAAGATTTACCACAAAATTTGGAAAAAATATATCTGTTGGTGTGAATCTAAAGGATTCCCTTGGGACAAGGTTAAGATTCCTAGGATTCTATCCTTCCTTCAAGAAGGATTGGAAAAAGGATTATCTGCAAGTTCCCTGAAGGGACAGATTTCTGCCTTGTCGGTGTTACTTCACAAAAAGCTGGCTGCTGTGCCAGATGTTCAAGCCTTTGTTCAGGCTCTGGTTAGAATTAAGCCTGTTTACAAACCTTTGACTCCTCCTTGGAGTCTCAATTTAGTTCTTTCAGTTCTTCAGGGGGTTCCGTTTGAACCCTTACATTCCGTTGATATTAAGTTATTATCTTGGAAAGTTTTGTTTTTAGTTGCAATTTCTTCTGCTAGAAGAGTTTCAGAATTATCTGCTCTGCAGTGTTCTCCTCCTTATCTGGTGTTCCACGCAGATAAGGTGGTTTTACGTACTAAACCTGGTTTTCTTCCAAAAGTTGTTTCTAACAAAAACATTAACCAGGAGATTATCGTACCTTCTCTGTGTCCGAAACCAGTTTCAAAGAAGGAACGTTTGTTGCACAATTTGGATGTTGTTCGCGTTCTAAAATTCTATTTAGATGCTACAAAGGATTTTAGACAAACATCTTCCTTGTTTGTTGTTTATTCCGGTAAAAGGAGAGGTCAAAAAGCAACTTCTACCTCTCTCTCTTTTTGGATTAAAAGCATCATCAGATTGGCTTACGAGACTGCCGGACGGCAGCCTCCCGAAAGAATCACAGCTCATTCCACTAGGGCTGTGGCTTCCACTTGGGCCTTCAAGAACGAGGCTTCTGTTGATCAGATATGTAGGGCAGCGACTTGGTCTTCACTGCACACTTTTACCAAATTTTACAAGTTTGATACTTTTGCTTCTTCTGAGGCTATTTTTGGGAGAAAGGTTTTGCAAGCCGTGGTGCCTTCCATTTAGGTGACCTGATTTGCTCCCTCCCTTCATCCGTGTCCTAAAGCTTTGGTATTGGTTCCCACAAGTAAGGATGACGCCGTGGACCGGACACACCTATGTTGGAGAAAACAGAATTTATGTTTACCTGATAAATTACTTTCTCCAACGGTGTGTCCGGTCCACGGCCCGCCCTGGTTTTTTTAATCAGGTCTGATAATTTATTTTCTTTAACTACAGTCACCACGGTACCATATGGTTTCTCCTATGCAAATATTCCTCCTTAACGTCGGTCGAATGACTGGGGTAGGCGGAGCCTAGGAGGGATCATGTGACCAGCTTTGCTGGGCTCTTTGCCATTTCCTGTTGGGGAAGAGAATATCCCACAAGTAAGGATGACGCCGTGGACCGGACACACCGTTGGAGAAAGTAATTTATCAGGTAAACATAAATTCTGTTTTTCTCCCTGCATTAAAAACGTTTAGTTTTGAATTTTTAAAGGGACAGTAACAGTTTTGTTGATTAAAAAAAATAAAAAAAATTGTTTTGTGATTGCTATTTTTCAATATGGATATAGGAGCTGTGCAAAATGTTACTTGCTCCATGTGTTTGGATGCCAATGTGGAACCTCCTACTCCTTTTTGTCCTTCGTGTATTGAGAGGGCGTTAAGTTATAGAGAACAAATATTTCATGAACAAATTTTTTCTAAAGCGGATGCTTCTCAGGAGTCTAATGACGAGAATCAGAGTATGCTGCAGCTTTCTCCCCAAGCGTCCCAATCTTTAACGCCTGCACAAGCAGTGCCCTGTACTTCTGCTCTAGCACCTGCTGGAGTTACTTTAAAAGACATAGCTGCGCTCATGTCTTCCACAATTTCTGATGCGTTCTCTGCTTTTCCTAGGCTACAAGGCAAACGTAAGAAGAAAGACAACCATGTTGTCAGTGAGGTTTCTGATGCCATGGTGGCAGTTTCGGATGTACCCTCCTAGGGAACTGAGATGGAGGGTATAGAGGTTCTATCAGAAGGCGAAATTTCAGATTCAGAGAAATCATTGCCTTTGAGTGATTCAGAGGTTGTCGCTTTCAGATTTAAACTAGAACACCTCCGCCTGTTACTCAGGGAGGTTTTGGTTACTTTAGACGACTGTGATTCCACAGTAGTGGTCGCTCCTGCGAAGTCGAGTAAATTGGACAGATATTTCGAAGTTCCTTCTTACTCAGATGTTTTTCCGGTTCCTAAACTAGCTTCGGAGACTGTTTCTAAGGAATGGGAGAGATCAGGTATTCCCTTCTCTCCATCTCCTATCTTCAAGAAGATGTTTCCTATAGCTGAAGCTGTCAGGGAAGCTTGGCAAACAGTTCCTAAGGTAGAAGGGGCTATTTCCACCTTAGCCAAGCGAACTACTATTCCCATTGAGGATAGTTGTGCTTTTAAAGATCCCATGGACAAGAAGTTAGAGGGTCTACTTTATGTTCACCAGGGTCTGCTATTGCAGCCGGCTGCGTGCATTGCTACTGTTACAAGTGCAGCAGCTTATTGGTTTGATGCTCTGTCCGAGTCTCTCAAGACTGAGACTTCCTTAGAGGAAATCCAAAATAGGATTAAAGCTCTGAAGTTAGCTAATGTCTTTATTACGGACGCTCCTCTGCAAATTACTAAATTGGCAGCTAAGAGTTTGGGGTTCTCTATCCTTTCCCGCAGGGCTTTATGGTTAAAACCTTGGTCTGCGGACGTGTCATCTAAGCCTAAGCTTCTAGCGATTCCTTACAAGGGGAAGACCTTGTTTGGACCTGGCCTGACAGAAACTATCTCTGATATCACGGGAGGTAAGGGTCATCTCCTTCCTCAGTATAAGAGAAACAAGCAGAAAGGACGACAGAGTAATTTTCGTTCCTTTGGAAATTTCAAGGGGAATTCTCTTCCTCCTATAAACCAGAACAATCTAAGCCTAATTGGAGACCCAACCAGTCTTGGAACAAGGGTAAACAATCCAAGAAACCTGCTGTTGAATCTAAAACAGCATGAAGGGCATGCCCCCGATCCGGGACCGGATCTGGTAGGGGGCAGACTTTCCTTCTTCGTTCAGGCTTAGGTTCGGGACGTTCAGGATCCCTGGGCAATAGAAATAGTGTCTCAGGGATACAAACTGGAGTTCAAAAGTTTTCCTCCCCGAGGAAGATTTCTTCTTTCAAGATTGTCTGCAAACCAGATAAAAAAAAGAGGCATTCTTACATTGTGTAAGAGACCTCTCCTCCCTGGGAGTGTTTATTCCTGTTCCAGTACAGGAACAGGGGCAGGGTTTTTATTCAAATCTGTTTGTGGTTCCCAAAAAGGAGGGAACCTTCAGACCTATCTTTGACCTCAAAAGTCTAAACAAGTTTCTCAGAGTTCCATCATTCAAGATGGAAACTTTTCGTACCATTCTTCCATTGATCCAGGAGGGTCAATTTATGACGACATAGATTTAAAGGATGCATATCTTCATGTCCCTATCCACAGAGATCATCACAAGTTCCTGAGGTTTGCCTTTCTGGACAAACATTTTCAGTTCGTGGCCCTTCCTTTCGGTCTGGCCATGGCACACAGAATTTTCACAAAGGTCCGGGGGTCTCTACTGGCGGTTCTAAGACTGCGGGGCATTGCGGTGGCGCCTTATCTGGACAATATTCTAATCCAGACGCCATCTTGTCAACAAGCAAGATCTCATACCGACGTTGAGAACTCACGGGTGGAAGGTAAATCTGGGAAAGAGTTCCTTAATCCCGAAGACGAGGGTAACTTTCTTGGGAACTCTAATCGATTCTATATCTATGAGGATTTTTCTGACAGACGTCAGGAAATCAAAGATTCTAGATACCTGTCAAGCCCTTCAGTCCAATCCTCGGCCGTCAGTGGCCCAGTGCATGGA
This sequence comes from Bombina bombina, assembly GCF_027579735.1. Lineage (NCBI taxonomy): Eukaryota > Metazoa > Chordata > Amphibia > Anura > Bombinatoridae > Bombina > Bombina bombina. The sequence continues at coordinate 56,871,087 of NC_069505.1, read as the reverse complement.
AGTAATCGGACTGATGGTGGCGGCAATGTACATCACCCCGTTTGCCCGGTTCCACCTCAGACCTCTGCAGTTAAGCATGCTCAGGCAGTGGAATGGAGATTATGCAGACTTGACTCCTCGAATAACCCTGGAACAGGAGACAAGGGACTCTCTTCAATGGTGGTTGTCTCTGGATCATCTATCCCAGGGAACATGCTTTCGCAGACCGTCCTGGGTGATTGTGACAACAGATGCTAGCCTTCTAGGGTGGGGAGCTGTATGGGGTCCCCTAAAGGCTCAGGGAGTGTGAACTCCCTATAAACATGCTGGAACTCAGAGCAATCTTCAATGCTCTTCTGGCCTGGCCTCAGTTGGCCTGGCCTCAGTTTATCAGATTTCAGTCGGACAACATAACTTCAGTGGCTTACATCAATCATCAGGGAGGAACGAGGAGTTCCTTAGCGATGACCGAGGTAGCCAAGATAATCCGATGGGCGGAGACCCATTCTTGTTATCTGTCAGCGATCCACATCCCAGGGGTGGACAACTGGGAGGCGGATGTTCTGAGCAGGCAGACTTTCCATCCGGGGGAGTGGGAACTCCACACGGAAGTGTTCTCCAACCTGATTCTCAAATGGGGTCGGCCAGAGTTAGATCTCATGGCATCTCGTCAGAATGCCAAGCTCCCGAGATACGGGTCGAGGTCCAGGGATCCCCAGGTGGAACTGATAGATGCTCTGGCAGTTCCTTGGTCCTTCAGCCTTGCATACCTATTTCCCCCGTTTGCGCTTCTTCCTTGGGTCATTGCTCGAATCAAGCAGGAGAAGGCATCGGTGATCCTCAGTGCTCCTACTTGGCCTCACAGGATTTGGTATGCAGATCTGGTCGACATGTCATCTCTGCCACCTTGGAGACTTCTGTTGAGGAAGGACCTTCTAATTCAGGGACCTTTCCAGCACCCAAATCTGGTTTCTCTGAAGCTGACTGCTTGGAGATTGAACGCTTAATTTTATCCAAGCTGGGTTTTTCTGACTCGGTCATAGAGACCATGATTCAGGCTCATAAGCCTGTAACTAGAAAGATTTATCATAAGATTTGGCGTAAATATCTCTATTGGTGTGAATCCAAGGGCTACTCATGGAGTAGAGTTAGGATTCCCAGAATTTTGTATTTTCTCCAAGAAGGTTTGGAGAAGGGTTTATCGGCAAGTTCCCGAAAGGGTCAGATCTCTGCCTTATCTGTTTTGTTACACAATTGTCTGGCAGAGGTTCCAGATGTACAATCATTTTGTCACGCACTGGTTAGGATCAGGCCTGTGTTCACATCAATTACTCCTCTATGGAGTTTGAATTTAGTTCTCAAAGTTCTTCAGGGGGCTCCATTTGAGCCTATGCATTCCCTAGATATTAAGATGTTATCTTGGAAAGTTTTGTTTCTTGTTGCTATTTCTTCAGCTCGTAGAGTGTCTGAACTCTCAGCGTTGCAACACGCTTCGCCTTACCTTATTTTCCATTCAGATAAGGTAGTTCTACCTACTAAACTAGGTTTCCTTCCTAAGGTTGTTTCAGACAGGAACATTAATCAGGAAATTGTTGTTCCTTCCTCGTGTCCTAATCCTCCTCCTCAGAAAGAACGTCTTCAGCACAATTTGGACGTTGTTCGTGCTTTAAAATGTTATTTACAAGCGACTAAGGACTTTCGTCAGTCTTCTTCTTTGTTTGTAGTTTTCTCTGGGAAACGTAGAGGTCGGAAAGCTACGGCTACCTCTCTTTCTTTTTGGCTGAGGAGTATCATCTGTTTTGCTTATGAGACTGCTGGACAGCAGCCTCCTGAGAGGGTTACGGCTCATTCTTCTAGGGCTGTTGCTTCCTCAAAAATTGTGGATTTTCTAATTCTCAAAGCTGGATTTGCACACTTCTGACTTATCAAGGCTAACTCTGCTACATACCTTCCCCTATTTGGAAAAAAGATGTAGTGATATATATATATATATATATATATATATATATATATATATATATATATATATATATTTATGTGCATATAACTCATATAGAATCTAGACCTGGTTTTGATATAAAATGTGTGTCTGTGTATATGTGTAACAAAGGTCTACCTTCAAAGGAAGGATGTGATTATTGACACAGGTTGGGAAGTTATAAAACTAACAACAAAGAGACAAGGTCTTTACATATGCAAAGTACGTCACTCTTCCCAAGAAAGTCAGCTTGTCCCAAGTAAAGAAAGATCACAGGATAAAAGCAGGACAGCTGAGAGGGATACAGGACAGTTGGGAGGGAAGGTTGGTAGGTATACACACACACTGACATTCTATACACACATGCACTCACATACACAAACACACACATGCACTCACACACACACATGCAACCACACAGTCATTCTAGATAGGAAGAAAGGGTTTTGGTAAGTGCACACGCACAGATGCACACACCTTGTAAGAACAGATAGGATATATTGTGTGTTTGAGAGTATGAGTGAAAACCTCTTTTATGTAACTGTCTATGTAACCTTTATATAATTTTGGCAGATTCTAATTAACGTTTTCTCTCTGGTAAAGAACTGAGTGTCTGAAAAATCATTTAGCCTGGAATTATTATGGGTACAATATAGTGGCTATTTCTTTTTTAAGACACGATGAGTCCATGGATCATCTTAATTACTAATGGGATATTCACCTCCTGGTCAGCATGAGGCGGCAAAGAGCACCACAGCAGAGCTGTTAAATAGCTCCTCCCTTCCCTCCCACTCCAGTCATTCTCTTTGCCTACGTTAGTGATAGGAATAGGTAAAGTGAGGTGTTAGATAAGATTGTTCAATAAAGAGTTTATTATTTTTAAAGCAGTACAAGATTGTGCTGCTTTGTTCTAGGGTGTAGCCGTAGTCCATATCAGTCTCTACAGTAGAGCTTTTGGTGGCTTTAGAGCAATGGGAACTTGTGGGACATAATTCTCACTGCGCCTCCCATATTCTGATGCTGCCCTTACCAAGAAAGCCTGAAGGATTTTTACTCAGGAATTTCGTTTGTTTCCAAGTCCATGGGAGGGAGAGGACCTCTTAAACCTGAGGACTGCCTTGCTGCCAGGCAGAAAATGAGGTAAGTGCTGTCTTTATTTCTGGTGGAGCGGATCTCAGAAAAAGTTTGGGCACTTTGTTAATTTTTCTTTTCACCTCATTTAACTTGGACTCAGATTCCCCTAGTGTTATTAGGGGACATGATGGCAGTAAGGAAGCAGGCACTAGCATGTTTTACTTTGAAACAGTGAGATTGTCTTTCTAGCATAAGGGAAGAAATGTGCAGGAATGCTGACATAGAATCTGTGCAAGATCCTTTACGGGACATCTAGTACACAGAGAAAACACTGTAAACCATCGGACTGAGCAGCTGTTTAAACTGTATCTGTTCAGTCTGTCCCTTGCTCCCGGTTGCTTCATCTTATGTTTTCTATTTGCTTATTTAATTGCAGTGAGAGTGGTGCTTCCGCGAGTGTTAACAATTGTTTCTTTGGGGTACAGATATTTTAATTAAGTAGGATCTCTCTTTTTGCTCCCAGTGTTTTTTTATTAAGAATATGGCGACCGGGAGACGACTTGAGTAACGCCCACGAGGGACAGAGCTTGTAAACGGCGCAAAAGTGTTTCTCTTCCCCCTCCTAACTCTTCTAACTGATTGCTAGGAATGGAGGATGGTGCCTTATAGCAGACAGAAGTCAGGAAATCAATGATTATAGATAATTCTCTAACCCTTCAGCCCATTCCTCGGCCGTCAGTGGCCTAGTGCATAGACATCATTCATGTTTGTTCGGTTTTATCTCAGACCACTGCAGCTATGCATGCTCAGGCAATGGAACGGAGATTATGCAGACTTGTCTCCTCGACTGGAGCAAGAGATGAGGGACTCACTTCGATGGTGGTGGTCTCTGGATCATCTCTCCTCAGGGAACCTGCTTCCGCAGACCGTTCTAAGTGATTATGACAACAGACGCCAGCCTTCTGGGGTGGGGCGTGGTCTGGGGTTCTGTAATGACTCAGGGAGTTTGGACTCAGTCTGAGTCTGTTCTTCCTATAAACATCCTGGAACTGAGAGCGATTTCCAATGCTTTTCTGGCCTATTTATCAGGTTCCAGTCGGACAACATTACTGAGTGGTTTGCTCCAATCATCAGGGAGGAACAAGTTCCTTGGCGATGACAGAGGTATCCAAAATTTTTCAGTGGGCGGAGGCCCATTCTTGCTGCCTGTCGGCGATCCACATCCCAGGGGTGGACATCTGGGAGGCGGACTTCCTGAGCAGGCAGACCTTTCATCCAAGGGAGTGGGAATCTCCATCCGGAAGTGTTTTCCAGTCTGATTCTCAATTGGGCTCAGCCGGAATTAGAGACAGAATGCCAGGCTCCCAAGATACGGGTTGAGATCCAGGAACCACCAGGCGGAACTGATAGGACTGGATTGTCCTCCATTTGCTCTTCTTCCTCGAGTAATTGCTCGAATCAAACAGGAAACGGCCTCTGTGATTTTCATAGCACAGGCCTGGGCTCGCAGGATTTGGTATGTAGATCTGGTGGAGATCACATCTTTTCCACTTTGGAGACTCCCGTTGCGGAAGGACTTTCTGATTCAGGGGTCCTTCTTTATCCCAAATCTAGTTTTCTCTCACGCTGTCTGCTTGGAGATTGAACTAAACATAGTGAACAAGAGAATTTATCCCAAAGTAAATGCATAAGAATGCTGATATACCAGTTCAGTCCTCCAATGCTCTCTCTCTCATCAGTTGCTTCCAGGAGGTGAGGAAGATAAAAACGTGTGCATAGTAACTGTTGGCTACCATTGTATACTTAATTCACTTAAGGTGTGTCCTACCATACACCAATCAAAAGCTACATGGGAGTGTTCTTCTTAGACAAAGACAAGGCCAAAGGTCTAGTCTATATTTTAAAATATGTTTGTAAGTTTAAGAATTAACTACTTGAACACTCTAGGGATAAATTCTCTGGTTTTATGACACCACAGGAACATTAATCAGGAGATTGTTGTTCCTTCCTTATGTCCTAATCCTTCTTATCAGAAGGAGAGGTTTCTGCACAATTTGGACGTGGTCCGTGCTTTAAAGTTTTTCCTGCAGGCGTCTAAGGATTTTCGTCTTCTTCTTTGTTTGTGGTTTTCTCAGGAAAACGCAAGGGACTGAAAGCTACGGCTGCTTCTTTCTTTTTGGGAAGAGTATCATACGTTTTGCATATGAGACTGCTGGACAGCAGCCTCCCGAGAGAGTTACGGCTCATTCCACGAGGGCTGTTGCTTCCTCATGGGCGTTCAAAGATGTGGTCCTCTCTTCACACTTTTTCAAAGTTCTACAAATTTGACACTTTTGCCTCGGTTGAGGCCGCTTTTGGGAGAAAGGTTTTTCAAGCAGTGGTGCCTTCCATTTAGGTTCCCTGTCTTGTCCCTCCCGTATCATCTGTGTACTCTAGCTTGGGTATTGAATCCCATTAGTAACTAAGATCATCCGTGGACTCATCGTGTCTTAAAAAAAGAAAAGAAAATGTATGCTTACCTGATAAATGTATTTCTTTTTTGACACAATAAGTCCACAGCCCGCCCTGTTTTTTTAGACAGGTTGTGGGTTATTGTAAACTTCAGACACCACTGGACCTTGGCTTTTCCTTTCTCTTCCTAACTTCGGTCGAATGACTGGAGTGGGAGGGAAGGGAGGAGCTATTTAACAGCTCTGCTGTGGTGCTCTTTGCCTCCTCCTGCTGACAAGGAGGTGAATATCCCATTAGTAATTAAGATGATCCGTGGACTCATTGTGTCAAAAAAGAAATACATTTATTAGGTAAGCATACATTTTCTTATTTCTGTAGAACTACACATACAATATTTACCTGGGATTGGGGGTAAAAAGTGAATAGTGTACAAGTGTGTAGTGAGGTGACACTAGGGGTCATTACAAGTATTACACAGCACAGAAGATATTATCCAGAGCATATCCAAAGTGGATTTATTGAATGTAATCCTGGTGGTTTCGAGGGATAATTGTGCAACAAAAGAATGCACTGAATATCAACAAAATGACAGTGGCTAGCCTTGTTGTCTGCAGACTAATGCCCAGAGTGCCTTTTCCAAATAAGGTAAATGGAGTTTCAAAAACAATTACAGGAAACAAGATATTAATTTGTCTTAAAAACGTTAGCTGATATTTTATTCTATAGTAATTTAACAAGGAAGTCACTGCAATATACAAAACAAGAAGGCTCTCCAATAGCACAATACCTCAATTCACATGAAATGTCAGGTCACACAGAGGACATAAACTCACCAGGATAGCGCACCATATAAAGTGCAAACAACGCAGTCTGGGTATATTCGTAGCTTTGCAGCTAGCAACCTCCAGTGTTTGCCACAAGCTGATCTGTGTAAGATCCTGAATTTTGCATTGGGTACCTAACTACCGTTCCAGCTACCTAAATATTCACACAACATTTTCAGTAATTTAAAATTCCCCAATTTTCTACAGGTTATTTCTTTTCAATGGCAGGAAGAGTCCACAAACACATTCATTACTGTTGAAAATACAACCCCTGGCCAGAGGAGGAGGCAAAGACACCCCAGCCAAAGTATTAAGTATCCCTCCCACTTGCCTTACTCCACAGTCATTCTTTGCCTAGTAAACTAGGAGGTTGGCGAAGAAAGTGCTCTGAAGAAGAACGGATTTAAAGTCATTTAATGGGTAGCTTCCCTGCAAGATAGGACTGCAGTTTTGCTGCAACTGTGTAAGAATATTGATGATTGTTAGCTCCTAGATTTCGCAGGGAACCTTCCCTAGCCTCCTTCCAGTGTAAATTTGCTAACACCCCATCTGGCAACCAGTGCAAGCTAACACTTCTTTCCTTTCTACCTCAGGTCCCTGTCAGAAGTGGATGAAGCTGTCAGAACTGGAAGTTCTGTGACTGCTCCACAGCAGTGACCCTGGAGGATAAGTCCCTTTGTGTTTATTTCTTCACTTTGGGGGGACCTACAGACATATGGGATCTATAACAGGTGACCGGATGGCACCTTTCCTCCTCCTTTAGGGGTTAGGGGACTTTTTCATGTATCCTATTCTCAGGATACTATACGCAATAGAGCAGGCTCAAGCAGGAATAGGCCACTGTTTGCCCCCCTGCACACTTTTGTTCTGTATGCTTGCCATCAGTGTTACAGTCCAAGCCTAAGGGTTCTAAGACCCAATGTTCTATTTCTGGTAATATTAACCCTTCAAAAAAAAAAAATTTTTTTAAAAATGGCTAATCTTCCTGACATTCAGTCCTTTGTTCAGGCCCTGGTTAGGCCCAGGCCTGTATTTAAATCAGTTGCTCCTCCCTGGAGCCTTAAAGGGACAGTAAACCCACATTTTTTCTTTCATAATTCAGATAGAGAATACAATTTTAAGCAATATTCCTATTTACTTTGATTATCTAATTTGCTTCATTCTTTAGATATCCTTTGTTAAAGAAATAGCAATGCAGATGGATGAGCCAATCACACGAGGAATCTGTGTGCAGCCACCAATCAGCAGCTACTGAGCCTATCTAGATATGCTTTTCAGCTTGGAATATCAAGAGAATGAACAAATTAGATAATAGACGTTAAAAAGTTGTTTAAAATTACATGCTCTTTCTAAATCATGAAAGAAAAAATTTGGTTTTCATGACCCTTTAATCTGGTTCTTCGAGTGCTTCAACAGGCTCCGTTTGAGCCTATGCATTCTGTTGACATTAAACTTTTGTCTTGGAAAGTTTTGTTTTTGTTGGCTATTTCCTCTCCTCACAGATTTTCGGTGCTAGCTGCCTTACAGTGTGATCCCCCTTATCTTGTTTTTTATGCGTTTAAGGCTGTTTTGCGTACCAAGTTAGGTTTTCTTCCTAAAGTTGTCTCTGACTGCAATATCAATCAGGAAATAGTTGTACTTCCATTTTTCCCTAATCCTTCCTCTCCGAAGGAGCGTTTGTTACATAATCTGGATGAAGTTTGTGCTTTGAAGTTCTATCTTCATGCAACCAAGGAATTTAGCCAATCTTCTTTCTTGTTTGTCTGGTATGCCGGTAAGCGCAAGAGTCAAAAGGCCACTGCGACTACTCTTTCTTTTTGGCTGAGGACTTTAATTCGTTTGGCTTATGAGACTTCTGGTCAACAACCTCCTGAGAGGATTATGGCTCATTCTACCCGTGCAGTGTCCTCTTCTTGGGCTTTTAAGAGCGAAACTTCTATGGAACATATCTGTAAGGCGGCTACCTGGTTCTCTTTGCATACCTTTTTAAAAAAAATTACAAGTTTTATGTTTTTGCTTCAGCTGAGGCTTCTTTTGGGAGAAAGGTGCTTCAAGCGGTGGTGCCTTCAGATTAGGTCCGCCTGCTTTATTTTCCCTCCCTGTTCATTCTGTGTCCTCTCTAGCTTGGGTATTGGATTCCCAACAGTAATGAATGAAGTTGTGGACTCTCCCTGCCATTGGAAAGAAAACAAAATGTATGCATACATGATAAAATATTTTCTTTCCTGGCAGGGAGAGTCCACAAACCCGCCCTATTATTTCAAGGTGGCGTTCTTTCCTTATCTTCTGGCACCTCTATACCCCTAGTGTTTCTCCTACTTTTTCCTTGGATCAATGACTGGAGGAGTATGGGAAGTAGGAGGGATATTTAATGCTTTGGCTGGGGTGCTTTGCCTCCTCCTGGTGGCCAGGTGTTGTAGAATTTGTGGGCTCTCCCTGCCAGGAAAGAAAATAATTTATCAGGTAAGCATACATTTTGTTTTATTAAAATATACATGAAATAGTATTATTTCTGTAACGCGTTTCACATTGCTAACGGCATGAATTCCTCAGGCAGTATATACTAAAAAGGGGATTAACAGCTGATTATTGTGCTGAAGCGATGATGTATTCTTTTATTTATTTTTCCAACTTTTTATTGAGGTTTTTCTAAGCAGACAAACAAACTGTACATATTCACAAGAGAGGTTCAATGCAGAGCTAGAACATTGTGTGCTCAACAATTCAATACAGGAATAGTAAGGATCTGAAAACAGTTTGTACTTCAAGACTTAAAGGGACACTGAACCCAAATTTTTTATTTCGTGATTCAGATAATGAAATTTTAATCAACTTTCTAATTTACTCCTATTATCAAATTTTCTTCATTCTCTTGGTATCTTTAATTGAAATGTAAGAATGTAAGTTTAGATGCCAGACCATTTTTGGCGAACAACCTGGGTTGTTCTTGCTGATTGGTGGATAAATTCAGCCACCAATAAACAAGTGCTGTCCAGAGGGCTGAACCAAAAAAAAAAAAAAAAAAAAAAAAAAAAAGCTTAGATGCCTTCTTTTTCAAATAAAGATAGCAAGAGAGAGAAGACAAATTGATCATAGGAGTAAATTAGAAAGTTGCTTAAAATTGCTGCTCTATCTGAATCATGAAAGAAAACATTTGGGTTCAGTGTCCCTTTAAGCATAGGTAATAAACAAAACTTGTAATATTAACATAGAATGCCTATCTACACGAGAACCTTCTAAAGAAAACGACCGCTCTTGGTCCTCAAGCAGTGCCAATAATAATATAAGGTTTTATGTATGGAGGGAGCCACTTTGTAAACCTACTTTCTTCTGTTATGTGTGATCAGTCCACGGGTCATCATTACTTCTGGGATATTATCTGCTCCCCTACAGGAAGTGCAAGAGGATTCACCCAGCAGAGTTGCTATATAGCTCCTCCCCTCTACGTCACCTCCAGTCATTCTCTTGCACCCAAAGACTAGATAGGAGGTGTGAGAGGACTATGGTGATTATACTTAGTTTTTAGAACTTCAATCAAAAGTTTGTTATTTTACAATAGCACCGGAGCGTGTTATTACCTCTCTGGCAGAGTTTGAAGAAGAATCTACCAGAGTTTTTCTTATGATTTTAACCGGAGTAGTTAAGATCATATTGCTGTTTCTCGGCCATCTGAGGGAGGTAAAAGCTTCAGATCAGGGGACAGCGGGCAGTTGAATCTGCATTGAGGTATGTCGCAGTTTTTATTTTCTGAATGGAATTGATGAAAAAATCCTGCCATACCGTTATAATGAACATGTATGTATACTCTACACTTTAGTATTCTGGGGATGGTATTTCACCGGAATTACTCTGTAAAAGTACATTAAACCTTTTATTAGGTATTTTTCATGTTAAACGTTTTTGCTGGAATGTAGAATCGTTTGCATTAATGAGGTACTGAGTGAATAAGTATTTGGGCATTATTTTTCCACTTGGCAGTTTGCTTGTGTTAATTATGACAGTTTCGTTTCTCTCTCACTGCTGTGTGTGAGAGGGAGGGGCCGTTTTTGGCGCTCTTTGCTACGCATCAAAAATTTCCAGTCAGTTTTTCTGCATGATCCGGTTCATCTCTAACAGAACTCAGGGGTCTTCAAACTTCTTTGAAGGGAGGTAGATTCTCTCAGCAGAGCTGTGAGACTTATATAGTGACTGTGATTTAAAACGTTGCTCTGTAATTTTTATGTTTAAAATTTAATTAGTGTTATTTTACTAATGGGAACAAACCTTTGCTAAAAAGTTGTGTTGTTTGTTAAGAGTGATGCTATAACTGTTTTTCAGTTCATTATTTCAACTGTCATTTAATCGTTTAGTGCTTCTTGAGGCACAGTACGTTTTTATTAAATAAAATTGTAACCGAGTTGCATGTTTATTGCTAGTGTGTTAAACATGTCTGATTCAGAGGAAGATACCTGTGTCATTTGTTCCAATGCCAAGGTGGAGCCCAATAGAAATTTATGTACTAACTGTATTGATGCTACCTTAAATAAAAGCCAATCTGTACAAATTGAACAAATTTCACCAAACAGCGAGGGGAGAGTTATGCCGACTAACTCGCCTCACGTGTCAGTACCTGCATCTCCCGCCCGGGAGGTGCGTGATATTATGGCGCCTAGTACATCTGGGCAGCCATTACAGATAACATTACAAGATATGGCTACTGTTATGACTGAAGTTTTGGCTAAATTACCAGAACTAAGAGGCAAGCGTGATCACTCTGGGGTGAGAACAGAGTGCGCTGATAATTCTAGGGCCATGTCTGATACTGCGTCACAGCTTGCAGAGCATGAGGACGGAGAGCTTCATTCTGTAGGTGACGGTTCTGATCCAAACAGATTGGATTCAGATATTTCAAATTTTAAATTTAAATTGGAAAACCTCCGTGTATTACTAGGGGAGGTCTTAGCAGCTCTCAACGATTGTAACGCTGTTGCAATACCAGAGAAAATGTGTAGGTTGGATAAATACTTTGCGGTACCGGCGAGTACTGACGTTTTTCCTATACCTAAGAGATTAACTGAAATTGTTACTAAGGAGTGGGATAGACCCGGTGTGCCGTTCTCACCCCCTCCAATATTTAGAAAGATGTTTCCAATAGACGCCACCACACGGGACTTATGGCAAACGGTCCCTAAGGTGGAGGGAGCAGTTTCTACTTTAGCTAAGCGTACCACTATCCCGGTGGAGGATAGCTGTGCTTTTTCAGATCCTATGGATAAAAAATTAGAGGGTTACCTTAAGAAAATGTTTATTCAACAAGGTTTTATATTACAACCCCTTGCATGCATCGCGCCGATCTCGGCTGCGGCAGCATTTTGGATTGAGTCTCTGGAAGAGAACCTTAGTTCAGCTACGCTGGACGACATTACGGACAGGCTTAGAGTCCTTAAACTAGCTAATTCATTCATTTCGGAGGCCGTAGTACATTTAACCAAACTTACGGCTAAGAATTCAGGATTCGCCATTCAGGCACGCAGGGCGCTGTGGCTAAAATCCTGGTCGGCTGATGTAACTTCTAAGTCCAAATTACTTAATATACCTTTCAAGGGGCAAACTTTATTTGGGCCCGGTTTGAAAGAAATTATTGCTGACATTACAGGAGGTAAGGGCCACGCTCTACCTCAAGACAAAGCCAAAGCTAAGGCTAGACAGTCTAATTTTCGTCCCTTTCGGAATTTCAAAGCAGGAGCAGCGCCAACTTCCACTGCACCAAAACAGGGAGGAGCTGTTGCTCGTTACAGACAAGGCTGGAAGCCTAACCAGTCCTGGAACAAGGGCAAGCAGGCCAGTAAACCTGCTGCTGCCCCAAAGACAGCATGAACCGAGGGCCCCCGATCCGGGACCGGATCTAGTGGGGGGCAGACTCTCTCTCTTCGCCCAGGCTTGGGCAAGAGATGTCCAGGATCACTGGGCGCTAGAGATCATATCTCAGGGATACCTTTTAGACTTCAAATTCTCTCCCCCAAGAGGGAGATTTCATCTGTCAAGGTTGTCAACAAACCAAATAAAGGACGCGTTTCTACGCTGTGTACAAGATCTATTATTAATGGGAGTGATCCATCCGGTTCCGCGGTCGGAACAAGGACAAGGGTTTTACTCAAACCTGTTTGTGGTTCCCAAAAAAGAGGGAACTTTCAGGCCAATCTTGGATTTAAAGATCCTAAACAAATTCCTAAGAGTTCCATCGTTCAAAATGGAAACTATTCGGACAATCTTACCCATGATCCAAGAGGGTCAGTACATGACCACAGTGGATTTAAAGGATGCTTACCTTCACATACCGATTCACAAAGATAATTACCGGTATCTAAGGTTTGCCTTCTTAAACAGGCATTACCAGTTTGTAGCCCTTCCATTCGGATTGGCTACGGCTCCAAGAATCTTTACAAAGGTTCTGGGTGCCCTTCTGGCGGTACTAAGACCGCGAGGAATTTCGGTAGCTCCGTACCTAGACGACATTCTGATACAAGCTTCAAGCTTTCAAACTGCCAAGTCTCATACAGAGTTAGTTCTGGCATTTCTAAGGTCGCATGGATGGAAAGTGAACGAAAAGAAGAGTTCTCTCTTTCCTCTCACAAGAGTTCCATTCTTGGGGACTCTTATAGATTCTGTAGAAATGAGGATTTATCTGACAGAAGACAGATTAACAAAGCTTCTAAATGCATGCCGTGTCCTTCATTCCATTCAACTCCCGTCAGTAGCTCAATGCATGGAGGTGATCGGCTTAATGGTAGCAGCAATGGACATAGTTCCCTTTGCACGCCTACATCTCAGACCGCTGCAATTGTGCATGCTGAGTCAGTGGAATGGGGATTACTCAGATTTGTCCCCCACTCTGAATCTGGATCAAGAGACCAGAAACTCTCTTCTATGGTGGCTTTCTCGGCCACATCTGTCCAGGGGGATGCCGTTCAGCAGGCCGGACTGGACAATTGTAACAACAGACGCCAGCCTTCTAGGTTGGGGCGCTGTCTGGAATTCTCTGAAGGCTCAGGGACAATGGAGTCAGGAGGAAAGTCTCCTGCCAATAAACATTCTGGAATTGAGAGCAGTTCTCAATGCCCTTCTAGCTTGGCCCCAGTTAAAGACTCGGGGGTTCATCAGGTTTCAGTCGGACAACATCACGACTGTAGCTTACATCAACCATCAAGGAGGGACAAGAAGCTCCCTAGCAATGATAGAAGTATCAAAGATAATTCGCTGGGCAGAGTCTCACTCTTGCCACCTGTCAGCAATCCACATCCCGGGAGTGGAGAACTGGGAGGCGGATTTCTTGAGTCGCCAGACTCTTCATCCGGGGGAGTGGGAACTTCATCCGGAGGTCTTTGCCCGAATACTTCAACGTTGGGGCAAACCAGAGATAGATCTCATGGCGTCTCGCCAGAACGCCAAACTTCCTCGCTACGGATCCAGATCCAGGGATCCGGGAGCGGTTCTGATAGATGCTTTGACAGCACCTTGGAACTTCAGGATGGCTTATGTGTTTCCACCCTTCCCACTGCTTCCTCGATTGATTGCCAAAATCAAACAGGAGAGAGCATCAGTGATTCTAATAGCGCCTGCATGGCCGCGCAGGACTTGGTATGCAGATCTAGTGGACATGTCATCCTGTCCGCCTTGGTCTCTACCTCTAAGACAGGACCTTCTGATTCAGGGTCCATTCAAACATCAAAGTCTAACTTCTCTGAAGCTGACTGCTTGGAAATTGAACGCTTGATTTTATCAAAACGTGGTTTTTCTGAGTCGGTTATTGATACCCTGATACAGGCTAGGAAGCCTGTTACCAGAAAGATTTACCATAAAATATGGCGTAAATACCTATACTGGTGTGAATCCAAAGATTACTCCTGGAGTAAGGTTAGGATTCCTAGGATATTGTCTTTTCTACAAGAAGGTTTAGAAAAGGGTTTATCGGCTAGCTCATTAAAGGGACAGATCTCAGCTCTGTCCATCTTGTTACACAGGCGTCTGTCAGAAAATTCAGACATCCAGGCCTTTTGTCAGGCTTTAACTAGGATCAAGCCTGTGTTTAAAACTGTTGCTCCGCCATGGAGTTTAAACTTAGTTCTTAACGTTTTACAGGGTGTTCCGTTTGAACCCTTTCATTCCATTGATATAAAATTGTTATCTTGGAAAGTTCTATTTTTAATGGCTATTTCCTCGGCTCGAAGAGTCTCTGAGTTATCAGCCCTACATTGTGATTCTCCTTATCTGATCTTTCACTCAGACAAGGTAGTTCTGCGTACTAAACCTGGGTTCTTACCTAAGGTAGTCACTAACAGGAATATCAATCAAGAGATTGTTGTTCCATCCTTGTGTCCAAATCCTTCTTCAAAGAAGGAACGTCTTCTACACAATCTGGATGTAGTTCGTGCCCTCAAGTTCTACTTGCAGGCAACTAAAGATTTTCGCCAAACTTCTTCCCTGTTTGTCGTTTATTCTGGACAGAGGAGAGGTCAAAAAGCTTCTGCTACCTCTCTCTCTTTTTGGCTTCGTAGCATAATACGTTTAGCCTATGAGACTGCTGGACAGCAGCCTCCTGAAAGAATTACAGCTCATTCCACTAGAGCTGTGGCTTCCACTTGGGCCTTTAAGAATGAGGCCTCTGTTGAACAGATTTGCAAGGCTGCAACTTGGTCTTCGCTTCATACTTTTTCCAAATTTTACAAATTTGACACTTTTGCTTCTTCGGAGGCTATTTTTGGGAGAAAGGTTCTTCAGGCAGTGGTTCCTTCTGTATAATGAGCCTGCCTATCCCTCCCGTCATCCGTGTACTTTTGCTTTGGTATTGGTATCCCAGAAGTAATGATGACCCGTGGACTGATCACACATAACAGAAGAAAACATAATTTATGCTTACCTGATAAATTCCTTTCTTCTGTTGTGTGATCAGTCCACGGCCCGCCCTGTTTTTTAAGGCAGGTACATATTTTTTAAATTATAATTCAGTCACCACTACACCCTTGGTTTCTCCTTTCTCGTTGGTCTTTGGTCGAATGACTGGAGGTGACGTAGAGGGGAGGAGCTATATAGCAACTCTGCTGGGTGAATCCTCTTGCACTTCCTGTAGGGGAGCAGATAATATCCCAGAAGTAATGATGACCCGTGGACTGATCACACAACAGAAGAAAGGAATTTATCAGGTAAGCATAAATTATGTTTTTTTTTAAAATATTTTGATAAAGTAACTATAAAGAAAATAAAAGCATAACACCATGGTCTTATCATACCAACTAGCTACTGTTCTTTAAATAAAATACAAACTAAGCTCTGGCCACTACCTATCTTCTAATGAGGGACAGTATTATGGTACCAGCTTTTTTTGAAAGATGGTATATTTTTAGTTTGCAATCCAGGGCTGCATTACAGACTCACTATGTAAACTGGTGCCAATAGGAGATCACTGTCAGTGAATATGGTATCTTGAACTGTGACTTTAAGTATTTAAATTAATAGATCTCCTTGATAGATATAAAGTTCAGTTGTAAAAAGTTATCAACCATCCTTTAAGACATAAAAAAAGTTTGCCCCCTTTGTCAGTGAGTTAGGTACTGATGTTAAATACTGTATTGGATTATAATATGTATTGCTGAACAAGGAAAAACTGGAAATATTTAAACCTATTGTCATGAAACTGAACTCACAGTTAAAGGGACATGAAACCCAAAATTTTTCTTTCATGATTTAGACAGAACATACAATTTTATACAACTTTCCAGTTTACTTCTATTATCAAATTTGCTTTGTACTCTTGGTATCATTTGTTAAAGGAGCAGCTATGCACTACTGGTTTCTAACCACACTAGTAGCAGAAATCGTGTAGGCATTCACGGGTGCTGAATCAAGAGCCAACAAACGTCGATTATGATCAGGTGGTGTTACAAAGGGAAGACCCTTCTCATTCACAAGGGGACTGCACACATCAGAGGCCAGAGATACCTTGTCTTGTATCCTCGGAGTGGGGTCGAGGATCACAACCGGTCACTCCTCCATTTTCAGGAACTGCTCAGCAAATAGTTCTTGTAGTTGGCTTAGCAAGAAACTGTCAGGTTAAATGAGCACTGATGTTCTATCAAGTTGGTAAGCAATAGTAGTAAAGTGCACAGATCTCTGCAGTGACTGACAAAAAAAGCACTGCTACGTAACGACAGGGCCACAAAGGGCTTCCTGCCAGGGGTCCATTAGACTGCCACGAGTTGTTAAAGATGGTCGCCTCTTGAGAAGTTGAGGCGCAGGCCGCCAGTGTAAAGAAGGATCTGTCGCTCTGGTAAGGAAGCCTCTTAATCTCTAAATTATAAAGGTTAGGTCGCACAAGCCTTTAGTGGACTCCTGATGTTATTTTCCACTGCTGTAAGTGGTCTGGAGACGTTTTAAAGAATAACGCAGGCAGAACTCCTGTGCTATGCGCCCATTCGAGCACTGGGCTTGCTCCGCCTCCCAATTATGTTGTATTTTAAACAATCTAATAAAATGATGGAAATTTAACTTTAATATCTTCCGAGGACTGTTTCTCTGTACATTTATAAATTGTATGTTTCACTAAAAGTTCAACAGACAGCTTTCTCTTGCAAGATGTATCGAGTCCACAGATTCATCCATACTTGTGGGATATTCTCCTTCCTAACAGGAAGTGGCAAAGAGAGCACCCACAGAAGAGCTGTCTATATAGCTCCTCCCTTAGCTCCACCCCCAGTCATTCTCTTTGCCTACTTTAAGTACTAGGAAGTGAGTGTGGTGACAAAAATGTTAGTTTTTATTTTGTCAAGCAAAAGTTTGTTATTTTAAATGGTACCAGTGTGTACTATTTACTCTCTGGCAGAAAAGGGATGAAGATTTCTGCAAGGAGGATGATGATTTTAGCACTTTGTAACTAAGATCCACTGCTGTTCCCACAGAGGCTGAGGAGTACAGGAAAGCATCAGTTGGTGGAACGGTTTGCATGCTAAGCTGCATTGAGGTATGTTCAGTCAATTTTTTTCTAGACAGACTGTGATAATTCTAGAAAAAGCTGGCAGTATCACCATGAGGGAAGGGTAAGCTGTATTCAGACACTTAGTATGGAATCCCAGCTTGCATAAAGGGCTCAGTTGTTACTGGTGACACTTATAGGAAAAACGCTTTTTTATTAAAAGATTAACGTTTTTGAGGGACTTTGAAGTGTCATTATGGCTTATTTAAGGGTTATTAACCCACATGGCTAGTTTAGAAACACTTTGGTGTGTTTCTTTTAGGCCCCACTAACATTGAGTGAGGTGGGAGGAGCCTATTTTTGCGCCTCAGTTGCGCAGTTTCTTTTACACACAAGACATCCAGCTGCTTCTCCTGCTGTATTTGAGGGCCTAAAGGAAACTTTTTCCCCACAAATTTATCCCTAAGGGCAGGTAGGCGCCACAGCAGAGCTGTGGCAAGGTGCTGAACGTTTTTATACCGGTTTTTGACGTATTTGTCTGGTGGTGCAATATTACTAAGGCTTTATGATTCCACTGTAAAAATTTCGAAAAGTTTACTGCTTTTTTACACTGTTTTACAGAGTTTGTGCATCTTTTTTTCTCTTAAAGGCACAGTACCGTTTTTTTCTAAGTATTATTTACTTTGAATAAAAGTGTTTTCCAAGCTTGCTTGTTTCATTACTAGCCTGTTTAACATGTCTGACATCAAGGAAACTCCTTGTTCAATGTGTTTAGAAGCCATTGTGGAACCCCCTCTTAGAATGTGTCCCACTTGCACTGATATGTCTATAGATTTTAAAGAGCATATTATAGCACTTAAAAATATAGCAATAGATGATTCTCAGACAGAAAGAAATTAGGTTATGCCATCTAGTTCTCCCCAAGTGTCACAACCAGTAACGCCCGCACAAGTGACGCCAAGTACCTCTAGTGCGTTGACTTCGTTTACTTTCAAGACATGGCCACAGTTATGAATACAATCCTCACAGAGGTTTTATCTAAACTGCCTGGGTTACAAGGAAAGCGTGACAGCTCTGGGTTAAGAACAAATGCTGAGCCTTCTGACGCTTTAGTAGCCGTATCCGATATACCCTCGCAATGTTCTGAAGTAGGGGTAAGAGATTTGCTATCTGAGGGAGAGATTTCTGATTCAGGGAAGACGCTCCCTCAGACAGATTCTGATATGATGGCCTTTAAATTTAAGCTTGAACACCTCCGCTTGTTGCTCAGGGAGGTATTAGCGACTCTGGATGATTGTGACCCTATAGTGGTCCCAGAGAAATTATGTAAAATGGACAAATACTTAGAGGTTCCTGTTTACACTGATGTTTTTCCAGTCCCTAAGAGGATTGCAAATATTGTTACTAAGGAGTGGGATAGACCAGGTATACCTTTCGCTTCCCCTCCTGTTTTTATGAAAATGTTTCCCATATCTGACACGATGTGGGACTCGTGGCAAACGGTTCCTAAGGTGGAGGGAGCTATTTCTACTCTCGCCAAGCGTACAACTATACCTATCGAAGACAGTTGTGCTTTCAAAGATCCTATGGATAAAAAATTAGAGGGTTTCCTAAAGAAATTTTTTGTTCATCAAGGTTTTCTTCTCCAACCTATTGCGTGCATTGTTCCTGTAACTACTGCAGCTGCTTTCTGGTTCGAGGCTCTAGAAGAGGCTCTTCAGATGGAGACTCTATTAGAGGATATTATGGATAGAATTAAGGCCCTTAAGCTGGCTAATTCTTTCATTACAGATGCTGCTTTTCAACCGGCTAAATTAGCGGCAAAGAATTCAGGTTTTGCCATTTTAGCGCGCAGGGCATTATGGCTTAAGTCCTGGTCTGCTGGGGTGTCATCAAAATCTAAACCTTTGAACATCCCTTTCAAAGGAAAGACCCTATTCGGGCCTGAACTGAAAGAGATTATTTCAGACATCACTGGAGGGAAAGGCCATGCCCTCCCTCAGGATAAAACAAATAAAATGAGGACCAAACAAAATAATTTTCGTTCCTTTCGGAACTTCAAGGGTGGTCCCTGCTGCAAAGCAAGAGGGGAATTTTGCCCAATCCAAGTCAGTCTGGAGACCTAACCAGACTTGGAACAAGGGTAAATAGGCCAAGAAGCCTGCAGCTGCCTCCAAGACAGCATGAAGGGGTAGCCCCCGATCCGGGACCGGATCTAGTAGGGGCAGACTCTCTCTCTTCGCTCAGGCTTGGGCAAGAGATGTTCACGATTCCTGGGCTTTAGAAATTGTGTCCTAGGGATATCTTCTGGACTTCAAAGACTCCCCCCCCCCAGGGGGAGATTTCACATTTCTCAATTGTCTGCAAACCAGACAAAGAGTGAGGCGTTCTTACGCTGTGTAGAAGACCTACATACCATGGGAGTGATCCGCCCAGTTCCAAAAGCAGAACAAGGGCTAGGGTTTTACTCAAACCTGTTTGTGGTTCCCAAAAAAGAGGGAACTTTCAGACCAATCTTGGATCTCAAGATTCTAAACAAATTCCTCAGAGTACCATCATTCAAGATGGAGACTATTCGGACTCTTCTGCCTCTGATCCAGGAGGGTCAATATATAACTACCGTGGACTTAAGGGATGCGTATATGCACATTCCTATTCACAGAGATCATCATCAATTCCTCAGATTCGCCTTTCTGGACAGGCATTACCAGTTTGTGGCCCTTCCCTTCGGGTTGGCCACGGCTCCCAGAATTTTCACAAAGTTGCTAGGGTCCCTTTTGGCGGTTCTAAGACCGCGGGGCATAGCAGTGGCGCCTTATCTAGACAATATCTTAATTCAAGCGTCCACTTTCCAGCTAGCCAAGTCTCACACGGACATCGTGTTGGCTTTTCTGAGATCTCATGGGTGGAAGGTGAACATAAAGAGTTCTCTCTTCCCTCTCACAAGAGTTTCCTTCCTAGGGACTCTGATAGACTCGGTAGAAATGAAAATATTTCTGACGGAGGTCAGAAAATCAAAACTCTTAACCACCTGCCGAGCTCTTCATTCCATTCCTCGGCCATCAGTGGCTCAGTGTATGGAGGTAATCGGACTTATGGTAGCGGCAGTGGACATAGTTCCTTTTGCCCGCCTACATCTCAGACCACTGCAACTATGCATGCTCGAACAGTGGAATGGGGATTGTGCAGATTTATCTCCTCAAATACATCTGAATCAGGAGACCAGAGATTCTCTTCTCTGGTGGTTGTCCCAGGACCACCTGTCTCAGGGAATGTGTTTCCGCAGGCCAGAGTGGCTCATAGTAACGACAGATGCCAGCCTGCTGGGCTGGGGTGCAGTCTGGAACTCCCTGAAAGCACAGGGCTTATGGTCTCGGGAGGAAACTCTCCTCCTGATAGACATTCTAGAACTGAGAGCGATATTCAATGCGCTTCAGGCGTGGCCTCAGCTAGCTGCGGCCAAATTCATCAGATTTCAGTCGGACAACATCACGACTGTAGCTTATATCAATCATCAAGGAGGAACACTGAGTTCTCTAGCGATGATGGAGGTAAGCAAAATAATCTGATGGGCGGAGACTCACTTTTGCCATCTTTCAGCAATCCATATCCCAGGGGTAGAGAACTGGGAGGCGGATTTCCTAAGTCGCCAGACTTTTCATCCGGGGGAGTGGGAGCTCCATCCGGAAGTATTTGCCCAGCTGACTCAGCTATGGGGCACACCAGAATTGGATCTGATAGCGTCCCGTCAGAACGCCAAGCTTCCTTGTTACGGGTCCAGGTCCCGGGATCCCCAGGCAGTACTGATAGATGCTCTAGCAGTGCCCTGGTCCTTCAACCTGGCCTATGTATTTCCACCGTTTCCTCTCCTTCCACGTCTGGTTGCTAGAATCAAGCAGGAGAGAGCTTCAGTGATTTTGATAGCACCTACGTGGCCATGCAGGACTTGGTATGCAGACCTGGTGGACATGTCATCTGTTCCACCGTGGACTCTGCCGATGAGGCAGGACCTTCTAATCCAAGGTCCATTCCAGCATCCGAATCTAATTTCTCTGCGTCTGACTGCTTGGAGATTGAACGCCTGATTTTATCAAAGCGTGGTTTCTCTGAGTCGGTCATTGATACCCTGATTCAGGCTGGAAAGCCTGTCACCAGGAAAATTTATCATAAGATATGGCAAAAATATCTTGATTGGTGTGAATCCAAGGGTTACTCATGGAGTAAGATTAGGATTCCTAGGATATTGTCTTTTCTCCAAGAAGGATTGGAGAAGGGATTATCAGCTAGCTCCTTAAAAGGACAGATATCTGCTTTGTCTATTCTTTTACACAAGCGTCTGGCAGATGTCCCAGACGTTCAGGCGTTTAGTCAGGCTTTAGTCAGAATCAAGCCTGTATTTAAACCCGTTGCTCCACCATGGAGCCTAAACTTAGTTCTTAAAGTTCTTCAAGGGGTTCCGTTTGAACCTATGCATTCCATAGATATTGAGCTTCTATCTTGGAAAGTTCTGTTTTTAGTAGCTTTCTCTTCGGCTCGAAGAGTTTCTGAGTTATCTGCTTTACAGTGTGACTCACCTTATCTTGTTTTCCATGCAGATAAGGTGGTTTTGCGTACCAAACCTGGATTCCTTCCTAAGGTTGTTTCTAATAGGAATATCAATCAGGAAATTGTTGTTCCTTCACTGTGTCCTAATCCTTCTTCAAAGAAGGAACGTCTGTTGCAAAATCTTGATGTGGTTCGTGCATTAAAGTTCTACTTACAAGCAACTAAAGATTTCCTTCAAACATCTTCATTGTTTGTTTATTCTGGTAAGCGGAGAGGTCAAAAGGCTACGGCTACCTTTCTTTCTTTTTGGCTGAAAAGCATCATCCGTTTGGCTTATGAGACTGCTGGCCAGCAGCCTCCTGAAAGGATTACTGCTCATTCTACTAGAGCAGTGGCTTCATCATGGGCTTTTAAAAATGAGGCTTCTGTTGAACAGATTTGTAAGGCGGCGACTTGGTCTTCGCTTCATACTTTTTCCAAATTTTACAAATTCGATACTTTTGCTTCTTCGGAGGCTATTTTTGGGAGGTTCTACAAGCAGTGGTGCCTTCCGTTTAAGGTACCTGTCTTGTCCCTCCCTTCATCCGTGTCCTAAAGCTTTGCTATTGGTATCTTACAAGTATGGATGAATCCGTGGACTCAATACATCTTTCAAGAGAAAACAGAATTTATGCTTACCTGATAAATTTCTTTCTCTTGCGATGTATCGAGTCCACGGCCCGCCCTGTCTATTTAAGACAGGTAGTATATTTTTATTTAAAAAACTTCAGTCACCTCTGCACCCTATAGTTTCTCCTTTTCTCCAACATTGGTGTGTCCGGTCCACGGCGTCATCCATAACTTGTGGGAATATTCTCTTCCCCAACAGGAAATGGCAAAGAGCACAGCAAAAGCTGTCCATATAGTCCCTCCTAGGCTCCGCCCACCCCAGTCATTCTCTTTGCCGCTGAACAAGCAGCATCTCCACGGAGATGGTGAAGAGTATGTGGTGTTTAGTTGTAGTTTTTTATTCTACTATCAAGAGTTTGTTATTTTAAAATAGTACTGGTATGTACTATTTACTCTGAAACAGAAAAGGATGAAGAGTTCTGTTTGTGAGAGGAGTATGATTTTAGCAGCAGTAACTAAAATCGTTTGCTGTTTCCACATAGGACTGTTGAGATGAGATAACTTCAGTTGGGGGAAACAGTTGGCAGACTTTTCTGCTTAAGGTATGACTAGCCATATTTCTAACAAGACTGTGTAATGCTGGAAGGCTGTCATTTTTCCCCTCATGGGGACCGGTAAGCCATTTTCTTAGTCTCAAACAGAATAAAGGGCTTAATATGGGCTATAAAACTGGTAGACACTTTTATGGTCTAGATCGATTGCTTTATTTGGGCATTTTATACAGCTTGATGTTGAATTTCACATTTTATAACTTTGGGGAACGTTTTTTTACGTTAGGCACTGGTTTAGACACCTTCCCAGTCAGGAAGGGCCTTCTATGTAGTAGGCAGAGCCTCATTTTCGCGCCATTACTGCGCAGTTACTTTTGAGAGCAGGACATGCAGCTGCATGTGTATGGGTCTGGAAGTAGTTGAAAAGGTCCCTAGAAGGCTTCATTTGGTATCGTATACCCCCCTGGGTTTGGTAAAGTTGCAGCAAAGGCTGTAGCTGGGACTGTAGAGGGGTTAAAACTATAAACGGCTCCGGTTTCGTCATTTTAAGGGTTAAAGGTCTGAAATTTGGGGTGCAATGCTTTGAATGCTTTAAGACACTGTGGTGAAAATTTGGTTAAAATTGAACAATTCCTTCATAGTTTTTCACATATTCAGTAAAAAAGTGTGCCCTGTTTAAAATTTAAAGAGACAGTAACGGTTTTGTTTTAAAACGGTTTTTGTACTTTATTGACAAGTTTAAGCCTCTTTAACATGTCTGTGCCATCAGATAAACTATGTTCTGTATGTAAGGAAGCCAATGTGTCTCCCCCTTCAAAATTGTGTGATAATTGTGCCATAGCGTCCAAACAAAGTAAGGACAGTACTGCCACAGATAATAAAGTTGCCCAAGATGATTCATCAGATGAAGGGAGTAGACATAGTTCTACATCATCGCCTTCTGTGTCTACACCAGTTTTGCCCACGCAGGAGACCCCTAGTACTTCTAGCGCGCCAATGCTTGTTACTATGCAACAATTGACGGCAGTAATGGATAACTCCATAGCAAATATTTTATCCAAAATGCCTGCATTTCAGAGAAAGCGCGATTGCTCTGTTTTAAACACTGTAGAGCAGGAGGGCGCTGATGATAATTGCTCTGTCATACCCTCACACCAATCTGAAGTGGCCATGAGGGAGGTTTTGTCAGATGGGGAAATTTCTGATTCAGGTAGAATTTCTCAACAGGCAGAACCAGATGTTGTGACATTTAAATTTAAATTAGAGCATCTCCGCGCACTGCTTAAGGAGGTGCTATCTACTCTGGATGATTGTGACAACCTGGTCATTCCAGAAAAATTGTGCAAGATGGACAAGTTCCTAGAGGTTCCGGTGCACCCCGACGCTTTTCCTATACCCAAGCGGGTGGCGGACATAGTGAATAAGGAGTGGGAGAAGCCAGGCATATCTTTTGTCCCCCCTCCTATATTTAAGAAATTATTTCCTATGGTCGACCCCAGAAAGGACTTATGGCAGACAGTCCCTAAGGTCGAGGGGGCAGTTTCTACACTAGCTAAGCGCACTACTATTCCTATCAAGGATAATTGTGCTTTCAAAGATCCTATGGATAAAAAATTGGAGGGTTTGCTTAAAAAGATTTTTGTACCGCAAGGTTACCTCCTGCAACCTATTTCATGCATTATTCCTGTCACTACAGCAGCATGGTTCTGGTTCGAGGAACTAGAAAAGTCGCTCAGTAGAGAGACTCCGTATGAGGAGGTTATGGACAGAATTCACGCACTTAAGTTAGCTAATTCCTTTATTTTAGATGCCGCTTTGCAGTTAGCTAGATTAGCGGCGAAAAATTCAGGGTTTGCAATTGTGGCGCGCAGAGCGCTCTGGCTAAAGTCTTGGTCAGCGGATGTATCTTCCAAGACAAAATTGCTTAATATCCCTTTCAAGGGTAAAACCCTTTTTGGGCCAGAATTGAAAGAGATTATCTCAGACATCACTGGGGGTAAGGGCCACGCCCTCCCACAAGATAGGCCTTTCAAGGCCAAGAATAAGTCTAATTTTCGTTCCTTTCGCAATTTCAGGAACGGACCGGCCTCCAACTCTGCAGCCTCTAGACAAGAGGGTAATGCTTCGCAAACCAAACCAGCTTGGAAACCGATGCAAGGCTGGAACAAGGGTAAGCAGGCCAAGAAGCCTGCTGCTGCTACCAAAACAGCATGAAGGAGTAGCCCCCGATCCGGGACCGGATCTAGTAGGGGGCAGACTCTCTCTCTT
Organism: Bombina bombina; assembly: GCF_027579735.1. Classification (NCBI taxonomy): domain Eukaryota; kingdom Metazoa; phylum Chordata; class Amphibia; order Anura; family Bombinatoridae; genus Bombina; species Bombina bombina. The sequence goes on along the minus strand of NC_069505.1, from coordinate 56,845,863 downwards.
CGCTCAGGCTTGGGCAAGAGATGTTCAGGATCCCTGGGCACTAGAAATAGTTTCTCAGGGTTATCTTCTGGAATTCAAGGAACTACCCCCAAAGGGAAGGTTCCACATGTCTCACTTATCTTCAAACCAAATAAAGAGACAGGCATTCTTACATTGTGTAGAAGACCTGTTAAAAATGGGAGTGATACACCCAGTTCCAACTGTGGAACAAGGAATGGGGTTTTACTCAAATCTGTTTGTAGTTCCCAAAAAAAAGGGAACTTTCAGACCAATTCTGGATTTAAAGATTCTAAACAAATTTCTCCGAGTGCCTTCGTTCAAAATGGAAACTATTCGAACGATTTTACCTACAATCCAGGAGGCTCAATTTATGACTACCGTGGATCTAAAGGATGCGTATCTACATATTCCTATCCACAAAGATCATCATCAGTTCCTAAGGTTCGCCTTTCTGGACAAACATTACCAGTTTGTGGCTCTCCCATTCGGGCTAGCCACTGCTCCAAGGATTTTCACAAAGGTACTCGGGTCCCTTCTAGCGGTTCTAAGACCAAGGGGCATTGCAGTGGCACCTTACTTGGACGACATTCTGATACAAGCGTCGTCTCTTTCAAAGGCAAAGGCTCACACAGACATCGTTCTGGCCTTTCTCAGATCTCACGGGTGGAAGGTGAACATAGAAAAGAGTTCCATGTCTCCGTCGACAAGAGTTCCTTTCTTGGGGACAATAATAGATTCTTTAGAAATGAAGATTTTCCTGACAGATGTCAGAAAGTCAAAACTTCTAAACGCTTGTCAAGTTCTTCACTCTGTTCCACGACCTTCCATAGCTCAGTGCATGGAAGTAGTAGGGTTGATGGTTGCAGCAATGGACATAGTTCCTTTTGCGCAAATTCATCTAAGACCATTACAACTGTGCATGCTGAAACAGTGGAATGGGGACTATACAGACTTGTCTCCAGTGATTCAAGTAGATCAGAAGACCAGAGACTCACTCCGTTGGTGGCTAACCCAGGATCACCTGTCCCAGGGAATGAGCTTCCGCAGACCAGAGTGGGTCATCGTCACGACCGACTCCAGTCTAGTGGGCTGGGGTGCGGTCTGGGACTCCCTGAAAGCTCAGGGTCTATGGTCTCGGGAAGAGTCTCTTCTCCCGATAAACATTCTGGAACTGAGAGCGATATTCAATACTCTCAGGGCTTGGCCTCAGCTAGCAAAGGCCAGATTCATAAGATTCCAATCAGACAACATGACGACTGTTGCTTACATCAACCATCAGGGGGGAACAAGGAGTTCCCTGGCGATGAGAGAAGTGACCAAAATCATAAAATGGGCGGAGGATCACTCCTGCCACCTATCTGCGATCCACATCCCAGGAGTGGAAAATTGGGAGGCGGATTATCTGAGTCGTCAGACATTCCATCCGGGGGAGTGGGAACTCCACCCGGAGATATTTGCCCAGTTGACTCAATTATGGGGCATTCCAGACATGGATCTGATGGCGTCTCGTCAGAACTTCAAGGTTCCTTGCTACGGGTCCAGTTCCAGGGATCCCAAGGCGACTCTAGTGGATGCATTAGTAGCGCCTTGGGCCTTCAACCTAGCTTATGTGTTTCCACCGTTTCCTCTCATTCCCAGGCTGGTAGCCAGGATCAAACAGGAGAGGGCCTCAGTGATCTTGATAGCTCCTGCGTGGCCACGCAGGACTTGGTATGCAGACCTGGTGAATATGTCATCGGCTCCACCATGGAAGCTACCTTTGAGACAGGATCTTCTAGTACAGGGTCCATTCGAACATCCAAATCTAGTTTCTCTCCAGCTGACGGCTTGGAAATTGAACGCTTGATTTTATCTAAGCGTGGGTTTTCGGATTCTGTGATAGATACTCTGGTGCAAGCCAGAAAACCTGTAACTAGAAAAATTTACCATAAAATATGGAAAAGATATATCTGTTGGTGTGAATCCAAGGGATTCTCATGGAGTAAGATCAAAATTCCTAGGATCCTTTCCTTTCTCCAAGAAGGTTTGGATAAGGGATTATCAGCGAGTTCTCTAAAGGGACAGATTTCTGCTTTATCTGTCTTGTTACACAAACGACTGGCAGCTGTGCCAGATGTTCAAGCTTTTGTTCAGGCTTTGGTCAGGATCAAGCCTGTTTACAGACCTTTGACTCCTCCCTGGAGTCTGAATTTAGTTCTTTCAGTTCTTCAAGGGGTTCCGTTTGAACCTCTACATTCCATAGATATCAAGATGTTATCTTGGAAAGTTCTGTTTTTGGTTGCTATTTCTTCTGCTAGAAGAGTTTCTGAGTTATCTGCTCTGCAGTGTAATCCACCCTATCTGGTGTTCCATTCAGATAAGGTTGTTTTGCGTACTAAACCTGGTTTCCTTTCAAAGGTTGTTTCTAACAAGAATATTAACCAGGAAATAGTTGTGCCTTCTTTGTGTCCGAATCCAGTTTCAAAGAAGGAACGTTTGTTACACAATTTAGATGTAGTTCGTGCTTTAAAGTTCTATTTAGAAGCAACAAAGGATTTCAGACAAACGTCTTCTCTGTTTGTCGTTTATTCTGGCAAGAGGAGAGGTCAAAAAGCTACTGCTACCTCTCTTTCCTTTTGGCTGAAAAGCATCATCCGATTGGCTTATGAGACTGCCGGACGGCAGCCTCCCGAACGCATCACAGCTCACTCTACTAGGGCTGTGGCTTCCACATGGGCCTTCAAGAACGAGGCTTCTGTTGATCAGATATGTAAGGCAGCGACTTGGTCTTCCCTGCACACTTTTGCCATATTCTACAAATTTGATACTTTTGCTTCTTCGGAGGCTATTTTTGGGAGAAAGGTTTTGCAAGCCGTGGTGCCTTCCGTTTAGGTAACCTGATTGGCTCCCTCCCTTCATCCGTGTCCTAAAGCTTTGGTTTTGGTTCCCACAAGTTATGGATGACGCCGTGGACCGGACACACCAATGTTGGAGAAAACAGAATTTATGCTTACCTGATAAATTACTTTCTCCAACGGTGTGTCCGGTCCACGGCCCGCCCTGGTTTTTTAATCAGGTTTGATGAATTTCTTTCTTTAAAGGATTACTTTCTGTTATAATTTTTAAGCCAAACAACTAACATATTAAAGTTAATAAACATTAATTAAAACCTACTGACCTATATTTTCTCCAAAACGAAGTTTCATAACGTTCTAAAAGTTATTTCTTTTATTCCCAGATGATGTCACGTTATCCTGCCCACTATTTTCAGCACTGCATGTTCAAAATACTTAAACCAATGAAATTGTGTTTAAAGCGCCATTTTGAAACCTAGGTACTGTAAACAGATTGGTACAGAGCAAAGGATACCCATGGAGTGGGTTTGGAAAACAATTAAATTTGCAGACAAGATTTCTGATATACGGTAGAGATATGTTAATGAAATGCTATTGATAAAAAGCGTATTTGGGGTAGTTAGTTAGTAACAGGCATAGAAAATATTTACTTACAGTGGCCCTTTAACTACAGTCACCACGGCACCCTATAGTTTCTCCTGTTTTTTCTCCTGTCCATCGGTCGAATGACTGGGGTGGGCGGAGCCTAGGAGGGACTATATGGACAGCTTTTGCTGTGCTCTTTGCCATTTCCTGTTGGGGAAGAGAATATTCCCACAAGTTATGGATGACGCCGTGGACCGGACACACCGTTGGAGAAAGTTAATTTATCAGGTAAGCATAAATTCTGTTTTTCTTCCTAGCCTTCGGTCGAATGACTGGGGGGTGGAGCTAAGGGAGGAGCTATATAGACAGCTCTGCTGTGGGTGCTCTGCCACTTCCTGTTAGGAAGGAGAATATCCCACAAGTAAGGATGAATCCGTGGACTTGATAAATCGCAAGAGAAAGAAATTTATCATGTAAGCATAAATTCTGTTTTTTATAGCGTCATCAAGTAAGCAATTTCTAATTATTAATTATTAATTGGATAACTATGAAATATATGTATTTCTCATTACCTGTTATATTAAACTATCTGTGATTCCATTCAATATACTGTATGTGTGTGTGTATGTGTATATATATATATATATATATATTACATTCAATATACTGTATGTGTGTATATATGTATATATATAATGTAGATATATATATGTATATGTAGATATGTATATATATATATATATATATACGAAAATGCTAACTACTCTCAAACATACAACATAAAATGAAACAATAATAGCCTACTAATGAAATCTAGATTACTACAAAGAGAAACCTTCTGGATTTGGAAATTAAAAACCTTACATCCAGAAGGTTTAAATGAAAATCTATATTTGGCTACAGTTTAGTAGTAGGTTTTGTTTCATTTTATGTTGTATGTTTGAGAGTGATTAGTATTTTTGTTATACATATACTTTGTGAAGTGAACGTAATAGTTTTTAAAATTTAATGTGAAATCACAGGTAGTTTCCATGTGTAGTTTTATATATTTGGATACATATCGATCACTATTAGGAAATTTTAATATTGGACACATTCAATATATTATCACTTTCAAAAGCACTTTATACTTTGTAACGAGTAAGCACTTTCTAAATATAATGCTTTATGACAAATACATAGTGATATAGGTAGAGAGCACTTGAGTTCATATTTTTATTTTTTGTTGTGGTGACGAGCGGGCAGATCCTTGCGTGTAGTGCATGATGATGTTTGTGGATGGTGTAAGCGATGGTTCAATAAAACGCTGACGAACCATACACAATTCAGTCTCAAGCTGAGATTGGCACAGGGAATAAAAACTATATAGGGGCTCTATAGGTAAGAGGAATTTAAATTGGATCATTTTCATAGCTATCCAATCAATATTGAACCAATTAGAATTTGCTTACTTGAAGACGCTATATAAAGCTGCATGTTGTATTTTTAGAATATACTACCTGAGGAAACAGTGCCATAAGCTCTGAAACACGTTGTAGGAATACTTTAATTATTGTTTTATCATAATAATTTATGTATATTTTTTTTAATAAATATCCCATAGAAAATTGGGTATTTTTAAATTACTGAACATTTTGAATGAATATTTTGGATATCCGAAACGGTGGTTGGGAACCAACTTCAAAATTCAGGGTATTACACATAACAGCTTGTGGGAAACAGTGGAGGTTGCTAGTTGTTGAGCTACTAATATACCCAGACTTTGTGTTTGCACTTTATATGGTGCACTATTCTTATGAGTATATGTCCTTTGTGTGACCTGACATTTCACATGAATTGAGATATTGTGCCATTGGAGCGCCTTCTTGTTTTGTATATTGCAGTGACTATTTGGATAGCTGGCCATGGTGTTTTGAAGACTATTAACAGTAGCCTTGAAGATTCAGTGGTGCCTTTGGTTTGGACCATCTATTGATTGGGACATTGAGTGATAACAGGGATGTCTTGCAAACTGTCTTCTCAGTAACGTCTGTCTCCTCCTGACAGCCTCACGCTTAGATGGCCAGCGCAGACAGAGCTCTTCTGAGACGGAGTCAGCTCTAGAAACATCAACACAGTCCAGTGAAGAGGACTCGGCCTCACCCAGCTCTGCCTCTGACCAGCCCATTTACTTCAGGTACAACCAAGAGCAATAATAGCAGATTAAATCATGAGACTGCATAAAAATCATAATTTCTTTCATGTAATTGGCAAGAGTCCATGAGCTAGTGACGTATGGGATATACAATCCTACCAGGAGGGGCCTATAAATACACCCCTCACCACACCCACAATTCAGTTTTACAAACTTTGCCTCCTTTAGAGGTGGTGAAGTAAGTTTGTACTAAGATTTCTATGTTGACATGCGCTTCTCAGCATTTTGAAGCCTGATTCCTCTGAGTACAGTGAATGTCATAGGGATGTGAAGGGAGTATCACCAATTGAATGCAATGGTTTTTCCTCACGGGAGATCTATTTCATAGGTTCTCTGTTATCGGTCATAGAGATTCATCTCCTTTTTCAGATCGACGATATACTCTCATATTCCATTACCTGATAACCGTTTCAATACTGGTTTGGCTATCTGCTATATGTGGATGGGTGACTTTTGGAAAGTATGTTTTCATTACTTAAGACACTCTCAGCTATGGTTTGGCACTTTATGTATTTTATAAAGTTCTAAATATATGTATTGTACTTATATTTGCCATGATTCAGGTTTTCAGTATATTTCCTTTTGCAGACTGTCAGTTTCATATCTGGGAAATGCTTTTTTAGTAAAAATGTATTTCTTACCTGGGGTATAGTCTCTTTTTCAAATTGACTGTCTTTTACATTTGCGGGCAGAATTAGGCTCGCGAGGGCGCAAAATGCCAAAGTACATTGCGTCATTCTTGGGGCGAGATTTTTTTTGGAGCGAAAGTTACGTTCGTTGATGCACATTCGTAATTTCCGGTGTCTTAGTCAACGCCGAGTCCTTCACAGGGTTGCGTCTTCTGTGACACGAGTGTGTCATTTCCCTACGTTGTTGGCGCCAAAAAATATATTTTTGTTTGTGTTGTGCGTCATACTTTGCGCCAAATATTTTTATTATTTAAGATTCCTATATGCCTCTTGCCTTTTTTCTCTATCAGAGGGCTATGCTGTTTGCATTTTTTCCCATTCCTGAAACTGCCATATAAGGAAATTGATAATTTTGCTTTATATGTTGTTTTTTTTTCTTACATTTGCAAGATGTCTCAATCTGATCCTGTCTCAGAAATCACTGTTGGAACCCTGCTGCCTGATAACAGTTCTTCCAAAGCTAAGTGCATTTGTTGTAAACTTGTGGAGGTTATATCTCCAGCTGTGGTTTGTAATAGTTGTCATGATAAACTTTTACATACAGAGAATGTATCCATCAGTAGTAGTTCATTACCTGTTGCTGTTCCCTCAACATCTAATGCACAAGATATACCTGTAAATTTAAAATAATTTTTCTCCAACATTGGTGTGTCCGGTCCACGGCGTCATCCTTACTTGTGGGATATTCTCTTCCCCAACAGGAAATGGCAAAGAGTCCCAGCAAAGCTGGCCATATAGTCCCTCCTAGGCTCCGCCCACCCCAGTCATTCTCTTTGCCGTTGCACAGGCAACATCTCCACGGAGATGGTTAAGAGTTTTTTGGTGTTTTAATGTAGTTTTTATTCTTCTATCAAGAGATTCACTCCGTTGGTGGCTGACCCTGGACAATCTGTCCCAGGTAATGAGCTTCCGCAGACCAGAGTGGGTCATTGTCACGACCGACGCCAGTCTAGTGGGCTGGGGCGAGGTCTGGGATTCCCTGAAAGCTCAGGGTCTATGGTCTCGGGAAGAGTCTCTTCTCCCGATAAACATTCTGGAACTGAGAGCGATATTCAATGCTCTCAGAGCTTGGCCTCAACTAGCAAAGGCCAAATTCATAAGGTTCCAATCAGACAACATGACGACCGTTGCATATATCAATCATCAGGGGGGAACAAGGAGTTCCCTGGCGATGAAAGAAGTGACCAAAATAATTCAATGGGCGGAGGATCACTCCTGCCACTTGTCTGCGATCCACATCCCAGGAGTGGAAAATTGGGAAGCGGATTTTCTGAGTCGTCAGACATTCCATCCGGGGGAGTGGGAACTCCATCCGGAAATCTTTGCCCAAATAACTCAATTATGGGGCACTCCAGACATGGATCTGATGGCATCTCGTCAGAACTTCAAGGTTCCTTGCTACGGGTCCAGATCCAGGGATCCCAAGGCGACTCTAGTAGATGCACTAGTAGCACCTTGGACCTTCAACCTAGCTTATGTATTCCCACCGTTTCCTCTCATTCCCAGGCTGGTAGCCAGGATCAATCAGGAGAGGGCCTCAGTGATCTTGATAGCTCCTGCGTGGCCACGCAGGACTTGGTATGCAGACCTGGTGAATATGTCATCGGCTCCACCATGGAAGCTACCTTTGAGACAGGACCTTCTTGTTCAGGGTCCATTCGAACATCCGAATCTGGTCTCCCTCCAACTGACGGCTTGGAGATTGAACGCTTGATTTTATCAAAGCGTGGGTTTTCAGATTCTGTTATAGATACTCTTATTCAGGCTAGAAAGCCTGTAACTAGAAAAATTTACCATAAAAATATGGAAAAAATATATCTGTTGGTGTGAATCCAAAGGATTCCCATGGAACAAGATAAAAATTCCTAAGATTCTATCCTTTCTACAAGAAGGTTTGGAGAAAGGATTATCTGCAAGTTCTCTAAAGGGACAGATCTCTGCTTTATCTGTCTTACTGCACAAAAGACTGGCAGCTGTGCCAGATGTTCAAGCATTTGTTCAGGCTCTGGTTAGGATCAAGCCTGTTTACAGACCTTTGACTCCTCCCTGGAGTCTAAATCTAGTTCTTTCAGTTCTTCAAGGGGTTCCGTTTGAACCTTTACATTCCATAGATATTAAGTTACTATCTTGGAAAGTTTTGTTTTTGGTTGCTATTTCTTCTGCTAGAAGAGTTTCAGAGTTATCTGCTCTGCAGTGTTCTCCGCCCTATCTGGTGTTCCATGCAGATAAGGTGGTTTTGCGTACTAAGCCTGGTTTTCTTCCGAAAGTTGTTTCTAACAAAAATATTAACCAGGAGATAGTTGTACCTTCTTTGTGTCCGAATCCAGTTTCAAAGAAGGAACGTTTGTTACACAATTTGGACGTTGTCCGTGCTCTAAAGTTCTATTTAGAGGCTACTAAAGATTTCAGACAAACATCTTCCTTGTTTGTTGTTTATTCTGGTAAAAGGAGAGGTCAAAAAGCGACTGCTACCTCTCTTTCCTTTTGGCTTAAAAGCATTATCCGATTGGCTTATGAGACTGCCGGACGGCAGCCTCCTGAAAGAATCACAGCTCACTCCACTAGGGCTGTGGCTTCCACATGGGCCTTCAAGAACGAGGCTTCTGTTGACCAGATATGTAAGGCAGCGACTTGGTCTTCACTGCACACTTTTGCCAAATTTTACAAATTTGATACTTTTTCTTCTTCGGAGGCTATTTTTGGGAGAAGGGTTTTGCAAGCTGTGGTGCCTTCCGTTTAGGTAACCTGATTTGCTCCCTCCCTTCATCCGTGTCCTAAAGCTTTGGTATTGGTTCCCACAAGTAAGGATGACGCCGTGGACCGGACACACCAATGTTGGAGAAAACAGAATTTATGCTTACCTGATAAATTACTTTCTCCAACGGTGTGTCCGGTCCACGGCCCGCCCTGGTTTTTTTAATCAGGTCTGATGAATTATTTTCTCTAACTACAGTCACCACGGTACCATATGGTTCCTCCTATATATATTTCCTCCTGTCCGTCGGTCGAATGACTGGGGTGGGCGGAGCCTAGGAGGGACTATATGGCCAGCTTTGCTGGGACTCTTTGCCATTTCCTGTTGGGGAAGAGAATATCCCACAAGTAAGGATGACGCCATGGACCGGACACACCGTTGGAGAAAGTAATTTATCAGGTAAGCATAAATTCTGTTATTTCTGATTCTATTCAGAAGGCTTTGTCTGCCATCCCGCCTTCTAATAAACGTAAAAGGTCTTTTAAAGCTTCTCATAAGGTTGATGAAATTTCAAATGACCGGCAACATGCTGAATTATCTTTCTCTGATGAGGATCTATCTGGTTCAGAAGATCCTGCCTCAGATATTGACACTGATAAATCTTCTTATTTATTTAAAATGGAATATATTCGGTCTTTGTTAAAAGAAGTGTTGATTACATTGGATATGGAGGAAACTAGTCCTCTTGATATTAAAACTAGTAAATTCTGTTTATAAACCTCCTGTGGTTATTCCAGAGGTTTTTCCAGTTCCTGATGCTATTTCTGATATGATTTCTAAGGAATGGAATAGGCCTGGTACTTCTTTTATTCCTTCTTCAAGGTTTAAAAAATGGTATCCTTTGCTAGTAGTTACTTTAGAGTTTTGGGAAAAGATCCCCAAAGTTGATGGGGCTATCTCTACTCTTGCTAAACGTACTACTATTCCTACGGAAGATAGTACTTCTTTTAAAGATTCTTTAGATAGGAAACTTGAATCTTATCTAAGGAAAGCCTATTTATATTCAGCTTTGTGGCTTAAATCTTGGAATGCTGACATGACTTCTAAGTCCAGATTGCTACAGTTGGGCAAAAAAGTATTTAGTCAGCAACCAATTGTGCAAGTTCTCCCACTTAAGAAGATGAGAGAGGCCTCTAATTTTCATCATAGGTATACCTCAACTATGAGAGACAAAATGTGGAAACAAATCCAGACAATCACATTGTCTGATTTGGAAAGAATTTATTTGCATATTATGGTGGAAAATAAGTATTTGGTCACCTACAAACAAGCAAGATTTTTGGCTCTCACAGACCTTTATCTTTAAGAGACTCCTCTGTTCTCCACTCATTACCTGTATTAATGGCACCTGTTTGAACTTGTTATTAGTATAAAAGACACCTGTCCACAACCTCAAACAGTCACACTCCAAACTCCACTATGGTGAAGACCAAAGAGCTGTCGAAGGAAACCAGAAACAAAATTGTAGACCTGCACCAGGCTGGGAAGACTGAATCTGCAATAGGCAAGCAGCTTGGTGTGAAGAAATCAATTGTGGGAGCAATCATTAGAAAATGGAAGACATACAAGACCACTGATAATCTCCCTCGATCTGGGGCTCCACGCAAGATCTCACCCCGTAGGGTCAAAATGATCACAAGAACGGTGAGCAAACATCCCAGAACCACACAGGGGGACCTAGTGAATGACCTGCAGAGAGCTGGGACCAGCGTAACAAAGGCTACCATCAGTAACACACTACACCGCCAGGGACTCAGATCCTGCAGTGCCAGACGTGTCCCCCTGCTTAAGCCAGTACATGTCCGGGCCTGTCTGAAGTATGCTAGAGATCATTTGGATGATCCAGAAGCGGATTGGGAGAATGTCATATGGTCAGATGAAACCAAAGTAGAACTGTTTGGTAGAAACACAACTCGTCGTGTTAGGAGGAGAGAGAATGCTGAGTTGCAACCAAAGAACACCATACCTACTGTAAAGCATGGGAGTGGCAACATCATGCTTTGGGGCTCTTTCTCTGCAAAGGGAACAGGACAACTGATCCGTGTACATGAAAGAATGAATGGGGCCATGTATCGTGAGATTTTGAGTGCAAACCTCCTTCCATCAGCAAGGGCATTGAAGATGAAACGTGGCTGGGTCTTTCAGCATGACAATGATCCAAAACACACCGCCCGGGCAACGAAGGAGTGGCTTTGTAAGAAGCATTTCAAGGTCCTGGAGTGGCCTAGCCAGTCTCCAGATCTCAACCCCATAGAAATACTTTGGAGGGAGTTGAACGTCTGTGTTGCCCAGTGACAGCCCCAAAACATCACTGCTCTAGAGGAGATCTGCATGCAGGAATGGGCCAACATACCAGCAACAGTGTGTGACAACCTTGTGAAGACTTAGAGAAAACGTTTGACCTCTGTCATTGCCAACAAAGGATATATAACAAAGTATTGAGATGAACTTTTGATATTGACCAAATACTTATTTTCCACCATAATTTGCAAATAAATATTCTTTCCAAATCAGACAATGTGATTGTCTGGATTTGTTTCCACATTTTGAGGTATACCTATGATGAAAATTACAGGCCTCTCTCATCTTCTTAAGTGGGAAAACTTGCACAATTGGTGGCTGACTAAATACTTTTTTGCCCCACTGTATCTCTTTCTTTCCAAGGTAATAAGTTATTTGGTTCTCAGTTCGATTCAATAATTTCAACTGTCACTGGGGGGAAGGGAGTTTTTTTGCCTCAGGATAAAAGACCTAAGGGAAAATCTAAAGCTTCTAACCGTTTTCCGTCGACAAAATAAGGAACAGAAACCTGATCCTTCCTCCAAGGAATCTGTTTCCAATTGGAAGCCTTCCTTAAATTGGAATAAATCCAAGCCATTTAAGAGGTCAAAGCCAGCCCCCAAGTCCGCATGAAGGTGCAGCCCTCATTCCAGCTCAGCTGTAAGGGGCAGATTAAGATTTAGATGTTTGGACCAATTCGGTCCAAAATCAATGGATTCAGAGTATTGTCTCTCAGGGGTACAGAATAGGATTCAGGGTAAAACCGCCTATGAAAAGATTTTTTTCTCTCACGCATCCCAGCAAACCCAATAAAGGCTCAGGCTTTCCTGAAGTGTGTTTCAGACCTGGAGTTATCAGGGGTAATCATGCCAGTTCTGTTTCAGGAACAGGGTCTGGGGTTTTATTCAAATCTATTCATTGTCCCAAAGAAAGAAAATTCATTCAGACCTGTTTTGGATCTAAAAATTTTGAATCGATATGTAAGAGTACCAACTTTCAAAATGGTGACTATAAGGACTATTCTGCCTTTTGTTCAGCAAGGGCATTATATGTCCACAATAGACTTACAGGATGCATATCTTCATATTCCGATTCATCCAGATCACTATAAGTTCTTGAGATTCTCTTTTCTAGACAATCATTACTAATTTGTCGCTCTTCCTTTTGGCCTAGCGACAGCTCCAAGAATCTTTTCAAAGGTTCTAGGTGCCCTACTCTCTGTAATCAGAGAGCGGGGTATTGCAGTGTTTCCTTATTTGGACGATATCTTGGTACTTGCTGAGTCTTTACATTCTGCAGAATCTCACATTAATGAACTAGTGTTGTTTCTTCAAAGACATGGTTGAAGGATCAATTTAACAAAAAGTTCTTTGATTCCTCAGACAAGGGTAACCTTTTTAGGTTTCCAGATAGATTCAGTGTCCATGACTTTGTCTCTAACAGACAAAAGATGCTTGAAATTGGTTGCAGCCTGGCAGAACCTTCAGTCTCAATCATTCCCTTCAGTACCTATGTGCATGGAAGTTTTAGGTCTCATGACTGCAGCACCGGACGCGATAAACCTTTGTTCGTTTTCATATGAGACCTCTCCAGCTTTGTATGCTGAACCAATGGTACAGGGATTATACAAGAACATCACAATTAATATCCTTAAATCCCAATGTTCGACTATCTCTGACTTGGTGGTTAGCTCACCATCGTACTGTTCTAGGGGCCTCTTTCGTTAGTCCAACCTGGACTGTGATCACAACAGATGCGAGTCTTTCGGGTTGGGGAGCTGTTTGGGGATCTCTGACAGCACAAGGGGTTTGGAAATCTCAAGAGGCGAGATTACCAATAAATATTTTGGAACTTTGTGCGATTCTCAGGGCTCTTCAGTTTTGGCCTCTGTTGAAGAGAGAACTGTTCATTTGTTTTCAGACAGACAATATCACAACTGTGGCATATGTCAATCATCAGGGTGGGACTCACATTCCTCAAGCTATGAAATAAGTATCTCGGATACTTATTTGGGCAGAATCCAGCTCCTGTCTAATTTCTGCAGTTCATATCCCAGGTATAGACAATTGGGAAGCGGATTATCTCAGTCGTCAGACTTTTCATCCGGGAGAGTGGACTCTCCACCCAGATGTGTTTCTTCCAGAAATAGATCTGATGGCATCTCATCTAAACAAGAAACTTCCCAGGTACCTGTCCAGGTCCAGGGATCCTCAGGCGGAAGCAGTGGATGCGTTGACACTTCCTTGGTGTTATCAACCTGCTTATATTTTCCCACCCCTCTAGTTCTTCTTCCAAGAGTGATCTCCAAAATCATCATGGAGCAATCGTTTGTGCTGCTGGTGGCTCCAGCATGGCCTCACAGGTTTTGGTATGCGGATCTTGTTCGGATGTCCAGTTGCCAACCTTGGCCACTTCTATTCAGGCCGGACCTTCTATCTCAAGGTCTGTTTTTCTATCAGGATCTCAAATCATTAAATTTGAAGGTATGGAAATTGAACGTTTAGTGCTTAGTCATAGAGGATTTTCTGACTCGTGATTAATACTATGTTGCAGGCTCATAAATCTGTTTCTAGAAAGATTTATTATCGAGTTTGGAAGACTTACATTTCATGGTGTTTCTCTCATAAATTCTCTTGGCATTCTTTTAGAATTCCTAGAATGTTACAGTTTCTTCAGGATGGTTTGGATAAAGGTTTGTCTGCAAGTTCCTTGAAAGGACAAATCTCTGCTCTTTCTGTCTTTCATAGAACTTCCTGATATTCATTGTTTTGTGCAGGTTTTGGTTCGTATCAAGCCTGTCATTAAATCAATCTCTCCTTCTTGGAGTCTTAATTTAGTTTTGAAGGCTTTACAGGCTCCTTCATTTGAGCCTATGCATTCTTTATACATTAAAATACTTTCTTGGAAAGTGTTATTTCTTTTGGCCTTCTCTTCTGCTAGAAGAGTTTCTGAATTATCCGCTCTCTCTTGTGAATCTCCTTTTCTGATTTTTCATCAGGATAAGGCAGTTTTTTGGACTTCATTTAAATTCTTACCTAAGGTTGTGAATTCTAACATTAATAGAGAAATTGTTTTCCCTTCCTTGTGTCCTAATCCTAAGAATTCTTTGGAGAGATCTTTTCTGGTTCCAGGAAAGGTCAGAAGGCTTCTGCCATTTCCTTGGCTTCGTGGTTAAAGCTTTTGACTCATCAAGCTTATGTGGAGTCGGGTCAAGCCCCGCCTCAGAGAATTACAGCCCACTTCCTGGACTTTTAAGAATGAAGCTTCAGTTGATCAGATTTGCAAAGCTGCAACTTGGTCCTCTTTGCATACATTTACTTAATTCTACCATTTGGATGTATTTGCTTCTTCGGAAGCAGATTTTGGTAGAAAAGTTCTTCAGGCAGCGGTTTCAGTTCGATTCTTCTGCTTCTGATTTAAGTTTTTTCCTTTCATTTATGAGAATAAACTTATATTTTGGGTTGTGGATTATTTTTTTTTCAGCGGAAAATGGCTGTTTTTATTTGTATCCCTCCCTCTCTAGTGACTCTTGTGTGGAGTTCCACATCTTGGGTATTGCTATCCAATACGTCACTAGCTCATGGACTCTTGCCAATTACATGAAAGAAAACATAAATTAATTTCTTTCATATTTGCAAGAGTCCATGAGGCCCCCCCCATTTTATGGTGGTTATGATTTTTTTGTATAAAGCACAATTATTTCCAAATTCCTTTGTTGATGCTTTTTTCTCCTTTTTTTATCACCCCACTACTTAGCTATTCGTTAAACTGAATTGTGCGTGTGGTGAGGGGTGTATTTATAGGCATTTTGAGGTTTGGGAAACTTTGCCCCCTCCTGGTAGGATTGTATATCCCATATGTCACTAGCTCATGGACTCTTGCCAATATGAAAGAAATTAATTTATCAGGTAAATTCTTACATAATTTAGCGTTATTTTTTTTTATGTGCATTGATTTTTTATTTTTTGTGTGTTGTTATCCTTTATTTTATTTTTTTTTCCTTTTTTTTTTTTTGTCTCATTTCTTCTAAGGGATAGAAAGGTCAAAATTTAAATGCATGTAGCTGAATTTGTTTTAACTAAGAGCATATTTGCAATAGACTTCCATTAGCACAAATGCTTCTAGTAAAAGTTATTACTATATTTTTGGCTGCATACAAACATTTGCTGTGAGGGACTGTGCACCAGTTTACCATGGCTCAACATTTCTAGTCGCCCTGGACGAGCAGTAACTGACCTGAGATAAAGTTGTCTAAACACTGTGCAAAATGACCAGCAAATGTATGTATAATTGTAAAATTACTTAAAGGGACAGTCTAGTCAAAATTAAAGTTTCATGATTCAGATAGGGTATGTCATTTTAACCCCTTGAGTGCTCAGAGCTGTCATTAGCACTCTCCCACCTTGAGGCAGATCTGGGCGCTCCCAACTGCTCCTACCCCAGCGATCGGGCCTGCATAGTGACAGGCATCGCTAGGGCTTCACGTATAGGAGCAGGGGGCATGCTGCTTAGAAGCCTGTATCTCAGGCATCTAAGCAGCTACAGACCCCCAAGACCCACCGTTGGAAAGGTAATCATCGCCTAACCTTTCCAACAGTGTAAGTCTTGGGGATTCCAAAAAAAGTCTTGTTTTTCCAAAAAATGAAAGAAAAAAAAAATGAAAAAAGCTTAGCACCCGGGTGGGAAAGTGCTTAGCACTCAAAGGGTTAAACAACTTTTCTAATTTACTTTTATCATCAAATTTGCTTTGTTCTCTTGGTATTCTTTGTTAAAAGCTAAACCTAGGTAGGCTCATATGCTAATTTCTAAGCCCTTGAAGGCCGAATCTTATCTCAATGCATTCTGACAGTTTTTCACAGCTAGACAGTGCTAGTTCATTTTGGCCTTATAGAAAACATCGTGCTCACTCCAGTGGAGTTACTTATGAGTCAGCACTGATTGGCTAAAATGCAAGTCTGTCAAAAGTACTGAGATAAGGGGGCAGTCTGCAGAGGCTTATATACAAGATAATCACAGAGGTAAAAAGTGTATTAATATAACTGTGTTGGTTGTGCAAAACTGAGGAATGGGTAATAAAGCGATTATCTATCTTTTTAAACAATAAAAAATTCTGTCCCTTTATTTTGTTTTAAAATAAAAAATATGAAACATTACTGCACAATAAGGCTTTTCACTATGGCTAAACATATACAAAGGGGGTGTGGGGTAGACCAGTAGTGGGTGTGGGCCGGTAGTGGATTTGGTGTGGGCCGGTGGTGGATGTGGTGTGGGCCGGTGGTGGATGTGGTGTGGGCCGGTGGTGGATGTGGTGTGGGCCGGTGATGGATGTGGTGTGGGCCGGTGATGGATGTGGTGTGGGCCGGTGATGGATGTGGTGTGGGCCGGTGATGGATGTGGTGTGGGCCGGTGATGGATGTGGTGTGGGCCGGTGATGGATGTGGTGTGGGCCAGTAGTGGATATGGTGTGGGCCAGTAGTGGATATGGTGTGGGCCGGTGATGGATGTGATGTGGGCCGGTGATGGATGTGGTGTGGGCCGCTGGTGTGGGCCGGTGATGGATGTGATGTGGGCCAGTAGTGGATATGGTGTGGGCCGGTGATGGAAGGGATCTGAAGTGACGAGTAACATTTTGGCCTGGCCAGTATCTCAGGACTTTAAATTTTCAGCCCTGACTGCACCTTCTCAGAGAGTCAGTAGTGGCTTGTATGACACAAATGAAGTCTACGGACACAATACACACCACCGCCATCTCTCTGAACTTGAATACTGGTGCACAGGTCCTCACAGAATAAAACAGTAGTAACTTTAACTAGAAGCATTTTTACATATGGAAGTCAATTGCAAACATGCTTCTGTTTAAAACTGAAATGCAAATATGCACATTTACATTTTGACCTTTCTATCCATTTAACCAGTAGTGGTTTCATAGGTGACAGGGTTGGTTTGTTTGTTTGTTTCAGTATCACCTGGTTACATTTGTAAAGATGCTTAATAGAGCCACTACATTATCTACTGACCTTATTGCTACATTATCTGTCTACTGACCTTATTGCTACATTATCTGTCTACTGACCTTATCGCTACATTATCTGTCAACTGACCTTATCGCTACAATATCTGTCTACTGACCTTATCCCTACATTATCTGTCTACTGACCTTATCCCTACATTATCTGTCTACTGACCTTATCGCTACATTATCTGTCTACTGACCTTATCGCTACATTATCTGTCTACTGACCTTATCGCTACATTATCTGTCTACTGACCTTATCGCTACATTATCTGTCTACTGACCTTATCGCTACATTATCTGTTTACTGACCTTATCGCTACATTATCTGTCTACTGACCTTATCGCTACATTATCTGTCTACTGACCTTATTGCTACATTATCTGTCTACTGACCTTATCGCTACATTATCTGTCTACTGACCTTATCGCTACATTAACTGTCTACTGACCTTATCTCTACATTATCTGTCTACTGACCTTATCGCTACATTATCTGTCTACTGACCTTATCGCTACATTATCTGTCTACTGACCTTATCGCTACATTATCTGTCTACTGACCTTATCCCTACATTATCTGTCTACTGACCTTATCTCTACATTATCTGTCTACTGACCTTATCTCTACATTATCTGTCTACTGACCTTATCGCTACATTATCTGTCTACTGACTTTATTGCTACATTATCTGTCTACTGACCTTATCCCTGAATTATCTGTCTATTGACCTTATCCCTAAATTATCTGTCTACTGACCTTATCTCTACTTTATCTGTCTATTGACCTTATCTCTTCTTTATCTGTCTACTGATCTTATCCCTAAATTATCTGTCTACTGACCTTATCTCTACTTAATCTGTCTACTGACCTTATCTCTTCTTTATCTGTCTACTGATCTTATCCCTAAATTATCTGTCTACTGACCTTATCTCTGCTTAATCTGTCTACTGACCTTATCTCTACATTATCTGTTTACTGACCTTATCCCTACATTATCTGTCTACTGACCTTATCCCTACATTATCTGTCTACTGATCTTATCGCTACATTATCTTTTTACTGACCTTATTGCTGCATTATCTGTCTACTGACCTTATCCCTAGAATGATCTGTCTACTGACCTTATCGCTACATTATCTGTCTACTGACTTTATCCCTGCATTATCTGTCTACTGACCTTATCGCTACATTATCTGTTTACTGATCTTATTGCTACATTATCTGTCTATTGACCTTATCTCTTCTTTATCTGTCTACTGACCTTATCGCTACATTATCTGTCTACTGACCTTATCGCTACATTATCTGTCTACTGACCTTATTGCTACATTATCTGTCTACTGACCTTATCACTACATTATCTGTCTACTGACCTTATCCCTACATTATCTGTCTACTGACCTTATCGCTACATTATCTGTCTACTGACCTTATCCCTGAATTATCTGTCTACTGACCTTATCCCTAAATTATCTGTCTACTGACCTTATCTCTACTTCATCTGTCTATTGACCTTATCTTTTCTTTATCTGTCTACTGACCTTATCCCTAAATTATCTGTCTACTGACCTTATCCCTACATTATCTGTTTACTGACCTTATCGCTACATTATCTGTCTACTGACTTTATCCCTGCATTATCTGTCTACTGACCTTATCGCTACATTATCTGTTTACTGATCTTATTGCTACATTATCTGTCTACTGACCTTATCCCTAGAATGATCTGTCTACTGACCTTATCTCTACTTTATCTGTCTATTGACCTTATCTCTTCTTTATCTGTCTACTGACCTTATCGCTACATTATCTGTCTACTGACCTTATCGCTACATTATCTGTCTACTGACCTTATTGCTACATTATCTGTCTACTGACCTTATCACTACATTATCTGTCTACTGACCTTATCCCTACATTATCTGTCTACTAACCTTATCGCTACATTATCTGTCTACTGACCTTATCGCTACATTATCTGTCTACTGACCTTATCCCTGAATTATCTGTCTACTGACCTTATCCCTAAATTATCTGTCTACTGACCTTATCTCTACTTCATCTGTCTATTGACCTTATCTTTTCTTTATCTGTCTACTGATCTTATCCCTAAATTATCTGTCTACTGACCTTATCCCTACATTATCTGTTTACTGATCTTCTTGCTACATTATCTGTCTACTGACCTTATCCCTACATTATCTGTTTACTGATCTTATTGCTACATTATCTGTCTACTGACCTTATCGCTACATTATCTGTCTACTGACCTTATCGCTACATTATCTGTCTACTGACCTTATCGCTACATTATCTGTCTACTGACCTTATCCCTAAATTATCTGTCTACTGACCTTATCTCTACTTCATCTGTCTATTGACCTTATCTTTTCTTTATCTGTCTACTGACCTTATCCCTAAATTATCTGTCTACTGACCTTATCCCTACATTATCTGTTTACTGACCTTATCGCTACATTATCTGTCTACTGACTTTATCCCTGCATTATCTGTCTACTGACCTTATCGCTACATTATCTGTTTACTGATCTTATTGCTACATTATCTGTCTACTGACCTTATCCCTAGAATGATCTGTCTACTGACCTTATCTCTACTTTATCTGTCTAATGACCTTATCTCTTCTTTATCTGTCTACTGACCTTATCGCTACATTATCTGTCTACTGACCTTATCGCTACATTATCTGTCTACTGACCTTATTGCTACATTATCTGTCTACTGACCTTATCACTACATTATCTGTCTACTGACCTTATCCCTACATTATCTGTCTACTAACCTTATCGCTACATTATCTGTCTACTGACCTTATCGCTACATTATCTGTCTACTGACCTTATCCCTGAATTATCTGTCTACTGACCTTATCCCTAAATTATCTGTCTACTGACCTTATCTCTACTTCATCTGTCTATTGACCTTATCTTTTCTTTATCTGTCTACTGATCTTATCCCTAAATTATCTGTCTACTGACCTTATCCCTACATTATCTGTTTACTGATCTTCTTGCTACATTATCTGTCTACTGACCTTATCCCTACATTATCTGTTTACTGATCTTATTGCTACATTATCTGTCTACTGACCTTATCGCTACATTATCTGTCTACTGACCTTATCGCTACATTATCTGTCTACTGACCTTATCCCTAGAATTATCTGTCTTCTGACCTTATCGCTACATTATCTGTCTACTGACCTTATCCCTTGAATTATCTGTCTACTGACCTTATCCCTTGAATTATCTGTCTACTGACCTTATCGCTACATTATCCGTCTACTGACCTTATCGCTACATTATCTGTCTATTGAACTTATCGCTACATTATCTGTCTACTTGACCTTATCGCTACATTATCTGTCTACTGAGCTTATCGCTACATTATCTGTCTACTGACCTTATCGCTACTGTCTAGTGACCTTATCGCTACTGTCTAGTGACCTTATCTCTACATTATCTGTCTTCTGACCTTATCGCTACATTATCTGTCTTCTGACCTTATCGCTACATTATCTGTATACTGACCTTATCCCTACATTATCTGTCTACTGACCTTATCCCTACATTATCTGTTTACTGACCTTATCGCTACATTATCTGTATACTGACCTTATCGCTACTGTATACTGACCTTATCACTACATTATCTGTCTACTGACCATATCTCGCTACATTATCTGTCTACTGACCTTATCGCTACATTATCTATTTTCCAACCTTATCCCTACATTATCTGTTTACTGACCTTATCGCTACATTATCTGTCTACTGACCTTATCCCTACATTATCTTACTGCCCTTATCGCTACATTATCTGTCTACTGACCTTATTGCTACTGTCTAGTGACCTTATCACTACATTATCTGTATAGTGACCTTATCACTACATTATCGGTCTACTGACCTTATCCCTACATTATCTGTTTACTGATCTTCTTGCTACATTATCTGTCTACTGACCTTATCCCTAGAATTATCTGTCTACTGACCTTATCGCTACATTATCTGTTTACTGACCTTATCGCTACATTATCTGTCTACTGACCTTATCCCTACATTATCTGTCTACTGACCTTTTTCGCTACATTATCTGTCTACTGACCTCATCGATACATTATTTGTCTACTGACCTTTTTCGCTACATTATTTGTCTACTGACCTTTTTCGCTACATTATCTGTCTACTGACCTTATCCCTACATTATCTTACTGCCCTTATCGCTACATTATCTGTCTACTGACCTTATTGCTACTGTCTAGTGACCTTATCACTACATTATCTGTATAGTGACCTTATCACTACATTATCGGTCTACTGACCTTATCCCTACATTATCTGTTTACTGATCTTCTTGCTACATTATCTGTCTACTGACCTTATCCCTAGAATTATCTGTCTACTGACCTTATCGCTACATTATCTGTTTACTGACCTTATCGCTACATTATCTGTCTACTGACCTTATCCCTACATTATCTGTTTACTGATCTTATTGCTACATTATCTGTCTACTGACCTTATCCCTAGAATTATCTGTCTACTGACCTTATCGCTACATTATCTGTTTACTGACCTTATCGCTACATTATCTGTCTACTGACCTTATCCCTACATTATCTGTTTACTGATCTTATTGCTACATTATCTGTCTACTGACCTTATCCCTAGAATTATCTGTCTTCTGACCTTATCGCTACATTATCTGTTTACTGACCTTATCGCTACATTATCTGTCTACTGACTTTATCTCTACATTATCTGTCTACTGACCTTATCGCTACATTATCTGTATACTGACCTTATTGCTACATTATCTGTCTACTGACCTTATCCCTACATTATCTGTCTACTGACCTTATCTCTACATTATCTGTCTACTGACCTTATCGCTACAATATCTGTCTACTGACCTTATCGCTACATTATCTGTCTACTGACCTTATTGCTACATTATCTGTCTACTGACCTTATCCCTACATTATCTGTCTACTGACCTTATCTCTACATTATCTGTCTACTGACCTTATCTCTACATTATCTGTCTACTGACCTTATCGCTACATTATCTGTCTACTGACCTTATCGCTACATTATCTGTCTACTGACCTTATCGCTACATTATCTGTCTACTGACCTTATTGCTACATTATCTGTCTACTGACCTTATCCCTACATTATCTGTCTACTGACCTTATCGCTACATTATTTGTATACAGACCTTATACCTACATTATCTGTCTACTGACCTTATCCCTACATTGTCTGTCTACTAAACTTATCACTACATTATCTGTCTATGGACCTTATCGATACTGTCTACTGACCTTATCGCTACATTATCTGTCTACTGACCTTATCCCTACATTGTCTGTCTACTAAACTTATCGCTACATTATCTGTCTATGGACCTTATCGATACTGTCTACTGACCTTATCGCTACATTATCTGTCTACTGACCTTTTTCGCTACATTATCTGTCTACTGACCTCATCGATACATTATTTGTCTACTGACCTTTTTCGCTACATTATTTGTCTACTGACCTTTTTCGCTACATTATCTGTCTACTGACCTTATCCCTACATTATCTTACTGCCCTTATCGCTACATTATCTGTCTACTGACCTTATTGCTACTGTCTAGTGACCTTATCACTACATTATCTGTATAGTGACCTTATCACTACATTATCGGTCTACTGACCTTATCCCTACATTATCTGTTTACTGATCTTCTTGCTACATTATCTGTCTACTGACCTTATCCCTAGAATTATCTGTCTACTGACCTTATCGCTACATTATCTGTTTACTGACCTTATCGCTACATTATCTGTCTACTGACCTTATCCCTACATTATCTGTTTACTGATCTTATTGCTACATTATCTGTCTACTGACCTTATCCCTAGAATTATCTGTCTTCTGACCTTATCGCTACATTATCTGTTTACTGACCTTATCGCTACATTATCTGTCTACTGACTTTATCTCTACATTATCTGTCTACTGACCTTATCGCTACATTATCTGTATACTGACCTTATTGCTACATTATCTGTCTACTGACCTTATCCCTACATTATCTGTCTACTGACCTTATCTCTACATTATCTGTCTACTGACCTTATCGCTACAATATCTGTCTACTGACCTTATCCCTACATTATCTGTCTACTGACCTTATTGCTACATTATCTGTCTACTGACCTTATCCCTACATTATCTGTCTACTGACCTTATCTCTACATTATCTGTCTACTGACCTT
Source organism: Bombina bombina (assembly GCF_027579735.1). Taxonomy (NCBI): domain Eukaryota; kingdom Metazoa; phylum Chordata; class Amphibia; order Anura; family Bombinatoridae; genus Bombina; species Bombina bombina. The sequence goes on along the minus strand of NC_069505.1, from coordinate 56,822,214 downwards.
ATCGCTACATTATCTGTCTACTGACCTTATCGCTACATTATCTGTCTACTGACCTTATTGCTACATTATCTGTCTACTGACCTCATCCCTACATTATCTGTCTACTGACCTTATCGCTACATTATTTGTATACAGACCTTATACCTACATTATCTGTCTACTGACCTTATCCCTACATTGTCTGTCTACTAAACTTATCGCTACATTATCTGTCTATGGACCTTATCGATACTGTCTACTGACCTTATCGCTACATTATCTGTCTACTGACCTTATCCCTACATTGTCTGTCTACTAAACTTATCGCTACATTATCTGTCTATGGACCTTATCGATACTGTCTACTGACCTTATCGCTACATTATCTGTCTACTGACCTTTTTCGCTACATTATCTGTCTACTGACCTCATCGATACATTATTTGTCTACTGACCTTTTTCGCTACATTATTTGTCTACTGACCTTTTTCGCTACATTATCTGTCTACTGACCTTATCCCTACATTATCTTACTGCCCTTATCGCTACATTATCTGTCTACTGACCTTATTGCTACTGTCTAGTGACCTTATCACTACATTATCTGTATAGTGACCTTATCACTACATTATCGGTCTACTGACCTTATCCCTACATTATCTGTTTACTGATCTTCTTGCTACATTATCTGTCTACTGACCTTATCCCTAGAATTATCTGTCTACTGACCTTATCGCTACATTATCTGTTTACTGACCTTATCGCTACATTATCTGTCTACTGACCTTATCCCTACATTATCTGTTTACTGATCTTATTGCTACATTATCTGTCTACTGACCTTATCCCTAGAATTATCTGTCTTCTGACCTTATCGCTACATTATCTGTTTACTGACCTTATCGCTACATTATCTGTCTACTGACTTTATCTCTACATTATCTGTCTACTGACCTTATCGCTACATTATCTGTATACTGACCTTATTGCTACATTATCTGTCTACTGACCTTATCCCTACATTATCTGTCTACTGACCTTATCTCTACATTATCTGTCTACTGACCTTATCGCTACAATATTTGTCTACTGACCTTATCGCTACATTATCTGTCTACTGACCTTATTGCTACATTATCTGTCTACTGACCTTATCCCTACATTATCTGTCTACTGACCTTATCTCTACATTATCTGTCTACTGACCTTATCGCTACATTATCTGTCTACTGACCTTATCGCTACATTATCTGTCTACTGACCTTATTGCTACATTATCTGTCTACTGACCTTATCCCTACATTATCTGTCTACTGACCTTATCGCTACATTATTTGTATACAGACCTTATACCTACATTATCTGTCTACTGACCTTATCCCTACATTGTCTGTCTACTAAACTTATCGCTACATTATCTGTCTATGGACCTTATCGATACTGTCTACTGACCTTATCGCTACATTATCTGTCTACTGACCTTATCCCTACATTGTCTGTCTACTAAACTTATCGCTACATTATCTGTCTATGGACCTTATCGATACTTTGCATACAAAGAGAGAAGCGCTCTACCGGGAACGAACAACAGCTCAGTGGCTTGTTCTATGGTAGAGCGCTTCTCTCTTCGTATGCAAATTATTATGACCCTGGGGAAGTCTCCCTATGGGTGATGGGGGAAACCAGACGTGGACTCCTTGCCCAGTGTGCTTAGAGGAATGTGGCTGCACCTCACTGACGAGGCCCATAGGAGGCCGAAACGATCGTCTGGGGTTGTCATGTTCCTTGTTCAGAGGAGAATTGCCTGGTATTTCGGGGCTGGACTGACCTTACTTGGCGGGATCAGACTGATATACTTCAGGAAAGTTTTCTTCTGTGAAAAGCACACTGGTCTAAAAGAGGCTGCTTCCGGGTGGTAAATCGCCATAGAACAAGCCACTGAGCTGTTGTTCGTTCCTGGTAGAGCGCTTCTCTCTTCGTATGCAAATTATTATGACCCTGGGGAAGTCTCCCTATGGGTGATGGGGGAAACCAGACGTGGACTCCTTGCCCAGTGTGCTTAGAGGAATGTGGCTGCACCTCACTGACGAGGCCCATAGGAGGCCGAAACGATCGTCTGGGGTTGTCATGTTCCTTGTTCAGAGGAGAATTGCCTGGTATTTCGGGGCTGGACTGACCTTACTTGGCGGGATCAGACTGATATACTTCAGGAAAGTTTTCTTCTGTGAAAAGCACACTGGTCTAAAAGAGGCTGCTTCCGGGTGGTAAATCGCCATAGAACAAGCCACTGAGCTGTTGTTCGTTCCTGGTAGAGCGCTTCTCTCTTCGTATGCAAATTATTATGACCCTGGGGAAGTCTCCCTATGGGTGATGGGGGAAACCAGACGTGGACTCCTTGCCCAGTGTGCTTAGAGGAATGTGGCTGCACCTCACTGACGAGGCCCATAGGAGGCCGAAACGATCGTCTGGGGTTGTCATGTTCCTTGTTCAGAGGAGAATTGCCTGGTATTTCGGGGCTGGACTGACCTTACTTGGCGGGATCAGACTGATATACTTCAGGAAAGTTTTCTTCTGTGAAAAGCACACTGGTCTAAAAGAGGCTGCTTCCGGGTGGTAAATCGCCATAGAACAAGCCACGGAGCTGTTGTTCGTTCCTGGTCGAGCGCTTCTCTCTTCGTATGCAAATTATTATGACCCTGGGGAAGTCTCCCTATGGGTGATGGGGGAAACCAGACGTGGACTCCTTGCCCAGTGTGCTTAGAGGAATGTGGCTGCACCTCACTGACGAGGCCCATAGGAGGCCGAAACGATCGTCTGGGGTTGTCATGTTCCTTGTTCAGAGGAGAATTGCCTGGTATTTCGGGGCTGGACTGACCTTACTTGGCGGGATCAGACTGATATACTTCAGGAAAGTTTTCTTCTGTGAAAAGCACACTGGTCTAAAAGAGGCTGCTTCCGGGTGGTAAATCGCCATAGAACAAGCCACTGAGCTGTTGTTCGTTCCTGGTAGAGCGCTTCTCTCTTCGTATGCAAATTATTATGACCCTGGGGAAGTCTCCCTATGGGTGATGGGGGAAACCAGACGTGGACTCCTTGCCCAGTGTGCTTAGAGGAATGTGGCTGCACCTCACTGACGAGGCCCATAGGAGGCCGAAACGATCGTCTGGGGTTGTCATGTTCCTTGTTCAGAGGAGAATTGCCTGGTATTTCGGGGCTGGACTGACCTTACTTGGCGGGATCAGACTGATATACTTCAGGAAAGTTTTCTTCTGTGAAAAGCACACTGGTCTAAAAGAGGCTGCTTCCGGGTGGTAAATCGCCATAGAACAAGCCACTGAGCTGTTGTTCGTTCCTGGTAGAGCGCTTCTCTCTTCGTATGCAAATTATTATGACCCTGGGGAAGTCTCCCTATGGGTGATGGGGGAAACCAGACGTGGACTCCTTGCCCAGTGTGCTTAGAGGAATGTGGCTGCACCTCACTGACGAGGCCCATAGGAGGCCGAAACGATCGTCTGGGGTTGTCATGTTCCTTGTTCAGAGGAGAATTGCCTGGTATTTCGGGGCTGGACTGACCTTACTTGGCGGGATCAGACTGATATACTTCAGGAAAGTTTTCTTCTGTGAAAAGCACACTGGTCTAAAAGAGGCTGCTTCCGGGTGGTAAATCGCCATAGAACAAGCCACTGAGCTGTTGTTCGTTCCTGGTAGAGCGCTTCTCTCTTCGTATGCAAATTATTATGACCCTGGGGAAGTCTCCCTATGGGTGATGGGGGAAACCAGACGTGGACTCCTTGCCCAGTGTGCTTAGAGGAATGTGGCTGCACCTCACTGACGAGGCCCATAGGAGGCCGAAACGATCGTCTGGGGTTGTCATGTTCCTTGTTCAGAGGAGAATTGCCTGGTATTTCGGGGCTGGACTGACCTTACTTGGCGGGATCAGACTGATATACTTCAGGAAAGTTTTCTTCTGTGAAAAGCACACTGGTCTAAAAGAGGCTGCTTCCGGGTGGTAAATCGCCATAGAACAAGCCACTGAGCTGTTGTTCGTTCCTGGTAGAGCGCTTCTCTCTTCGTATGCAAATTATTATGACCCTGGGGAAGTCTCCCTATGGGTGATGGGGGAAACCAGACGTGGACTCCTTGCCCAGTGTGCTTAGAGGAATGTGGCTGCACCTCACTGACGAGGCCCATAGGAGGCCGAAACGATCGTCTGGGGTTGTCATGTTCCTTGTTCAGAGGAGAATTGCCTGGTATTTCGGGGCTGGACTGACCTTACTTGGCGGGATCAGACTGATATACTTCAGGAAAGTTTTCTTCTGTGAAAAGCACACTGGTCTAAAAGAGGCTGCTTCCGGGTGGTAAATCGCCATAGAACAAGCCACTGAGCTGTTGTTCGTTCCTGGTAGAGCGCTTCTCTCTTCGTATGCAAATTATTATGACCCTGGGGAAGTCTCCCTATGGGTGATGGGGGAAACCAGACGTGGACTCCTTGCCCAGTGTGCTTAGAGGAATGTGGCTGCACCTCACTGACGAGGCCCATAGGAGGCCGAAACGATCGTCTGGGGTTGTCATGTTCCTTGTTCAGAGGAGAATTGCCTGGTATTTCGGGGCTGGACTGACCTTACTTGGCGGGATCAGACTGATATACTTCAGGAAAGTTTTCTTCTGTGAAAAGCACACTGGTCTAAAAGAGGCTGCTTCCGGGTGGTAAATCGCCATAGAACAAGCCACTGAGCTGTTGTTCGTTCCTGGTAGAGCGCTTCTCTCTTCGTATGCAAATTATTATGACCCTGGGGAAGTCTCCCTATGGGTGATGGGGGAAACCAGACGTGGACTCCTTGCCCAGTGTGCTTAGAGGAATGTGGCTGCACCTCACTGACGAGGCCCATAGGAGGCCGAAACGATCGTCTGGGGTTGTCATGTTCCTTGTTCATAGGAGAATTGCCTGGTATTTCGGGGCTGGACTGACCTTACTTGGCGGGATCAGACTGATATACTTCAGGAAAGTTTTCTTCTGTGAAAAGCACACTGGTCTAAAAGAGGCTGCTTCCGGGTGGTAAATCGCCATAGAACAAGCCACTGAGCTGTTGTTCGTTCCTGGTAGAGCGCTTCTCTCTTCGTATGCAAATTATTATGACCCTGGGGAAGTCTCCCTATGGGTGATGGGGGAAACCAGACGTGGACTCCTTGCCCAGTGTGCTTAGAGGAATGTGGCTGCACCTCACTGACGAGGCCCATAGGAGGCCGAAACGATCGTCTGGGGTTGTCATGTTCCTTGTTCAGAGGAGAATTGCCTGGTATTTCGGGGCTGGACTGACCTTACTTGGCGGGATCAGACTGATATACTTCAGGAAAGTTTTCTTCTGTGAAAAGCACACTGGTCTAAAAGAGGCTGCTTCCGGGTGGTAAATCGCCATAGAACAAACCACTGAGCTGTTGTTCGTTCCTGGTAGAGCGCTTCTCTCTTCGTATGCAAATTATTATGACCCTGGGGAAGTCTCCCTATGGGTGATGGGGGAAACCAGACGTGGACTCCTTGCCCAGTGTGCTTAGAGGAATGTGGCTGCACCTCACTGACGAGGCCCATAGGAGGCCGAAACGATCGTCTGGGGTTGTCATGTTCCTTGTTCAGAGGAGAATTGCCTGGTATTTCGGGGCTGGACTGACCTTACTTGGCGGGATCAGACTGATATACTTCAGGAAAGTTTTCTTCTGTGAAAAGCACACTGGTCTAAAAGAGGCTGCTTCCGGGTGGTAAATCGCCATAGAACAAGCCACTGAGCTGTTGTTCGTTCCTGGTAGAGCGCTTCTCTCTTCGTATGCAAATTATTATGACCCTGGGGAAGTCTCCCTATGGGTGATGGGGGAAACCAGACGTGGACTCCTTGCCCAGTGTGCTTAGAGGAATGTGGCTGCACCTCACTGACGAGGCCCATAGGAGGCCGAAACGATCGTCTGGGGTTGTCATGTTCCTTGTTCAGAGGAGAATTGCCTGGTATTTCGGGGCTGGACTGACCTTACTTGGCGGGATCAGACTGATATACTTCAGGAAAGTTTTCTTCTGTGAAAAGCACACTGGTCTAAAAGAGGCTGCTTCCGGGTGGTAAATCGCCATAGAACAAGCCACTGAGCTGTTGTTCGTTCCTGGTAGAGCGCTTCTCTCTTCGTATGCAAATTATTATGACCCTGGGGAAGTCTCCCTATGGGTGATGGGGGAAACCAGACGTGGACTCCTTGCCCAGTGTGCTTAGAGGAATGTGGCTGCACCTCACTGACGAGGCCCATAGGAGGCCGAAACGATCGTCTGGGGTTGTCATGTTCCTTGTTCAGAGGAGAATTGCCTGGTATTTCGGGGCTGGACTGACCTTACTTGGCGGGATCAGACTGATATACTTCAGGAAAGTTTTCTTCTGTGAAAAGCACACTGGTCTAAAAGAGGCTGCTTCCGGGTGGTAAATCGCCATAGAACAAGCCACTGAGCTGTTGTTCGTTCCTGGTAGAGCGCTTCTCTCTTCGTATGCAAATTATTATGACCCTGGGGAAGTCTCCCTATGGGTGATGGGGGAAACCAGACGTGGACTCCTTGCCCAGTGTGCTTAGAGGAATGTGGCTGCACCTCACTGACGAGGCCCATAGGAGGCCGAAACGATCGTCTGGGGTTGTCATGTTCCTTGTTCAGAGGAGAATTGCCTGGTATTTCGGGGCTGGACTGACCTTACTTGGCGGGATCAGACTGATATACTTCAGGAAAGTTTTCTTCTGTGAAAAGCACACTGGTCTAAAAGAGGCTGCTTCCGGGTGGTAAATCGCCATAGAACAAGCCACTGAGCTGTTGTTCGTTCCTGGTAGAGAGCTTCTCTCTTCGTATGCAAATTATTATGACCCTGGGGAAGTCTCCCTATGGGTGATGGGGGAAACCAGACGTGGACTCCTTGCCCAGTGTGCTTAGAGGAATGTGGCTGCACCTCACTGACGAGGCCCATAGGAGGCCGAAACGATCGTCTGGGGTTGTCATGTTCCTTGTTCAGAGGAGAATTGCCTGGTATTTCGGGGCTGGACTGACCTTACTTGGCGGGATCAGACTGATATACTTCAGGAAAGTTTTCTTCTGTGAAAAGCACACTGGTCTAAAAGAGGCTGCTTCCGGGTGGTAAATCGCCATAGAACAAGCCACTGAGCTGTTGTTCGTTCCTGGTAGAGCGCTTCTCTCTTCGTATGCAAATTATTATGACCCTGGGGAAGTCTCCCTATGGGTGATGGGGGAAACCAGACGTGGACTCCTTGCCCAGTGTGCTTAGAGGAATGTGGCTGCACCTCACTGACGAGGCCCATAGGAGGCCGAAACGATCGTCTGGGGTTGTCATGTTCCTTGTTCAGAGGAGAATTGCCTGGTATTTCGGGGCTGGACTGACCTTACTTGGCGGGATCAGACTGATATACTTCAGGAAAGTTTTCTTCTGTGAAAAGCACACTGGTCTAAAAGAGGCTGCTTCCGGGTGGTAAATCGCCATAGAACAAGCCACTGAGCTGTTGTTCGTTCCTGGTAGAGCGCTTCTCTCTTCGTATGCAAATCATTATGACCCTGGGGAAGTCTCCCTATGGGTGATGGGGGAAACCAGACGTGGACTCCTTGCCCAGTGTGCTTAGAGGAATGTGGCTGCACCTCACTGACGAGGCCCATAGGAGGCCGAAACGATCGTCTGGGGTTGTCATGTTCCTTGTTCAGAGGAGAATTGCCTGGTATTTCGGGGCTGGACTGACCTTACTTGGCGGGATCAGACTGATATACTTCAGGAAAGTTTTCTTCTGTGAAAAGCACACTGGTCTAAAAGAGGCTGCTTCCGGGTGGTAAATCGCCATAGAACAAGCCACTGAGCTGTTGTTCGTTCCTGGTAGAGCGCTTCTCTCTTCGTATGCAAATTATTATGACCCTGGGGAAGTCTCCCTATGGGTGATGGGGGAAACCAGACGTGGACTCCTTGCCCAGTGTGCTTAGAGGAATGTGGCTGCACCTCACTGACGAGGCCCATAGTAGGCCGAAACGATCGTCTGGGGTTGTCATGTTCCTTGTTCAGAGGAGAATTGCCTGGTATTTCGGGGCTGGACTGACCTTACTTGGCGGGATCAGACTGATATACTTCAGGAAAGTTTTCTTCTGTGAAAAGCACACTGGTCTAAAAGAGGCTGCTTCCGGGTGGTAAATCGCCATAGAACAAGCCACTGAGCTGTTGTTCGTTCCTGGTAGAGCGCTTCTCTCTTCGTATGCAAATTATTATGACCCTGGGGAAGTCTCCCTATGGGTGATGGGGGAAACCAGACGTGGACTCCTTGCCCAGTGTGCTTAGAGGAATGTGGCTGCACCTCACTGACGAGGCCCATAGGAGGCCGAAACGATCGTCTGGGGTTGTCATGTTCCTTGTTCAGAGGAGAATTGCCTGGTATTTCGGGGCTGGACTGACCTTACTTGGCGGGATCAGACTGATATACTTCAGGAAAGTTTTCTTCTGTGAAAAGCACACTGGTCTAAAAGAGGCTGCTTCCGGGTGGTAAATCGCCATAGAACAAGCCACTGAGCTGTTGTTCGTTCCTGGTAGAGCGCTTCTCTCTTCGTATGCAAATTATTATGACCCTGGGGAAGTCTCCCTATGGGTGATGGGGGAAACCAGACGTGGACTCCTTGCCCAGTGTGCTTAGAGGAATGTGGCTGCACCTCACTGACGAGGCCCATAGGAGGCCGAAACGATCGTCTGGGGTTGTCATGTTCCTTGTTCAGAGGAGAATTGCCTGGTATTTCGGGGCTGGACTGACCTTACTTGGCGGGATCAGACTGATATACTTCAGGAAAGTTTTCTTCTGTGAAAAGCACACTGGTCTAAAAGAGGCTGCTTCCGGGTGGTAAATCGCCATAGAACAAGCCACTGAGCTGTTGTTCGTTCCTGGTAGAGCGCTTCTCTCTTCGTATGCACCTTATCGATACTGTCTACTGACCTTATCGCTACATTATCTGTCTACTGACCTTTTTCGCTACATTATCTGTCTACTGACCTCATCGATACATTATTTGTCTACTGACCTTTTTCGCTACATTATTTGTCTACTGACCTTTTTCGCTACATTATCTGTCTACTGACCTTATCGCTACATTATCTATTTTCCAACCTTATCACTACATTATCTGTCTACTGACCTTATCCCTACATTATCTTACTGCCCTTATCGCTACATTATCTGTCTACTGACCTTATCGCTACTGTCTAGTGACCTTATCACTACATTATCTGTATAGTGACCTTATCACTACATTATCGGTCTACTGACCTTATCCCTACATTATCTGTCTACTGACCTTATCCCTAGAATTATCTGTCTACTGACCTTATCGCTACATTATGTTTACTGACCTTATCGCTACATTATCTGTCTACTGACCTTATCCCTACATTATCTGTTTACTGATCTTATTGCTACATTATCTGTCTACTGACTTTATCCCTACATTATCGGTCTACTGACCTTATCTCTACATTATCTGTATACTGACCTTATTGCTACATTATCTGTCTACTGACCTTATCCCTACATTATCTGTCTACTGACCTTATCTCTACATTATCTGTCTACTGACCTTATCTCTACATTATCTGTCTACTGACCTTATCGCTACATTATCTGTCTACTGACCTTATCGCTACATTATCTGTCTACTGACCTTATCGCTACATTATCTGTCTACTGACCTTATCGCTACATTATCTGTCTACTGACCTTATCCCTACATTATCTGTCTACTGACCTTATCGCTACATTATTTGTATACAGACCTTATACCTACATTATCTGTCTACTAACCTTATCCCTACATTGTCTGTTTACTGACCTTATCGCTACATTATCTGTCTATGGACCTTATCGATACTGTCTACTGACCTTATCGCTACATTATCTGTCTACTGACCTTTTTCGCTACATTATCTGTCTACTGACCTCATCGATACATTATTTGTCTACTGACCTTTTTCGCTACATTATTTGTCTACTGACCTTTTTCGCTACATTATCTGTCTACTGACCTTATCGCTACATTATCTGTCTACTGACCTTATTGCTACATTATCGGTCTACTGACCTTATCGATACTGTCTACTGACCTTATCACTACATTATCTGTCTACTGACCTTTTTCACTACATTATCTGTCTACTTACCTTATCACATACCTTTTCTGCAGAGAATTCCGTTTTACATCAGAGGTTCCCATTTGGTTGGATTATCAAGGCAAACACGTATCAACAGAGCAGGTGGTAAGTGAAATGTCGCATCATAGGTATACTAGCAGTGTAGCCTATTGCACCCCCTTCTTTTTTGGCAGTATAGTAGGGTTTATGAATAATTACATTGCCCTGTATGATGATATATGTACAGAAGAGTCTTGTATAATCACTCTTTACAGATGACATAGGTTGTTGTATGTACCCTTATATAAGGCGGCTTTAGACACTGTTCACACTACATACAGCATATATCATCACGTTGTGTTGTGCTTTCTCTAGCAGCATAATAATTATACTTTCTTTTTAGGGCACATTTGCTGGAATATTAATAGGACTGGCCCAGCTTAACTGCTCCGAACTGAAGCTTAAAAGGCTGTACTGCAGACATGGGTAGGACCGACTATATATAGTAGTTAGCTTTATTATAAAACATAATGTGTTCATTATCAGTATATAGATCACCACTTAGTTTTATTATAAAACATTATGGGCCAGATTACAAGTGGAGCGGTATTTTGTGCTATCTCTACAAGAAGCCCATTGCTTGAGCCCTTATAACTTTTTTGTGCAATTTCTTTTCTTCTACAAGATACGACGAGTCCACGGAGTTCATCCTTACTTGTGGGATATTAACCTCCTGCTAACAGGAAGTGGCAAAGAGCACCACAACAGAGCTGTATATATAGCTCCTCCCTTCGCTCCACCCCCAGTCATTCTCTTTGCCTGTGTTAGTAATAGGAAGAGGTAAAGTGAGGTGTTAGTTTTAGTTTCTTCAATCAAGAAGTTTTTTATTTTAAATGGTACCGGTGAGTACTATTTTCCTCAGGGAGTTATGGAAGAAGATTTCTGCCCTGAGGTTGATGATCTTAGCAGATGTAACTAAGATCTATGTTGGTTCCCACAGAGCTTCTGAAGGTAGTACAAGAGAAATCTTCAGTGTGGAGAACGGTTTCATGCTACAAGCAGCATTGAGGTATGTTCAGTCTTTTAATTCTGAAGAGACTTGGTATATCAGAACTGGCTGACATTTTTTCCCTGCAAGGGAAGGGGTAAGCAATAGACCTGTACAAAAATAGGGTATTACTGAAAATCCTGTGTTTATTTCTTTAATTGACTGAAAGCAGTATATAAAAGGGACACTGGGAGAGACAGCTTAACGGATTTTATTTGGGAGACAAATAATCAGTATGGCTGTAATATTTCTGTTATGCTTTAAGGGGACCACATGGCTTTATTTGCTAACCGCTTCCCATGCGGTTGTATAGACTAATGCGAACGTCGTCCATGATGGGCGGGGCCTATTTTCGTGCGTTCGGACGCACAGTTTATTCTGACTGAGAAGGCAGCAGGCATTAGCTCCGGTTGGGCCTAAACTTGTTTCTCCAACATTGGTGTGTCCGGTCCACGGCGTCATCCTTACTTGTGGGAATATCTCTTCCCCAACAGGAAATGGCAAAGAGTCCCAGCAAAGCTGGCCATATAGTCCCTCCTAGGCTCCGCCCACCCCAGTCATTCTCTTTGCCGTTGCACAGGCAACATCTCCACGGAGATGGTTAAGAGTATGTGGTGTTTAGTTGTAGTTTTTTTATTCTACTATCAAGAGTTTGTTATTTTAAAATAGTGCTGGTATGTACTATTTACTCTGAAACAGAAAAAGATGAAGAATTCTGTTTGTGAGAGGAAGATGATTTTAGCAGACAGTAACTAAAATCGTTTGCTGTTTCCACATAGGACTGTTGAGATGAAGTAACTTCAGTTGGGGGAAACAGTTAGCAGACTTTTCTGCTTAAGGTATGACTAGCCATATTTCTAACAAGACTGTGTAATGCTGGAAGGCTGTCATTTCCCCTCATGGGGACCGGTAAGCCATTTTCTTAGTCTCAAACAGAATAAAGGGCTTAATATGGGCTATAAAACTGGTAGACACTTTTATGGGCAAAATCGATTGCTTTATTTGGGCATTTTATACATGTTTATGCTGGTAATTCACACTTATAAACTTGGGGAACGTTTTTTAACGCCAGGCACTGTGTTAGCCACCTTTTCCAGTCAGGAAGGGCCTTCCCAGTTGTAGGCTGAGCCTCATTTTCGCGCAATTACTGCGCAGTTACTTTTGAGAGCAAGACATGCAGATGCATGTGTGAGGATCTGAAAGTAGTTGGAAAAGTTCCTAGAAGGCTTCATTTGGTATCGTATTCCCCCCTGGGTTTGGTAAAGTCGCAGCAAAGGCTGTAGCTGGGACTGTAGAGGGGTTAAAACTGTAACCGGCTCCGGTTTCGTTATTTTAAGGGTTAAAGCTCTGAAAATTGGTGTGCAATACTTTGAATGCTTTAAGACACTGTGGTGAAAATTTGGTAAATGTTGAACAATTCCTTCATATTTTTTCACATATTCAGTAATAAAGTGTGCTCTGTTTAAAATTTAAAGAGACAGTAATGGTTTTGTTTTAAAACGTTTTTTGTGCTTTATTGACAAGTTTAAGCCTGTTTAACATGTCTGTACCTTCAGATAAGCTATGTTCTATATGTATGAAAGTCTATGTGTCTCCCACTTCAAAATTGTGTGATAATTGTGCCATAGCGTCCAAACAAAGTATGGACAGTACTGCCACAGATAATGAAGTTGCCCAAGATGATTCATCAGATGAAGGGCGTAGACATGGTTCTACATCATCTCCTTCTGTGTCTATACCAGTTTTGCCCACGCAGGAGACCCCTAGTACTTCTAGCGCGCCAATGCTTATTACTATGCAACAATTGACGGCAGTAATGGATAACTCCATAGCAAATATTTTATCCAAAATGCCTGCATATCAGAGAAAGCGCGATTGCTCTGTTTTAAACACTGAAGAGCAAGAGGGCGCTGATGATAATTGCTCTGTCATACCCTCACACCAATCTGAAGGGGCCATGAGGGAGGTTTTGTCAGATGGGGAAATTTCAGATTCAGGAAAAATTTCTCAACAGGCTGAACCTGATGTTGTGACATTTAAATTTAAATTCGAGCATCTCCGCGCACTGCTTAAGGAGGTGTTATCTACTCTGGATGATTGTGACAACCTGGTCATTCCAGAAAAATTATGCAAGATGGACAAGTTCCTAGAGGTTCCGGTGCACCCCGACGCTTTTCCTATACCAAAGCGGGTGGCGGACATAGTGAATAAGGAGTGGGAGAAGCCCGGCATACCTTTTGTCCCCCCTCCTATATTTAAGAAATTATTTCCTATGGTCGACCCCAGAAAGGACTTATGGCAGACAGTCCCTAAGGTCGAGGGGGCAGTTTCTACTCTAAACAAGCGCACTACTATTCCTATAGAGGATAATTGTGCTTTCAAAGATCCTATGGATAAAAAATTGGAGGGTTTGCTTAAAAAGATTTTTGTACAGCAAGGTTACCTTCTGCAACCCATTTCGTGCATTGTTCCTGTCACTACAGCAGCGTGGTTCTGGTTCGAGGAACTAGAAAAGTCGCTCAGTAGAGAGACTCCATATGAGGAGGTTATGGACAGAGTTCACGCACTTAAGTTGGCTAATTCTTTTATTTTAGATGCCGCTTTGCAATTAGCTAGATTAGCGGCGAAAAATTCAGGGTTTGCAATTGTGGCGCGCAGAGCGCTTTGGCTAAAGTCTTGGTCAGCGGATGTATCATCCAAGACAAAATTGCTTAATATCCCCTTCAAGGGTAAAACTCTCTTTGGGCCAGAATTGAAAGAGATTATCTCAGACATCACTGGGGGAAAGGGCCACGCCCTCCCACAAGATAGGCCTTTCAAAGCCAAGAATAAGTCTAATTTTCGTTCCTTTCGTAATTTCAGGAACGGACCGGCCTCTAATTCTGCATCCTCTAAGCAAGAGGGTAAGGCTTCACAGACCAAACCAGCCTGGAAACTGATGCAAGGCTGGAACAAGGGTAAGCAGGCCAAGAAACCTGCTGCTGCTAACAAAACAGCATGAAGGAGTAGCCCCCGATCCGGGACCGGATCTAGTGGGGGGCAGACTCTCTCTCTTTGCTCAGGCTTGGGCAAGAGATGTTCAGGATCCCTGGACGCTAGAAATAGTTTCTCAGGGTTATCTTCTGGAATTCAAGGAACTACCCCCAAGGGGAAGGTTTCACATATCTCACTTATCCTCAAACCAAATAAAGAGACAGGCATTCTTACATTGTGTAGAAGACCTGTTAAAGATGGGAGTGATACACCCAGTTCCAATGGCGGAACAAGGAATGGGATTTTACTCAAATCTGTTCATAGTTCCCAAAAAAGAGGGAACCTTCAGACCAATTCTGGATTTAAAAATCCTAAACAAATTTCTCATAGTACCATCGTTCAAAATGGAAACCATTCGAACGATTCTACCTACAATCCAGGAAGGTCAATTTATGACTACCGTGGATCTAAAGGATGCGTACCTACATATTCCTATCCACAAAGAACATCATCAGTTCCTAAGGTTCGCCTTTCTGGACAAACATTACCAGTTTGTGGCCCTCCCATTCGGGTTAGCCACTGCTCCAAGGATTTTCACAAAGGTACTCGGGTCCCTTCTAGCGGTTCTAAGACCGAGGGGCATTGCAGTAGTACCATACTTGGACGATATTCTAATACAAGCGTCGTCCCTTTCAAAGGCAAAGGCTCATACAGACATCGTTCTGGCCTTTCTCAGATCTCACGGATGGAAGGTGAACATAGAAAGAAGTTCTCTGTCTCCGTCGACAAGAGTTCCCTTCTTGGGAACAATAATAGATTCTTTAGAAATGAGGATTTTTCTGACAGATGTCAGAAAGTCAAAACTTCTAAGCGCTTGTCAAGTTCTTCATTCAGTTCCACGTCCTTCCATAGCTCAGTGCATGGAAGTAGTAGGGTTGATGGTTGCAGCAATGGACATAGTTCCTTTTGCGCGAATTCATCTAAGACCATTACAACTGTGCATGCTGAAACAGTGGAATGGGGACTATACAGACTTGTCTCCAGTGATTCAAGTAGATCAGAAGATTCACTCCGTTGGTGGCTAACCCTGGACCACCTATCCCAGGGAATGAGCTTCCGCAGACCAGAGTGGGTCATCGTCACAACCGACGCCAGTCTAGTGGGCTGGGGCGCGGTCTGGGAATCCCTGAAAGCTCAGGGACTATGGTCTCGGGAAGAGTCTCTTCTCCCGATAAACATTCTGGAACTAAGAGCGATATTCAAAGCTCTCAGGGCTTGGCCTCAGCTAGCAAAGGCCAGATTCATAAGATTCCAATCAGACAACATGACGACTGTTGCTTATATCAATCATCAGGGGGGAACAAGTAGTTCCCTGGCGATGAAAGAAGTGACCAAAATAATACAATGGGCGGAGGATCACTCCTGTCACCTATCTGCGATCCACATCCCAGGAGTGGAAAACTGGGAGGCGGATTATCTGAGTCGTCAGACTTTCCATCCGGGGGAGTGGGAACTCCACCCGGAGATATTTGACCAGTTGACCCAATTATGGGGCATTCCAGACATGGATCTGATGGCGTCTCGTCAGAACTTCAAGGTTCCTTACTACGGGTCCAGATCCAGGGATCCCAAGGCGACTCTAGTGGATGCACTAGTAGCGCCTTGGACCTTCAACCTAGCTTATGTGTTTCCACCGTTTCCTCTCATTCCCAGGCTGGTAGCCAGGATCAAGCAGGAGAGGGCCTCGGTGATCTTGATAGCTCCTGCATGGCCACGCAGGACTTGGTATGCAGACCTGGTGAATATGTCATTGGCTCCACCATGGAAGCTACCTTTGAGACAGGACCTTCTTGTACAGGGTCCATTCGAACATCCAAATCTGGTCTCCCTCCAGCTGACGGCTTGGAGATTGAACGCTTGATTCTATCAAAGCGTGGGTTTTCAGATTCTGTGTTAGATACTCTGGTTCAAGCCAGAAAACCGGTAACTAGAAAAATTTACCATAAAATATGGAAAAGATATATCTGCTGGTGTGAATCCAAGGGATTCCCATGGAATAAGATAAAGATTCCTAAGATCCTTTCCTTTCTACAAGAAGGTTTGGATAAAGGATTATCTGCGAGTTCTCTAAAGGGACAGATTTCTGCCTTATCTGTCTTACTACACAAACGACTGGCAGCTGTGCCAGATGTTCAAGCATTTGTTCAGGCTCTGGTTAGGATCAAGCCTGTTTACAGACCTTTGACTCCTCCCTGGAGTTTAAATCTAGTTCTTTCAGTTCTTCAAGGGGTTCCGTTTGAACCTTTACATTCCATAGATATTAAGTTGTTATCTTGGAAAGTTTTGTTTTTGGTTGCTATTTCTTCTGCTAGAAGCGTTTCTGAGTTATCTGCTCTGCAGTGTACTCCGCCCTATCTGGTGTTCCATTCAGATAAGGTTGTTTTGCGTACTAAGCCTGGTTTTCTTCCAAAGGTTGTTTCCAACAAAAATATTAACCAGGAGATAGTTGTACCTTCTTTGTGTCCGAATCCAGTTTCAAAGAAGGAACGTTTGCTACACAATTTAGATTTAGTCCGTGCTCTAAAATTCTACTTAGAAGCTACAAAAGAGTTCAGACAAACATCTTCTCTGTTTGTCGTCTATTCTGGTAAAAGGAGAGGTCAAAAAGCAACTTCTACCTCTCTTTCCTTTTGGCTTAAAAGCATCATCCGATTGGCTTATGAGACTGCCGGACGGCAGCCTCCTGAAAGAATCACAGCTCACTCCACTAGGGCTGTGGCTTCCACATGGGCCTTCAAGAACGAGGCTTCTGTTGATCAGATATGTAAGGCAGCGACTTGGTCTTCACTGCACACTTTTGACAAATTTTACAAATTTGATACTTTTGCTTCTTCGGAGGCTATTTTTGGGAGAAAGGTTTTGCAAGCCGTGGTGCCTTCCGTTTAGGTAACCTGATTTGCTCCCTCCCTTCATCCGTGTCCTAAAGCTTTGGTATTGGTTCCCACAAGTAAGGATGACGCCGTGGACCGGACACACCAAAGTTGGAGAAAACAGAATTTATGCTTACCTGATAAATTACTTTCTCCAACGGTGTGTCCGGTCCACGGCCCGCCCTGGTTTTTTAATCAGGTTTGATGAATTATTTTCTCTAACTACAGTCACCACGGCACCCTATGGTTTCTCCTATTTTTTCCTCCTGTCCGTCGGTCGAATGACTGGGGTGGGCGGAGCCTAGGAGGGACTATATGGCCAGCTTTGCTGGGACTCTTTGCCATTTCCTGTTGGGGAAGAGATATTCCCACAAGTAAGGATGACGCCGTGGACCGGACACACCGTTGGAGAAAGTAATTTATCAGGTAAGCATAAATTCTGTTTTTCTGTTAACCGGATCGTTGTCTAGTCATTTTGCAGTACCCTGGGGGCAGGTGTCATTTTTTCAAATCAAATATATTTTTCTTCTATAAGGTACGACGAGTCCACGGATTCATCCTTTACTTGTGGGATATTATCCTCCTGCTAACAGGAAGTGGCAAAGAGCACCACAGCAGAGCTGTCTATATAGCTCCTCCCTTAGCTCCACCCCCAGTCATTCTCTTTGCCTACTCTAAGTACTAGGAAGGGTAAAGTGAAAGAGGTGATAAAATATTAGTTTTTAATTTCTTCAAGCAAGAGTTTTTTGTGTGTACTATTAACTGTCCGGCAGCAGATAGATGAAGACTTCTGCCTGGAGGATGATGATCTTAGCATTTGTAACTAAGATCCAGTGCTGTTCCCACAGAGGCTGAGGAGTACAAGAATCTTCAGTGTGAGGAACTTTTTCATGCTATACAGCAGTGAGGTATGTTCAGTCATTTTTTCTAGAGAGACTGTGGTATTTCAGAAAGGCTGACAGTATCCCCATGAGGGTAAGGGTAAGCAGTAATCCTAAGAGCTAATAAGAAGGGCATTACTAAGCTTGCATAAGGGGCTAATTACAAAAATGGTTGACACTGAGTTGTGAATGTTTGTGGGCAAATGTTTTATGAACTGGGAGTGCTGTTAACGTTTTGTGGGCAATAACGTTTTTTGGGCAACTTTATTGAGGGTACACTTGGCTTATTTTTTGGGTCTCAGAACCCACATGGCTAGTTTAAAACCGCTCTGGTGCGGTTCTTTGAGGCTGTAGAGACATCGAGTGAGATGGGTGGCGCCTATTTTCACGCCTCAGATGCGCAGTTATTTTCACTCAGCAAGCAGCAAGCTCTAACTCCTGAGGGCCCTGGTGAATGTTTTGGGCCAAATCGAAGCTCTATCCCCATATTTACTATCCCTGAGGGCAGGTATAGGTGCTGGGGGTGTTTTTTCCGGATTTAGGCCTAATTTCAATCTGGTTTGCACATTAAAGGGTTAAATGTTAAATTTCCTTGTGGGGCAATCTTAACTACATATATTGTGTCTGCTTGCAAAAATTTGAAAAATTTGGTGCCCTTAAAAGCAGTTTTGCAGAACATGTATGCTTTTTTTCTCTTAAAGGCGCAGTACCGTTTTTTAAGATTGTTGTTTTTTTTCACTAAATAAAGTGTTTTCATGCTTGTTTGTAGTCATTACTAGCCTGTGCAACATGTCTGACATTGAGGAAAGTCAATGTTCAATATGTTTAGAAGCCATTGTGGAACCTCCACTTAGAATGTGTCCCTCATGCACTGAAAGGTCAATAAATTGCAAAGAACATATTTTAGCTACTAAAAGTATGTCGCAGGATGATTCTCAGTCAGAAGGGAATCAGGTTATGCCATCTAATTCTCCCCAAGTGTCACAACCATTAACGCCCGCACAAGCAACTCCAAGTACTTCTAGTGTGTCTAATTCTTTCACTCTGCAAGATATGGCCACAGTTATGAATACTACCCTCACAGAGGTTTTATCTAAGCTGCCTGGGTTGCAGGGGAAGTGCAGTAGGTCTGGTGTCAGAACAAATGCTGAGCCCTCTGACGCTTTATTAGCCATATCCGATGTACCCTCACAATGTTCTGAGTTGGGGGTGAGGGATTTGCTGGCTGAGGGAGAGATTTCTGATTCAGGAAATATGTTCCCTCAGACAGACGGCTTTTAAATTTAAACTAGAACACCTCCGCTTATTGCTCAGGGAGGTTTTAGCGACTCTGGATGATTGTGACCCTATTGTAGTTCCAGAGAAATTGTGTAAAATGGACAGATTTCTAGAGGTTCCTGCCTACACTGATGTTTTTTCCGGTCCCTAAGAGGATTTCGGACATTGTTACTAAGGAGTGGGATAGACCAGGTATTCCGTTCGCTCCCCCTCCTACTTTTAAGAAAATGTTTCCCATATCAGACACCATGCGGGACTCGTGGCAGACGGTCCCTAAGGTGGAGGGAGCTATTTCTACCCTGGCTAAGCGTATGAGAGAGAATAAAAATATAATCATCAAAGAGGCCGATAAGGGCGGGGCCATTGTGATTTTAAACAAATCTGATTATATAGATGAGATCAATAGGCAACTAAAAGATACCCAAGTTTATGAAATACTGACTAGAGATCCCACCATACAGATTAATAAAGGGATAAATAACATCTTAACTCTGGCTACACAAAGAGATATTATAACAGACAAGTTTAAGGAGGCCTTATATGTAACAGATCCAATTAGGCCAGTAATATATGTACTACCAAAGGTACATAAATCCTTAAGAAATCCCCCAGGACGCCCTATTGTGGCAGGGATGGGTTCAGTATTTTCTAATATTTCCATCTTCTTGGATAAAGTATTGCAGCCTTTAGTTAAGAACACTACATCTTACATTAGGGACACTAATGATTTTTTGGCTAAATTACAGGACTTAGGACATGTAGGTGATAAATGTATTTTGTTTTCATTAGATGTCTCAAGCCTTTACACATCTATCAAACATACAACAGGGATCTCATCTGTGGAACATATGCTTAGATCTAGTAAGAGTTATACTGAGGCAGATATCTGGTTTCTAATAGAACTTCTATCTATTATTCTTTATCAGAATTATTTTCTGTTCATGGATACATATTATCTGCAGAAACAGGGTACAGCAATGGGCTCCAACGTTGCCCCCTCATACGCCAACATTTTCATGAATAGCTTTGAGGAATACTTTGTGTACCCTCATGGCTTGTTCCAGCTCTATGGCGCCTCCTGGTGGAGGTACATTGATGACGTGTTTGGCGTGTGGGGGGGTGACGTTGGTAGCCTATTGTCCTTTGTTGAAGATCTTAACAATTCTGTCAATGGATTAAAATTCACTTTAAATATGAGTGAAATTGGAATTGAGTTCCTAGACACCTATGTATACTTTAAGGATGGTTTCTTAAAAACAGATATCCATACAAAAGATACAGATAAGAACAACATATTGAAATATGGAAGTCACCATCCAGATAGTATCTTCAGGGCCATTCCAAAGAGCCAATTTTTAAGGGTTAAACGCATAGTGTCTGAGGAGAATAGATGCAAGCAAAGGTTGGAGGAGATGGCTGACAAATTTATCAATAGAGGGTATCCAATATCACTAATTAAGGAACAACTAGATGTAGTTAACAATAAAGAATTACCTAAAAGGTACAAAAGTAAAGAAACAGATCGTCTAGTGTTTGTAACACAGTTCAATGAATTTAGTCAGAAGATCAATGGTATTTTAAGAAAGCATTGGCACATCCTAAGGGACTGTAACCCTCAAGTGAATGAGTTTAAAGAAAATTTTATGACAGCATACAGAAGAAATAGAAGTATCAAAGATAGCCTTGTACATTCAGATATAGGCAGTAACAGATTGAACATACAGAAGACTATAGGCCCTAGGAGAGATGGATGTTATCCCTGTTTGAACTGCAGTAACTGCAGTTCAATGATTAAAGGCGAATATTTCTCTCACCCCACAAATGGTAGAAAATACAAAATTAATAAATATCTTACTTGCAGGTCATGTTACTGTATTTATTTGATCAAGTGTCCATGTGGTCTGATCTATTTGGGCGAGACCTGTAGAGAGGATAACAGAACATAAGTCCAATATTAGATGTAAGAACAAAGAGGCTCCTGTATCCTCTCACTTCCTCTCTATGGGTCATAACATCAGCCAGCTCAGATTCCAAATAATTGAACAGATTGAGAGACCAAGGAGGGGGGGTAATAGAGAACATATACTAAAAACAAGAGAGATGTTTTGGATATACAAATTGGAAAGCTTAATACCTAAGGGTATGAACAAAGAATTCGATTGGAGTTTGTTTTACTAAATATTTGTTTTTCCTAAAACATCTCTATGAATATGTAAATCTTCCCTTTCTAATGGGCTGAGTATCATGATACCTGCATTTCTTTAATCTAAAATAATTTTCTAACAACCCCTTTTAATAAGCTGAGTAAAATTGAAGGGAGATTTTTTTGGAAAAAAAAAAATTTTTTTACAAAAATTATCTTTACACATAAAAAGACTAAAGAGAAAAGTAAAAGATTATTTTCAAAATAGGCCTACAGTGTTCAAATTGACAGTAATCCATATAATCTTTAGCAGCAATTTTTTGAAATCAACTCTAAAATGAAAGAGTCCAAATTAACATTTAAATAACAAGTAAACAGCAATGGCATATCTGCATATTGTGCGTAAGATTTCTTCTATTTTAATTTTGTACATATGATTTTATTTATTAACATTGTTTGATACTTAAACCTTTTCAATGTGACTATTCAGAATGCTTTTTTTTCAATAGGAATATATATGTTAGATGGCCACAAGATGGCAGTGATACAATAATGAGTAGTCACATGACAACAGGTGAACAATTGACCAGGTGTAAAGTATTTAAATGATGAATCAGTGTATGTTCAGTATACATGACTAAGGACCTATAGCAGGTCTGAAACGTTGTATGTTTGTCAAAAGACCCTATATGAAGAAATAAAGGTTTTTTAACTATTGGTGGCTGGAACAAATCTTTTTTGCTACTTGAAGTATTTGCAGGATAAGGCAGATCCTGGGTTCCGTGCCCCACAAGCCACATATCTGTTGGTGCTGTTTTCCACACTTTGCTTTAAGCGTACAACTATACCTATTGAGGACAGTTGTGCTTTCAAAGATCCTATGGATAAAAAATTAGAGGGTCTCCTGAAGAAAATATTTGTTCATCAGGGTTTTCTTCTCCAAACTATAGCGTGCATTGTTCCTGTAACTACTGCAGCGTCCTTTTGGTTCGAGGCTCTGGAGGCTTCAGGTTGAGACCCCATTAGATGATATTCTGGATAGAATTAGGGCTCTCAAGCTAGCTAATTCTTTCATTACAGATGCCGCTTTTCAACTGGCTAAATTAGCGGCAAAGAATTCAGGTTTTGCCATTTTAGCGCGTAGAGCGTTATGGCTTAAGTCCTGGTCTGCTGATGTGTCATCAAAGGCTAAGCTTTTAGCCATTCCTTTCAAGGGTAAGACCCTATTCGGGCCTGAACTGAAAGAGATCATTTCAGACATCACTGGAGGGAAAGGCCATGTCCTTCCTCAGGATAAGACAAATAAGATGAGGACCAAACAAAATAATTTTCGTTCCTTTCGAAACTTCAAAGGTGGTCCCTCTACCTCTTCCCCTGCTGCAAAGCAAGAGGGGAATTTTGCTCAATCCAAGTCACTCTGGAGACCTAACCATACTTGGAACAAGGGTAAACAGACCAAGAAGCCCGCTGCTGCCACCAAGACAGCATGAAGGGGTAGCCCCCCATCCGGGACCGGATCTAGTAGGGGGCAGACTTTCTCTCTTTGCTCAGGCTTGGGCAAGAGATGTTCAGGACTCCTGGGCTTTAGAAATCGTAACCCAGGGGTATCTTCTAGATTTCAAAGATTCTCCACCAAGGGGGAGATTCCATCTTTCTCAATTGTCTGTAAACCAGACAAAAAGAGAGGCTGTGTAGAAGACCTATATACCATGGGAGTGATCTGCCCAGTTCCGAAAACAGAACAGGGGCAGGGGTTCTACTCCAATCTGTTTGTGGTTCCCAAAAAAGAGGGAACCTTCAGACCAATTTTAGATCTCAAGATCCTAAACAAATTCCTCAGAGTCCCATCCTTCAAGATGGAGACCATTCGGACTATTTTGCCGATGATCCAGGAGGGTCAATATATGACCACCGTGGACTTAAAGGATGCGTATCTACACATCCCTATCCACAAAGATCATCACCAGTTCCTCAGGTTCGCCTTTCTGGACAAGCATTACCAGTTTGTGGCTCTTCCCTTTGGGTTGGCCACAGCTCCCAGAATTTTCACAAAGGTGCTAGGGTCCCTTCTGGCGGTTCTAAGGCCGCGGGGCATAACTGTGGCGCCTTATCTGGACGATATCTTAATTCAGGCGTCGACTTACCAACTAGCCAAGTCTCACACGGACATCGTGTTGGCTTTTCTAAGATCTCACGGGTGGAAGGTGAACATAAAAAAGAGTTCACTTATCCCTCTCACAAGAATTCCATTCCTGGGAACTCTGATAGATTCGGTGGACATGAAAATTTTTCTGACGGAGGTCAGGAAATCAAAAATTGTATTCATCTGCCGAGCTCTTCATTCCATTCCTCGGCCGTCAGTGGCTCAGTGTATGGAGGTAATCAGCTTAATAATAGCGGCAATGGACATAGTTCCGTTTGCTCGCTTGCATCTCAGACCACTGCAACTATGCATGCACAAACAGTGGAATGGGGATTATGCAGTTTATCTCCTCAGATAAATCTGGGTCAAGAGACCAGAGACTCTCTTCTTTGGTGGTTGTCACAGGATCATCTGTCCAAGGGAATGTGTTTCCGCAGGCCAGCGTGGTTCATAGTGACGACGGACGCCAACCTATTGGGCTGGGGTGCAGTCTGGAATTCCCTGAAAGCACAGGGTTTGAGGACTCAGGAGGAGGCTCTCCTCCCGATAAATATTCTAGAACTGAGAGCGATATTCAACGCGCTTCAGGCATGGCCTCAGCTGGCTTCGGTCAGATTCATAAGATTCCAGTCGGACAATATCACGACTGTAGCATATATCAATCATCAGGGGGGAACAAAGAGTTCTCCAGCGATGATAGAGGTTACCAAAATAATTTAATGGGCAGAGACTCACTCTTGCCATCTATCAGCAATCTATATCCCAGGAGTGGAGAACTGGGAAGCGGATTTTCTAAGTCGTCAAACTTTTCATCCTGGGGAGTGGGAACTCCATCCGGAGGTGTTTGCACAATTGATTCAGCAATGGGGCACACCAGAATTGGATCTGATGGCGTCTCGTCAGAACGCCAAACTTCCTTGTTACGGGTCCAGGTCAAAGGATCCTCAGGCAGTACTGATAGATGCTCTAGCAGTACCCTGGTCGTTCAACCTGGCTTATGTGTTTCCACCATTTCCTCTCCTTCCTCGTTTGATTGCCAGAATCAAACAGGAGAGAGCTTCAGTGATTTTGATAGCACCTGCGTGGCCATGCAGGACTTGGTATGCAGACCTGGTGGACATGTCATCTCTTCCACCATGGACTCTGCCACTGAGACAGGACCTTCTGATTCAAGGTCCGTTCCAGCATCCAAATCTAGTTTCTCTGCGGCTGACTGCTTGGAGATTGAACGCTTGATCTTATCCAAGCGGGGTTTCTCTGAATCGGTCATAGATACCTTGATTTAGGCTCGAAAGCCTGTCGCCAGGAAAATTTATCATAAGATATGGCGTAAATATCTTTATTGGTGCGAATCCAAAGGCTACTCATGGAGTAAGATCAGGATTCCTAAGATTTTGTCCTTTCTCCAAGCAGGATTGGAGAAGGGGCTATCAGCTAGTTCCTTAAAGGGACAGATATCTGCTTTATCAATTCTACTGCACAAGCGTCTGGCAGATGTTCCAGACGTTCAGTCGTTCTGTCAGGCTTTATTTAGAATCAAGCCTGTGTTTAAACCTGTTGCTCCGCCATGGAGTTTGAATTTAGTTCTTAAAGTTCTTCAAGGGGTTCCATTTGAACCTAGGCATTCCATAGATATTAAGCTTATATCTTGGAAAGTTCTGTTTTTAGTTGCTATCTCTTTGACTCGAAGAGTTTCTGAACTATCTGCATTGCAATGCGACTCGCCTTATCTTGTTTTCCATGCTGATAAGGTGGTTTTGCGTACCAAACCTGGATTCCTTCCTAAGGTTGTTACTAATAGAAATATCAATCAGGAAATTGTTGTTCCTTCTCTGTGTCCTAATCCTTCCTCTAAGAAGGAGCGTCTGTTGCACAACTTGGACGTGGTTCATGCTTTGAAGTTTTACTTGCAAGCAACCAAAGATTTCCGTCAAACATCTTCTTTGTTGTCTATTCTGGAAAACGTAGAGGTCAAAAAGCTACGGCTACCTCTTTCTTTTTGGCTGAAAAGCATCATCCGTTTGGCATACGAGACTGCTGGACAGCAGCCTCCTGAAAGGATTTACAGCTCACTCTACTAGAGCTGTGGCTTCCACATGGGCTTTTAAAAATGATGCTTCTGTTGAACAGATTTGTAAGGCTGCGACTTGGTCTTCGCTTCATACCTTTTACAAATTTTACAAATTTTATACTTTTGCTTCTTCGGAGGCTATTTTTGGGAGAAAAGTTCGTCAAGCAGTGGTGCCTTCTGTTTAACCATCTGTCTTGTCCCTCTGGTTCATCCGTGTCCTGTAGCTTTGGTATTGTGTCCCACAAGTAAAGGATGAATCCGTGGACTCGTCGTACCTTATAGAAGAAAAGTAAATTTATGCTTACCTGATAAATTAATTTCTTCTATGGTACGACGAGTCCACAGCCCGCCCTGTCATTTTAAGACAGATTATATTTTTTTATTTTAAACTTCAGTCACCTCTGCAACTTGTAGTTTCTCCTTTTTCTTCCTGTACCTTCGGTCGAATGACTGGGGGGTGGAGCTAAGGGAGGAGCTGTATAGGCAGCTCTGCTGTGGCGCTCTTTGCCACTTCCTGTTAGCAGGAGGATAATATCCCACAAGTAAAGGATGAATCCGTGGACTCGTCGTACCATAGAAGAAATTAATTTATCAGGTAAGCATAAATTTACTTTTTGCTATAAATGTCTGTTAGAGGTTAAATTCACCCTTTGCTCTTAGGGTGCAATAATTTTTGGCACAATTGAATGTGTATTTAATTATATTGCGTTATTTAACGTTTTTAGGCAGTTTAGAAAAAATTGTGCGCTTTTTTATTTCTTAAAGTCGCAGTACACATTTTTCAAAACATTGTTTAAATCAATAAATAAAGTGTTTAACGACTATTTTGGTTATTGCTAGTCTGTTCAACATGTCTGACATTGAGGATACTAATTGCTCTATGTGTTTAGAAGCCATTGTGGATCCCCCTCTTACGTTGTGTACCTCTTGTACTGAAAGGGCCTTACATTGTAAAAAAAACATATTTCTCTTGTAAGGTGTATCCAGTCCACGGATTCATCCTTTACTTGTGGGATATTCTCCTTCCTAACAGGAAGTGGCAAAGAGAGCACACAGCAGAGCTGTCCATATAGCTCCCCCTCTAGCACCACCCCCCAGTCATTCTCTTTGCTGGCTCTAAGCAATAGGGTCCCTCTCGGGAATGGTAGCGGCAATGGACATAGTCCCTTTTGCTCGAATACACCTCAGGCCACTGCAACTATGCATGCTCAAACAGTGGAATGGGGATTATGCAGATTTGTCTCCTCAAATACAGATGGACCAGGAGACCAGAGATTCTCTTCTCTGGTGGTTGTCTCAGGATCACCTGTCGCAGGGAATGTGTTTCCGCAGACCAGAGTGGATCATCGTAACGACCGACGCCAGCCTGTTGGGCTGGGGTGCAGTCTGGGACTCCCTGAAAGCTCAGGGCTTATGGTCTCGGGAAGAAGCTCTCCTCCCGATAAACATTCTGGAACTGAGGGCGATATTCAACGCTCTTCAGGCATGGCCTCAGCTAGCTGCGGCCAAATTCATCACATTTCAGTCGGACAACATCACAACTGTAGCTTACATCAACCATCAAGGGGGGACAAGGAGTTCCCTAGCAATGATGGAAGTAACCAAAATAATCAGGTGGGCGGAGGACCACTCTTGCCACCTCTCAGCAATTCACATCCCAGGAGTAGACAACTGGGAGGCGGATTTTCTAAGTCGTCAGAGTTTTCACCTGGGGGAGTGGGAACTCCACCCGGAGGTGTTTGCCCAACTGACCCAGCGATGGGGCACTCCGGAGTTGGATCTGATGGCGTCCCGTCAGAACACCAAACTTCCTCTCTACAGGTCCAGGTCCCGGGATCCCCAGGCGGTGCTAATAGATGCTCTAGCAGCGCCTTGGTCCTTCAATCTGGCCTATGTTTTACCACCGTTTCCTCTCCTCCCTCGTCTGGTCGCCAGAATCAAGCAGGAGAAGGCTTCAGTGATTCTGATAGCGCCTTCGTGGCCACGCAGGACTTGGTATGCAGACCTGGTGGACATGTCATCTGTCCCACCTTGGACTTTGCCAATGAGGCAGGACCTTCTAATACAAGGTCCTTTCAAGCATCCAAATCTAATTTCTCTGCGTCTGACTGCTTGGAGATTGAACGCTTAATTCTATCAAAGCGTGGTTTCTCTGAGTCGGTTATAGATACTCTGATTCAGGCTAGAAAGCCTGTCACCAGGAAAATCTACCATAAGATATGGCGAAAATATCTTTGTTGGTGTGAATCCAAGGGTTACTCATGGAGTAAGATTAGGATTCCTCGGATATTGTCCTTTATCCAAGAAGGATTAGAGAAAGGATTGTCAGCTAGTTCTTTAAAAGGACAGATATCTGCTTTGTCTATCCTTTTACACAAACGTCTGCCAGAAGTACCAGACGTTCAAGCGTTTACTCAGGCTTTAGTCAGAATCAAGCCTGTTTATAGACCTGCGGCTCCGCCTTGGAGTCTAAATTTAGTTCTTTCAGTTCTTCAGGGGGTTCCGTTTGAACCCTTACATTCCATAGATATTAAGCTTTTATCTTGGAAAGTTTTGTTTTTGGTAGCTATCTCTTCAGCTCGCAGAGTTTCAGAGTTATCTGCCTTACAGTGTGATTCACCTTACCTGATTTTCCATGCAGATAAGGTAGTTTTGCGTACCAAACCCGGTTTTCTTCCTAAGGTTGTGTCTAATAGGAATATTAACCAGGAAATTGTTGTTCCTTCTCTGTGTCCTAATCCTTCTTCGAAGAAGGAACGTCTGTTACACAATCTTGATGTGGTTCGTGCCTTAAAGTTCAATTTACAGGCAACTAAGGATTTCAGACAAACAACTTCACTGTTTGTTATCTATTCTGGTAAGAGGAGGGGTCAGAAAGCGACTGCTACCTCTCTTTCCTTTTGGCTGAAAAGCATCATCCGTTTGGCCTATGAGACTACTGGCCAGCAGCCTCCTGAAACAATTACTGCTCATTCTACCAGAGCAGTGGCTTCCACATGGGCTTTTAAACATGAGGCTTCTGTTGAGCAGATTTGTAAAGCAGCGACTTGGTCTTCGCTGCATACTTTTTCCAAATTTTACAAATTCGATACTTTTGCTTCTTCGGAGGCTATTTTTGGGAGAAAGGTTTTGCAAGCAGTGGTGCCTTCCATTTAAGGTACCTGTCTTGTTCCCTCCCTTCATCCGTGTCCTAAAGCTTTGGTATTGGGATCCCACAAGTAAAGGATGAATCCGTGGACTGGATACACCTTACAAGAGAAAACAGAATTTATGCTTACCTGATAAATTACTTTCTCTTGTGGTGTATCCAGTCCACGGCCCGCCCTGGCTATTAAGTCAGGTAGATTTTTTGTTTAAACTACAGTCACCACTGCACCCTATGGTTTCTCCTTTTTCTTCCTAACCTCCGGTCGAATGACTGGGGGGTGGAGCTAGAGGGGGAGCTATATGGACAGCTCTGCTGTGTGCTCTCTTTGCCACTTCCTGTTAGGAAGGAGAATATCCCACAAGTAAAGGATGAATCCGTGGACTGGATACACCACAAGAGAAAGCAATTTATCAGGTAAGCATAAATTCTGTTTTTAGGTAAAGAAAGTGTGCCTAAGGATGATTCTCAGTCTGAAGAGAATCAGGATATGCCATCCAATTCTCCCCAAGTGTCACAACCTTTAACGCCCACACAAGCGACGCCAAGTACTTCAAGTGTGTCTAATTCCTTTACTCTGCAGGAGATGGCTGCAGTTATGTCAACTACCCTTACAGAGGTATTATCTAAATTACCAGTGTTACAGGGTAAACGAAGTAGGTCAGGTATTAATGTGAATGCTGAATCCTCTGATGCTTTATTGGCTATTTCCGACGTACCCTCACAGTGCTCTGAGTTGGGGGTCAGGGAATTGCTGTCTGAGGGAGAACTTTCGGACTCAGGAAATATGTTACCTCAGACAGATTCGGATGTCATGTCCTTTAAATTTAAGCTTGAACACCTCCGCCTGTTACTTCGGGAGGTTTTAGCGACTGGACGATTGTGACACTATTGTGATACCACCAGAGAAATTGTGTAATATGGACAAATATCTAGAGGTACCTACTTACACTGATGTTTTTCCGGTTCTGAAAAGAATTTCGGAAATTGTAAAGAAGGAATGGGATAGACCAGGTATACCGTTCTCTCCTCCTCCTAATTTTAAGAAAATGTTTCCCATATCAGACACCATTCGGGACTCTTGGCAAATGGTCCCTAAGGTGGAGTGAGCTATATCTACCCTGGCTAAGCGTACGACTATACCTATTGAGGACAGTAGTGCTTTCAAAGACCCTATGGATAAGAAGTTAGAGGTTCTTCTAAAGAAATTATTTATTCATCAGGGGTTTCTTTTACAACCTACAGCTTGCATTGTTCCAGTTACTACTGCAGCAGATTTTTGGTTTGATGCTCTAGAAGAGTCTCTGAAGGTTGAGACCCCATAAGAGGACATTTTGGATAGAATTAAGGCTCTCAAGCTAGCTAATTCTTTTATTAAAGATGCCGCTTTTCAAATTGCTAAATTAGCGGCGAAAAATGCAGGATTTGCCATTTTAGCGCATAGAGCCTTATGGCTCAAATCTTGGTCTGCTGATGTGTCATCAAAATCTAAGCTTTTAGCTATTCCTTTTAAGGGTAAGACCTTATTCGGGCCTGAATTGAAGGAAATAATTTCTGACATTACTGGAGGTAAAGGCCATGCCCTACCTCAGGATAAGTCTGTTAAGATGAGGGGTAAACAAAATAATTTTCGTTCCTTTCGAAAATTTTAAAGGAGTACCCTCTGCTTCCTCTTCCTCCACAAAGCAGGAAGGGAATTTTGCTCAATCCAAGTCAGTCTGGAGACCCAACCAGGCTTGGAATAAAGGTAAACAATCCAAGAAGCCCGCTGCTGCTACAAAGACAGCATGAAGGGGCGGCCCCCGATGCGGGACCGGATCTAGTAGGGGGCAGACTTTCTTTCTTTACTCTGGCTTGGGCAAGAAATGTTCAGGACCCCTGGGCATTGGAAATCGTGACCCAATCAATTGGAATTCAAGGATTTTCTCCCAAGAGGGAGATTTCATCTTTCACAATTGTCTGTAGACCAGATAAAAAGAGAGGCGTTCTTACGCTGTGTAAAAGACCTCTTTACCATGGGAGTAATTTGTCCCATTCCAAAACTGGAACAGGGGCAGGGGTTTTACTCAAATGTTTTCGTGGTTCCCAAAAAAGAGGGAACTTTCAGACCCATTCTAGATCTCAAGTGTCTAAACAAGTTTCTCAGAGTCCCATCGTTCAAGATGGAGACTATACGAACAATTTTACCAATGATTCAGGAGGGTCAATATATGACTACCGTGGATGCTTACCTTCATATCCCTATTGACAAGGATCATCATCCGATCCTAAGGTTTGCCTTCCTGGACAAACATTTTCAGTTCGTGGCTTTTCCCTTCGGGTTGGCCACAGTCTGGAATTCCCTGAAGGCTCAGGATGTTTGGACTCAGGTGGAGTCTCGACTTCCAATCAATATTCTGGAACTGAGAGCAATATTCAATGTGCTTCGGCCAAATTAATCAGATTCCAGTCGGACAATATCACGACTGTGGCTTGTATCAATCATCAGGGGGGAACAAGGAGTTCCTTAGCGATGATAGAAGTATCCAAGATAATCCAATGGACGGAGGCCCACTCTTGTTATCTATCTGCAATCTACATCCCAGGAGTAGAGAACTGGGAAGCAGATTTTCTAAGTCGTTAGACTTTTCATCCGGGGGAGTGGGAACTTCACCCGGAGGTGTTTGCCTCACTCATTCTCCAATGGGGCAGGCCGGAATTGGATCTAATGGCATCTCGACAGAATCCCAAGCTTCCACGATACGGATCCAGGTCGAGGGATCCCCAGGCCGAACTGATAGATGCCTTGGCAGTGCCTTGGTTGTTCAGCCTAGCTTATGTGTTTCCACCGTTTCCTCTCCTTCCACGCTTGATTGCTCGGATCAAACAGGAGAGAGCTTCAGTAATCCTGATTAGGCCTGTGTGGCCACGCAGGACTTGGTATGCGGATCTAGTGGACATGTCCTCTCTGCCACCGTGGAAATTTCCTTTGAGACAAGACCTTCTCATTCAAGGACCTTTCAAACATCCAAATCTAAGTTTTTTGCAGCTGACTGCTTGGAGATTGAACGCTTGATTTTATCTAAGTGGGGATTCTCAGATTCGGTCATTGATACTTTGATACAGGCACGTAAGCCTGTCACTAGAAAAATCTATCATAAGATATGGCGTAAATATCTTTATTGGTGTGAATCCAAGGGCTACTCATGGAGTAAAGTTAGGATTCTGTCTTTTCTCCAAGAAGGATTGGAGAAAGGGTTATCAGCAAGTTCCTTAAAGGGAAAGATTTTTGCTTTGTCAATTTTGCTTCACAAACATTTGGCAGATGTTCCAGATGTTCAGTCTTTTTGTCAGGCTCTAACCAGAATTAAGCCTGTATTTCGACCAATTTCTCCTCCCTGGAGTTTGAATTTAGTTCTTAGAGTTCTTCAAGGGGTTCCGTTTGAACCCATTCATTCCATAGATATTAAATTACTATCTTGGAAAGTTTTGTTTTTGGTTGCTATTTCTTCTGCTCGTAGAGTTTCTGAGCTTTCAGCGTTACAATGTGATTCGCCTTATCTTATATTTCATTCTGATAAGGTGGTTTTGCGTACCAAACCTCGATTTCTTCCTAAGGTTGTTTCAAATAAGAATATTAATCAGGAAATTGTTGTTCCTTCCTTGTGTCTTAATCCTTCTTCTAAGAAGGAGCGCCTGTTACATAACCTGGACGTGGTCCGTGCCTTGACGTTTTACTTGCAGGCAACTAAGGATTTCCGTCAATCATCTTCATTATTTATTCTGGAAAGCGTAGGGGTCAGAAAGCTACGGCTACCTCTTTCTTTTTGGCTGAGGAGTATCATCCGCCCGGCATATGAGACTGCTGGACAGCAGCCTCCTGAAAGAATTACGGCTCATTCTACTAGGGCTGTGGCTTCCACATGGGCCTTTAAAAACAATGCTTTTGTTGATCAGATTTGTAAGGCTGCGACTTGGTCGTCTCTTCATACTTTTTCCAAATTTTCCAAATTTGATACTTTTGCTTCTTCTGGGGCTGTTTTTGGGAGAAAGGTTCTTCAAGCAGTGGTGCCTTCCGTTTAGGTCTCTGTCTTGTCCCTCCTGTTTCATCCGTGTCCTGTAGCTTTGGTATTGTATCCCACAAGTAAGGATGAAATCCGTGGACATGTCATATCTTGTAGAAGAAAACAGAATTTATGTTTACCTGATAAATTACTTTCTCCAACGGTGTGTCCGGTCCACGGCGTCATCCTTACTTGTGGGATATTCTCTTCCCCAACAGGAAATGGCAAAGAGCCCAGCAAAGCTGGTCACATGATCCCTCCTAGGCTCCGCCTTCCCCAGTCATTCGACCGACGTAAAGGAGGAATATTTGCATAGGAGAAATCATATGATACCGTGGTGACTGTAGTTAGAGAAATTAAATCATCAGACCTGATTAAAAAACCAGGGCGGGCCGTGGACCGGACACACCGTTGGAGAAAGTAATTTATCAGGTAAACATAAATTCTGTTTTCTCCAACATAGGTGTGTCCGGTCCACGGCGTCATCCTTACTTGTGGGAACCAATACCAAAGCTTTAGGACACGGATGATGGGAGGGAGCAAATCAGGTCACCTAGATGGAAGGCACCACGGTTTGCAAAACCTTTCTCCCAAAAATAGCCTCAGAAGAAGCAAAAGTATCAAATTTGTAAAATTTGGTAAAAGTGTGCAGTGAAGACCAAGTCGCTGCCTTACATATCTGATCAACAGAAGCCTCGTTCTTGAAGGCCCATGTGGAAGCCACAGCCCTAGTGGAATGAGCCGTGATTCTTTCAGGAGGTTGCCGTCCGGCAGTCTCATAAGCCAATCTGAAGTTGCTTTTTGACCTCTCCTTTTACCAGAATAAACAACAAACAAGGAAGATGTTTGTCTGAAATCCTTTGTAGCCTCTAAATAGAATTTTAGAGCACGAACTACATCCAAATTGTGCAACAAACGTTCCTTCTTTGAAACTGGATTCGGACACAAAGAAGGCGCAACTATCTCCTGGTTAATATTTTTGTTAGAAACAACCTTCGGAAGAAAACCAGGTTTAGTACGCAAAACCACCTTATCTGCATGGAACACCAGATAAGGAGGAGAACACTGCAGAGCAGATAACTCTGAAACTCTTCTAGCAGAAGAAATTGCAACCAAAAACAAAACTTTCCAAGATAATAACTTAATATCTACGGAATGTAAGGGTTCAAACGGAACCCCTTGAAGAACTGAAAGAACTAAATTGAGACTCCAAGGAGGAGTCAAAGGTTTGTAAACAGGCTTGATTCTAACCAGGGCCTGAACAAAAGCCTGAACATCTGGCACAGCCGCCAGCTTCTTGTGAAGTAAAACAGATAAAGCAGAAATCTGTCCCTTCAAAGAACTTGCAGATAATCCTTTCTCCAAACCCTCTTGTAGAAAGGATAGAATCTTAGGAATTTTTACCCTGTTCCATGGGAATACTTTCGATTCGCACCAACAGATATATTTCTTCCATACTTTATGGTAAATTTTCCTAGTTACAGGCTTTCTAGCCTGAATAAGAGTATCAATGACAGAATCTGAGAACCCACGCTTTGATAAAATCAAGCGTTCAATCTCCAAGCAGTCAGTTGGAGTGATGCCAGATTCGGATGTTCGAACGGACCTTGAACAAGAAGGTCCCGTCTCAAAGGTAGCTTCCATGGTGGAGCCGATGACATATTCACCAGGTCTGCATACCAAGTTCTGCGTGGCCACGCAGGAGCTATCAAGATCACCGAAGCCCTCTCTTGATTGATCCTGGCTACCAGCCTGGGAATGAGAGGAAACGGTGGGAACACATAAGCTAGGTTGAAGGTCCAGGGCGCTACTAGTGCATCTACTAGAGTCGCCTTGGGATCCCTGGATCTGGACCCGTAGCAAGGAACCTTGAAGTTCTGACGAGACGCCATCAGATCCATGTCTGGAATGCCCCATAATTGAGTTATTTGGGCAAAGATTTCCGGATGGAGTTCCCACTCCCCCGGATGAAATGTCTGACGACTCAGAAAATCCGCTTCCCAATTTTCCACTCCTGGGATGTGGATTGCAGACAAGTGGCAGGAGTGAGGCTCCGCCCATTGAATTACTTTGGTCACTTCCTCCATCGCCAGGGAACTCCTTGTTCCCCCCTGATGGTTGATATATGCAACAGTCGTCATGTTGTCTGATTGAAACCTTATGAATTTGGCCTTTGCTAGTTGAGGCCAAGCCTTGAGAGCATTGAATATCGCTCTCAGTTCCAGAATGTTTATCGGGAGAAGAGATTCTTCCCGAGACCATAGACCCTGAGCCTTCAGGTGTTTCCAGACCGCGCCCCAGCCCACCAGGCTGGCGTCGGTCGTTACAATGACCCACTCTGGTCTTCTGAAGCTCATCCCTTGGGACAGGTTGTCCAGGGTCAGCCACCAACGGAGTGAATCTCTGGTCCTCTGATCTACTCGGATCGTCGGGGACAAATCTGTATAATCCCCATTCCACTGTCTGAGCATGCACAGTTGTAATGGTCTTAGATGAATTCGCGCAAAAGGAACTATGTCCATTGCCGCAACCATCAAACCTATTACTTCCATGCACTGCGCTATGGAAGGAAGAAGAACAGAATGAAGTACTTGACAAGAGCTTAGAAGTTTTGATTTTCTGGCTTCTGTCAGAAAAATCTTCATTTCCAAGGAGTCTATTATTGTTCCCAAGAAGGGAACTCTTGTTGACGGAAATAGAGAACTTTTTTCTACGTTCACTTTCCACCCGTGAGATCTGAGAAAGGCTAGGACAATGTCCGTATGAGCCTTTGCTTGTGGTAGAGACGACGCTTGAATCAGTATGTCGTCCAAGTAGGGTACTACTGCAATGCCCCTTGGCCTTAGCACCGCTAGAAGGGACCCTAGTACCTTTGTGAAAATTCTTGGAGCAGTGGCTAGTCCGAATGGAAGTGCCACAAACTGGTAATGCTTGTCCAGAAAGGCGAATCTTAGGAACCGATGATGTTCCTTGTGGATAGGAATATGTAGATGCGCATCCTTTAAATCCACCGTGGTCATGAATTGACCTTCCTGGATGGTAGGAAGAATTGTCCGAATGGTTTCCATCTTGAACGATGGGACCTTGAGAAATTTGTTTAGGATCTTGAGATCCAAAATTGGCCTGAATGTTCCCTCTTTTTTGGGAACTATGAACAGATTGGAGTAAAACCCCATCCCTTGTTCTCCTAATGGAACAGGATGAATCACTCCCATTTTTAACAGGTCTTCTACACAATGTAAGAATGCCTGTCTTTTTATTTGGTCTGAAGACAATTGAGACCTGTGGAACCTTCCCCTTGGGGGTAGTTCCTTGAATTCCAGGAGATAACCTTGAGAAACTATTTCTAGCGCCCAAGGATCCTGAACATCTCTTGCCCAAGCCTGAGCGAAGAGAGAGAGTCTGCCCCCCACCAGATCCGGTCCCGGATCGGGGGCCAGCATCTCATGCTGTCTTGGTAGCGGGCTTCTTGGCCTGCTTACCTTTGTTCCAGCCTTGCATCGGTCTCCAGGCTGGCTTGGTTTGAGAAGAATTACCCTCTTGCTTAGAGGATGTAGAATTTGAGGCTGGTCCGTTTCTGCGAAAGGGACGAAAATTTGTTTTATTTTTAGCCTTAAAAGACCTATCCTGAGGAAGGGTGTGGCCCTTTCCCCCAGTGATGTCTGAAATAATCTCTTTCAAGTCAGGGCCAAACAGCGTTTTCCCCTTGAAAGGGATGTTAAGCAATCTGTTCTTAGAGGACACATCCACTGACCAAGACTTCAGCCAAAGCGCTCTGCGCGCCACAATAGCAAAACCTGAATTTTTCGCCGCTAATCTAGCTAATTGCAAAGTGGCGTCTAAGGTAAAAGAGTTAGCCAACTTAAGTGCTTGAACTCTGTCCATAACCTCCTCATAAGAGGATGCTTGATTGAGCGACTTTTCTAGTTCCTCGAACCAGAAACACGC
This sequence comes from Bombina bombina, assembly GCF_027579735.1. Taxonomy (NCBI): domain Eukaryota; kingdom Metazoa; phylum Chordata; class Amphibia; order Anura; family Bombinatoridae; genus Bombina; species Bombina bombina. The sequence goes on along the minus strand of NC_069505.1, from coordinate 56,785,457 downwards.
TGCTGTAGTGACAGGAACAATGCATGAAATTGGTTGTAGAAGGTAACCTTGCTGAACAAACATCTTTTTAAGCAAACCCTCTAATTTTTTATCCATAGGATCTTTGAAAGCACAACTATCTTCTATAGGGATAGTGGTGCGTTTATTTAGAGTAGAAACCGCCCCCTCGACCTTGGGGACTGTCTGCCATAAGTCCTTCCTGGGGTCGACCATAGGAAATAATTTCTTAAATATAGGGGGAGGGACAAAAGGTATGCCGGGCCTTTCCCATTCTTTATTTACAATGTCCGCCACCCGCTTGGGTATAGGAAAAGCTTCGGGGGGCACCGGGACCTCTAGGAACCTGTCCATCTTACATAATTTCTCTGGAATGACCAAATTGTCACAATCATCCAGAGTAGATAACACCTCCTTAAGCAGAGCGCGGAGATGTTCCAATTTAAATTTAAATGTAATAACGTCAGGTTCAGCTTGTTGAGAAATTTTTCCTGAATCTGAAATTTCTCCCTCAGACAAAACCTCCCTAGCCCCTTCAGACTGGTGTAAGGGCATGTCAGAACCATTATCATCAGCGTCCTCATGCTCTTCAGTATCTAAAACAGAGCAGTCGCGCTTTCGCTGATAGGTGGGCATTTTGGCTAAAATGTTTTTAATAGAATTATCCATTACAGCCTTTAATTGTTGCATAGTAAGGAGGATTGGCGCACTAGATTCACTAGGGACCTCCTGAGTGGGCAAGACTGGTGTAGACATAGAAGGAGATGATGCAGTACCATGCTTACTCCCCTCACTTAAGGAATCATTTTGGGCAACATTATTATCAGTGGCATCATTGTCCCTACTTTGTTTGTCACATTCATCACATATATTTAAATGGAGAGGAACCTTGGCTTCCGAACATACAGAACATCGTCTATCTGATAGTTCAGACATGTTAATAGGCATAAACTTGATAACAAAGCACAAAAAACGTTTTAAAATAAAACCGTTACTGTCTCTTTAAATTTTAAACTGAACACACTTTTTTACTGAATATACGCAAAAGTATGAAGGAAATGTTCAAAATTCACCAAAATTTCACCACAGTGTCATAAAACCTTAAAAGTATTGCACACCAAATTTGAAAGCTTTAACTCTTAAAATAACGGAACCGGAGCCGTTTTTACATTTAACCCCTATACAGTCCCTGGTATCTGCTTTGCTGAGACCCAACCAAGCCCAGAGGGGAATACGATACCAAATGACGCCTTCAATAAGCTTTTTCAGTGGATCTGAGCTCCTCACACATGCATCTGCATGCCTTGCTTCTCAAAAACAACTGCGCATTAGTGGCGCGAAAATGAGGCTCTGCCTATGACTAGAAAAGGCCCTCAGTGAAAAAGGTGTCCAATACAGTGCCTGACGTTTTTTTTAATAAAATTCCCAAGATTAAAATAACTCTCCAAAGTTATAAACCATTAAATATGCTTATAAAGTAATCGTTTTGGCCCAGAAAAATGTCTACCAGTCTTTAAAGCCCTTGTGAAGCCCTTTTATTCTTATATTGAAAATTAAGAAAATGGCTTACCGGATCCCATAGGGAAAATGACAGCTTCCAGCATTACCAAGTCTTGTTAGAAATGTGTCATACCTCAAGCAGCCAAAGTCTGCTCACTGTTTCCCCCAACTGAAGTTAATTCCTCTCAACAGTCCTGTGTGGAAACAGCCATCGATTTTAGTAACGGTTGCTAAAATCATTTTCCTCTTACAAACAGAAATCTTCATCTCTTTTCTGTTTCAGAGTAAATAGTACATACCAGCACTATTTTAAAATAACAAACTCTTGATAGAAGAATAAAAACTACATTTAAACACCAAAAAACTCTGAGCCATCTCCGTGGAGATGTTGCCTGTGCAACGGCAAAGAGAATGACTGGGGAAGGCGGAGCCTAGGAGGGATCATGTGACCAGCTTTGCTGGGCTCTTTGCCATTTCCTGTTGGGGAAGAGAATATCCCACAAGTAAGGATGACGCCGTGGACCGGACACACCTATGTTGGAGAAAACAGAATTTATGTTTACCTGATAAATTACTTTCTCCAACGGAGTGTCCGGTCCACGGCGTCATCCTTACTTGTGGGATATTCTCTTCCCCAACAGGAAATGGCAAAGAGCCCAGCAAAGCTGGTCACATGATCCCTCCTAGGCTCCGCCTTCCCCAGTCATTCGACCGACGTAAAGGAGGAATATTTGCATAGGAGAAATCATATGATACCGTGGTGACTGTAGTTAAAGAAAATAAATCATCAGACCTGATTAAAAAACCAGGGCGGGCCGTGGACCGGACACACCGTTGGAGAAAGTAATTTATCAGGTAAACATAAATTCTGTTTTCTCCAACATAGGTGTGTCCGGTCCACGGCGTCATCCTTACTTGTGGGAACCAATACCAAAGCTTTAGGACACGGATGATGGGAGGGAGAAAATCAGGTCACCTAGATGGAAGGCACCACGGTTTGCAAAACCTTTCTCCCAAAAATAGCCTCAGAAGAAGCAAAAGTATCAAATTTGTAAAATTTGGTAAAAGTGTGCAGTGAAGACCAAGTCGCTGCCTTACATATCTGATCAACAGAAGCCTCGTTCTTAAAGGCCCATGTGGAAGCCACGGCCCTAGTGGAATGAGCTGTGATTCTTTCAGGAGGCTGCCGTCCGGCAGTCTCATAAGCCAATCTGATGATGCTTTTAAGCCAAAAAGATAGAGAGGTAGAAGTTGCTTTTTGACCTCTCCTTTACCAGAATAAACAACAAACAAGGAAGATGTTTGTCTGAAATCCTTTGTAGCATCTAAATAGAATTTTAGAGCACGGACAACGTCCAAATTGTGTAACAAACGTTCCTTCTATGAAACTGGATTCGGACACAAAGAAGGTACAACTATCTCCTGGTTAATATTTTTGTTGGAAACAACCTTCAGAAGAAAACCAGGCTCAGTACGTAAAAACAACCTTATCTGCATGGACCAGATAGGGCGGAGAACACTGCAGAGCAGATAACTCAGAAACTCTTCTAGCGGAAGAAATTGCAACCTAAAACAAAACTTTCCAAGATAATAACTTAATATCTATGGAATGTAAGGGTTCAAACGGAACCCCTTGAAGAACTGAAAGAACTAGATTAAGACTCCAGGGAAGAGTCAAAGGTCTGTAAACAGGCTTGATTCTAACCAGAGCCTGAACAAACGCTTAAACGTCTGGCACAGCTGCCAGCCTTTTGTGAAGTAAAACAGATAAAGCAGAGATCTGTCCCTTCAGAGAACTCGCAGAAAATCCTTTCTCCAAACCTTCTTGTAGAAAGGAAAGAATCTTAGGAATTTTTATCTTGTTCCATGGGAATCCTTTAGATTCACACCAACAGATATATTTTTTCCATATATTATGGTAAATTGTTCTAGTTACAGGCTTTCTAGCCTGAATAAGAGTATCTATTACAGAATCTGAAAACCCACGCTTTGATAAAATCAAGCGTTCAAACTCCAAGCAGTCAGTTGGAGGAAAACCAGATTCGGATGTTCGAATGGACCCTGAATAAGAAGGTCCTGTCTCAAAGGTAGCTTCCATGGTGGAGCCGATGACACATTCACCAGGTCTGCATACCAAGTCCTGCGTAGCCACACAGGAACTATCAAGGTCACCGAAGCCCTCTCCAGATTGATCCTGGCTACCAGCCTGGGAATGAGAGGAAACGGTGGGAATACATAAGCTAGGTTGAAGATCCAAGGTGCTACTATTGTATCCAATAGAGTCGCCTTGGGATCCCTGGATTTGGACCCGTAACAAGGGACCATGAAGTTCTGACGAGAGGCCATCAGAACCAAGTCTGGAATGCCCCATAATTGAGTTATTTGGGCAAAGATTTCCAGATGGAGTTCCCACTCCCCCGGATGCTCCTCCATCGCCAGGGAACTCCTTGTTACCCCCTGATGGTTGATATATGTAACAGTCGTCATGATGACTGATTGAAACCTTATGAATTTGGCCTTTGCTAGTCGAGGCCAAGCCTTGAGAGCATTGAATATCGCTCTCAGTTCCATTATGTTTATCGGGAGAAGAGAGTCTTCCCGAAACCATAGACCCTGAGTTTTCAGGGGTTCCCAGACCGCGCCCCAGCCCACCAGACTGGCGTCGGTCGTGACAATGACCTATTCTGGTCTGCGGAAGCTCATTCCCTGTGACAGGTTGTCCAGGGTCAGCCACCAACGGAGTGAATCTCTGGTTATTTGATCTACTTGTATCGTCGGAGACAAGTCTGTATAATCCCCATTCCACTGTCTGAGCATGCCCAGGTGCAATGGTCTTAGATGAATTCGTGCAAAAGGAACTATGTCCATTGCCGCAACCATCAACCCTATTACTTCCATGGACTGCGCTATGGAAGGAAGAAGAACAGAATGAAGTACCTGACAAGAGCTTAGAAGTTTTGATTTTCTGGCCTCTGTCAGAAAAACCTTCATTTCTAAGGAAACTATTATTGTTCCCAAGAAGGGAACTCTTGTTGACGGGGACAGAGAACTTTTTTCTATGTTCACTTTCCACCTGTGAGATCTGAGAAAGGCTAGGACAATGTCCGTATGAGCCCTTGCTTTTGACAGAGACGACACTTGAATCAGGATGTCGTCCAAGTAAGGTACTACTGCAATGCCCCTTGGTCTTAGCACCGCTAGAAGGGACCCTAGTACCCTTGTGAAAATCCTTGGAGCAGTGGCTAATCCGAATGGAAGTGCCACAGGTAATGCTTGTCCAGAAAGGCGAACCTTAGGAACCGAAAATGTTCCTTGTGGATAGGAATACGTAGGTACGCATCCTTTAAGTCCACCGTGGTCATGAATTGACCTTCCTGGATGGTAGGAAGGATCGTTCGAATGGTTTCCATTTTGAATGATGAAACCCTTAGAAACTTGTTTAGAATCTTGAGATCTAAAATAGGTCTGAATGTTCCCTCTTTTTTGGGAATTATGAACAGGTTGGAGTAAAAACCCATCCCTTGTTCTCCTAATGGAACAGGATGAATCACTCCCATGCTTAACAGGTCTTCTACACAGTGTAAGAATGCCTGTTCGAAGATAATTGAGACCCGTGGAACCTTCCCCTTGGGGGTAGTTCCCTGAATTCCAGGAGATAACCTTGAGAAACTATTTCTAGCGCCCAAGGATCCTGAACATCTCTTGCCCCAGCCTGAGCAAAGAGAGAAAGTCTGCCCCCCACCAGATCCTTCCCAGATCGGGGGCCAACACTTCATGCTGTTTTGGTAGCAGTGGCAGGTGACTTGGCCTGCTTACCCTTGTTCCAGCCTTGCATCGGCCTCCAGGCTGGCTTGGTTTGAGAAGTATTACCCTCTTGCTTAGAGGGTGTAGAATTTGAGGCTGGTCCGTTTCTGCGAAAGGGACGAAAATTTGGCTTCTTTTTAGCCTTAAAAGACCTATCCAGAGGAAGGGCGTGGCCCTTTCCCCCAGTGATGTCTGAAATAATCTCTTTCAAGTCAGGGCCAAACAGTATTTTACCCTTGAAAGGGATGTTAAGCAAAAGCGCTCTGCGCGCCACGATAGCAAACCCTGAATTATTCGCCGCTAATCTAGCTAATTGCAAAGCGGCATCTAAAATAAAAAAGAGTTAGCCAATTTAAGAGCTTGAACTCTGTCCAAAACCTCCTCGTACGAAGATTCTTTATTGAGCGACTTTTCTAGTTCTTCGAACCAGAAACACGCAGCTGTAGTGACAGGAACAATGCATGAAATTGGTTGAAGAAGGTAACCTTGCTGAACAAACATCTTTTTAAGCAAACCCTCTAACCTTTAATCCATAGGATCTTAAAAGCACAACTATCTTCTATAGGAATAGAAGTGCGTTTGTTTAGAGTAGAAACCGCCCCCTCGACCTTGGGGACTGTATGCTATAAGTCCTTTCTGGGGTCGACTATAGGAACTAATTTCTTAAATATAGGGGGAGGACAAAAGGTATGTCGGGCCTTTCCCACTCCTTATTTACTATGTCCGCCACCCGCTTGGGTATAGGAAAAACATCGGGGGGCACCAGAACCTCTAGGAACTTGTCCATCTTACCTAATTTCTCTGGAATGACCAAATTGTCACAATCATCTAGAGTAGATAATACCTCCTTAAGTAGTGCGTGGAGATGTTGAAATTTAAATTTAAAAGTTACAATATCAGGTTCTGCTTGTTGAGAAATTTTCCCTGAATCTGAAATTTCTCCCTCAGACAAAACCTCCCTCCTGGCCCCTTCAGATAGGTGTGAGGGTATGATAACAGATATCATCAGCGTCCTCTTGCTCTTCAGTGTTTAAAACAGAGCAATCACGCTTTCTCTGATAAGTAGGCATTTTGGAAAAAAATGCATGCAATAGAATTATCCATTACAGCCATTAATTGTTGTATGGTAATAAGTATTGGCGCACTAGATGTACTAGGGGCCTCTTGTGTGGGCAAAACTGGTGTAGACACAGAAGGGGATGATGCAGTACCATGCTTACTCCCCTCATTAGAGGAATCATCTTGGGCAATATCATATCTATGGCATTATTATCCCTACTTTGTTTGGACATTATGACACAAATATATCACATATATTTAAATGGGGAGACACATTGGCTTTCATACATATAGAACATCGTTATCTGATGGTTCAGACATGTTAAACAGGCTTAAACTTGTCAACAAAGCACAAAAAACGTTTTACAATAAAACCGTTACTGTCCCTTTAAATTTCAAACTGAACACACTTTATTACTGAATATGTGAAAAAGTATGAAGGAATTGTTCAAATTTCACCAAAATTTCACCACAGTAACTTAAAGCCTTAAAAGTATTGCACACCAAATTTGAAAGCTTTAACCCTTAAAATAACGGAACCGGAGCCGTTTTTACATTTAACCCCTATACAGTCCCAGGTATCTGCTTTGCTGAGACCCAACCAAGCCCAGAGGGGAATACGATACCAAATGATGCCTTCTATAAGCTTTTTCAGTGGTTCTTAGCTCCTCACACATGCATCTGCATGCCATGCTTTCCAAAAACAACTGCGCATTAGAGGCGCGAAAATGAGGCTTTGTCTATGACTAGAAAAGGCCCCCAGTGAAAAAGGTGTCCAATACAGTGCCTGCCGTTTTTATTAAAACAATCCCCAAGATTTAACAACTATTAAAAGTAATAATCTGCCAAATATACTTAGTAAAGTGATCGTTTTAGCCCAGAAAAATGTCTACCAGTTTTTTAAGCCCTAATGAAGCCCTTTATTCTTTTACTTAAACTAAGAAAATGGCTTACCGGTTCCCATAGGGAAAATGACAGCTTCCAGCATTACCGAGTCTTGTTAGAAATGTGTCATACCTCAAGCAGCAAAAGTCTGCTCACTGTTTCCCCCAACTGAAGTTAATTCCTCTCAACAGTCCTGTGTGGAAACAGCCATCGATTTTAGTAACGGTTGCTAAAATCATTTTCCTCTTACAAACAGAAATCTTCATCTCTTTCCTGTTTCAGAGTAAATAGTACATACCAGCACTATTTTAAAATAACAAACTCTTGATTGAAGAATAAAAACTACATTTAAACACCAAAAAACTCTAAGCCATCTCCGTGGAGATGTTGCCTGTACAACGGCAAAGAGAATGACTGGGGAAGGCGGAGCCTAGGAGGGATCATGTGACCAGCTTTGCTGGGCTCTTTGCCATTTCCTGTTGGGGAAGAGAATATCCCACAAGTAAGGATGACGCCGTGGACCGGACACACCTATGTTGGAGAAAAGGAAATTTATGCTTACCTGATAAATTGATTTCTTCTACGATACGAGTCCACGGCCCTCCCTGTCATTTCTAAGACAGATTATATTTTGTTTTTACAACTTCAGTCACCTCTGCACCTTTTAGCTTTTCCTTTCTCTTCCTAAACCTTTGGTCGAATGACTGGGGGTGGAGGGAAGGGAGTTGCTATATATACAGCTCTGCTGTGGTGCTCTTTGCCACTTCCTGTTAGCAGGAGGTTAATATCCCACAAGTAAGGATGAAATCCGTGGACTCGTCGTATCGTAGAAGAAATCAATTTATCAGGTAAGCATAAATTTCCTTTTTTAAATACTTGTGTTAGATGGTGTTATAATGAGTGCAGTTATACTTTGTAATCTATTTTTCATGTGTTTTGTGACACTTTTGTGTTTTGAGAAACCATTAACCAGAGCTCTGATAACGCACTATCCCGACACGTGTTAAATTCAATTGCGCTCAAGCGATCGCGTTTACTATCAACTTGTAATAAGAGCAATAAACCTGACGTGTGCAAACAGCCGTGATAAATCCCTTTTCACTCTAGCGTAACTCTTGGCGCGCCACTCGTAATCTGGCCCCTAAGTGTTCATTATCAGTGTATAGATAGCTACTTAGCTTGCTTGTATAGTAATAAGACAAGTCGGTGTTGTTGAGTTTTATTGCCTTTCTGCTCTTATCTTTCTGTTCCCATCACCTATGGGCAGCCACAGAATATTTATATTAATTACTTAAAAGCGCAGTAGGTTCATTCTCTACTTTGACATAATCTGTTTTTTTCCTGTAGTCTGTTGGGGGCAGACAAAGTTGTTTCATATGCTCTTAATGAGTGGTTGACCGACATCCGTAAGAACCAGCTGCCAGGAATTCTGGGAGGAGTAGGACCCATGCATTCAGTTGTACAGCTGTGTAAGTAATCCTGGGGAAGGTTGGCTATATGTAATAGGGAGATTACTAAATGGCTGTGTTTGCACCCAATGATGTGGTGTGAGGTCATCTGCAGCGCTGTCATCAATACTTTACCGTTTCCTTTTTAGTTCATGGAGTGCGTGATCTCTTTTGGTTGCCCATTGAGCAATACCGTAAGGATGGGCGCATCATCCGTGGCCTGCAGAGAGGGGCAGCATCATTTGGCACATCCACAGCATCGGCTGCCTTGGAGCTCAGCAATCGGCTGGTGCAAGCTATACAGGTACCTGGCATATTAAGTAGTAGTACAGTAAGACGTACAGATGCTGTACATAATAGAGTAGCACATGTTTATAGTGCATTATTCATCACGTCACAGCTTGCTCTACAGCTAAGTTTACCTTAAAATATGTGTAGCTTCCTGAGTTACACCTCATGTTCAGTAGTGAATATATAAAAATGATAAATTATATAGTACACAAAATAGATTGTAAACCAAATGCTCAACTGTGTCCCTACAGAGTCTATGTAAGATATATTTACTGATAATCACCCTCTTTTTTTAGGCTACAGCAGAGACAGTTTATGATATTCTGTCCCCAACACCCCCAGTGTCACGTTGTGCATTTGATGTCAGAATGTCCCGCAGAATTCGAAGGGGGCAGCAGCCTGCAGACCTGCGAGAGGGCGTGGCCAAAGCTTATGACACAGTGCGGGAGGTGAGAGAGCGCTGATCACCATTTTTGGTTGGATTATAAAAGAATTGTGAAGCAATTATAAAATGGTGACATTGCAGTTTTGTACATGTATGTAGGGGTTTGCAGAGAGAGAGAGTAATTCAGAATAATTATATTTGTTTTCAACTTCCTAGGGTGTCATAGACACAGCCCAGACCATCAGAGAGGTGGCATCTCGTGGACATGAGCAGAAAGGTTTGACGGGAGCTGTGGGTGGTGTTCTGCGGCAAATCCCACCTACTGTAGTGAAACCATTTATAGTCGCTACAGAGGCCACATCTAACCTCCTAGGAGGGATGAGGAATCAGATCCGACCGGATGCCCACAAAGAGGACTCACAAAAGTGGAGGGCAGATGAGGGGCAGGACTGAAAGGAACATCCCGTGTCTGCCACTGAAGTGCCAAAATGACTGTGTGCAGATGTACATAGCTGTACATTTCCAGGGTACACAGAGTCCTACAAAGGCTGTACCTGCATGATTACCTACATTTATTTTCCCTTGTTAAACTGCTTCCTTTAAATGCTTTGTACACTTCCTTTTTATTTCTGTCTAATTTACTTCATCTATTTGCACCCTAACAATTTTGCCCTGCTTCACTAGTCTCTTCCTGCAGACTTGATGCTGATCTAAACACCACCTCCGCCATTGCCATATAAGCAACATGGCACTTTTGTGGCCTTCTGTGAATTCAGCCTTTCATTAATCTGTCTATTAAACAACACTTCCAATCATCCACCTCAATTTCACTCCCCGTCTTGCTGGAAACAAAACTGAGCACATTGCGGCTGTCCAGGAAAAGGATGTTATAAAGCACAGAAAGCTGCACCTTTCTTCATGATACAGTGTGTGGCTTTTTACATCTATGCCTCTCAATTCTTAATTCTTTTGTTCTGACTCTGAGGCCAAATCAAGAAGTATATATGTATAAATAAAATAATGTAAATTACATAGTGTGGCATTCATGGGGCCGCTATCATTGCCAAGGGGTGTATTTGGGACCATGTGACATGAGGCTTTTCACAGGTAGGTTGATATTTATTTCAGTAAAAGTGAACTCAGTAAATCGTGCCAAACAAAATGCTGAATTCTCACACATTATAATATAGTGTCCATGCTGTGAAATAGTTCATGATAAAACCCAAACTGACCTACCTGCTGAGGAACATAAACAGGAGTAATGGTTTGTTCCATTACTCTGCTAGAGAACCCATTACAGGTCTTGGACCATCTACATAGGGTGTTATAGTGATAAAGGTAAAATAAAGCATTGTGTCTGGTAACTCCTACCAGTATAAGATACATCTACATCTTCCCAAAGTCTTGTAACTAGGACAGTTTGTATAGACCAATTACTCCAACCATAATGAAAGGCTCATGAGTACAAAGTGACATGAACATGATGAACATGCAAGGAAGGATGAATGCTTCTGTCTCACCATATGACAACATATGGATGTTATCTTCAAATTAGTCATTTAAACAGAAGAATGACAGCAGCAGGAGAACATTTTTGAGTCGCTTGTCTATTTAAAAGTTAAAATTAGATGACTATATATAATTGTTGTGTTCTTGGTTTCACAGTGTCCTCTCTTAAAACTCTTCACAGAAGATCAGGTACTTCACACTCCAGCCCAAACGTTTTATTCCTACGCTGTCCTTGTCTTAACCGTTAGCTGTGGAGATTACAATACTGACAATGCCTCCTCTGGTTAGACATATCTTCAGAGGCCTCAGATAAATGACCCAACGGGAGGGGCATCTATTTCCCCATAACCTGAAAAGCAAGTTCCAGACATATATGATCTCACTTGATTAATATAAATTTCTGCTTTTATCCACTGCCATTTTCTGATCTTTTTCCATTAATTTTTCCTCACTATAAATCACATGCGTCTCCATTTGTGTTAGTGTTTTCTCATTTTCTTCCTTTAGTAATGTATTTTCTCTTTCCTTTGTTAGTTTTTTCTCCTCCTCATGGACATCTTCCGTCTTCTCACATAGGTTCTCCCTTCTGTCCTCAATCCTGCTCATAGTGTCCTGAATAGTGTTAATTAGATTCTGTAAGCCCAAGAGGTAGCCATCTTCATGGTTACCAGCCTCCCAGGGTACATCATGCGAAAGAGATAAATGAGACGGTGCTGGAGATGTCTTGCCAAAATCAATCATCCACACTTTGGAGAAGCCACGTCGATCATGGACAAAGAGGAGGGAGCTGCCGATGACCTAGCGTGGGGGGCAGGGAATAGGTTTAGTCCTATCTTAAATAAGCATAGCTGCTACCCACAAACAATCTCTACAAATCAGCTCAACACACCGTACACATACAACTTGCACCACCACGTAGCTTATTTTCACACACCAAATCTGCTGATTTTAGTTTTCCCATTATGTATATCCTATTCAACTATAGGGGATTAAATCGTACCTGCTATCAATGAGTTAAATAGCTGCTATTTTTCATACTTGAACACAAGGACCTATATCACTGTTTGATCATATATTACTGGATCTCAAGCAGTGTTCCCTCTAAGGCGAGTTTTGTGTGCCGGCCCAGAAAAAACAGTTAATAAGAGAACTATACCTTGCAGTCCTCATTGTGCAGGGTTTGCTAATTGCAGAGTGTGGTTACCTAATTAACTGTTTCACTGCTGGGCCGCACACAGAACTGGCCTTAGAGGGAACACTGATCTCAAGGTGTTAAAAACGTTACTAGCTATCAAACTCCCCCCCCCCCCCCCTTTTGCATGTGACTGGTTACTGAGAATGTTTGTGGGTTACCAACAACTGAGGGTAGTATATACGTTTCTTTCATTTGTAGTTGATCCCTAATTTACTACATAAAACGGAATCACCATTCATCTCGTACACACGTGTATAACTGCCTCAGCTGATGTACTGTACAAACAGCACTCTAATGCTCCAACTACTGCACATAATATAAAGATGCTCCATAAGAGACTGTTACGGCATCTAAATTTAATATTTAAAAAACATCTGTATGAAATGTGTTTCCATGGCTGAGCATCTGTACAAAGGCCTCACATGTGCAACGCCAAGCGCCAGCTGGAATGGTGTAAATCATTGCCGTCACTTAACTCTGGAGAAGAGTAAACGTGTTCTTTAGAGTGATGAATCGCACCTCACTATCTGGCAGTCTGATGGAAGAATCTAGGTGTGGTGGATGCCAGGACAATGCTACCTACCGTATAGTGCCTTCTGTACAGTTTAGTGGAGGAGGGTTACTGGTCTAGGGCTGTTATTCAGGGTTTGGCATTGGTCCCTTTTATACATTTGGACATAACGGAACAGATTACAAGTGGAGCGCTAATTACTGCTCCTGCAGGATCATTAATTGCACTAGAAGTAAGCTTTTTCGTGTGTCGGGTTGCGCTCATATAATGAGTTGAAAATAAAAAGTTTTCAATTTTGCACTAACCCGACGAGCGCAAATAGGCGACCTTAGAATATTGCGTGTGCATTCATGTATTCCCCCATAGAAGTCAATGGAGAAAATAAAAGTGGGAAAAAACACCCCACTCTCGCGCTAATATGATCACAAAGTCTCGTGTGCTAACCCAACATACGAATATTTCACATTCCAATGTTCTTTACATACAAGAATATGTTCAACTTATTCATAAATAAATCTACATATATCTGATGGCTTTTTGGTTAAATATAGATATATACCTATATATAGGTATAGATATATACAGATATATATATATATATATATATATATATATATATATATATAATACAGGTATAGATATATACAGATATATATATATATATAATACAGGTACAGATATATATATAAATATATATATATATATATATATAAAATACAGGTATAGATATATATAGATACATATATATATAATACAGGTATATATATATATATATATATAATACAGGTATAGATATATACAGATATATATATATATATAAATATCTATTTAGAAATACATAGAACATATTCTGCTATGTGCAGAACATTGGAATGTGAAATATTTACAGTATATACACAGTATAACACTTTATTAAATATGAATATGGAATAAATATGATTTCTTCTGTTATGTGTGATCAGTCCACGGGTCATCATTACTTCTGGGATATTATCTGCTCCCCTACAGGAAGTGCAAGAGGATTCACCCAGCAGAGTTGCTATATAGCTCCTCCCCTCTACGTCACCTCCAGTCATTCTCTTGCACCCAAAGACTAGATAGGAGGTGTGAGAGGACTATGGTGATTATACTTAGTTTTTATAACTTCAATCAAAAGTTTGTTATTTTACAATAGCACCGGAGCGTGTTATTACTTCTCTGGCAGAGTTTGAAGAAGAATCTACCAGAGTTTTTCTTATGATTTTAACCGGAGTAGTTAAGATCATATTGCTGTTTCTCGGCCATCTGAGGGAGGTAAAAGCTTCAGATCAGGGGACAGCGGGCAGTTGAATCTGCATTGAGGTATGTAGCAGTTTTTATTTTCTGAATGGAATTGATGAGAAAATCCTGCTATACCGTTATAATGACATGTATGTATACTCTACACTTCAGTGTTCTGGGGATGGTATTTCACCGGAATTACTCTGTAAAAATACATTAAACCTTTTAATAGGTATTTAATTCATGTTAAACGTTTTTGCTGGAATGTAGAATCGTTTGCATTTCTGAGGTACTGAGTGAATAAATATTTGGGCATTATTTTTCCACTTGGCAGTTTGCTTGTTTTGATTATGACAGTTTCGTTTCTCTCTCACTGCTGTGTGTGAGGGGGAGGGGCCGTTTTTGGCGCTCTTTGCTACGCATCAAAAATTTCCAGTCAGTTACACTTATATTTTCTGCATGATCCGGTTCATCTCTAACAGAACTCGGGGGTCTTCAAACTTCTTTGAAGGGAAGTAGATTCTCTCAGCAGAGCTGTGAGATTTATATAGTGACTGTGTTTTAAAACGTTGCTCTGTGATTTTTATGTTTAAAATTTAATTAGTGTTGCTTTACTAATGGGAACAAGCCTTTGCTAACAAGTTATGTTGTTTTTAAAGAGTGATGCTATAACTGTTTTTCAGTTCATTATTTCAACTGTCATTTAATCGTTTAGTGCTTCTTTGAGGCACAGTACGTTTTTGTTAAATAAGATTGTAACCAAGTTGCATGTTTATTGCTAGTGTGTTAAACATGTCTGATTCAGAGGAAGATACCTGTGTCATTTGTTCCAATGCCAAGGTGGAGCCCAATAGAAATTTATGTACTAACTGTATTGATGCTACTTTAAATAAAAGCCAATCTGTACAAATTGAACAAATTTCACCAAACAGCGAGGGGAGAGTTATGCCGTCTAACTCGCCTCACGTGTCAGTACCTGCGTCTCCCGCCCGGGAGGTGCGTGATATTATGGCGCCTAGTACATCTGGGCAGCCATTACAGATAACATTACAAGATATGGCTACTGTTATGACTGAAGTTTTGGCTAAGTTACCAGAACTAAGAGGCAAGCGTGATCACTCTGGGGTGAGAACAGAGTGCGCTGATAATTCTAGGGCCATGTCTGATACTGCGTCACAGCTTGCAGAGCATGAGGACGGAGAGCTTCATTCTGTAGGTGACGGTTCTGATCCAAGCAGATTGGATTCAGATATTTCAAATTTTAAATTTAAATTGGAAAACCTCCGTGTATTACTAGGGGAGGTCTTAGCGGCTCTTAACGATTGTAACACTGTTGCAATACCAGAGAAAATGTGTAGGTTGGATAAATACTTTGCGGTACCGGCGAGTACTGACGTTTTTCCTATACCTAAGAGATTAACTGAAATTGTTACTAAGGAGTGGGATAGACCCGGTGTGCCGTTCTCACCCCCTCCAATATTTAGAAAGATGTTTCCAATAGACGCCACCACACGGGACTTATGGCAAACGGTCCCTAAGGTGGAGGGAGCAGTTTCTACTTTAGCTAAGCGCACCACTATCCCGGTGGAGGATAGCTGTGCTTTTTCAGATCCTATGGATAAAAAATTAGAGGGTTACCTTAAGAAAATGTTTGTTCAACAAGGTTTGATATTGCAACCCCTTGCATGCATCGCGCCGATTACGGCTGCGGCAGCATTTTGGATTGAGTCTCTGGAAGAGAACCTTAGTTCCGCTACGCTGGACGACATTACGGACAGGCTTAGAGTCCTTAAACTAGCTAATTCATTCGTTTCGGAGGCCGTAGTACATTTAACCAAACTTACGGCTAAGAATTCAGGATTCGCCATTCAGGCACGTAGGGCGCTGTGGCTAAAATCCTGGTCGGCTGATGTAACTTCTAAGTCCAAATTACTTAATATACCTTTCAAGGGGCAAACTTTATTTGGGCCCGGTTTGAAAGAAATTATCGCTGACATTACAGGAGGTAAGGGCCACGCTCTACCTCAAGACAAAGCCAAAGCTAAAGCTAGACAGTCTAATTTTCGTCCCTTTCGGAATTTCAAAGCAGGTGCAGCATCAACTTCCACTGCACCAAAACAGGAAGGAGCTGTTGCTCGTTACAGACAAGGCTGGAAACCTAACCAGTCCTGGAATAAGGGCAAGCAGGCCAGAAAACATGCTGCTGCCCCTAAGACAGCATGAACCGAGGGCCCCCGATCCGGGACCGGATCTAGTGGGGGGCAGACTCTCTCTCTTCGCCCAGGCTTGGGCAAGAGATGTCCAGGATCCCTGGGCGCTAGAGATCATATCTCAGGGATACCTTCTAGACTTCAAATTATCTCCCCCACGAGGGAGATTTCATCTGTCAAGGTTGTCAACAAACCAAATAAAGAAAGACGCGTTTCTACGCTGTGTACAAGATCTATTATTAATGGGAGTGATCCATCCGGTTCCGCGGTCGGAACAAGGACAAGGGTTTTACTCAAACCTGTTTGTGGTTCCCAAAAAAGAGGGAACTTTCAGGCCAATCTTGGATTTAAAGATCCTAAACAAATTCCTAAGAGTTCCATCGTTCAAAATGGAAACTATTCGGACAATCTTACCCATGATCCAAAAGGGTCAGTACATGACCACAGTGGATTTAAAGGATGCTTACCTTCACATACCGATTCACAAAGATCATTACCGGTATCTAAGGTTTGCCTTCTTAGACAGGCATTACCAGTTTGTAGCTCTTCCATTCGGATTGGCTACGGCTCCAAGAATCTTCACAAAGGTTCTGGGTGCCCTTCTGGCGGTTCTGAGACCGCGAGGAATTTCGGTAGCTCCGTACCTAGACGACATTCTGATACAAGCTTCAAGCTTTCAAACTGCCAAGTCTCATACAGAGTTAGTTCTGGCATTTCTAAGGTCGCATGGATGGAAAGTGAACGAAAAGAAGAGTTCTCTCTTGCCTCTCACAAGGGTTCCATTCTTGGGGACTCTTATAGATTCCGTAGAAATGAAGATTTATCTGACAGAAGACAGATTAACAAAGCTTCTAAATGCATGCCGTGTCCTTCATTCCATTCAACTCCCGTCAGTAGCTCAATGCATGGAGGTGATCGGCTTAATGGTAGCAGCAATGGACATAGTTCCCTTTGCACGCCTACATCTCAGACCGCTGCAATTGTGCATGCTGAGTCAGTGGAATGGGGATTACTCAGATTTGTCCCCCACTCTGAATCTGGATCAAGAGACCAGAAACTCTCTTCTATGGTGGCTTTCTCAGCCACATCTGTCCAGGGGGATGCCTTTCAGCAGGCCGGACTGGACAATTGCAACAACAGACGCCAGCCTTCTAGGTTGGGGCGCTGTCTGGAATTCTCTGAAGGCTCAGGGACAATGGAGTCAGGAGGAAAGTCTCCTGCCAATAAACATTCTGGAATTGAGAGCAGTTCTCAATGCCCTTCTAGCTTGGCCCCAGTTAAAGACTCGGGGGTTCATCAGGTTTCAGTCGGACAACATCACGACTGTAGCTTACATCAACCATCAGGGAGGGACAAGAAGCTCCCTAGCAATGATAGAAGTATCAAAGATAATTCGCTGGGCAGAGTCTCACTCTTGCCACCTGTCAGCAATCCACATCCCGGGAGTGGAGAACTGGGAGGCGGATTTCTTGAGTCGCCAGACTCTTCATCCGGGGGAGTGGGAACTTCATCCGGAGGTCTTTGCCCAAATACTTCGACGTTGGGGCAAACCAGAGATAGATCTCATGGCGTCTCGCCAGAACGCCAAACTTCCTCGCTACGGATCCAGATCCAGGGATCCGGGAGCGGTTCTGATAGATGCTTTGACAGCACCTTGGAACTTCAGGATGGCTTATGTGTTTCCACCCTTCCCGCTGCTTCCTCGATTGATTGCCAAAATCAAACAGGAGAGAGCATCAGTGATTCTAATAGCGCCTGCATGGCCGCGCAGGACTTGGTATGCAGATCTAGTGGACATGTCATCCTGTCCGCCGTGGTCTCTACCTCTAAGACAGGACCTTCTGATTCAGGGTCCATTCAAACATCAAAGTCTAACTTCTCTGAAGCTGACTGCTTGGAAATTGAACGCTTGATTTTATCAAAACGTGGGTTTTCTGAGTCGGTTATTGATACCCTGATACAGGCTAGGAAGCCTGTTACCAGAAAGATTTACCATAAAATATGGCGTAAATACCTATACTGGTGTGAATCCAAAGATTACTCCTGGAGTAAGGTTAGGATTCCTAGGATATTGTCTTTTCTACAAGAAGGTTTAGAAAAGGGTTTATCGGCTAGCTCATTAAAGGGACAGATCTCAGCTCTGTCCATCTTGTTACACAGGCGTCTGTCAGAAAATTCAGACATCCAGGCCTTTTGTCAGGCTTTAGCTAGGATCAAGCCTGTGTTTAAAACTGTTGCTCCGCCATGGAGTTTAAACTTAGTTCTTAACGTTTTACAGGGTGTTCCGTTTGAACCCCTTCATTCCATTGATATAAGATTGTTATCTTGGAAAGTTCTATTTTTAATGGCTATTTCCTCGGCTCGAAGAGTCTCTGAGTTATCAGCCCTACATTGTGATTCTCCTTATCTGATCTTTCACTCAGACAAGGTAGTTCTGCGTACTAAACCTGGGTTCTTACCTAAGGTTGTCTCTAACAGGAATATCAATCAAGAGATTGTTGTTCCCTCCTTGTGTCCAAATCCTTCTTCAAAGAAGGAACGTCTTCTACACAATCTGGATGTAGTTCGTGCCCTCAAGTTCTACTTGCAGGCAACTAAAGATTTTCGCCAAACTTCTTCCCTGTTTGTCGTTTATTCTGGACAGAGGAGAGGTCAAAAAGCTTCTGCTACCTCTCTCTCTTTTTGGCTTCGTAGCATAATACGTTTAGCCTATGAGACTGCTGGACAGCAGCCTCCTGAAAGAATTACAGTTCACTCCACTAGAGCTGTGGCTTCCACTTGGGCCTTTAAGAATGAGGCCTCTGTTGAACAGATTTGCAAGGCTGCAACTTGGTCTTCGCTTCATACTTTTTCCAAATTTTACAAATTTGACACTTTTGCTTCTTCGGAGGCTATTTTTGGGAGAAAGGTTCTTCAGGCAGTGGTTCCTTCTGTATAATGAGCCTGCCTATCCCTCCCGTCATCCGTGTACTTTTGCTTTGGTATTGGTATCCCAGAAGTAATGATGACCCGTGGACTGATCACACATAACAGAAGAAAACATAATTTATGCTTACCTGATAAATTCCTTTCTTCTGTTGTGTGATCAGTCCACGGCCCGCCCTGTTTTTTAAGGCAGGTACATATTTTTTTTAAATTATAATTCAGTCACCACTACACCCTTGGCTTCTCCTTTCTCGTTGGTCTTTGGTCGAATGACTGGAGGTGACGTAGAGGGGAGGAGCTATATAGCAACTCTGCTGGGTGAATCCTCTTGCACTTCCTGTAGGGGAGCAGATAATATCCCAGAAGTAATGATGACCCGTGGACTGATCACACAACAGAAGAAAGGAATTTATCAGGTAAGCATAAATTATGTTTTTTCATGTTTTCATCTACTTGACTGCAACGGGCTCCAATGTACGTCTATATATGTGTTTATATGTCTATATATATACATCTTTAGACATGTGCATGTTTGTATCTCAATGTTAAAGCCCTTTGCCTGCCTTTTTCCCCCAACACCTGAGACCTCATATCTTTGAGCCCCTATAACTTTTGTGTGCAATATGTTTTGTGAATAATGTTTATCAGATAGTGTTATCTTGAGGGTAACTATACTTTTTAAAGGGGCAGTAAACCTAGAAAATAATGTTATAAAATTCTGCACATAGTGCAGAATTATATAACATTATCTTAGCCAAACTTTATGCAACATAATATTGCCGGTGAAATTTGATTAAAAAAAGAGGGTTTTTCAGACTGCCGCTCTTGCTCTACTGAGCGGGTCTGTTTTTCACCCAGAGCGCATCTGGGCAGCTGTCTAGTCACAGCCCGGCCCGATCACGCCATTACACTCAATGTAGCTCGCTCCCGCTCTGTCTGATAGCAGGAGCGAGCTACATTGAGTGTAATGGCGTGATCGGGCCGACCTGTGACTAGACAGCTGCCCAGATGCGCTCAGGGTGAAAACCAGACCCGCTCAGTAGAGCAAGAGCGGCGGTCTGAAAAAACATAATTTATGCTTACCTGATAAATTTATTTCTCTTGTAGTGTATCCAGTCCACGGATCATCCATTACTTATGGGATATTAACTCCTCCCCAACAGGAAGTGCAAGAGGATTCACCCAGCAGAGCTGCTATATAGCTCCTCCCCTAACTGCCATTACCAGTCATTCGACCGAAAACATGCAGAGAAAGGAAAACCATAGGGTACAGTGGTGACTGTAGTTTAATGGAAAAATTACCTGCCTTAAAGTGACAGGGCGGGCCGTGGACTGGATACACTACAAGAGAAATAAATTTATCAGGTAAGCATAAATTATGTTTTCTCTTGTTAAGTGTATCCAGTCCACGGATCATCCATTACTTATGGGATACCAATACCAAAGCTAAAGTACACGGATGACGGGAGGGACAGGCAGGCTCTTTATACGGAAGGAACCACTGCCTGAAGAACCTTTCTCCCAAAAACAGCCTCCGAAGAAGCAAAAGTGTCAAATTTGTAAAATTTGGAAAAAAGTATGAAGAGAAGACCAAGTTGCAGCCTTGCAAATCTGTTCAACAGAAGCCTCATTCTTAAAGGCCCAAGTGGAAGCCACAGCTCTAGTAGAATGTGCTGTAATTCTTTCAGGAGGTTGCTGTCCAGCAGTCTCATAGGCTAACCGTATTATGCTACGAAGCCAAAAGGAGAGAGAGGTAGCCGAAGCTTTTTGACCTCTCCTCTGACCAGAATAAACGACAAACAGGGAAGACGTTTGTCGAAAATCCTTAGTTGCCTGTAGATAAAATTTCAGGGCACGGACTACATCTAGATTGTGTAGCAGACGTTCC
The DNA here is from genome assembly GCF_027579735.1 of Bombina bombina. Lineage (NCBI taxonomy): Eukaryota > Metazoa > Chordata > Amphibia > Anura > Bombinatoridae > Bombina > Bombina bombina. The sequence goes on along the minus strand of NC_069505.1, from coordinate 56,764,590 downwards.
TTTTTCGAAGAAGGATTAGGACACAATGATGTAACCACAATCTCTTGATTGATATTCCTGTTAGTGACCACCTTAGGTAGGAACCCAGGTTTAGTACGCAGAACTACCTTGTCTGAATGAAAAATCAGATAAGGAGAATCACAATGTAAGGCAGATAACTCAGAGACTCTTCGAGCCGAGGAAATCGCCATTAAAAACAGAACTTTCCAAGATAACAACTTGATATCAATGGAATGAAGGGGTTCAAACGGAACCCCCTGTAAAACATTAAGAACTAAGTTCAAACTCCATGGTGGAGCAACAGTTTTAAACACAGGCTTGATCCTAGCTAAAGCCTGACAAAAAGCTTGAACGTCCGGAACTTCTGACAGACGTTTGTGTAAAAGAATGGACAGAGCTGAAATCTGTCCCTTTAAGGAACTAGCGGATAAACCCTTTTCTAAACCTTCTTGTAGAAAAGACAATATCCTCGGAATCCTAACCTTACTCCATGAGTAACTCTTGGATTCGCACCAATATAAGTATTTGCGCCATATCTTATGGTAAATCTTTCTGGTAACAGGCTTCCTAGCCTGTATTAAGGTATCAATAACTGACTCAGAAAAAACACGTTTTGATAAAATCAAGCGTTCAATTTCCAAGCAGTCAGCTTCAGAGAAATTAGATTTTGATGTTTGAAGGGACCCTGGATCAGAAGGTCCTGTTTCAGAGGTAGCGACCAAGGTGGACAGGATGACATGTCCACTAGATCTGCATACCAAGTCCTGCGTGGCCATGCAGGCGTTATTAGAATCACTGATGCTCTCTCCTGTTTGATTCTGGCAATCAATCGAGGAAGCATCGGGAAGGGTGGAAACACATAAGCCATCCCGAAGGTCCAAGGTGCTGTCAAAGCATCTATCAGAACCGCTCCCGGATCCCTGGATCTGGACCCGTAACGAGGAAGCTTGGCGTTCTGTCGAGACGCCATGAGATCTATCTCTGGTTTGCCCCAACGTCGAAGTATTTGGGCAAAGACCTCCGGATGAAGTTCCCACTCCCCCGGATGAAAAGTCTGACGACTTAAGAAATCCGCCTCCCAGTTCTCCACTCCCGGGATGTGGATTGCTGACAGGTGGCAAGAGTGAGACTCTGCCCAGCGAATTATCTTTGATACTTCCATCATTGCTAGGGAGCTTCTTGTCCCTCCCTGATGGTTGATGTAAGCTACAGTCGTGATGTTGTCCGACTGAAACCTGATGAACCCCCGAGTTGTTAACTGGGGCCAAGCCAGAAGGGCATTGAGAACTGCTCTCAATTCCAGAATGTTTATTGGTAGGAGACTCTCTTCCTGATTCCATTGTCCCTGAGCCTTCAGAGAATTCCAGACAGCGCCCCAACCTAGTAGGCTGGCGTCTGTTGTTACAATTGTCCAGTCCGGCCTGCTGAATGGCATCCCCCTGGACAGATGTGGCCGAGAAAGCCACCATAGAAGAGAATTTCTGGTCTCTTGATCCAGATTCAGAGTAGGGGACAAGTCTGAGTAATCCCCATTCCACTGACTTAGCATGCACAATTGCAGCGGTCTGAGATGTAGACGTGCAAAGGGTACTATGTCCATTGCTGCTACCATTAAGCCGATCACCTCCATGCATTGAGCTACTGACGGGTGTTGAATGGAATGAAGGACACGGCATGCATTTTGAAGCTTTGTTAACCTGTCTTCTGTCAGGTAAATCTTCATTTCTACAGAATCTATAAGAGTCCCCAAGAAGGGAACTCTTGTGAGTGGAAAGAGAGAACTCTTCTTTTCGTTCACCTTCCATCCATGCGACCTTAGAAATGCCAGTACTAACTCTGTATGAGACTTGGCAGTTTGAAAGCTTGAAGCTTGTATCAGAATGTCGTCTAGGTACGGAGCTACCGCAATTCCTCGCGGTCTTAGTACCGCCAGAAGAGCACACAGAACCTTTGTGAAGATTCTCGGAGCCGTAGCCAATCCGAATGGAAGAGCTACAAACTGGTAATGCCTGTCTAGAAAGGCAAACCTTAGATACCGGTAATGATCTTTGTGAATCGGTATGTGAAGGTAAGCATCCTTTAAATCCACTGTGGTCATGTACTGACCCTTTTGGATCATGGGTAAAATTGTCCGAATAGTTTCCATTTTGAACGATGGAACTCTTAGGATTTTGTTTAGGATCTTTAAATCCAAGATTGGCCTGAAAGTTCCCTCTTTTTTGGGAACCACAAACAGATTTGAGTAAAACCCTTGTCCTTGTTCCGACTGCGGAACCGGATGGATCACTCCCATTAATAAAAGATCTTGTACGCAGCGTAGAAACGCCTCTTTCTTTATTTGGTTTGTTGACAACCTTGACAGATGAAATCTCCCTCTTGGGGGAGAGAATTTGAAGTCTAGAAGGTATCCCTGAGATATGATCTCTAACGCCCAGGGATCCTGGACATCTCTTGCCCAAGCCTGGGCGAAGAGAGAAAGTCTGCCTCCCACTAGATCCGTTCCCGGATCGGGGGCCCTCGATTCATGCTGTCTTAGGGGCAGCAGCAGGTTTCCTGGCCTGCTTGCCCTTGTTCCAGGACTGGTTAGGTCTCCAGCCTTGTCTGTAGCGAGCAACAGCTCCTTCCTGTTTTGGTGCAGAGGAAGTTGATGCTGCTCCTGCTTTGAAATTACGAAAGGAACGAAAATTAGACTGTCTAGCCTTAGGTTTGGCTCTGTCTTGAGGCAGGGCATGGCCTTTACCTCCTGTAATGTCAGCGATAATTTCTTTCAACCCGGGCCCGAATAAGGTCTGCCCTTTGAAAGGTATATTAAGCAATTTAGATTTAGAAGTAACGTCAGCTGACCAGGATTTTAGCCACAGTGCTCTGCATGCCTGAATGGCGAATCCGGAATTCTTAGCCGTAAGTTTAGTTAAATGTACTACGGCATCTGAAATAAATGAGTTAGCTAACTTAAGGGCTTAAAGCTTGTGTGTAATCTCATCTAATGGAGCTGATTCAAGTGTCTCTTCCAGAGACTCAAACCAAAATGCTGCTGCAGCCGTGACAGGCGCAATGCATGCAAGAGGTTGCAATATAAAACCTTGTTGAACAAACATTTTCTTAAGGTAACCCTCTAACTTTTTATCCATTGGATCTGAAAAGGCACAGCTATCCTCCACCGGGATAGTGGTTGCTTAGCTAAAGTAGAAACTGCTCCCTCCACCTTAGGGACCGTTTGCCATAAGTCCCGTGTGGTGGCGTCTATTGGAAACATCTTTCTAAATATCGGAGGGGGTGAGAACGGCACACCGGGTCTATCCCACTCCTTAGTAACAATTTCAGTAAGTCTCTTAGGTATAGGAAAAACGTCAGTACTCGCCGGTATCGCAAAATATTTATCCAACCTACACATTTTCTCTGGTATTGCAACTGTGTTACAATCATTCAGAGCCGCTAACACCTCCCCTAGTAATACACGGAGGTTTTCCAGCTTAAATTTAAAATTTGAAATATCTGAATCCAGTTTGTTTGGATCAGAACCGTCACCCGCAGAATGAAGCTCTCCGTCCTCATGTTCTGCAAATTGTGACGCAGTGTCTGACATGGCCCTAATATTATCAGCGCACTCTGTTCTCACCCCAGAGTGATCACGCTTACCTCTTAGTTCTGGTAATTTAGCCAAAACTTCAGTCATAACAGTAGCCATATCCTGTAATGTGATTTGTAATGGCCGCCCAGATGTACTCGGCGCTACAATATCACGCACCTCCCGAGCGGGAGATGCAGGTACTGACACGTGAGGCGAGTTAGTCGGCATAACTCTCCCCTCGTTGTTTGGTGAAATATGTTCAATTTGTACAGATTGACTTTTATTTAAAGTAGCATCAATACAGTTAGTACATAAATTTCTATTGGGCTCCACTTTGGCTTTAGCACATATAGCACAGATATCTTCCTCTGAATCAGACATGTTTAACACACTAGCAAATAAACTAGCAACTTGGAAATACTTTTCAAGTAATTTACTATAATATGAAAACGTACTGTGCCTATAAGAAGCACAGAAAAAGTTATGACAGTTGAAAATTAATAAACTGAAAAGTTATAGCATCAAATCTTTGTAAAAAACACAATTTTAGCAAAGGATTGCTCCCATTAGCAAAGGATAACTAACCCTGATAGCAGAAAAAAAAAAAAATACAGAAATAAACGTTTTTTTTTATCACAGTCAACTACAATCTCACAGCTCTGCTGTGAGTGATTACCTCCCTCAAAACAAGTTTTGAAGACCCCTGAGTTCTGTAGAGATGAACCGGATCATGCAGGGAAGACAATAAACTTCTGACTGAATTTTTTGATGCGTAGCAAAAGCACCAAAAAAGGCCCCTCCCCCTCACACATAACAGTGAGAGAGATCAGTAAACTGTCATAAATTAAATAAAACGACTGCCAAGTGGAAAAAAATAGTGCCCAAAACATTTTTTCACCCAGTACCTCAGAAAATTAAACGATTTTACATGCCAGCAAAAAACGTTTAACATTAATAAATTGAGTGTTATTAAAAAGCCTGTTGCTAGTCCCTGCAAATTAGGCTAAAGTTTTATGCATACAGTATAATTCCAGTGAAGTGCCATTCCCCAGAATACTGAAGTGTAAAATATACATACATGACAGCCTGATACCAGTTGCTGCTACTGCATTTAAGGCTGAGTTTACATTATATCGGTATGGCAGAATTTTCTCATCAATTCCATTGTCAGAAAATAATAAGCTGCTACATACCTCTTTGCAGATTAATCTGCCCGCTGTCCCCTGATCTGAAGTTTACCTCTCCTCAGATGGCCGAGAAACAGCAATATGATCTTAACTACTCCGGCTAAAATCATAGAAAAACTCAGGTAGATTCTTCTTCAAATTCTACCAGAGAAGGAATAACACACTCCGGTGCTATTATAAAATAACAAACTTTTAATTGAAGGTATGAAACTAAGTATAATCACCACAGTCCTCTCACACATCCTATCTATTCGTTGGGTGCAAGAGAATGACTGGTAATGGCAGTTAGGGGAGGAGCTATATAGCAGCTCTGCTGGGTGAATCCTCTTGCACTTCCTGTTGGGGAGGAGTTAATATCCCATAAGTAATGGATGATCCGTGGACTGGATACACTTAACAAGAGAAACCCTCTTTTTTTAATCAAATTTCACCGGCAATATTATGTTTGGCTAAGATAATGTTATATAATTCTGCACTATGTGCAGAATTTTATAACATTATTTTCTAGGTTTACTGCCCCTTTTTGTGTGTGTTTTGTGCTACTTTTTAGTTTTGTTAACCAGAGCTCTGAAGTCTCGGTAATCATTCTAGCGTATATAGCGATTGTGCTCAAGCGATTGCGTTTACTTTCAACTTGTAACCCTGCGATAAACCCCTTATCGTTCGGACGCAAATATTTGCGCTCTATTCATAATCTGGTCCATAGTGTACCTCCAAATTCTCTAAGTGCACAAGTATTTGGGACATTGATTTAGCTATTGAATGGATTTCTAGTGCCTTTTTTTAGAATGATTTTCAAAGGGTATGGAATGGCCTCAAGTCTGAAAAGCCACAGGAGATATTTCACACAGTATTGCAGACAGACTGGAAGAGACCACGTCTACTAGCCATATTCCACTTGTTACCAGCCATTCTTCACATAAACACATGTTCATACTGCCACTATCTACCAATCTATTTGCCTTTTACTGACCTCGTGAGTCCTGAAGAATACAGACTCTTGTAGGACTGTCTGCATACTCTCTAAACGGTCCACATAGGCAGCCTGAAAGAGACAATATGACCATCTGTGAAACCTAATTTCACCACTAGGTGGCTACATGTATTTAGAAGCCATCTATAGCAATAATAACATACATTTACATTTCAAGAGCGTTTAGGTATTCTTTCTGGTACAGACCTATCATTTTGTGTTTGTCGAATCCTTCTCTTCCTGACTGTGTGTGTCAAATGAGGTATAAATCTCTTTAAATTGCATTAGAACACAAAGCTAAATTCAATATGAATGGCAAATTAGTCCCCCCCACACCTGCTAAGGTAGAACCTTCTTGCAGACAAAGAACTTAGTGGCTTCCTTCTTTCTCTGCACTACCTACCTCTAGCCTCGTAAAGCCAAGCTACAGAATATTTACAGATACACAAATACTACAAATGTCCAAGAAGAAGAGATTTTAGTTAATTTGTTAAAGAGAAATGTTAATATCCAACCTGGTTTGCAAAGTCACTGAAATGTCTACTACATGATCCTCATGGTGAGGAACTCCAGTGCTAGTCTGAATCTAGACACTAACACATTCAGAGACTTATCTTCCATCTTTGTTTAGACCAGTAAACCACTGTAATGGTTCTATATCCGATTTGTAATGGTACTTAGTGCTGCACCAAGGACTGGCATAGCTTTTGCTGTCGTGCATCTTATATAGTGTGGCAACCAGGCCCAGAGCCGTCTTCATGACTAGGGGGAAACTAAAGTGGCATACAACAGTTTTCTGGGATATGAAAGTCAAAATTAAACTTGCATGGTTCACATAGAACAGGTCATTTTAAGAAGCTTTTAAAGTCTCTTCTATTTTCAAATGTGCTGTGTTCTCTTGGTATCTCTTGCTGAAAAAGAATACGCACATATCCTACAGTAGTGGGAGCTAGCTTCTGATTGGTGCCTGCACACATTTGTCTCTTGTGATTGGCTAACTAGATGTGTTAAGCTAGCTGCCAGTAATGCAATGCTGTTCCCTCCGCAAAGGATAACAAGAAAATGAAGCAAATTTGATAATAGAGTTAAATTAGAAAGTTATTTAACCCCTTAATGACCAGCGACTTACTCCGCTGATGTTTCTATGGGGGTGTGTTTTTCAATAGCGAGGTGCAAGGAGGGAAGGTCTAATAGCGCTATTACACCCAGACAATCCCTTAATGACCAGGGGTTAAAATTGTATGTTCTATCCAAATCATAAAAGAAAATGTTGGGGTTTCTTTCCTGTCCCTTTAAGGTCTGATAAAATGTGCATAGCATGCTATATAAACTTACTTTAAAAGAATATCCTAACTGTTAAACAGTGGAGACCACTATCAGATAAGTGCACTTACTATTGCAAAGGGGTATACTATATTTAGCTCCTAGAAAATCCAATTAAACCTTAAATTGGGTAGTGTTCAATTATTTAAGATCAGTATTTTGATGCTCCTAAAGTATCCAAAAAATGGTTACGTAGTCAACTATAGAACCTTTGCTTATAAGTTTATTTATTCAAACTTATCTCGTAAAACATCTTGTAAAATAAAAGAAAGACAATTTGATAAGAGATATTGTTGAGTGTGTCTCACATTATCAAGTTGTCGATCAGGTTTACCATCACTTTAAGGTAATAGGCTTCACGCCCATGGATCTGACAACAGAGGCTTGATTAGACTGACAGAGGGGATATAGGCCCAGGGGTCTGATGTGGGTATTTAGCTAATAGAGGGGCTGTGTGGCTAGTGGTCTGCTATGGGTATCTGGCTGACAAATGAACTGCAGGGGCCGGGGTCTAATCTCAGGTCTAATAAGGACATGTAGCTAACAGAAATGCTGTGAGGCCAGGAGTCTGACCTGATTTGGATATCTAGCTGATATACAGGCTTCAGGGCCTGGGGTCTAATCTTCAACATTATGTTGGTATGGGGCTTATTGTGTGGCTGCAGAGTCAGGGGTCTAATCTGCGGTGTTGGTATGGGGTTGATTGAGTGGCTGTAGAGTCAGGGGTCTAATCTGTGGTGTTGGTATGGGGTTGATTGAGTGACTGCAGAGTTAGGGGGTTTAATCTGTGGCATGATGTTGGTATAGGGTTGATTGACTCGCTGCAGGGCCAGGGTCTAATTTGTGGCGTGATGTTGGTATGGGGTTGATTGAGTAGCTGCAGAGTCAGGGGTCTAATCTGCGGTGTGATGTTGGTATGGGGTTAAGTTGCTGCAGGGACCTAGGTCTAATCTGCAGTGTTGCTATGGGGTTGACTGAGTCGCTGCAGGGCCAGAGGTCTACTCTGTGGCGTGATGTTGGTATGGGGTTGACTGAGTCGCTGCAGGGCCAGAGGTCTACTCTGTCGTGATGTTGGTATGGGGTTGACTGAGTTGCTGCAGACACAGAGGTCTAATCTGTGGCGTGATGTTGGTATGGGGTTGACTGAGTTGCTGCAGGGCCAGAGGTCTACTCTGTGTTGTGATGTTGGTATGGGGTTGACTGAGTCGCTGCAGGCACAGAGGTCTAATCTGTGGCGTGATGTTGGTATGGGGTTGACTGAGTCGCTGCAGGCACAGAGGTCTACTCTGTGTCGTGATGTTGGTATGGGGTTGACTGAGTTGCTGCAGGCACAGAGGTCTAATCTGTGGCGTGATGTTGGTATGGGGTTGACTGAGTGGGTGCAGGTACAGGGGTGTGATCTGATGTGGGCTTGTGATTAACTGGTAGTCTGACTCCAAGCTGAGAGCAGCCTTAACAAAAGGCACTGGCTACAATATTCCATAGGACTCTTATGACGGTGTACCGCTAGCTTTTAGAGCCTTATTGGAAGTGGCAAGATCATTTTGATAGTGGCTACAATTAGGTAAAATACCAGTGAGGCATTGTCAGAGTTAATGTTTATACATTATTGTGAAGTTATCATGGAAAAAATACCGGAGTTACAAAGGCCCAGGTCTGCTGAAAGTTTAGTACAGAGGGAGCAATGACGTTGTTTTTCATTAACTTGTATGGGTTTTGGTTTTAGGCACTTTCATTCATTTAAGAAGCATCCCAGCTTTTGTGTCCAGTGGGCTGTATGAGTGACAGCTTCTGTTTAGTTGTTTTATCGCTAATGTGTACTAGCACAACCCGAGCAGCTCATCCGTTGTTCTCTAACATGGACTCATTCTCTTCCATGGACTCATTCTGCTCTTCTGTTGCTTAGCAACTTGATATCATTACTTTGTCCTTTCTTGCACAAATAAACAAAGGGATGTGAAAACAAGTTACATAAGAGGAACCCGTGCCTTCAACAGTTTAGTTAAAAGGACATTGTTCTTTAAAATTGTTTAATAGACACCCCAAACAGAGCATTAAAGTATCCCTCCCACCTCCACTATAAAAACGTGCCGTAATACTGCCGCCACTACACTTTCAGGGCAGGTTTGTGGACTCTCACTGCCAAGAAAGAAAATCATTTATCAGGTAAGCATAAATTATATTTTCTTTCTAATGGCAGTGAGAGTCTAATTCATTCATAACCTATGGGAAAATACCTTTAGTTGTACGGCTGTCACCATAGTAAGAAAGTTATAGGGACACTGAACCCAATTTTTTTCTTTCATGATTCAGATAGAGCATGCAATTTTAAGCAACTTTCTAATTTACTCCTATTATCAGCTTTTCTTCATTCTCTTGCTATCTTTATTTTAAAAGCAGGAATTTAAATCTTAGCAGCCAGCCCATTTTAGGTTCAGCACCATGGATAGTGCTTGCTTATTGGAGGCTTACATTTACCCACCAATAAGCAAGCATAACCCAGGTTCTCAACCAAAAATGGGCCAGCTCCTATGCATCACATTCCTGCTTTTAAAATATAGATAGCAAGAGAACAAAGAAAAATTGATAATAGGAGTAAACTAGAAAGTTGCTTAAAATTGCTGCTGTATCTGAATCATGAAAGAAAAATTTTGGGTTTAGTGTCCCTTTAAGAAAGTTTTTAAAATCATAGACACCATAAGATGCATGGATAAAGGATTCATTTACATAATTGAGTGTAGCTGTAAAAAAACGTATATAGGAGAGACTACACGCACCTTACGAGAACGAATTAGAGAGAAAGGAAATAAGGACACTAACTTCTACAAATATTTTAACCAAGTACATAACGACTTCTGTTTCTGGACGATAAAGATATAGAATGAAAACATTGTTTCCATCAGGTTTGAATTCTGAAATTGATATTTCTACTTTTTTGAGTGGTTAACCCCCCACCCCCTTTTTTTTTTACCATTTTTTTCATCATTTTTTTTTTTAATTATTTTTTCATTGATTCTTTCATCATTTTTTCCCGGCAAGTAAAAGACAGCATCTCTATGGTTCACCGAAGAGTAACATAGATTGCACTAATTATATGTTCAGTTTGTTGTCTCTTGATATGGTATATAACTTTATAAGCACATTAGTTTGCAATGCTCATCTATATGACATTTACATAGACTTTTGCGCCCATATATACATGTGGATAGTGTCCCCATATTTAGTACAACCCTTTTCGATTATAAAATAAAAACTTTCAAATATATATGTTTGCAATATGCCCTGTTGTTTTTATTTTTAAAAAGGATTGAGAGATTTAAGAAAATGTATATTCTTTTCTCTCCGCTCTTTTCTTTGTATATGCACTTCACTTGTGTATTTGGTATTGCACTTTGCCAAGAACTTTATTGTTTGTAAATATACAGAAGCCAAACTGCTCTAATTCTAATATGAGACACACATGATTTGGACATTTTAGGACCTACACCTATCATTTGAATACCTACCATTTGAATACACGCAGGATGTGGTTAATATCCCTTTAAATCCTGTGCATCAATCATTCAATCTACTGTCAGCCATCCAGGCATACAAGACAGGTATATCAGTAGTGACAAAAACCCACTATCTCCACACCTTGACAAAGCCCTGGAGGGTGAAACGCGTTGGTTGGAGATATTTACTAAAGAATATCACTCAGCACAGTTTGGACTCTGTGTCTGACGTTGAGTGTCATCTTAGGAACCATTTTATCAGTAAAAGCTGAGAAGCCCCAGTACTGATATACTCATCACAGGAGCGGTATTTCACCGCACCCTACAGCGGATTACTATGGGCATTGTTGCTTTATTGTGGATCAAAATTGCGGCTCCAAGTTTGATCCTGTTTTTCAAACCGCTGTGACGCGGTAGCCTGAGATCACGTGACCAATAACGGTAATTTTCGACGGAGCCGCTACACGCCACTACTAGTGGCTCATCACCTGCATGTGACCTTTTATGGTCAAATTATACGGAGACATCAGATGCCACTACTAGTGGCTTACAACTTAGGATCAGCCGGGACAATATAAGATTTAAGATAAGTGTCTCGCCATCTCACCTGAACTCTTTAAGATTTTATTGTCTTTTCAGGCTATTATTTGGTGAAGCTACCCCTTTTATATTACAATGGTGGTTGACATAAGCCACAGTAGTGATTTTGTCCATTTGAAATTGTATATAATGGATAGAATGTAACTGGGGTAACGACAGAAGAGCATTGAAGATGGCCCTCAACTCCAGAACGTTAATTGGAAGACTCCAAATCATTGGAGATTGTAGAACAAATTGGAAAACAGTGTGACATCAGGGAACTTCTGACATTACACACTGGAGACCTTTGCGCATGCGCAGATTTATGTAGAGGACGCTAAGTAGGGTTTATAAGTCCTGGGAATTATGTTATGTACTAGAAAAGCATAAGAGATGGTGTGGCTAAATATGTATCATTGTAAATACAACAAGATAGGCTCATAAATAAATAATATCTAAGAATTAATAATAACCTCTGATACAGTTAATACAAATAATGAATACAGGGTGTACATATAGTTACAAATATATTTTTGACAAATTACAAATTGACAGATGCCGGCATCAATATAACATAATATACAATTAAAACGAATAAATGGTTATACAAAAATTGAGAACAATAAAGGCTATAATAATAGCAGGAGTAGCGCTAGTAATAAAAAATTCACCAACAGCTAATGAATAGAATGTAACTGGATACGTGGAGTGTTACCGGTGGCAACAATATCTAATGTTGCAACTTAATGTTACCGTCCGAGTGAATCTTTGACACTTAGTAAGTGTTCAAGTACCGTTCAAACACACATCTAGTGTAGGGAGCTACAAACTTACGGCTAGATTTAGAGTTCTGCGGCCAAAGGGGTGCGTTAGCTACGCATGCTTTTTTCCCCCCGCACCTTTTAAATACCGCTGGTATTTAGAGTTCACAGAATGGCTGCGTTAGGCTCCAAAAAAGGGAGCGTAGAGCATATTTACCGCCACTGCAACTTTAAATACCAACGTTGCTTACGGACGCGGCCAGCTTCAAAAACGTGCTCGTGCACAATTCCCCCATAGAAAACAATGGGGCAGTTTGAGCTGAAAAAAAACCTAACACCTGCAAAAAAGCAGCGTTCAGCTCCTAACGCAGGCCCATTGTTTACTATGGGGAAACACTTCCTATGTCTGCACCTAACACCCTAACATGTACCCCGAGTCTAAACACCCCTAACCTTACACTTATTAACCCCTAATCTGCCACCCCGCTATCGCTGACACCTGCATATTTTTTTTAACCCCTAATCTGCCGCTCCGTATACCGCCGCAACCTACATTATACCTATGTACCCCTAATCTGCTGCCCCCAACACCGCCGACCCCTATATTATATTTATTAACCCCTAATCTGCCCCCCACAATGTCGCCGCAAGCTACCTACAATAATAATAACCCCTAATCTGCCGATCGGATCTCGCCGCTAGTCTAATAAATGGATTAACCCCTAAAGCTAAGTCTAACCCTAACACTAACACCCCCCTAAATTAAATATAATTTAAATCTAACGAAATAAATTAACTTATTATATAAATTATTCCTATTTAAAGCTAAATACTTACCTGTAAAATAAACCCTAATATAGCTACAATATAAATTATAATTATATTGTAGATATTTTAGGATTAATATTTATTTTACAGGCAACTTTGTAATTATTTTAAACAGGTACAATAGCTATTAAATAGTTAATAACTATTTAATAGCTAAAATAGTTAAAATAATTACAAAATTACCTGTAAAATAAATCCTAACCTAAGTTACAATTAAACCTAACACTACACTATCAATAAATTAATTAAATAAAATACCTACAATTATCTACAATTAAACCTAACACTACACTATCAATAAATTAATTAAATACAATACCTACAAATAAATACAATGAAATAAACTGACTAAAGTACAAAAAATAAAAAAGAACTAAGTTACAAAAAATATTTACAAACATTAGAAAAATATTACAACAATTTTAAACTAATTACACCTACTCTAAGCCCCCTAATAAAATAACAAAGACCCCCAAAATAAAAAAAAATGCCCTACCCTATTCTAAATTAAAAAAGTTCAAAGCTCTTTTACCTTACCAGCCCTGAAAAGGGCCCTTTGTGGGGCATGCCCCAAAGAATTCAGCTCTTTTGCCTGTAAAAAAAAAACATACAATACCCCCCCCCCAACATTACAACCCACCACCCACATACCCCTCATCTAACCCAAACCCCCCTTAAATAAACCTAACACTAAGCCCCTGAAGATCTCCCTACCTTATCTTCACCTCACCGGGTTCAGCGATCGGTCCAGAAGAGGGTCCGAAGTCTTGATCCAAGCGGCGGCTGAAGAACTCCATCATCGGGCTGAAGTCGGAAGTCCATCATCGGGATGAAGTCTTCTATCAAGCCACATCTTCAATCTTCTTTCTTCCGGAGCGGAGCCATCTTCTTCCCAGCCAACGCGGATCCAACCTCTTCAACCGACGCCTACTCGCCGAATGACGGTTCCTTTAAATGACGTCATCCAAGATGGCGTCTCTCAAATTCCGATTTGGCTGATAGGATTCTATCAGCCAATCGGAATTAAGGTAGGACTATTCTGATTGGCTGATGGAATCAGCCAATCAGATTCAAGTTCAATCCGATTGGCTGATCCAATCAGCCAATCAGATTGAGCTCGCATTCTATTGGCTGTTCCGATCAGAAGATGGCTCCGCTCCGGAAGAAAGAAGATTGAAGATGCAGCTTGATAGAAGACTTCATCCCGATGATGGACTTCCGACTTCAGCCCGATGATGGAGTTCTTCAGCCGCCGCTTGGATCAAGACTTCGGACCATCTTCTGGACCGATCGCTGCACCCGGTGAGGTGAAGACAAGGTAGGGAGATCTTCAGGGGCTTAGTGTTAGGTTTATTTAAGCGGGGTTTGGGTTACATTAGGGGTATGTGGGTGGTGGGTTGTAATGTTGGGGGGGGTATTGTATGTTTTTTTTTTACAGGCAAAAGAGCTGAATTCTTTGGGGCATGCCCCGCAAAGGGCCCTTTTCAGGGCTGGTAAGGTAAAAGAGCTTTGAACTTTTTTAATTTAGAATAGGGTAGGACATTTTTTTATTTTGGGGGTCTTTGTTATTTTATTAGGGGGCTTAGAGTAGGTGTAATTAGTTAGTAATTGTTGTAATATTTTTCTAATGTTTGTAAATATTTTTTTATTTTTTGTAACTTAGTTCTTTTTTATTTTTTGTACTTTAGTTTATTTAATTGTATTTATTTGTAGGTATTGTATTTAATTAATTTATTGATAGTGTAGTGTTAGGTTTAATTGTAACTTAGGTTAGGATTTATTTTACAGGTAATTTTGTAATTATTTTAACTAGGTAACTATTAAATAGATATTAACTATTTAATAGCTATTGTACCGGGTTAAAATAATTACAAAGTTGCCTGTAAAATAAATATTAATCCTAAAATAGCTACAATATAATTATAATTTATATTGTAGCTAGATTAGGGTTTATTTTACAGGTAAATATTTAGCTTTAAATAGGAATAATTTATTTAATAAGAGTTAATTTATTTAGTTAGATTTAAATTATATTTAACCTAGGGGGGTGTTAGTGTTAGGGTTAGACTTAGCTTTAGGGGTTAAAAATTTTATTATAGTAGCGGTGAGCTCCGGTCAGCAGATTAGGGGTTAATGCTTGAAGTTAGGTGTCGGCGATGTTAGGGAGGGCAGATTAGGGGTTAATACTATTTATTATAGGGTTATTGAGGCGGGAGTGAGATGGATTAGGGGTTAATAACTTTATTATAATAGCGGCGCGGTCCGGTCAGCAGATTAGGGGTTAATAAGTGTAGGCAGGTGGAGGCGACGTTGAGGGGGCAGATTAGGGGTTAATAAATATAATATATGGGTTGGCGGTGTTAGGGGCAGCAGATTAGGGGTACATAAGTATAACGTAGCTTGCGGCGGCGTGCGGACGGCAGATTAGGGGTTAAAAAATTTAATTAGAGTGGCGGCGATGTGGGGGGACCTCAGTTTAGGGGTACATAGGTAGTTTATGGGTGTTAGTGTACTTTAGAGCACAGTAGTTAAGAGCTTTATAAACCGGCGTTAGCCCAGAAAGCTCTTAACTCCTGACTTTTTTCTGCGGCTGGAGTTTTGTCGTTAGATTTCTAACGCTCACTTCAGCCAAGACTCTAAATACCAGCGTTAGAAAGATCCCATTGAAAAGATAGGATACGCAAATGGCGTAGGGGGATCTGCGGTATGGAAAAGTCGCAGCTGCAAAGTGAGCGTTAGACCCTTTCCTGACTGACTCCAAATACCAGAGGGCGGTAAAAACCAGCGTTAGGAGCCTCTAACGCTGGTTTTGACGGCTACCGCCCAACTCTAAATCTAGCCGTTAGCTTGGAAGTGTGAAGTAGAGTCAGTGTGCCTCGATGATAGTTGATATTCAGCGGTAGATGTTGGGACCGGGGCGTTTTTTTTTTTAATTATGTTATGAACACCTGAGGAAACGGTCAGGAAAGACCGAGAAACTTTGTGTTATATCTAATAGTCTTTTTATTATTAGACTTTTTCCACAACTTTTTAATCCATTTTTAACTTATCCATTTTGAACATTTCCACTGTGGAAGCTTTCACGAGTTTGAAGCCGTAGCTTTGCAGTGGAAGACGGACCCCAGTATTTGCAGCCCACCAAGGATATACGCTGTTTGGAATACATGAGGGAAAGTTGTCTGGATGACTTATAAGAGTCCAGGAGGTCCGTGTAGAACTT
Source organism: Bombina bombina (assembly GCF_027579735.1). Taxonomy (NCBI): domain Eukaryota; kingdom Metazoa; phylum Chordata; class Amphibia; order Anura; family Bombinatoridae; genus Bombina; species Bombina bombina. Next base: position 56,748,654 of record NC_069505.1, on the reverse strand, counting down.
TTCAAGTGCTTGAAATCTTGTAAATATAGTAGTATCTGCACTGATGTGAATCTGAGCTACTGATTGTTCACTATAGTGGCGCCTTCTTCTTTTTGATATTCTTTAGACGATCCGACTTGACTACTAGCAAGATTTGGAAGAAGCAGACTGCCGCTTACATCAAGACTGTGTGGAGTGTACCCTTTGAATGGATTGGGACTAATATACACATTCCGTTTTGATAGGTTTTTATAATTATTTGTATTTTTGTGTGTCATTTTTTACACGTATATTCTTCACTTTATTGTGCTAATATTTTGTAACACTGTTACACCTTTGCAATTTTGTTACATTTAAGTTTATATTCTATTTTGCATCACTGCTGAAATTTAGTTTCACTAGCATATTCACCATACACGTACTTTACGTTGGTGTATAGTTTATCTTTGCACTATTTATTTTTTAGGTTGACGCATCCAACATTTATATTAGTATATGTTCTAATTGGAAGACTCACTTCCTCTGGCTGTCAGGTCCCCAGAGCTCTCAGAGAACCCCACACAGCCTAACAGACTGTAAAACTCACATTTGTTGTTATAATTTCCCAGGATGGGCGCAGGAAACACATGCCCTAAAAAATAGGTTCCAGAGACAGCCACCAGGAGAGAGTCTCTCGTCTCTGAGTCTAGAGATATTACCTGAGATAGGTCTAAATGTTTTCTATTCCATTGCTTGAGCATACATAACAGAAGAGGTCTCAGATGAAAGTGAGCAAAAGGAATAGCGTCCGAAGCTGCAACCATAAGACCTACCACCTCCATGCATTGAGCCACCGAAGGCCGAGGAGTGGATTGAAGTAGACAGCAGGCAGCCTGAAGATTCTCCCTGCATTTATCTGTGAGATAAATATGCATGCTGACAGAATCTATGATGATCCCAAGGAAGTTCACTCTCATGTTGGGAACGAGAGAATTATTTTCCAGATTTAATTTTCAGCCATGCGTCCGAAGTACCAAAGTAACTTCTCTGTGTGAGATATCGCTAAATGTAAAGAACCAAGATGTCGTCCAAGTATGGCACTACCGCAATGTCCTGTAGTCAGACTACAGCGAGCAGAGCCCACAACACTTTTGTAAAAATTCTAGGAGCTGTAGCTAGGCCGAATAGGAGAACTATGAATTGGTAATTATTGTCCAGAAAAGCACACTGAAGGTACTGGTAATGATCTCTGTGAATTGGATTGTGAAGTTATGCATACTTCAGATCTATGATAGCCATGAATTGACCTCCCTGTACGAGAGGAAGAATGGACCTGATAGTTTCCGTTTTGAGGCTATCCTTACGAATTTGTTGAGGCACTTCAGGTCTAAGATGGGACGAAATGTTCCCTTTTTCTTGGGAAGGATGAAGAGGTTTGAATAAATTCCTCTCTCTGCCTGTAGTACGGGGATTACAACTCCCATAGATACCAGATCGTCTACACAGTATACAAAAGCTGATTTTTCTTTCATGTAATTAGCAAGAGTCCATGAGATAGTGACGTATGGGATATACATTCCTACCAGGAGGGGCAAAGTTTCCCAAACCTCAAAATGCCTATAAATACACCCCTCACCACACCCACAATTCAGTTTTACAAACTTTGCCTCCGATGGAGGTGGTGAAGTAAATTTGTGCTAGATTCTACGTTGATATGCGCTCCGCAGCAAGTTGGAGCCCGGTTTTCCTCTCAGCGTGCAGTGAATGTCAGAGGGATGTGAGGAGAGTATTGCCTATTTGAATGCAGTGATCTCCTTCTACGGGGTCTATTTCATAGGTTCTCTGTTATCGGTCGTAGAGATTCATCTCTTACCTCCCTTTTCAGATCGACGATATACTCTTATATATACCATTACCTCTGCTGATTCTCGTTTCAGTACTGGTTTGGCTATCTGCTATATGTAGATGAGTGTCCTGGGGTAAGTAAGTCTTATTTTCTGTGACACTCCTAGCTATGGTTGGGCACTTTGTTTATAAAGTTCTAAATATATGTATTCAAACATTTATTTGCCTTGACTCAGAATGTTCAACTTTCCTTATTTTCAGACAGTCAGTTTCATATTTGGGATAATGCATTTTAATTTAACATTTTTCTTACCTTAAAATTTGACTTTTTCCCTGTGGGCTGTTAGGCTCGCGGGGGCTGAAAATGCTTCATTTTATTGCGTCATTCTTGGCGCGGACTTTTTTGGCGCAAAAATTCTATTTCCGTTTCCGGCGTCATACGTGTCGCCGGAAGTTGCGTCATTTTTTGACGTTATTTTGCGCCAAAAATGTCGGCGTTCCGGACGTGGCGTCATTTTTGGCGCCAGAAAGCATTTAGGCGCCAAATAATGTGGGCGTCTTATTTGGCGCGAAAAAATATGGGCGTCGCTTTTGTCTCCACATTATTTAAGTCTCATTTTTTATTGCTTCTGGTTGCTAGAAGCTTGTTCTTTGGCATTTTTTCCCATTCCTGAAACTGTCATTTAAGGAATTTGATCAATTTTGCTTTATATATATGTTGTTTTTTCTCTTACATATTGCAAGATGTCTCACGTTGCATCTGAGCCAGAAGATACTACAGGAAAATCGCTGTCAAGTGCTGAATCTACCAAAGCTAAGTGTATCTGCTGTAAACTTTTGGTAGATATTCCTCCAGCTGTTGTTTGTATTGATTGTCATGACAAACTTGTTAAAGCAGATAATATTTCCTTTAGTAAAGTACCATTGCCTGTTGCAGTTCCTTCAACATCTAAGGTGCAGAATGTTCCTGATAATATAAGAGATTTTGTTTCTGAATCCATAAAGAAGGCTATGTCTGTTATTTCTCCTTCTAGTAAACGTAAAAAATCTTTTAAAACTTCTCTCCCTACAGATGAATTTTTAAATGAACATCATCATTCTGATTCTGATGATTCCTCTGGTTCAGAGGATTCTGTCTCAGAGGTTGATGCTGATAAATCTTCATATTTATTTAAAATGGAATTTATTCGTTCTTTACTTAAAGAAGTACTAATTGCTTTAGAAATAGAGGATTCTGGTCCTCTTGATACTAATTCTAAACGTTTAGATAAGGTATTTAAAGCTCCTGTGGTTATCCCAGAAGTTTTTCCTGTTCCTAATGCTATTTCTGCAGTAATTTCCAAAGAATGGGATAATTTGGGTAATTCATTTACTCCTTCTAAACGTTTTAAGCAATTATATCCTGTGCCGTCTGACAGATTAGAATTTTGGGACAAGATCCCTAAAGTTGATGGGGCTATTTCTACCCTTGCTAAACGTACTACTATTCCTACGTCAGATGGTACTTCGTTTAAGGATCCTCTAGATAGGAAAATTGAATCCTTTCTAAGAAAAGCTTATCTGTGTTCAGGTAATCTTCTTAGACCTGCTATATCTTTGGCTGATGTTGCTGCAGCTTCAACTTTTTGGTTGGAAACTTTAGCACAAGTAACACATCGTGATTCTCATGATATTATTATTCTTCTTCAGCATGCTAATAATTTTATCTGTGATGCCATTTTTGATATTATCAGAGTTGATGTCAGGTTTATGTCTCTAGCTATTTTAGCTAGAAGAGCTTTATGGCTTAAAACTTGGAATGCTGATATGGCTTCTAAATCAACTTTACTTTCCATTTCTTTCCAGGGTAACAAATTATTTGGTTCTCAGTTGGATTCCATTATTTCAACTGTTACTGGTGGGAAAGGAACTTTTTTACCACAGGATAAAAAATCTAAAGGTAAAAACAGGGCTAATAATCGTTTTCGTTCCTTTCGTTTCAACAAAGAACAAAAGCCTGATCCTTCATCCTCAGGAGCAGTTTCAGTTTGGAGACCATCTCCAGTCTGGAATAAATCCAAGCCAGCTAGAAAGGCAAAGCCTGCTTCTAAGTCCACATGAAGGTGCGGCCCTCATTCCAGCTCAGCTGGTAGGGGGCAGGTTACATTTTTTCAAGGAAATTTGGATCAATTCTGTTCACAATCTTTGGATTCAGAGCATTGTTTCAGAAGGGTACAGAATTGGTTTCAAGTTGAGACCTCCTGCAAAGAGATTTTTTCTTTCCCGTGTCCCAGTAAATCCAGTAAAAGCTCAAGCATTTCTGAAATGTGTTTCAGATCTAGAGTTGACTGGAGTAATTATGCCAGTTCCAGTTCCGGAACAGGGGATGGGGTTTTATTCAAATCTCTTCATTGTACCAAAGAAGGAGAATTCTTTCAGACCAGTTCTGGATCTAAAAATATTGAATCGTTATGTAAGGATACCAACGTTCAAGATGGTAACTGTAAGGACTATCTTACATTTTGTTCAGCAAGGGAATTATATGTCCACAATAGATTTACAGGATGCATATCTGCATATTCCGATTCATCCAGATCATTATCAGTTCCTGAGATTCTCGTTTCTGGACAAGCATTACCAATTTGTGGCTCTGCCGTTTGGCCTAGCTACAGCTCCAAGAATTTTTACAAAGGTTCTCGGTGCCCTGCTGTCTGTAATCAGAGAACAGGGTATTGTGGTATTTCCTTATTTGGACGATATCTTGGTACTTGCTCAGTCTTTACATTTAGCAGAATCTCATACGAATCGACTTGTGTTGTTTCTTCAAGATCATGGTTGGAGGATCAATTTACCAAAAAGTTCTTTGATTCCTCAGACAAGGGTAACCTTTCTGGGTTTCCAGATGGATTCAGTGTCCATGACTCTGTCTTTAACAGACAAGAGATGTCTAAAGTTGATTGCAGCTTGTCGAAACCTTCAGTCACAATCATTCCCTTCGGTAGCCTTATGCATGGAAATTCTAGGTCTTATGACTGCTGCATCGGACGCGATCCCCTTTGCTCGTTTTCACATGCGACCTCTTCAGCTCTGTATGCTGAAGCAATGGTGCAAGGATTACACGAAGATATCTCAATTAATATCTTTAAAACCGATTGTTCGACACTCTCTAACATGGTGGACAGATCACCATCGTTTAATTCAGGGGGCTTCTTTTGTGCTTCCGACCTGGACTGTAATTTCAACAGATGCAAGTCTCACAGGTTGGGGAGCTGTGTGGGGATCTCTGACGGCACAAGGAGTTTGGGAATCTCAGGAGGTGAGATTACCGATCAATATTTTGGAACTCCGTGCAATTTTCAGAGCTCTTCAGTTTTGGCCTCTTCTGAAGAGAGAATCGTTCATTTGTTTTCAGACAGACAATGTCACAACTGTGGCATACATCAATCATCAAGGAGGGACTCACAGTCCTCTGGCTATGAAAGAAGTATCTCGAATTTTGGTTTGGGCGGAATCCAGCTCCTGTCTAATCTCTGCGGTTCATATCCCAGGTGTAGACAATTGGGAAGCGGATTATCTCAGTCGCCAAACGTTGCATCCGGGCGAATGGTCTCTTCACCCAGAGGTATTTCTTCAGATTGTTCAAATGTGGGAATTTCCAGAAATAGATCTGATGGCGTCCCATCTAAACAAGAAACTTCCCAGGTATCTGTCCAGATCCCGGGATCCTCAGGCGGAGGCAGTGGATGCATTATCACTTCCTTGGAAGTATCATCCTGCCTATATCTTTCCGCCTCTAGTTCTTCTTCCAAGAGTAATCTCCAAGATTCTGAAGGAATGCTCGTTTGTTCTGCTGGTAGCTCCGGCATGGCCTCACAGGTTTTGGTATGCGGATCTTGTCCGGATGGCCTCTTGCCAACCGTGGACTCTTCCGTTAAGACCAGACCTTCTGTCACAAGGTCCTTTTTTCCATCAGGATCTGAAATCCTTAAATTTAAAGGTATGGAGATTGAACGCTTGATTCTTGGTCAAAGAGGTTTCTCTGACTCTGTGATTAATACTATGTTACAGGCTCGTAAATCTGTATCTCAAGAGATATATTATAGAGTCTGGAAGACTTATATTTCTTGGTGTCTTTCTCATCATTTTTCCTGGCATTCTTTTAGAATACCGAGAATTTTACAGTTTCTTCAGGATGGTTTAGATAAGGGTTTGTCCGCAAGTTCTTTGAAAGGACAAATCTCTGCTCTTTCTGTTCTTTTTCACAGAAAGATTGCTAATCTTCCTGATATTCATTGTTTTGTACAAGCTTTGGTTCGTATAAAACCTGTCATTAAGTCAATTTCTCCTCCTTGGAGTTTGAATTTGGTTCTGGGAGCTCTTCAAGCTCCTCCGTTTGAACCTATGCATTCATTGGACATTAAATTACTTTCTTGGAAAGTTTTGTTCCTTTTGGCCATCTCTTCTGCCAGAAGAGTTTCTGAATTATCTGCTCTTTCTTGTGAGTCTCCTTTTCTGATTTTTCATCAGGATAAGGCGGTGTTGCGAACTTCTTTTGAATTTTTACCTAAAGTTGTGAATTCCAACAACATTAGTAGAGAAATTGTGGTTCCTTCATTATGTCCTAATCCTAAGAATTCTAAGGAGAAATCGTTGCATTCTTTGGATGTTGTTAGAGCTTTGAAATATTATGTTGAAGCTACGAAATCTTTTCGTAAGACTTCTAGTCTATTTGTTATCTTTTCCGGTTCTAGAAAAGGCCAGAAAGCTTCTGCCATTTCTTTGGCATCTTGGTTGAAATCTTTAATTCATCTTGCCTATGTTGAGTCGGGTAAAACTCCGCCTCAGAGAATTACAGCTCATTCTACTAGGTCAGTTTCTACTTCCTGGGCGTTTAGGAATGAAGCTTCGGTTGACCAGATCTGCAAAGCAGCAACTTGGTCCTCTTTGCATACTTTTACTAAATTCTACCATTTTGATGTATTTTCTTCTTCTGAAGCAGTTTTTGGTAGAAAAGTACTTCAGGCAGCGGTTTCAGTTTGAATCTTCTGCTTATGTTTTTCGTTAAACTTTATTTTGGGTGTGGATTATTTTCAGCAGGAATTGGCTGTCTTTATTTTATCCCTCCCTCTCTAGTGACTCTTGTGTGGAAAGATCCACATCTTGGGTAGTCATTATCCCATACGTCACTAGCTCATGGACTCTTGCTAATTACATGAAAGAAAACATAATTTATGTAAGAACTTACCTGATAAATTCATTTCTTTCATATTAGCAAGAGTCCATGAGGCCCGCCCTTTTTTTGTGGTGGTTATGATTTTGTATAAAGCACAATTATTCCAATTCCTTATTTTATATGCTTTCGCACTTTTTTATCACCCCACTTCTTGGCTATTCGTTAAACTGAATTGTGGGTGTGGTGAGGGGTGTATTTATAGGCATTTTGAGGTTTGGGAAACTTTGCCCCTCCTGGTAGGAATGTATATCCCATACGTCACTAGCTCATGGACTCTTGCTAATATGAAAGAAATGAATTTATCAGGTAAGTTCTTACATAAATTATGTTTTTTTCCAGCTTCCTTTTGATAGAAGGAACCTGCCCATTGGAGGGTGAAATAGAAAACCTGTTTTGTATCCCTGAGATATAATATCCAGAACCAAAGGGTCCTGGATGGACTGAACCCAAACTTCCTAATTCAGAGATAACCTGACCCCACTCGACCTGAGCCCAGGTCTGGGGCCGACCCTTCATGCTGACTTTTTGTCTAATTTCTTGGGCTGTTTGTTCTTTTTCCATACCGGGTTTGGTATCCAGGTACTCCTGGGTGTTTAGGACTTGGGTGCCAAAGCTCTCCTCTGTGTCTTGTTCGGATGAAAGGAGTGAAAACGTTCTACAGAACGTTATCTTGGGGTAGAGTGGCACCCTTTCCGCTAGTGACAGTAAAAATGATAGAATCCAGTCCCAGGAGAGGAAAAAGTGATGGCACTACTAATACAAAGTGGCGGAAGGGATGGGCCTATGATTATTTACAAGTGGCCCTAATCAATAGGTAATAAGGCCCTAAGGTGCTGTGTATTGGGAAACAATTTGTACAGTGAGCAACTACAATTAAAAACAACTAGATTAATATAGGTGTTTTTAATGTGGTTTTTCCCTCATTTTAATATATATAATAAAGTTTAATTTTTTAAATTGTTTTTGTCGATGCACACTACCTCATAATCACAACACATTCGATGTGTGGGATTGAGTGCTAAAGTGTATTATCTGTCTACAACTGTCTAGTAGTTGCTCACTGTACAAATAGAATCCAGTCCCAGGCCAAGTAGGGATTTTCCCTTAAAGCGCTGCGGAATCTGTTGGCGCTCTACAAATAACCGATAATAATAAAATAATAATTAAAGGCCAAATATAGTAACCTAGACTTAGAAACCATGTCCGCTGACTAAGACTTTAGCCAGAGAGCCCTCCTGGCTAGTACAGCGAAGCCAGAGTTCTTGGCATTGAGATCAGATCAGAGAAGTAATAACACCAAAAGGTGGCAGCCCCAGCCAATGCAGCAATGCCTACGGCTGGTTGGAAAAGCAAACCTCCCTGAAGGAAGAACTTCCTCAGATATCCTTCATATTTCCTATCCATAGCGTCCTTGAAAGATGTGCTATCTTCCAGCGGGCTAGAAGTGTGTTTAGCCAGAGTGGAAATAGTGCCGTCTACCTTAGGCACAGTATTCCACACTTCAAAATGACTATCTAGCACAGGAAACATTCTTTTAAAATTTGGAGAGGGAGAAAATGGAACACCAGGTTTTTCCCATTCCTTAGATATAATGTCTGCCACCAATGAAGGTACCGGGAACACCTCAGGGGTTTTTAACTTAGGTTTAAAGACAATATACAATTTATGTAACTGATTTTTCTCTGAGAGTTTAGACTCAGGTACACCTAATGTACTTAAAACATCTTTAAATAAGTATCTTAAATGCTTAATTTTAAATCTAAACGTAATATCCTCAGAGTTTCTTTCAGATTCTGTAGAGGAGTCAGAGGATGAAAGCTCTCCTTCAGAACTAGCCAAGGAGTCATCAACATCAGAAGGTTGTATATGGCTGACCACTGCAGCTCCAACAGAACTGCTCGTTCTAGACTAAGAGGAACAGTGCTTAACCTTCCTCTTCCTTTTCCCAGCAACTGGAATAGCACTCAGGGCAGCAGAAACTTTAGATTGTAACTGGGCTGCAAAATCAAGGGGAAAAGTTCCAAAAGTGTTTACACAATGGGGTCGCAGATAACTGCATGTGCAGGAAAAGGTGTCGCCGTTTGCTGCTGCAGGACTGGCATATCTGGACATACTGAGGTCTGCAAGTCTGCAGAATGTCCAAGGGTAGAATAGGATGGTGGGGATACCGCGGACCTCTGAATACCAGAGACCCCTGAATGAGACTGTAGAACAGATGTTACGTATTAGCTGTATAATTGAGCAGGAGGACACACAGTATGTAACCTGCATAGCATGTATTTATTAGACTCAAATACAGGAGTAGAGCAATTCTCCTCTTGACTAGGTTCAAGCATAGAATCATCCATATTGACTATGTAGTGGAGACAGGATTTAACACTGATGGTGCACAATAATAAAGGGAGTAATATTACTGTGAGCCCCAGACTGTCTGTCCCAAAGCCTACTGTGACTAAATGCTCCATCTGAGGTGTCTCACCACCTCTGTATCAGGCCGAGACTCCCCGCTGCTGCTCCAAAGCTGTTGCACGCTCACTGCAAGGCGGGAATGGCGCTAAAACTGCCTGCGTCAGGAGTTGTCGACACGCCCACCGCCACAGACCTTATGCATAGGAAGAGCGCTTCTGATAGCGTAAGTACAAAGTCTATTTCCTTGTCCCTGGACACATCTTAAAGTAGCCTGGTATTAATGCTCCTTTTGTAGGGCCTACGGGGTAGATTTATCAAGCAGCGGATGCTGCTTTCTACGCCCATTGTTTTTGGTCCGCCAGAAACAGAAGTTAAGAAGCAGCGATCATACGATGGGGATGATTAACACCCCCTGCTAGCGGCCAAGAAATGATTGTGCAATGATAAATGCAGACAGCGTATGCTTTTGGCATTTGACAAGGTTGAGCGGACATGATTCGATACAGCGAATCATGTCCGCTCGACTAATGATAAATCTACTCTTTAGAGTGCGTGTGGGCTTCTGGGGGTGTGAGGCTAACATAGCCCCTTCTCACAGGCTGCACCACATCAGCTGGCATTGCTCTAATGCGCCCCCTCTATTTTGAGGTCTCATGAATGGCCCATAATTGCTTTATTATTGTGTGCATAATAAAGGAGTTTGATTTAACCCCTTACTGTCCCTTGGGTCTATGAGCGGGGGGACATAAAAACTTCCTGGATTGTTGGCAATCTGATTAAAGGGGCAGTATACACCAATGTTCATATAACTGCATGTAATAGACACTATTATAAATAATAATATGCACAGATACTGATATAAAAATCCAGTATAAAACCGTGTAAAAACTTATTTAGAAGCTTCCACCCACTGCAAGTGGGAAATAGCAGACCCTCCCCCTTCCTCTGCATATGAAAAGAACCTTTACACAAACAGAAGCAAGCTGGAGTAGATATACGTCTGTATTCTCCTAAAACTTTGGGACTTGGTTAGGAGTCTGAAAATCCGAGCAATGTTATTTTAAAAAAAGGCAAAACTATCCATTAAAAAAACAAAAAAATGTATGGGCTATATAAATGGATCATCTACAAAACATTTATGCAAAGAAAAACTAGTGTATAATGTCCCTTTAAGTAAATCCTGTCTCTATTAGGCAACAAGCTATTAGAGAGGATAGTGTAATAAAAGTAAGGACTTGCCCATCTTCTCTCTGGAGAGTCCTGCAACACAAAGGGAAATCAGTGCAACTAACACCATTTGCCTGAGGGAGGACAGCATGGTTAAGCTGGAAGAGGCATAGGAACTTCATATGACAGCTAGCATATGACAGGCATATGACAGCTAGCACCTACCAAAACTCTACTAAGAGCATTACATGATGTTCAACAACTCCCCTACCTTCTCTTGAAGGAAATTTATGCTTACCTGATAAATGTCTTTCTTTCTTGCCCAGCAGGAGGTGGCAAAGAGCACCACAGCAAAGCTGTTAAATATCACCTCCCTTCCCTCCAACCCCAGTCATTCGACTGAAGTAAAGGAGAGTAAGGAAGCAGCAAGGTGCAGAGGTGCCTGAGGTTCATATACAACAAAAAAGGCCTGTCTTAAAAAACAGGGCAGGCCATGGACTCATTGTGTCAAGAAATAAATAAATGTATCAGGTAAGCATAAATTTTGTGGCAAAAAATCTAATTTATAGAATTTGGAAAAAGTGTGTAGAGAGGACCAAGTTGCAGCCTTGCAAATCTGTTCCACAGAAGCTTCATTTTTGAATGCCCAGGAAGAGGAAACAGCCCTCGTAGAATGAGCCGTGACTCTCTCAGGCGGCTGCTGTCCAGCAGTTTCATAGGCCAAGTAAATTATACTCTAAAGCCACAAAGAAAGAGAAGTAGTTGTAGCTTTCTGACCCTTACGTTTCCCAGAGAACACAATAAACAGCCGAAGACTGGCGAAACTCCTTAGTCGCCTGTAAATAGTATTTCAACGCACGCACCACATCTAGGTTGTGCAGCAGACGCTGTTTATGAGAAGAAGGGTTAGGACATAAAGAACAACAATCTCTTGATTAATGTTCCTATCGGAAACAACCTTAGGAAGGAAACCCAACTTAGTACGCAGAACTACCTTATCAGAATGAAAAATAAGATAAGGGGATTCAACGCAGAGAGTTCTGAGACTCTGCGGGCAGAAGAAATTGCAACAAGAAACAAAACTTTCCAAGATAATAACAATATCTAAGGAATGCATAGGCTCAAACAGAGTCTGTTGAAGAACTTTAAGAACAAGGTTAAGACTCCAGGGAGAAGTAACAGGCTTGAACACAGGCCTGATTCTGACTAAGGCCTGACAAAAAGATTGCATGTCTGGTACATCCGCCAGACGTTTATGTAACAAAATAGACAAGGCAGATATTTGACTCTTCAAGGTATTTGCCGATAAACCCTTCTCCAAACCCTCCTGGAGAAAGGACAGAATTCGAGGAATCCGAACTCTACTCCAAGAGTAGCCTCTGGATTCACACCAATACAGATATTTACGCCATATCTTGTAGAAAATATTCCTGGTAACAGGCTTATGAACCTGAATCATGGTCTCAATGACTGACTCAGAAAAACCATGCTTAGATAAAATTAAGCATTCAATCTCCAAGCAGTCAGCTTCAGAGAAACTAGATTTGGGTGAAGGAAGGGCCCTTGAAGTAGAAGGTCCTTCCTCAGTGGAAGTCTCCAAGGAGGGAGAGATGACATCTCTACTAGGTCTGAATACTAGATCCTGCGAGGCCACACCGGTGCAATGAGGATCACCAACACCCTTTCCTGTTTGATTCGAGCAATGACCCGAGGAAGGAGAGCGAACGGAGGAAATAGGTATGCGAGACTGAAATTCCAATGGACCGCCAGAGCATCTATCAGTACAGCCTGAGGATCACTCAACCGGTACCTCGGGAGCTTGGCATTCTGACAATGCCATGAGATCCAGATCCGGCTGTCCCCATTTGAGAATCAAGCTGGAAAACACTTCCAGATGGAGTTCCCACTCCTCCGGGTGAAATGTCTCTCTGCTAAGAAAATCCGCTTCCCAATTGTCCACTCCTGGAATGTGGATCTCAGATAGACAGCAGTTGTGGGCCTCCGCCCACTGAATAATCTTGGCTACCTCTGTCATTGCCAAGGAACTCTGAGTTCCTCCCTGATGATTGATGTAAGCCACTGAAGTTATGTTGTCCGATTGGAACCAGATAAACAGGGCCGAAGCTAACTGAGGCCAGGCCAGAAGGGCATTGAAGATTGCCCTCAGCTCCAGAATGTTTATGGGGAGAACAGACTCCTCCCGAGTCCAAGTCTCCTGAGCCTTTAGAGAGTCCCAGACTGCTCCCCATCCCAGCAGGATGGTGTCCATCGTCACAATCACCCAGGTGGGTCTGCGGGAGAGATGATCCTGAGACAACCACCAAAGAAGAGAATCTCTTGTCGCCTGATCCAAATGCAATCGCCGAGACAGATCCGCATAATCCCTGTTCCACTGCCTTAGCATGCATAACTGCAGAGGTCTGAGGTGGAAATGGGCAAACGGAATGATGTCCATGGCAGCTACCATCAGACCGATCACCTCCATACATTGAGCCACTGACGGCCAAGGAGAGGACAGGAGCATCAGACAAGAATCGAAAATATTTTCATCGATAGGGAATCTATTATGGTTCCCAAGAACACCACCCTTGTAGCTGGAATTAAGGAACTCTTTCCCAAATTCACCTTCCATCCATGGCAGCGCCGGAAAGATAACATCATCTCCGTGTAGGAGTTTGCTTGTTGAAAGGATGGCCTTTCGTCCAGATAAGGCGCCACTGCAATGCCCCACAACCGGAGCACCGCCAACAGGGATCCCAGGACCTTTGAAAAAATTCTGGGAGCTGTGGCAAGGCCAAATGGAAGAGCCTCAAACTGGAAGTGTTTGTCTAGAAATGCAAACCTCAAAAACTTGTGATGATCCCTGTGGATGGGAACATGCAGGTACGCGTCCTTTAAATCTACTGTTGTCATAAATTGACCCTCTTGAACTAAGGGAAGATTGGAACAAATAGTTTCCATCTTGAAGGACAGTACTCTGAGGAACTTGTTGAAACTTTTGAAATCTAAAATTGGTCTGAAAGTTCCCTCTTTTTTGGAAACCATGAACAGATTGAAGTAAAATCCCAGACCCTGTTCCTGCATTGGAACAGGAACTATCACTCCCAGGTCGGAAAGGTCTCAAACACAGTGTAAGAACGCCTCTCTTTTTATCTGGTCTACAGATAATCTTGATAACAGAAACCTTCCCCTGGGAGGAAAAGTCTTGAACTCTATTTTGTATCCCTGGGACACAATGTCCACCGCCCAGGGATCCAGAACATCTCAAACCCAAGCCTAAGCAAAGAAGGAAAGTCTAACCCCCACAAGATCCAGTCCCGGATCAGGGGCAGACACTTCATGCTGACTTTGAGTCAGAAGCGGGCTTCTTAGATTGCTTTCCCTTGTTCCATGACTGGATGGACCTCAAGGAAGGCTTGGACTGTTCCTGCTTTGTAGACGGAGAGATAGGCTTACCCTTGAAGTTTCGAAAGGAACGAAAATTACTCTGATGTCCCTTCTGCTTATTCCTCTTATCCTGAGCGAGGAGATTACCTTTTCCTCCCGTAATGTCGGAAATTATTTCCGCCAAGTCCAGCCCAAACAAGGTCTTACCCCTGTAATGAATCGCCAAAAGCTTAGACTTAGACAACACATCCGCAGACCAGGATTTCAATCATAAGGCTCTGTGGGGCAGTACAGATAACTCAGAAATTTTTGCTCCCAGCTTGATAACCTGTAGGGAAACATCCGTAATAAAAGAATTGGCCAACTTAAGGGTCTAGATCCTATCCTGGATCTCTTCAAGGGAAGTGTCTGTCTGAATAGAATCAGACAACACATCAAACCAGTATGCCGCCGCACTAGTGACGGTAGCAATACACACCGCCGGTTGCCATTGTAAACCCTGGTGTACATACATCTTTTTGAGCAATCCCTCCAACTTCTTATCCATAGGATCCTTAAAGGAACAACTATCCTCTATGGGAATAGTGGTCCTCTTAGCTAGGGTGGAAATTGCCCCTTTTACCTTGGGGACCGTCTGCCAAGACTCCTTGATAGAGTCCGCAATAGGAAACATCTTTTTAAAGATAGGGGATGGAGAAAAAGGAATACCCAGTCTCTCCCATTCCTTAGCAATAATCTCTCTAGCCCGATCTGGTACAGGGAAAACTTCTACCATAGAAGGTACATCAAAATACTTGTTTAACTTGCTAGACTTCTTAGGATTGACAACGACCGTGGTGTCGGAGTCGTCCAAGGTAGCTAAAACCTACTTAAGCAACAAATGGAGGTGTTCTAGCTTAAACCTGAAAGATACAACTTCAGCATCAGAAGAAGGATTTACACTGTCTGAATCTGAGATTTCACCCTCAGATGCTACCGAAGTATCCTCATCCTCCGGCTTCTGGGAGGGAACATTCGGAATAGCCACTACTGCGTCAGACACTTTACTTACTGACTCTTTACATTTCCTCTTGCGCTTTCCCTGCAGCATGGAAAAAGCAGACAGCGCATCAGATACCGCAGACGACATGAGGGTAGCGATGTCTTGCAACGTAACTCCAGGCGGAGCTAGAGAGGAAAGGCAGGGCATTGCATGTGTGGACGATAAATTCTGGGACACATGAGGAGAAAGCTGCGGCATATCCTGAACATTGTCAGTAGACTCCTGAACAGCATCCGTCCTAGAGAATGTTGGCTCAGAATCAAAAAGTCTATCCCTGTAATTTAATGTTTTCTTAATACATGAGGAACAAAAAGGGATTGGTGGTTCAACAATAGCATCAAAACATAAAGTACATGTAACATTTAGCAAAGCCTCCTGGTCCATCTTTACCCAGAATTAAAAATAAAATGACTTAATTTTTAATTAAAAATTTACACACGAAAAAACGTTACTGTCCTTTTAATATAAAAAAGGAAAACTGCTTTATTTTCACAGCAAAACTATTCAAAACAACTGACAGCCTCTACACCTCAGCTTAGCACTTGCTCAGGTGCCTACCTACCCTGCTGAAAACCGGAGCCAATAGCTATCAGATGGCTTCCGGACTCAAACCGGAGCGTTGCACCCAAGGTCCATCGAGCGTTATACAAGACCAGAACCCCAACAAGATCTCTCACCCTTGGAACACAGGAAGTTAAAAGAAAAGTGCACAATAGAAAATGTTAGCGCGTCTGGTAGCCCTGCCCATCGTGGGCGTAACAGAACTAACCTCCCGGTCGGCATGATTATACTGAAGTAAAAAAACGCCGGTAGCAAGTAAAACACACCACCATTAAACTTAGCCGTCTCCTCGTCCCCAGTGCCTGCGCCACTGCCTTAGATTAACTTGCTAGAGGCCATATTTAGTGTCCCAATGAAATAAACAGTAAAGTGTCATATTTTTCCTGTATGCAGCCCAGAAAAATAAAAATAGCACTTGCCTCAATGGATTCTGCCCGGCAGCAAGGCAGCTCACTAGGTTTGAGAGGCATGCCCCCTTACATGGACCTGTGGAAAAACAGATAAACACTGAGTAACTATATGGGAGGCACAGTGAGGATTGTACCCCAGAAGTTCCCATTGCTTAAAAGCCACCACTGCTCTACTGAAGAGACTGATATAGACTATGGCTACACCCCAGGAGAAAAGCAGGACAAGCCTGTACTGCTGAAAATAATGCTCTGAGCCGTCACAGAGTTTCTCACTCTGGTGCTAATGACGGCTCAGAGGGAGATCTGGGGGCTCCTTACTGCTGCTACCCCGGCGATCGTGCCTGTAGAGTGACAGGCATCGCCGGGGCTTCACGTGATGCGCGGGGACGTCACAAGCAATTATGTGATGACGTCACAGTGCAGCTTTATTTATACTTAACAATGTTAAGTATAGGAGGAGGGGGCATGCTGCTTAGAAGCCTGTATCTCAGGCATCTAAGCAGCTACAGACTCCCAAGACCCACTGTTGGAAAGGTAATCGCCTAACCTTTCCAACAGTGTAAGTATTGGGGGTCTGTAAAAAAAATAAAAAAAAGTAAAAAATAAAATTTCAGAAATTTCAAAAATAAAAAAATCAAAAGAAAATATTAGCACCCAGGTGGAAAATGGCTTAGCAGCCAAAGGGTTAAAGAATCTTCCCCGGACAGCTAAACTTAGCCTACGTTAAGAGCAAGGAGGTGGTTAAGAGAATGACTGGGGTTGGAGGGAAGGGAGGTGATATTTAACAGCTTTGCTGTGGTGCTCTTTGCCGCCTCCTGCTGGGCAAGACTGATATTCCCAATAGTAATTAGATCATCCATGGACTCACCGTGTCATTAGAAAAAAACAATCCATTGAGAACAGCATTAAATTCAGAATCTTCAGCAGAGCACCTCTCTCTGCCTACCTCCATGAAACGAGGCAAAGAATTACTGAGAGGGTAGGAGAAGTGGGAGAGATACTTCAATGCTCTATTTGGGGTGCCTTTGCCTCCTCCTGGTGGCCATATGAAGTATTTCACATAGGTTATGAATGAATTTGTGGATTTTCACTGCCATTAGAAAGAAATTAAAGTTTAATGGATTGGATAGAGCATTACATTTTTATACAACTTTGCAATGTGCTTCTATTATCAATTTGAGTAATTTAAGTGAGCTCAGGAGCATGCACTTATCTTTAGCCAAGAAATCCAAAAGGCGATCCTTAATGGTAAACAGTGAAAAACTTTTATTGATGTGCAAAAGACATATCACACAAGGTCAAGAAACATGCAGGTATAGCTCATCCTACGCGTTTCATGCTGACAAACGAAGTGCCTGTCAGCATGAAACGCGTAGGATGAGCTATACCTGCATGTTTTTTGACCTTGTGTGATATGTCTTTTGCACGCCAATAAAGATTTTTCACTGTTCACTACCAAGGATCGCTTTTTAGATATCTTTGCTATTTTCCTTGTGAGAAGCTTGGGACGCTTCTTTGATCCGCAGCCGTAAATAGGTCCTCCATGCTGGGTTTCCTGCTTGGTCACATGACCTTTCCCGACGAGTCTCCCGCACACCCCGTGGAACTTGGACACTACAGTTTAAGGGGTCAGGAATCCCAATCTGAGAGGTACCGTTACTTTCTCTGGGTTGACGCTTAAGGTACTGTGATCGCATAATACAGTGATATATTTACGGAACTATAAGTTGAAACATTGTTCAATTTTGTTATACTTGCCTTTTACCTCATACAGCGTAACACGAAGTCGGTTATTACTGCAGTGATTTGAAACAATGTTCACAACCTACAGCCTGTAGGTTTACAGTTACGCAGTGTTGGCTTATCCAGCAGTAATTCTTGGTCTCGTGTTGGATGCTTATCTGGTAGCAGTGTTTGCAGCAAAGTTTATAGCAATGTTATACATAGTTGCAAATACTGCTGCCATAGAATGCTAAATACATGTGCACACTCCTCAGTCACAATCAGCCTACCTAGCTTTACTCTTCAAATAAAGTTCACAAAAGAACAAAGCAAATTTGTTAAAAGAGGTAAATTGGAAAGTTGTTTAAAATTGTATGTTCTGCTGAATCATGAAAGTTTAATTCTAACTTTACTGTCCCTTCTTTACGTAAAATTGTACTTATATCAAACATTTTGTTTCAAAAGTTTCCACTCAAGATCAAGGTGGTGTCATTTGTGAATACCAGGATGTAGCACAGCACAGCACCTTGGCACCACAGACTTCTCTAAAAGGGAAGAATCCAAGGCTGCTCTTAGTATCAGTAATAGAGGAAATCACGTTTATCATCAGCAATAAGGCAGCATTGCCTCTGATTCCTGCCTAAGATAATCTGCACTGGATTTGTCTGCACGACTCTGTGTATTTCTAGGTTACTTTGGCTTTGTCTGGGTACATTTTTACTCATTCAGGTTGAATTGTGGTGATTCCTGTCCACCTGCTCAGAGCAGGCGCACAGGGTTATGGATCAGTGGTCTTTAGACCTCGCCAGAAACACAGGCCCACAAGCTCGATACGGAGCTTGATAAATGGGCCTCTGAGTCTCTTCCTTCACAATAACTGAACATTTTGGGACATGAAACCCAAAAAATGTTCTTTTGTGATTTAGACAGAGCATACCATTTGTAAAACGTGTCCATTTTACTTCTATTATTAAATGTGCTTTGTGCAAATTAGTATTAAGTGCATGTGCTGTAGCATTAGGTTTATGTGTATGTCTAAATGTCTGTACTGTGTAGCATTAAGTGTATGTACTGTATAGCATTAAGTGTATGTGTATGTCTGAGTGTCTGTACTGTGTAGCATTAGGTGTATGTGTATGTCTGAGTGTCTGTACTGTGTAGCATTAGGTGTTTGTGTATGCCTGAGTGTATGTACTGTGTAGCATTAAGTGTATGTGTATGCCTGAGTGTCTGTACTGTGTAACATTAGGTGTATGTGTATGTCTGAGTGTCTGTACTGTGTAGCATTAGGTGTTTGTGTATGTCTGAGTGTCTGTACTGTGTAGCATTAGGTGTTTGTGTATGCCTGAGTGTATGTACTGTGTAGCATTAAGTGTATGTGTATGCCTGAGTGTCTGTACTGTGTAGCATTAGGTGTATGTGTATGCCTGAGTGTCTGTACTGTGTAACATTAGGTGTATGTGTATGTCTGAGTGTCTGTACTGTGTAGCATTAAGTGTATGTGTATGTCTGAGTGTCTGTACTGTGTAGCATTAAGTGTATGTGTATGCCTGAGTGTCTGTACTGTGTAGCATTAAGTGTATGTGTATGTCTGAGTGTCTGTACTGTGTAACATTAGGTGTATGTGTATGTCTGAGTGTCTGTACTGTGTAGCATTAAGTGTATGTGTATGTGTATGTCTGAGTGTCTGTACTGTGTAGCATTAGGTGTATGTGTATGTCTGAGTGTCTGTACTGTGTAACATTAGGTGTATGTGTAGGTCTGAGTGTCTGTACTGTGTAGCATTAAGTGTATGTGTATGTGTATGTCTGAGTGTCTGTACTGTGTAGCATTAAGTGTATGTACTGTATAACATAAGTGTATGTACTGTATAACATTAAGTGTATGTACTGTATAACATTAAGTGTATGTACTGTGTAACAATAGATGTATGTACTGTATAGCATTAAGTGTATGTACTGTATAACATTAAGTGTATGTACTGTGTAACATTAGGTGTATGTACTGTATAGCATTAAGTGTATGTACTGTATAACATTAAGTGTATGTACTGTATAACATTAGATGTATGTACTGTGTAACATTAGGTGTATGTGTAGGTCTGAGTGTCTGTACTGTGTAGCATTAAGTGTATGTGTATGTGTATGTCTGAGTGTCTGTACTGTGTAGCATTAAGTGTATGTACTGTGTAACATTAAGTGTATGTACTGTATAACATAAGTGTATGTACTGTATAACATTAAGTGTATGTACTGTGTAACAATAGATGTATGTACTGTATAGCATTAAGTGTATGTACTGTATAACATTAAGTGTATGTACTGTGTAACATTAGGTGTATGTACTGTATAGCATTAAGTGTATGTACTGTATAACATTAAGTGTATGTACTGTATAACATTAGATGTATGTACTGTGTAACATTAGGTGTATATACTGTATAACATTAAGTGTATGTACTGTATAACATCAAGGGTATGTACTTTATAGCATTAAGTGTATGTACTGTGTAACATTAAGTGTATGTACTGTGTAACATTAAGTGTATGTACTGTGTAACATTACGTGTATGTACTGTATAACATTAAGTGTATGTACTGTATAACATTAAGTGTATGTACTTTATAGCATTAAGTGTATGTACTGTTTCACATTAAGTGTATGTACTGTATAACATTAATTTATGTACTGTGTAACATTAAGTGTATGTACTGTATAACATTAAGTGTATGTACTGTGTAGCATTAAGTGTATGTGTATGTCTGAGTGTCTGTACTGTGTAACATTAGGTGTATGTGTATGTCTGAGTGTCTGTACTGTGTAGCATTAAGTGTATGTGTATGTGTATGTCTGAGTGTCTGTACTGTGTAGCATTAGGTGTATGTGTATGTCTGAGTGTCTGTACTGTGTAACATTAGGTGTATGTGTAGGTCTGAGTGTCTGTACTGTGTAGCATTAAGTGTATGTGTATGTCTGAGTGTCTGTACTGTGTAGCATTAAGTGTATGTGTATGTCTGAGTGTCTGTACTGTGTAGCATTAAGTGTATGTGTATGTCTGAGTGTCTGTACTGTGTAGCATTAAGTGTATGTGTATGTCTGAGTGTCTGTACTGTGTAGCATTAAGTGTATGTGTATGTCTGAGTGTCTGTACTGTGTAGCATTAAGTGTATGTGTATGTCTGAGTGTCTGTAGTGTGTAGCATTAAGTGTATGTGTATGTCTGAGTGTATGTACTGTATAACATTAATTTATGTACTGTGTAACATTAAGTGTATGTACTGTATAACATTAAGTGTATGTACTGTGTAACATTAAGTGTACGTACTGTATAACATTAAGTGTACGTACTGCATAACATTAAGTGTACATACTGTATAACATTAAGTGTACATACTATGTAACATTAAGTGTATGTACTGTGTATCATTAAGTGTATGTACTGTGTAACATTAAGTGTATGTACTGTGTAACATTAAGTGTATGTACTGTGTAACATTAAGTGTATGTACTGTATAGCATTAAGTGTATGTACTGTATAGCATTAAGTGTATGTACTGTGTAGCATTAGGTGTTTGTGTATGTCTGAGTGTCTGTACTGTGTAGCATTAGGTGTATGTGTATGTCTGAGTGTCTGTACTGTGTAGCATTAGGTGTTTGTGTATGCCTGAGTGTATGTACTGTGTAGCATTAAGTGTATGTGTATGTCTGAGTGTCTGTACTGTGTAGCATTAAGTGTATGTGTATGCCTGAGTGTCTGTACTGTGTAGCATTAGGTGTATGTGTATGCCTGAGTGTCTGTACTGTGTAACATTAGGTGTATGTGTATGTCTGAGTGTCTGTACTGTGTAGCATTAAGTGTATGTGTATGTCTGAGTGTCTGTACTGTGTAGCATTAAGTGTATGTGTATGCCTGAGTGTCTGTACTGTGTAGCATTAAGTGTATGTGTATGTCTGAGTGTCTGTACTGTGTAACATTAGGTGTATGTGTATGTCTGAGTGTCTGTACTGTGTAGCATTAAGTGTATGTGTATGTGTATGTCTGAGTGTCTGTACTGTGTAGCATTAGGTGTATGTGTATGTCTGAGTGTCTGTACTGTGTAACATTAGGTGTATGTGTAGGTCTGAGTGTCTGTACTGTGTAGCATTAAGTGTATGTGTATGTCTGAGTGTCTGTACTGTGTAGCATTAAGTGTATGTGTATGCCTGAGTGTCTGTACTGTGTAGCATTAAGTGTATGTGTATGTGTATGTCTGAGTGTCTGTACTGTGTAGCATTAGGTGTATGTGTATGTCTGAGTGTCTGTACTGTGTAGCATTAAGTGTATGTGTATGCCTGAGTGTCTGTACTGTGTAGCATTAAGTGTATGTGTATGTCTGAGTGTCTGTACTGTGTAGCATTAGGTGTATGTGTATGTCTGAGTGTCTGTACTGTGTAGCATTAAGTGTATGTGTATGCCTGAGTGTCTGTACTGTGTAGCATTAAGTGTATGTGTATGTCTGAGTGTCTGTACTGTGTAGCATTAGGTGTATGTGTATGTCTGAGTGTCTGTACTGTGTAACATTAGGTGTATGTGTAGGTCTGAGTGTCTGTACTGTGTAGCATTAAGTGTATGTGTATGTCTGAGTGTCTGTACTGTGTAGCATTAAGTGTATGTACTGTATAACATAAGTGTATGTACTGTATAACATTAAGTGTATGTACTGTATAACATTAAGTGTATGTACTGTGTAACAATAGATGTATGTACTGTATAGCATTAAGTGTATGTACTGTATAACATTAAGTGTATGTACTGTGTAACATTAGGTGTATGTACTGTATAGCATTAAGTGTATGTACTGTATAACATTAAGTGTATGTACTGTATAACATTAGATGTATGTACTGTGTAACATTAGGTGTATGTACTGTATAGCATTAAGTGTATGTACTGTATAACATTAAGTGTATGTACTGTATAACATTAAGTGTATGTACTGTGTAACAATAGATGTATGTACTGTATAGCATTAAGTGTATGTACTGTATAACATTAAGTGTATGTACTGTGTAACATTAGGTGTATGTACTGTATAGCATTAAGTGTATGTACTGTATAACATTAAGTGTATGTACTGTATAACATTAAGTGTATGTACTGTGTAACAATAGATGTATGTACTGTATAGCATTAAGTGTATGTACTGTATAACATTAAGTGTATGTACTGTGTAACATTAGGTGTATGTACTGTATAGCATTAAGTGTATGTACTGTATAACATTAAGTGTATGTACTGTATAACATTAGATGTATGTACTGTGTAACATTAGGTGTATGTGTAGGTCTGAGTGTCTGTACTGTGTAGCATTAAGTGTATGTGTATGTGTATGTCTGAGTGTCTGTACTGTGTAGCATTAAGTGTATGTACTGTATAACATAAGTGTATGTACTGTATAACATTAGATGTATGTACTGTGTAACATTAGGTGTATGTGTAGGTCTGAGTGTCTGTACTGTGTAGCATTAAGTGTATGTGTATGTGTATGTCTGAGTGTCTGTACTGTGTAGCATTAGGTGTATGTGTATGTCTGAGTGTCTGTACTGTGTAACATTAGGTGTATGTGTAGGTCTGAGTGTCTGTACTGTGTAGCATTAAGTGTATGTGTATGTCTGAGTGTCTGTACTGTGTAGCATTAAGTGTATGTGTATGCCTGAGTGTCTGTACTGTGTAGCATTAAGTGTATGTGTATGTGTATGTCTGAGTGTCTGTACTGTGTAGCATTAGGTGTATGTGTATGTCTGAGTGTCTGTACTGTGTAGCATTAAGTGTATGTGTATGCCTGAGTGTCTGTACTGTGTAGCATTAAGTGTATGTGTATGTCTGAGTGTCTGTACTGTGTAGCATTAGGTGTATGTGTATGTCTGAGTGTCTGTACTGTGTAACATTAGGTGTATGTGTAGGTCTGAGTGTCTGTACTGTGTAGCATTAAGTGTATGTGTATGTCTGAGTGTCTGTACTGTGTAGCATTAAGTGTATGTACTGTATAACATAAGTGTATGTACTGTATAACATTAAGTGTATGTACTGTATAACATTAAGTGTATGTACTGTGTAACAATAGATGTATGTACTGTATAGCATTAAGTGTATGTACTGTATAACATTAAGTGTATGTACTGTGTAACATTAGGTGTATGTACTGTATAGCATTAAGTGTATGTACTGTATAACATTAAGTGTATGTACTGTATAACATTAGATGTATGTACTGTGTAACATTAGGTGTATGTACTGTATAGCATTAAGTGTATGTACTGTATAACATTAAGTGTATGTACTGTGTAACAATAGATGTATGTACTGTATAGCATTAAGTGTATGTACTGTATAACATTAAGTGTATGTACTGTGTAACATTAGGTGTATGTACTGTATAGCATTAAGTGTATGTACTGTATAACATTAAGTGTATGTACTGTATAACATTAAGTGTATGTACTGTGTAACAATAGATATATGTACTGTATAGCATTAAGTGTATGTACTGTATAACATTAAGTGTATGTACTGTGTAACATTAGGTGTATGTACTGTATAGCATTAAGTGTATGTACTGTATAACATTAAGTGTATGTACTGTATAACATTAGATGTATGTACTGTGTAACATTAGGTGTATGTGTAGGTCTGAGTGTCTGTACTGTGTAGCATTAAGTGTATGTGTATGTGTATGTCTGAGTGTCTGTACTGTGTAGCATTAAGTGTATGTACTGTATAACATAAGTGTATGTACTGTATAACATTAAGTGTATGTACTGTATAACATTAAGTGTATGTACTGTGTAACAATAGATGTATGTACTGTATAGCATTAAGTGTATGTACTGTATAACATTAAGTGTATGTACTGTGTAACATTAGGTGTATGTACTGTATAGCATTAAGTGTATGTACTGTATAACATTAAGTGTATGTACTGTATAACATTAGATGTATGTACTGTGTAACATTAGGTGTATGTGTAGGTCTGAGTGTCTGTACTGTGTAGCATTAAGTGTATGTGTATGTGTATGTCTGAGTGTCTGTACTGTGTAGCATTAAGTGTATGTACTGTGTAACATTAAGTGTATGTACTGTATAACATAAGTGTATGTACTGTATAACATTAAGTGTATGTACTGTGTAACAATAGATGTATGTACTGTATAGCATTAAGTGTATGTACTATATAACATTAAGTGTATGTACTGTGTAACATTAGGTGTATGTACTGTATAGCATTAAGTGTATGTACTGTATAACATTAAGTGTATGTACTGTATAACATTAGATGTATGTACTGTGTAACATTAGGTGTATATACTGTATAACATTAAGTGTATGTACTGTATAACATCAAGGGTATGTACTTTATAGCATTAAGTGTATGTACTGTGTAACATTAAGTGTATGTACTGTGTAACATTAAGTGTATGTACTGTATAACATTAAGTGTATGTACTTTATAGCATTAAGTGTATGTACTGTTTCACATTAAGTGTATGTACTGTATAACATTAATTTATGTACTGTGTAACATTAAGTGTATGTACTGTATAACATTAAGTGTATGTACTGTGTAGCATTAAGTGTATGTGTATGTCTGAGTGTCTGTACTGTGTAACATTAGGTGTATGTGTATGTCTGAGTGTCTGTACTGTGTAGCATTAAGTGTATGTGTATGTGTATGTCTGAGTGTCTGTACTGTGTAGCATTAGGTGTATGTGTATGTCTGAGTGTCTGTACTGTGTAACATTAGGTGTATGTGTAGGTCTGAGTGTCTGTACTGTGTAGCATTAAGTGTATGTGTATGTGTATGTCTGAGTGTCTGTACTGTGTAGCATTAAGTGTATGTGTATGTCTGAGTGTCTGTACTGTGTAGCATTAAGTGTATGTGTATGTCTGAGTGTCTGTACTGTGTAGCATTAAGTGTATGTGTATGTCTGAGTTTCTGTACTGTGTAGCATTAAGTGTATGTGTATGTCTGAGTGTCTGTACTGTGTAGCATTAAGTGTATGTGTATGTCTGAGTGTCTGTAGTGTGTAGCATTAAGTGTATGTGTATGTCTGAGTGTATGTACTGTATAACATTAATTTATGTACTGTGTAACATTAAGTGTATGTACTGTATAACATTAAGTGTATGTACTGTGTAACATTAAGTGTACGTACTGTATAACATTAAGTGTACGTACTGTATAACATTAAGTGTACATACTGTATAACATTAAGTGTACATACTATGTAACATTAAGTGTATGTACTGTGTATCATTAAGTGTATGTACTGTGTAACATTAAGTGTATGTACTGTGTAACATTAAGTGTATGTACTGTATAACATTAATAAGTGTATGTACTGTATAGCATTAAGTGTATGTACTGTATAGCATTAAGTGTATGTACTGTGTAGCATTAGGTGTTTGTGTATGTCTGAGTGTCTGTACTGTGTAGCATTAGGTGTATGTGTATGTCTGAGTGTCTGTACTGTGTAGCATTAGGTGTTTGTGTATGCCTGAGTGTATGTACTGTGTAGCATTAAGTGTATGTGTATGTCTGAGTGTCTGTACTGTGTAGCATTAAGTGTATGTGTATGCCTGAGTGTCTGTACTGTGTAGCATTAGGTGTATGTGTATGCCTGAGTGTCTGTACTGTGTAACATTAGGTGTATGTGTATGTCTGAGTGTCTGTACTGTGTAGCATTAAGTGTATGTGTATGTCTGAGTGTCTGTACTGTGTAGCATTAAGTGTATGTGTATGCCTGAGTGTCTGTACTGTGTAGCATTAAGTGTATGTGTATGTCTGAGTGTCTGTACTGTGTAACATTAGGTGTATGTGTATGTCTGAGTGTCTGTACTGTGTAGCATTAAGTGTATGTGTATGTGTATGTCTGAGTGTCTGTACTGTGTATGTGTATGTCTGAGTGTCTGTACTGTGTAACATTAGGTGTATGTGTAGGTCTGAGTGTCTGTACTGTGTAGCATTAAGTGTATGTGTATGTCTGAGTGTCTGTACTGTGTAGCATTAAGTGTATGTGTATGCCTGAGTGTCTGTACTGTGTAGCATTAAGTGTATGTGTATGTCTGAGTGTCTGTACTGTGTAGCATTAAGTGTATGTGTATGTCTGAGTGTCTGTACTGTGTAGCATTAAGTGTATGTACTGTGTAACATTAAGTGTATGTACTGTATAACATAAGTGTATGTACTGTGTAACAATAGATGTATGTACTGTATAGCATTAAGTGTATGTACTGTATAACATTAAGTGTATGTACTGTGTAACATTAGGTGTATGTACTGTATAGCATTAAGTGTATGTACTGTATAACATTAAGTGTATGTACTGTATAACATTAGATGTATGTACTGTGTAACATTAGGTGTATATTCTGTATAACATTAAGTGTATGTACTGTATAACATCAAGGGTATGTACTTTATAGCATTAAGTGTATGTACTGTGTAACATTAAGTGTATGTACTGTGTAACATTAAGTGTATGTACTGTGTAACATTACGTGTATGTACTGTATAACATTAAGTGTATGTACTGTATAACATTAAGTGTATGTACTGTATCGCATTAAGTGTATGTACTGTATCACATTAAGTGTATGTACTGTATAACATTAATTTATGTACTGTGTAACATTAAGTGTATGTACTGTATAACATAAGTGTATGTACTGTATAGCATTAAGTGTATGTACTGTATAGCATTAAGTGTATGTACTGTATAACATAAGTGTATGTACTGTGTAACATTAAGTGTATGTACTGTATAACATTAAGTGTATGTACTGTGTAACATTAAGTGTATGTACTGTGTAACATTAAGTGTATGTACTGTGTAACATTAAGTGTATGTACTGTGTAACATTAAGTGTATGTACTGTATAGCATTAAGTGTATGTACTGTGTAACATTAAGTGTATGTACTGTGTAACATAAGTGTATGTACTGTATAACATTAAGTGTATGTACTGTATAACATTAGTGTATGTACTGTATAACATTAGTGTATGTACTGTATAACATAAGTGTATGTACTGTATAGCATTAAGTGTATGTACTGTATAGCATTAAGTGTATGTACTGTATAACATTAAGTGTATGTACTTCAAAACATTAAGTGTATGTACTGTATAACATTAAGTGTATGTACTGTATAACATTAAGTGTATGTACTTTAAAACATTAAGTGTATGTACTGTATAACATAAGTGTATGTACTGTATAACATTAAGTGTATGTACTGTATAACATTAATGTATGTACTGTATAACATTAAGTGTATGTACTGTATAACATAAGTGTATGTACTGGGTAACATTAAGTGTATGTACTGTATAACATTAAGTGTATGTACTGTATAACATTAAGAGTATGTACTGTATAACATAAGTGTATGTACTGTATAACATTAAGTGTATGTACTGTATAACATTAAGTGTATGTACTGTATAACATAAGTGTATGTACTGTGTAAGATTAAGTGTATGTACTGTATAACATTAAGTGTATGTACTGTGTAACATTAAGTGTATGTACTGTGTAATATTAAGTGTATGTACTGTATCACATTAGTGTATGTACTGTATAACATTAAGTGTATGTACTGTGTAACATTAAGTGTATGTACTGTGTAATATTAAGTGTATGTACTGTGTAACATTAAGTGTATGTACTGTATAACATTAATTTATGTACTGTGTAACATTAAGTGTATGTACTGTATAACATTAAGAGTATGTACTGTATAACATTAAGTGTATGTACTGTATAACATTAAGAGTATGTACTGTATAACATAAGTGTATGTACTGTATAACATTAAGTGTATGTACTGTATAACATTAAGTGTATGTACTGTATAACATAAGTGTATGTACTGTATAACATAAGTGTATGTACTGTGTAAGATTAAGTGTATGTACTGTATAACATTAAGTGTATGTACTGTGTAACATTAAGTGTATGTACTGTATAACATTAGTGTATGTACTGTATAACATTAAGTGTATGTACTGTGTAACATTAAGTGTATGTACTGTGTAATATTAAGTGTATGTACTGTGTAACATTAAGTGTATGTACTGTATAACATTAAGTGTATGTACTGTATAACATTAAGTGTATGTACTGTGTAACATTAAGTGTATGTACTGTGTAATATTAAGTGTATGTACTGTGTAACATTAAGTGTATGTACTGTATAACATTAAGTGTATGTACTGTATAGCATTAAGTGTATGTACTATGTAACATTAAGTGTATGTACTGTGTAACATTAAGTGTATGTACTGTGTAACATTAAGTGTATGTACTGTATAACATAAGTGTATGTACTGGGTAACATTAAGTGTATGTACTGTATAACATAAGTGTATGTACTGGGTAACATTAAGTGTATGTACTGTATAACATAAGTGTATGTACTGGGTAACATTAAGTGTATGTACTGTATAACATTAAGTGTATGTACTGTATAGCATTAAGTGTATGTACTGTATAGCATTAAGTGTATGTACTGTGTAATATTAAGTGTATGTACTGTATAGCATTAAGTGTATGTACTATGTAACATTAAGTGTATGTACTGTGTAACATTAAGTGTATGTACTGTGTAACATTAAGTGTATGTACTGTATAACATTAAGTGTATGTACTGTATAACATAAGTGTATGTACTGGGTAACATTAAGTGTATGTACTGTGTAATATTAAGTGTATGTACTGTGTAACATTAAGTGTATGTACTGTATAACATTAAGTGTATGTACTGTATAGCATTAAGTGTATGTACTATGTAACATTAAGTGTATGTACTGTGTAACATTAAGTGTATGTACTGTGTAACATTAAGTGTATGTACTGTATAACATTAAGTGTATGTACTGTATAACATAAGTGTATGTACTGGGTAACATTAAGTGTATGTACTGTATAACATAAGTGTATGTACTGGGTAACATTAAGTGTATATATGCTGTATGTGCCGACAACAAAGAAATAAATAATTTTAACTCTTTGATTGCCAATAACACACATAAATAGCAGTGATTTGACCCCCTTGACTGCCCCTTCTTTCTGTATGATATTTCTAATGCATTGAGGCTTCGGTATCCTTTTACATTCAGGGAAACACTCACAGCCTTTACAAAAACTGGTCATGTACGTCTATTATCTTTGTGATGATTTCGCTGGACAGCCTGCTAAATACTGGACACCCTATTTTTTTGGCAGATAGAGGTTACTGGAACATCAACAATATTTATGGAATAACAGACAACTTACCAGGATATCATTCCGCCCTTTGGTAAAAGTGATAAATGTCTCCATGATCTGCTCTCTGGTCTTCATCTGCTTGAAATCTTTCTTCACAGGACCTCCCTCAATCTAAGACACACAGAGCATTGTCATTGTCTACTAATACTACAGTTTTCCAATGCTGGAGCACGAGAGTGCTCGCTGACGTAACTGCAGGTAGACAAACTCACAAGCTAGAAAGTAGTTGCCACAGAAATACAATGCAGAATCAGATACTGAGGTAGAAGGATAGAAATGGAAAAGGGAATCAGCTTTAGAGGTTACTGAGACAGTCACAGTCAGATGCATTGTGGGAAGGGAAGTAAAAGAATTAATAATTATTAAATTAAATTAAAGGGACATAATACTCATATGTTAAATCATTTAAAAGTGATGCAGCGTAGCTGTAAAAAGCTTACTAGAAAATATCACCTGAACATCTCTATGTAAAAAATGAGGATATTTTACCTCGAAATGTCTTCAGCGCAAAAAAAACATAATTTATGTAAGAACCTACCTGATAAATTAATTTCTTTCATATTGGCAAGAGTCCATGAGCTAGTGACGTATGGGATATACAATCCTACCAGGAGGGGCAAAGTTTCCCAAACCTCAAAATGCCTATAAATACACCCCTCACCACACCCACAATTCAGTTTAACGAATAGCCAAGCAGTGGGGTGATAAAGAAAGGAGTAGAAAGCATCAACAAAAGAAATTTGGAAATAATTGTGCTTTATACAAAAAATCATAACCACCATACAAAAGGGTGGGCCTCATGGACTCTTGCCAATATGAAAGAAATTAATTTATCAGGTAAGTTCTTACATATATTATGTTTTCTTTCATGTAATTGGCAAGAGTCCATGAGCTAGTGACGTATGGGATAGCAATACCCAAGACGTGGAACTCCACGCAAGAGTCACTAGAGAGGGAGGGATAAAAATAAAAACAGCCAATTTCCACTGAAAAAAATTAATCCACAACCCAAAAAAGAAATAAGTTTATTTTCCTAAATGAAAGAAAAAAAATCAAATCAAAAAGCAGAAGAATCAAACTGAAACAGCTGCCTGAAGAACTTTTCTACCAAAAACTGCTTCCGAAGAAGCAAATACATCAAAACGGTAGAATTTAGTAAATGTATGCAAAGAGGACCAAGTTGCTGCTTTGCAAATCTGATCAACTGAAGCCTCATTCTTAAATGCTCATGAAGTGGAGACTGATCTAGTAGAATGAGCTGTAATTCTCTGAGGCGGGGCCTGACCCGACTCCAAATAAGCTTGATGGATCAAAAGTTTCAACCAAGAAGCCAAAGAAATAGCAGAAGCCTTCTGACCTTTCCTAGGACCAGAAAATAAAACAAATAGACTGGAAGTCTTCCTGAAATCTTTAGTAGCTTCCACATAGTATTTCAAAGCTCTTACCACATCCAAAGAATGTAAGGATCTTTCAAAAGAATTCTTAGGATTAGGACACAAGGAAGGGACAACAATTTCTCTACTAATGTTAGAATTCACAACCTTAGGTAAAAATTGAAAAGAAGTCCGCAAAACTGCCTTATCCTGATGAAAAATCAGAAAAGGAGACTCACAAGAAAGAGCAGATAGCTCAGAAACTCTTCTACCAGAAGAGATAGCCAAAAGGAACAACACTTTCCAAGAAAGTAGTTTAATGTCCAAAGAATGCATAGGCTCAAATGGAGGAGCCTGTAACGCCTTTAGAACCAAATTAAGACTCCAAGGAGGAGAAATTGATTTAATGACAGACTTAATATGAACTAAAGCCTGAACAAAACAGTGAATATCAGGAAGTATAGCAATCTTTCTGTGAAATAAAACAGAAAGGGCAGAGATTTGGCTCTTCAAAGAACTTGCAGACAAACCCTTATCCAAACCATCCTGAAGAAACTGTAAAATTCTAGGAATTCTAAAAGAATGCCAAGAGAATTTATGAGAAGAACACCATGAAATGTAAGTCTTCCAAACTCTATAATAAATCTTTCTAGAGACAGATTTACGAGCTTCTAACATAGTATTAATCACTGAGTCAGAGAAACCTCTATGACTTAGTACTAAGCGTTCAATTTCCATACCTTCAAATTTAATGATTTGAGATCCTGATAGAAAAAAGGACCTTGAGACAGTAGGTCTGGCCTTAAAGGAAGTGGCCAAGACTGGCAACTGGACATCCGAACCAGATCCGCATACCAAAACCTGTGTGGCCATGCTGAAGCCACCAGCAACACAAATGATTGTTCCATGATGATTTTAGAGATCACTCTTGGAAGGAGAACTAGAGGCGGGAAAATGTAAGCAGGATGATAACACCAAGGAAGTGTCAGCGCATCCACTGCTTCCGCCTGAACATCCCTGGACCTAGACAGATATCTGGGAAGTTTCTTGTTTAGATGAGAGGCCATGAGATCTATCTCTGGAAGACCGAACATCTGAACGATCTGAGAAAACACATCTGGATGGAGAGACCACTCCCCTGGATGTAAAGTCTGACGGCTGAGATAATCCGCCTCCCAATTGTCTACACCTGGGATATGCACCGCAGAGATTAGACAGGAGTTGGATTACGACCAAACAAGTATCCAAGATACCTCTTTCATAGCTTGGGGACTGTGAGTCCCACCCTGATGATTGACATATGCCACTGTTGTGATATTGTCTGTCTGAAAACAAATGAACGGTTCTCTCTTTAACAGAGGCCAAAACTCAAGAGCTCTGAGAACTGCACGGAGTTCTAAAATATTTATTGGTAATCTCACCTCTTGAGATTTCCAAACCCCTTGTGCTGTCAGAGATCCCCAAACAGCTCCCCAACCTGAAAGACTCGCATCTGTTGTGATCACAGTCCAGGTTGGCCGAACAAAAGAGGCCCCTTGAACTAAACGATGGTGATCTATCCACCACGTCAGAGAGTGTTGTACATTGGTATTTAAGGATATTAATTGTGATATCTTTGTATAATCCCTGCACCATTGGGTCAGCATACAAAGCTGTAGAGGTCTCATGTGAAAACGAGCAAAGGGGATCGCGTCCGATGCTGCAGTCATGAGACCTAAAACTTCCATGCACATAGCCACTGAAGGGAATGACTGAGACTGAAGGTGCCGGCAGGCTGCAACCAATTTTAAACGTCACTTGTCTGTTAGAGACAGAGTCATGGACACTGAATCTATCTGGAAGCCTAAAAAGGTGACCCTTGTCTGAGGAATCAAGAAACTTTTTGGTAAATTGATCCTCCAACCATGTTTCCGAAGAAACAACACAAGTTGAGTGTGAGATTCTGTAGAACGTAAAGACTGAGCCAGTACCAAGATATCGTCCAAATAAGGAAACACCGCAATACCCTGTTCTCTGATTACAGAGAGTAGGGCACCTAGAACCTTTGAAAATATTCTTGGAGCAGTTGCTAGGCCAAATGGAAGAGCAACAAATTGGTAATGCTTGTCTAGAAAAGAGAATCTCAGAAACTGATAATGATCTGGATGAATCGGAATATGAAGGTATGCATCCTGCAAGTCTATTGTGGACATATAATGTCCTTGCTGAACAAAAGGCAGAATAGTCCTTATAGTCACCATCTTGAAAGTTGGTACTCTTACATAATGATTCAAAATTTTCAGATCCAGAACTGGTCTGAATAAATTTTCCTTCTTTGGGACAATGAAAAGATTTGAATAAAACCCCAAGCCTTGTTCCTGAAAAGGAACTGGCATGATTACCCCTGAAGACTCCAGGTCTGAAACACACTTCAGGAAAGCCTGAGCTTTTACTGGATTTGCTGGGATACGTGAGAGAAAAAAAATCTTCTCACAGGAGGTCTTACTCTGAATCCTATTCGATACCCTTGAGAGACAATGCTCTGAATCCATTAATTTTGGACAGAATTTATCCAAATATCCTTGAAAAACCATAATCTGCCCCCTACCAGCTGAGCTGGAATGAGGGTCGCACCTTTATGAGGACTTAGGGGCTGACTAAATGGCTTGGATTTATTCCAATTTGAGGAAGGCTTCCAATTGGAAACAGATTCCTTGGGGGGAGGATTATTTTGTTCCTTATTTTGACGAAAGGAACGAAAACGGTTAGCCTTAGATTTACCCTTAGGTTTTTTATCCTGAGGCAGAACAACTCCTTTTCCCCCAGTGACAGTTGAAATAATAGAATCCAACTGAGAACCAAATAAATTATTACCTTGGAAAGAAAGAGATAGTAATCTAGATTTAGATGTCATATCAGCATTCCAAGATTTAAGCCACAAAGCTCTTCTAGCTAATATAGCTAAAGACATGGATCTACCATCAATTTTGATAATATAAAAAATGGCATCACAAATAAAATGATTAGCATGTTGCAGTAAGCGAATAATGCTAGATATGTCAGAATCCAATTCTTGTTGCTCTAAATTCTCCAACCAGAAAGTTGATGCAGCCGCAACATCAGCCAAAGAAATTGCAGGTCTAAGAAGATGACCTGAATATAAATAGGACTTCCTTAAATAAGATTCAAGCTTCCTATCTAAAGGATCCTTAAAGGAAGTACTATCTTCCATAGAAATAGTGGTACGTTTAGCAAGAGTAGAAATAGCCCCATCAACTTTGGGGATTTTTTCCCAAAACTCTATAGACTTTGCTGGTAAAGGATACAATTTTTTAAACCTTGAAGAAGGAATAAAAGAAGTACCTGGCTTATTCCATTCCTTAGAAATCATATCAGAAATAGCCTCAGGAATACGAAAAACCCCTGGAGAAACTACAGGAGGTTTAAAAACAGCATTTAAACGTTTATTAGACTGAACGTCAAGAGAACTGGTTACCTCAATATCCAAAGTAATTAACACTTCTTTTAATAAAGAACGCATATACTCTATTTTAAATAAATAAGTAGATTTGTCAGTGTCAATATCTGAGGAAGGATCTTCTGTATCAGATAGATCCTCATCAGAAGAGGATAAATTATTATGTTGTTGGTCATTTGAAATTTCATCAACTGAATGAGAAGTTTTAAAAACATAATTTATGCTTACCTGATAAATTCCTTTCTTCTGTTGTGTGATCAGTCCACGGGTCATCATTACTTCTGGGATATAACTCCTCCCCAACAGGAAATGCAAGAGGATTCACCCAGCAGAGCTGCATATAGCTCCTCCCCTCTACGTCACTCCCAGTCATTCGACCAAGAATCAACGAGAAAGGAGAAACCAAGGGTGAAGTGGTGACTGGAGTATAATTTAAAAAATATCTACCTGCCTTAAAAAACAGGGCGGGCCGTGGACTGATCACACAACAGAAGAAAGGAATTTATCAGGTAAGCATAAATTATGTTTTCTTCTGTTATGTGTGATCAGTCCACGGGTCATCATTACTTCTGGGATACCAATACCAAAGCAAAAGTACACGGATGACGGGAGGGATAGGCAGGCTCATTATACAGAAGGAACCACTGCCTGAAGAACCTTTCTCCCAAAAATAGCCTCCGAAGAAGCAAAAGTGTCAAATTTGTAAAATTTGGAAAAAGTATGAAGCGAAGACCAAGTTGCAGCCTTGCAAATCTGTTCAACAGAGGCCTCATTCTTAAAGGCCCAAGTGGAAGCCACAGCTCTAGTAGAATGAGCTGTAATTCTTTCAGGAGGCTGCTGTCCAGCAGTCTCATAGGCTAAACGAATTATGCTACGAAGCCAGAAGGAGAGAGAGGTAGCCGAAGCCTTATGACCTCTCCTCTGACCAGAGTACACGACAAACAGGGAAGACGTTTGTCGAAAATCCTTAGTTGCCTGCAAGTAGAACTTGAGGGCACGAACTACATCTAGATTGTGTAGAAGACGTTCCTTCTTTGAAGAAGGATTCGGGCACAGAGAAGGAACCACGATCTCTTGATTGATGTTCCTGTTAGTGACTACCTTAGGTAAGAACCCAGGTTTAGTACGCAGAACTACCTTATCTGAATGAAAAATCAAATAAGGAGAATCACAATGTAAAGCTGATAACTCAGAGACTCTCCGAGCCGAAGAAATAGCCATTAAAAATAACACTTTCCAAGATAACAACTTTATATCAATGGAATGAAGGGGTTCAAACGGAACTCCTTGTAGAACGTTAAGAACAAGGTTTAAACTCCATGGCGGAGCAACAGTTTTAAACACAGGCTTGATTCTCGCTAAAGCCTGACAAAAGGCCTGGACGTCTGGATTTTCTGATAGACGCCTGTGCAACAAGATGGACAGAGCTGAGATCTGTCCCTTTAATGAACTAGCCGATAAACCCTTTTCTAAACCTTCTTGTAGAAAGGACAATATCCTAGGAATCCTAACCTTACTCCAGGAGTAACCTTTGGATTCGCACCAGTATAGGTATTTACGCCATATCTTATGGTAAATTCTTCTGGTAACAGGCTTCCTAGCCTGTATCAGGGTATCAATAACCGACTCAGAAAAATCACGTTTTGATAAAATCAAGCGTTCAATTTCCAAGCAGTCAGCTTCAGAGAAGTTAGATTTTGATGTTTGAATGGACCCTGTATCAGAAGGTCCTGTCTTAGAGGTAGAGACCAAGGCGGACAGGATGACATGTCCACTAGATCTGCATACCAAGTCCTGCGTGGCCACGCAGGCGCTCTTAGAATCACTGATGCTCTCTCCTGTTTGATTTTGGCAATCAATCGAGGAAGCAGCGGGAAGGGTGGAAACACATAAGCCATCCCGAAGTTCCAAGGTGCTGTCAAAGCATCTATCAGAACCGCTCCCGGATCCCTGGATCTGGACCCGTAGCGAGGAAGTTTGGCGTTCTGACGAGACGCCATGAGATCTATCTCTGGTTTGCCCCAACGTCGAAGTATTTGGGCAAAGACCTCCGGATGAAGTTCCCACTCCCCCGGATGAAAAGTCTGGCGACTCAAGAAATCCGCCTCCCAGTTCTCCACTCCCGGGATGTGGATTGCTGACAGGTGGCAAGAGTGAGACTCTGCCCAGCGAATTATCTTTGATACTTCCATCATTGCTAGGGAGCTTCTTGTCCCTCCTTGATGGTTGATGTAAGCTACAGTCGTGATGTTGTCCGACTGAAACCTGATGAACCCCCGAGTTCTTAACTGGGGCCAAGCCAGAAGGGCATTGAGAACTGCTCTCAATTCCAGAATGTTTATTGGTAGGAGACTTTCCTCCTGATTCCATTGTCCCTGAGCCTTCAGAGAATTCCAGACAGCGCCCCAACCTAGTAGGCTGGCGTCTGTTGTTACAATTGTCCAGTCCGGCCTGCTGAATGGCATCCCCCTGGACAGATGTGGCCGAGAAAGCCACCATAGAAGAGAGTTTCTGGTCTCGATCCAGATTCAGAGTAGGGGACAAGTCTGAGTAATCCCCATTCCACTGACTCAGCATGCACAATTGCAGCGGTCTGAGATGTAGACGTGCAAAGGGTACTATGTCCATTGCTGCTACCATTAAGCCGATCACCTCCATGCATTGAGCTACTGACGGGAGTTGAATGGAATGAAGGACACGGCATGCATTTAGAAGCTTTGTTAATCTGTCTTCTGTCAGATAAATCTTCATTTCTACAGAATCTATCAGAGTCCCCAAGAATGGAACTCTTGTGAGAGGAAAGAGAGAACTCTTCTTTTCGTTCACTTTCCATCCATGCGACCTTAGAAATGCCAGAACTAACTCTGTATGAGACTTGGCAGTTTGAAAGCTTGAAGCTTGTATCAGAATGTCGTCTAGGTACGGAGCTACCGAAATTCCTCGCGGTCTTAGTACCGCCAGAAGGGCACCCAGAACCTTTGTGAAGATTCTTGGAGCCGTAGCCAATCCGAATGGAAGAGCTACAAACTGGTAATGCCTGTCTAAGAAGGCAAACCTTAGATACCGGTAATGATCTTTGTGAATCGGTATGTGAAGGTAAGCATCCTTTAAATCCACTGTAGTCATGTACTGACCCTTTTGGATCATGGGTAAGATTGTCCGAATAGTTTCCATTTTGAACGATGGAACTCTTAGGAATTTGTTTAGGATCTTTAAATCCAAGATTGGCCTGAAAGTTCCCTCTTTTTTGGGAACCACAAACAGGTTTGAGTAAAACCCTTGTCCTTGTTCCGACCGCGGAACCGGATGGATCACTCCCATTAATAACAGATCTTGTACACAGCGTAGAAACGCTTCTTTCTTTATCTGGTTTGTTGACAACCTTGACAGATGAAATCTCCCTCTTGGGGGAGAGAATTTGAAGTCTAGAAGGTATCCCTGAGATATGATCTCTAACGCCCAGGGATCCTGAACATCTCTTGCCCAAGCCTGGGCGAAGAGAGAGAGTCTGCCCCCCACTAGATCCGGTCCCGGATCGGGGGCCCTCGATTCATGTTGTCTTAGGGGCAGCAGCAGGTTTCCTGGCCTGCTTGCCCTTGTTCCAGGACTGGTTAGGTTTCCAGCCTTGTCTGTAACGAGCAACGGCTCCTTCCTGTTTTGGAGCAGTGGAAGTTGGTGCTGCTCCTGCTTTGAAATTCCGAAAAGGACGAAAATTAGACTGTCTAGCCTTAGCTTTGGCTTTGTCTTGAGGCAGGGCGTGGCCCTTACCTCCTGTAATGTCAGCGATAATTTCTTTCAAACCGGGCCCAAATAAAGTTTGCCCTTTGAAAGGTATATTAAGTAATTTGGACTTAGAAGTTACATCAGCTGACCAGGATTTTAGCCACAGCGCCCTACGTGCCTGAATGGCGAATCCTGAGTTCTTAGCCGTAAGTTTGGTTAAATGTACTACGGCCTCCGAAATGAATGAATTAGCTAGTTTAAGGACTCTAAGCCTGTCCGTAATGTCGTCCAGCGTAGCTGAACTAAGGTTCTCTTCCAGAGACTCCATCCAAAATGCTGCCGCAGCCGTAATCGGCGCGATGCATGCAAGGGGTTGCAATATAAAACCTTGTTGAACAAACATTTTCTTAAGGTAACCCTCTAATTTTTTATCCATTGGATCTGAAAAAGCACAGCTATCCTCCACCGGGATAGTGGTACGCTTAGCTAAAGTAGAAACTGCTCCCTCCACCTTAGGGACCGTTTGCCATAAGTCCCGTGTGGTGGCGTCTATTGGAAACATCTTTCTAAATATTGGAGGGGGTGAGAACGGCACACCGGGTCTATCCCACTCCTTAGTAACAATTTCAGTTAGTCTCTTAGGTATAGGAAAAACGTCAGTACTCGCCGGTACCGCAAAGTATTTATCCAACCTACACAATTTCTCTGGTATTGCAACAGTGTTACAATCATTAAGAGCCGCTAAAACCTCCCCTAGTAATACACGGAGGTTCTCCAATTTAAATTTAAAATTTGAAATATCTGAATCCAATCTGTTTGGATCAGAACCGTCACCCACAGAATGAAGCTCTCCGTCCTCATGCTCTGCAAGCTGTGACGCAGTATCCGACATGGCTCTAGTATTATCAGCGCACTCTGTTCTCACCCCAGAGTGATCACGCTTGCCCCTTAGTTCTGGTAATTTAGCCAAAACTTCAGTCATAACAGTAGCCATATCTTGTAATGTTATCTATTAAATTTGAAACGTAAAAATTACAGAGCAACGTTTTTAATCACAGTCAATATATAAGTCTCACAGCTCTGCTGAGAGAATCTACCTCCCTTCAAAGAAGTTTGAAGACCCCTGAGTTCTGTTAGATATGAACCGGATCATGCAGGAAATACAAGAGTAACTGACTGGAAATTTTTGATGCGTAGCAAAGAGCGCCAAAAACGGCCCCTCCCCCTCACACACAGCAGTGAGAGAGAAACGAAACTGTCACAATTAAAACAAGCAGCTGCCAAGTGGAAAAATAATGCCCAAACATTTATTCACTCAGTACCTCAGAAAATGCAAACGATTCTACATTCCAGCAAAAACGTTTAACATAATAAATACCTATTAAAAGGTTTAATGTACTTTTTACAGAGTAATTCCAGTGAAGTACCATCCCCAGAATACTGAAGTGTAGAGTATACATACATGTTATTATAACGGTATGGCAGGATTTTCTCATCAATTCCATTCAGAAAATAAATACTGCTACATACCTCAATGCAGATTCATCTGCCCGCTGTCCCCTGATCTGAAGCTTTTACCTCCCTCAGATGGCCGAGAAACAGCAATATGATCTTAACTACTCCGGTTAAAATCATAGTAAAAAACTCTGGTAGATTCTTCTTCAAACTCTGCCAGAGAGGCAATAACACGCTCCGGTGCTATTGTAAAATAACAAACTTTTGATTGAAGTTATAAAAACTAAGTATAATCACCATAGTCCTCTCACACATCCTATCTAGTCGTTGGGTGCAAGAGAATGACTGGGAGTGACGTAGAGGGGAGGAGCTATATGCAGCTCTGCTAGGTGAATCCTCTTGCATTTCCTGTTGGGGAGGAGTTATATCCCAGAAGTAATGATGACCCGTGGACTGATCACACATAACAGAAGAAAGACCTTTTACGTTTATTAGAAGGTGGAAATGCAGACAAAGCCTTCAGGATAGAATCAGAAACAAATTCTTTAAAATTTACAGGTATATCCTGTACATTAGAAGTTGAAGGAACTGCAACTGGCAATGTACTATTACTGATGGATACACTATCTGCATGTAAAAGTTTATCATGACAACTATTACAAATGACATTCGGTGGAATAATTTCTACAATTTTACAACAAATGCACTTAGCTTTGATAGAACCGATGTCAGGCAGCAATGTTCCAGCAGAAACTTCTGAGGCAGGATCAGATTGGGACATGTTGCAAAATGTAAAAGAAAAAACAACATATACAGCAAAATTATCAATTTCCTTATATGACAGTTTCAGGAATGGGAAAAAATGCAAATAGGGTATTGAAATAATGAAAAAGTTTGGCGCCAAGTATGACGCACAACATAACTGAAACTTGTTTGGCGCCAATAATAACCAGAAATGACACACGTCACCAATGACGCAACCGTGTGTAAGGCTTCGGCGTCAATTCTGACGTTGGAAATGACGAAGTTGCGTCAGACGTATTTTTCGCGCCAAAAAAAATCTAGCACCAAAAATGACGCAATAAAGTTTAGCATTTGGCGCACCCGCGGGCCTATTACCGCCCGCACTTGCAAGAAGTAGTCAAATGAAAAAAAGACTAAACCCCAGGTAAGAAAAAAATTTCTTAACATTTTTTTATTTTCCCCAAATATGAAACTGACAGTCTGCAGAAGGAAATACATGAACCTGACTCAAGGCAAATATAAGTACAATACATATATTTAGAACTTTATATAATTGCATAAAGTGCCAAACCATAGCTGAGGTGTCTTAAGTAATGAAAACATACTTACCAAAAGACACCCATCCACATATAGCAGATAGCCAAACCAGTACTGAAACAGTTATCAGCAGAGGTAATGGTAAAATGAGAGTATATCGTCGATCTGAAAATTGAGGTAGGAGAGGAATCTCTATGACCGATAACAGAGAACCTATGAAATAGACCCCCGTTAGGGAAATCATCATATTCAATAAGTGATACTCCCTTCACGTCCCTCTGACATTCGCTGTACTCTGAGAGGAATCGGGCTTCAACAATGCTGAGAAGCGCATATCAACGTAGAATCTAGCACAAACTTACTTCACCACCCCCATAGGAGGCAAAGTTTGTAAAACTGAATTGTGGGTGTGGTGAGGGGTGTATTTATAGGCATTTTGAGGTTTGGGAAACTTTGCCCCTCCTGGTAGGATTGTATATCCCATATGTCACTAGCTCATGGACTCTTGCCAATTACATGAAAGAAAGTAAGTGCTGTGTGAACAGTTATCCTTCACTACTGTCATCTGCATGTTGAAAATAAAACCGACCAATCACTTCATCAGTGCTGATGTCACACTTTACTGTGATCTCATGAGATTTCACTGAAATGTTGTGCCTGCACATGCCAGATGCACGCTCCCTTGCAAGTCCCAGGACTAGCATCCTGATTTACAATGGGATGTGGCTACTGAGAAACTTTTGAGGTAAAATATCTTTCTTTTTTACATAGAGATGTTCAGGTGATATTTTCTAGTCAGCTTTTTACAGCTACACTGCAGCACTTTTAAGTGTTTCAATATTTGTCCCTTTAAATATTTCTTTCATAATTCAGATAAAGCACTGGTTTTCAAACCTGTTCTCACGCCTCCCTAACAGGACACATTTTCAGGATTACCTTGGGTGAGAGCAGGTAAAATAACCATGGTTACTGATTAGCTGATTATTTTCACCTGTGCTCTAGTTCAGATATCCTCAAAATCTGGCCTGTTAGAGAGGCTGAGGAGAGGTTTGAAAACCAGTGTGATAGAGCATTTACTTTTAAACAACTTTCCTATTTACTTATGTTATCTAATTTGCTTCGTTCTGTTGGTTTTCTTTATTGAAAAGCAGACCTAGATAGACTCATTTGCTGAGAGTTAGCTGCTTATTGGTGACTGCACTGTTCAGCTAGCTCACGGTACTGCTTTGCTGTTCCTTCAATAAAGGATACCAAGAGAATGAAGTAAAATTGATAATACAAAATAAACTGAAAAGTTGTTTAAAAATGTAGATTCTATCTGAATCATTATTTTTTTTATGGGACACTGAACCCTATTTTTTTCTTTCATGATTCAGATAGAGCAGCAATTTTAAGCAACTTTCTAATTTACTCCTATTATCATTTTTTCTTCGTTCTCTTGCTATCTTTATTTGAAAAAGAAGGCATCTAAGCTTTTTTTCATGGTTCAGAACTCTGGACAGCACTTTTTTATTGGTGGATGAATTTATCCACCAATCAGCAAGGACAACTCAGGTTGTTCATCAAAAATGGGCCGCATCTAAACTTTACATTCTTGCATTTTAAATAAAGATACCAAGAGAATAAAGAAAATTTGATAATAGGAGTAAATTAGAAAGTTGCTTAAAATTTCATGCTCTATCTGAATCACGAAAGAAAAAATGTGGGTTCAGTGTCCCTTTAAGGTTATACATTCTATGCTCCTTTTAGACATTTTTAAATACACTACAGCTTTATCTTCTTTGCACAACAAATGGTCCTACACTCAGAAAAACAAAAAAACACGTTTTTATGCTTGTGGGATGTGTCACTGTCAGCCAATAAAGCTGTGGGAGTTTTGCTTACCAGCCAGTGAGATTCTATCCTCAGGACTAGTATTGCACAAACATGCTTTTTTCTTTTAGTTTAAGAACAAAATAAATAGCTTTATGTAAAAACATTTTAGTATGTGTAAATAGTGTTTTTTCATATGCATGATTAGTTTTTAAAGTGATGGTAAACACCGGGTAGTTAGAATAGTATATTCACACTCTGTATACTTTCAAGATTATAACCGCTATGAAATATTTGTACATTTCTATTTACTTTTACGTTTTTATATTTTTCCTGCAGCTCTAGTTCACTCCGCCCCCTCAAAGTATTCACAAAGCACTCAAGTGACATGTATACAGAGATATACAAAGATGGCAGAAGCTCTGTTTATTCCAAGAAGATTGTTTGTGACAAGAGATAAGGAGATTTAATCTCCTGCAACAGAAAGTTTTTTCACTGTAAGAGCAATACAATTGTGGAACTCATTACCTAAGGAGGTAGTGAATGCCAATACCTTAGATACATTTAAAAATGGTTTGGATACAATTCTGGCTAGAAACAGTGATATGATTATTTGTGTTAAATGGGTCACCTACTTTAATGGGATTAATTTAAGTTTAACTGGAGCTTTTTTGTAAGTATATAGATTTGTATAGGTTAAACTCTGTGGACTTCTATCTTTTTTCAACCTCATCTTCTATGTTACTATGTATTGTGATACCACCCGCTTTACATGTCAGAGCCTCTGCGCGCTTGAACTTCTTAACATATGGCTCTCATAGAAGTAAGCGAATCAACACAATCTCATTGATTGCGCAAATCATATGACAAAATATATATATATATATATGCTACCGCGGGGGGGCAACAGGGGTTTGTAATTGAAGATGACCTAAAAAAATTCTAATATACATTATAAAGTAAACTTGTGTATGTGAGGTTATTGGGGCACATAGATTAAGTTGAAATGAGGATCAAACATGGAGTTTACCATCACTTTAATGCCCAAATCATTAATATATTCTACCTTTGTGATATAATTGTTGTATCTGAATAGAAGATTCTATGAAGATTCTTTACAGGTATAAAAGAAACATGGCAACCTCATGTAACCATAAATAATGTTAATCTTGAAAATGTTGTATGTTTTGACCTTGCTTTACAAAGCCCTTGTGACTCACTGTGACTCCCTCGATCCGAAATCCCATTGTAGCAGTGGAGCTCACGGTTTCTCGCCATTGCATGTAGCGTGGTTTGGTGACCGCTTTCTGTGCGTGCTCCTCCTGGGTGGGCGCTGATGGATCCACACTCACCATCTTGTTATACATGTCCTTACGTGGTGTGGGTTTCAGCATCGCCTTTGCTAATTCCTCCTCCAGGTAAGTCCTTGAAGAGGAAATACTTATATTGCTTAGTTATATGAAGCTTTACAGACTTTCGCCAATAAAGGGACGTATAAAAGAGAGCTTTGTCCTTTAAAGAGTGAGGTTAAACATACTATTATGACCCCATTGGAGAGGAGGGGCTTAAAAAAGCTGAGGCTGTAAGTATTTTTAACATAAAGAGTAACGAACACAAGAACAAGGGGTCATGACCTCAAGTTGAAGGGTAGTAAGTTCGGGAGTAATTTGAGGAAGAGCTTCTTCACAGAAAACAGAATTTATGTTTACCTGATAAA
The DNA here is from genome assembly GCF_027579735.1 of Bombina bombina. NCBI lineage: Eukaryota > Metazoa > Chordata > Amphibia > Anura > Bombinatoridae > Bombina > Bombina bombina. The sequence goes on along the minus strand of NC_069505.1, from coordinate 56,703,816 downwards.
TTACTTTCTCCAACGGTGTGTCCGGTCCACGGCGTCATCCTTACTTGTGGGATATTCTCTTCCCCAACAGGAAATGGCAAAGAGCCCAGCAAAGCTGGTCACATGATCCCTCCTAGGCTCCGCCTTCCCCAGTCATTCGACCGACGTAAAGGAGGAATATTTGCATAGGAGAAACCATATGATACCGTGGTGACTGTAGTTAAAGAAAATAAATTATCAGACCTGATTAAAAAACCAGGGCGGGCCGTGGACCGGACACACCGTTGGAGAAAGTAATTTATCAGGTAAACATAAATTCTGTTTTCTCCAACATAGGTGTGTCCGGTCCACGGCGTCATCCTTACTTGTGGGAACCAATACCAAAGCTTTAGGACACGGATGAAGGGAGGGAGCAAATCAGGTCACCTAGATGGAAGGCACCACGGCTTGCAAAACCTTTCTCCCAAAAATAGCCTCAGAAGAAGCAAAAGTATCAAACTTGTAAAATTTAGTAAAAGTGTGCAGTGAAGACCAAGTCGCTGCCTTACATATCTGATCAACAGAAGCCTCGTTCTTGAAGGCCCATGTGGAAGCCACAGCCCTAGTGGAATGAGCTGTGATTCTTTCAGGAGGCTGCCGTCCGGCAGTCTCGTAAGCCAATCTGATGATGCTTTTAATCCAAAAAGAGAGAGAGGTAGAAGTTGCTTTTTGACCTCTCCTTTTACCAGAATAAACAACAAACAAGGAAGATGTTTGTCTAAAATCCTTTGTAGCATCTAAATAGAATTTTAGAGCACGAACAACATCCAAATTGTGCAACAAACGTTCCTTCTTTGAAACTGGATTCGGACACAAAGAAGGCACGACTATCTCCTGGTTAATGTTTTTGTTAGAAACAACTTTTGGAAGAAAACCAGGTTTAGTACGTAAAACCACCTTATCTGCATGGAACACCAGATAAGGAGGAGAACACTGCAGAGCAGATAATTCAGAAACTCTTCTAGCAGAAGAAATTGCAACCAAAAACAAAACTTTCCAAGATAATAACTTAATATCAACGGAATGTAAGGGTTCAAACGGAACCCCCTGAAGAACTGAAAGAACTAAATTGAGACTCCAAGGAGGAGTCAAAGGTTTGTAAACAGGCTTGATTCTAACCAGAGCCTGAACAAAGGCTTGAACATCTGGCACAGCTGCCAGTTTTTTGTGAAGTAACACAGACAAGGCAGAAATCTGTCCCTTCAAGGAACTAGCAGATAATCCTTTCTCCAAACCTTCTTGAAGGAAGGATAGAATCTTAGGAATTTTTACCTTGTCCCAAGGGAATCCTTTAGATTCACACCAACAGATATATTTTTTCCATATTTTGTGGTAAATTTTTCTAGTTACAGGCTTTCTGGCCTGAACAAGAGTATCAATGACAGAATCTGAGAACCCTCGCTTTGATAAGATCAAGCGTTCAATCTCCAAGCAGTCAGTTGGAGTGAGACCAGATTCGGATGTTCGAACGGACCTTGAACAAGAAGGTCTCATCTCAAAGGTAGCTTCCATGGTGGAGCCGATGACATATTCACCAGGTCTACATACCAAGTCCTGCGTGGCCACGCAGGAGCTATCAAGATCACCGATGCTCTCTCCTGATTGATCCTGGCTACCAGCCTGGGGATGAGAGGAAACGGCGGGAATACATAAGCTAGTTTGAAGGTCCAAGGTGCTACTAGTGCATCTACTAGAGTCGCCTTGGGATCCCTGGATCTGGACCCGTAGCAAGGAACCTTGAAGTTCTGACGAGAGGCCATCAGATCCATGTCTGGAATGCCCCACAATTGAGTGATTTGGGCAAAGATTTCCGGATGGAGTTCCCACTCCCCCGGATGAAATGTCTGACGACTCAGAAAATCCGCTTTCCAATTTTCCACTCCTGGGATGTGGATTGCAGACAAGTGGCAGGAGTGAGTCTCCGCCCATTGAATGATTTTGGTCACTTCTTCCATCGCCAGGGAACTCCTTGTTCCCCCCTGATGGTTGATGTACGCAACAGTCGTCATGTTGTCTGATTGAAACCGTATGAACTTGGCCTTTGCTAGCTGAGGCCAAGCCTTGAGAGCATTGAGTATCGCTCTCAGTTCCAGAATATTTATCGGTAGAAGAGATTCTTCCCGAGACCAAAGACCCTGAGCTTTCAGGGGTCCCCAGACCGCGCCCCAGCCCACCAGACTGGCGTCGGTCGTGACAATGACCCACTCTGGTCTGCGGAAGCTCACCCCCTGTGACAGGTTGTCCAGGGACAGCCACCAACGGAGTGAATCTCTGGTCCTCTGATTTACTTGTATCGTCGGAGACAAGTCTGTATAGTCCCCATTCCACTGACTGAGCATGCACAGTTGTAATGGTCTTAGATGAATGCGCGCAAAAGGAACTATGTCCATTGCCGCTACCATCAAACCTATTACTTCCATGCACTGCGCTATGGAAGGAAGAGGAACAGAATGAAGTATTTGACAAGAGTTCAGAAGTTTTGATTTTCTGGCCTCTGTCAGAAAAATCCTCATTTCTAAGGAGTCTATTATTGTTCCCAAGAAGGGAACCCTTGTTGACGGAGACAGAGAACTTTTTTCTACGTTCACTTTCCACCCGTGAGATCTGAGAAAGGCCAGGACAATGTCCGTGTGAGCCTTTGCTTGAGGAAGGGACGACGCTTGAATCAGAATGTCGTCCAAGTAAGGTACTACTGCAATGCCCCTTGGTCTTAGCACCGCTAGAAGGGACCCTAGTACCTTTGTGAAAATCCTTGGAGCAGTGGCTAATCCGAACGGAAGTGCCACAAACTGGTAATGCTTGTCCAGGAATGCGAACCTTAGGAACCGATGATGTTCCTTGTGGATAGGAATATGTAGATACGCATCCTTTAAATCCACCGTGGTCATGAATTGACCTTCCTGGATGGAAGGAAGAATAGTTCGAATGGTTTCCATTTTGAACGATGGAACCTTGAGAAACTTGTTTAGGATCTTGAGATCTAAGATTGGTCTGAATGTTCCCTCTTTTTTGGGAACTACGAACAGATTGGAGTAGAACCCCATCCCTTGTTCTCCTAATGGAACAGGATGAATCACTCCCATTTTTAACAGGTCTTCTACACAATGTAAGAATGCCTGTTTTTTTATGTGGTCTGAAGACAATTGAGACCTGTGGAACCTCCCCCTTGGGGGAAGCCCCTTGAATTCCAGAAGATAACCTTGGGAGACTATTTCTAGCGCCCAAGGATCCAGAACATCTCTTGCCCAAGCCTGAGCGAAGAGAGAGAGTCTGCCCCCCACCAGATCCGGTCCCGGATCGGGGGCCAACATCTCATGCTGTCTTGGTAGCAGTGGCAGGTTTCTTGGCCTGCTTTCCTTTGTTCCAGCCTTGCATTGGTCTCCAGGCTGGCTTGGCTTGAGAAGTATTACCCTCTTGCTTAGAGGACGTAGCACTTGGGGCTGGTCCGTTTCTGCGAAAGGGACGAAAATTAGGTTTATTTTTGGCCTTGAAAGACCTATCCTGAGGAAGGGCGAGGCCCTTGCCCCCAGTGATATCAGAGATAATCTCTTTCAAGTCAGGGCCAAACAGCGTTTTCCCCTTGAAAGGAATGTTAAGCAATTTGTTCTTGGAAGACGCATCCGCTGACCAAGATTTTAACCAAAGCGCTCTGCGCGCCACAATAGCAAAACCAGAATTTTTCGCCGCTAACCTAGCCAATTGCAAAGTGGCGTCTAGGGTGAAAGAATTAGCCAATTTGAGAGCACGAATTCTGTCCATAATCTCCTCATAAGAAGAAGAATTATTATTGATCGCCTTTTCTAGCTCATCGAACCAGAAACACGCGGCTGTAGTGACAGGAACAATGCATGAAATTGGTTGTAGAAGGTAACCTTGCTGAACAAACATCTTTTTAAGCAAACCTTCTAATTTTTTATCCATAGGATCTTTGAAAGCACAACTATCTTCTATGGGTATAGTGGTGCGTTTGTTTAGAGTAGAAACCGCCCCCTCGACCTTGGGGACTGTCTGCCATAAGTCCTTTCTGGGGTCGACCATAGGAAACAATTTTTTAAATATGGGGGGAGGGACGAAAGGTATACCGGGCCTTTCCCATTCTTTATTTACAATGTCCGCCACCCGCTTGGGTATAGGAAAAGCTTCGGGGGGCCCCGGGACCTCTAGGAACTTGTCCATTTTACATAGTTTCTCTGGAATGACCAAATTCTCACAATCATCCAGAGTGGATAACACCTCCTTAAGCAGAGCGCGGAGATGTTCCAATTTAAATTTAAATGTAATCACATCAGGTTCAGCTTGTTGAGAAATTTTCCCTGAATCTGAAATTTCTCCCTCAGACAAAACCTCCCTGGCCCCCTCAGACTGGTGTAGGGGCCCTTCAGAACCAATATCATCAGCGTCCTCATGCTCTTCAGTATTTTCTAAAACAGAGCAGTCGCGCTTTCGCTGATAAGTGGGCATTTTGGCTAAAATGTTTTTGATAGAATTATCCATTACAGCCGTTAATTGTTGCATAGTAAGGAGTATTGGCGCGCTAGATGTACTACGGGCCTCCTGTGTGGGCAAGACTGGTGTAGACGAAGGAGGGGATGATGCAGTACCATGCTTACTCCCCTCACTTGAGGAATCATCTTGGGCATCATTTTCTCTAAATTTTGTGTCACATAAATCACATCTATTTAAATGAGAAGGAACCTTGGCTTCCCCACATTCAGAACACAGTCTATCTGGTAGTTCAGACATGTTAAACAGGCAAAAACTTGATAACAAAGTACAAAAAACGTTTTAAAATAAACCGTTACTGTCACTTTAAATTTTAAACTGAACACACTTTATTACTGCAATTGCGAAAAAGTATGAAGGAATTGTTCAAAATTCACCAAAATTTCACCACAGTGTCTTAAAGCCTTAAAAGTATTGCACACCAAATTTGGAAGCTTTAACCCTTAAAATAACGGAACCGGAGCCGTTTTTATATTTAACCCCTTTACAGTCCCTGGTATCTGCTTTGCTGAGACCCAACCAAGCCCAAAGGGGAATACGATACCAAATGACGCCTTCAGAAAGTCTTTTCTATGTATCAGAGCTCCTCACACATGCATCTGCATGTCATGCTTCTCAAAAACAAGTGCGCAATACAGGCGCGAAAATGAGACTCTGCCTATGATTAGGGAAAGCCCCTAGAGAATAAGGTGTCCAATACAGTGCCTGCCGGTTATTTTACATAATTCCCAAGATTAAAATAATTCCTCAAGGCTATGGAGTATAAAATATAAATCGATTTAGCCCAGAAAATGTCTACAGTCTTAGAAAGCCCTTGTGAAGCCCTTTTTTTCTTTCTGTAATAAAAATGGCTTACCGGATCCCATAGGGAAAATGACAGCTTCCAGCATTACATCGTCTTGTTAGAATGTGTCATACCTCAAGCAGCAAAAGTCTGCTCACTGTTCCCCCAACTGAAGTTAATTCCTCTCAACAGTCCTGTGTGGAACAGCCATCGATTTTAGTAACGGTTGCTAAAATCATTTTCCTCTTACAAACAGAAATCTTCATCTCTTTTCTGTTTCAGAGTAAATAGTACATACCAGCACTATTTTAAAATAACAAACTCTTGATTGAATAATAAAAACTACAGTTAAACACTAAAAAACTCTAAGCCATCTCCGTGGAGATGTTGCCTGTACAACGGCAAAGAGAATGACTGGGGAAGGCGGAGCCTAGGAGGGATCATGTGACCAGCTTTGCTGGGCTCTTTGCCATTTCCTGTTGGGGAAGAGAATATCCCACAAGTAAGGATGACGCCGTGGACCGGACACACCTATGTTGGAGAAAGGGTGGTTCATTTATGGCATAAACTTCAATTGGAAGCGTTAAGAACAAACACTGTAGGTGACTTCAAGAATGTTTAGGATAAGAATAAGACTATCCTATAAAATAAATACATTAGCTTTTAGAAAATTTAGGGCATAATTGTTGGACCTATGGTTCTTATCTGACGTCAAAATACATGTTTCTATATCAACCACATGTTACAAAATAAAAGTATAACTAAAGAGTTACCCCCACAGGATATCTGAACTGAGTTTATAATAGGAACCCTCACCTGACGCCCATCTTGCAATCCATGATACTTGGAGCTTCCAGACCCATTAGAAGATCTTCCATCTTGATGTAGGTCTGTTCTTCAATCTCCACTAGTCCATGGTACGTGGGGACATATGACCGCAGAGCATCATCCATAAGAGCTATCAGGCAGGTATTTTCCACTGGGCTATACTTCTTCAAGATGTTGCCACGTGCACTTGCCTTAAAGTTACCTAGGAAACAGATCAGTAAAAAGAAATCTCTGTAAACAAGTTCTGCCAAGAAATAAATTGTTTAAACAATTGTTCTTTTCCTGTTTTCACACTAAAAGATACATAAGGACTGAACTATGGAAAAGACAGTGTTCTAATAGCTTACATTCTATTTAAATACCAAAATGATGAATCACTTGAAAGCAATTTAACATATTTGAAAAAAGCTGACTAGAAAACATCACATGATCATCTCTATGTATAAAAGGAAGGATATCTTACAGATATCTTTCAAGTGATTTAGTCTTTAGGTAACATGTCCCTTTAATAAACACAAACTGAATCATCCAGTGCCTAACCTAAACAAAGGATAGAACAGATAGCTCTAAATGAATGAAGCTTGGTCCTGGGAATGACAAAAGAGGGAAGAGGCGCTCTGGTGCAGATAAACCCAATAATGAGTGAGATTTCCAATAAAAGAGAAATACTAATACTCACAAAGGTGATTGCACTTCCAGTGCAATAATCCACAAGCCGAAACTTCTGAGCCGTTCGGCTGACTCTTTCTCTCCCGGTATGCTCCCGGCAACAATCAGGCCCCGGTATGCTCCCGGCGACAATCTGGCCCCTAAGAGAAATAAAGCATAGAACACCTTTGGTGCAGATAACCCTGACCAATATGGAACTACTATCAGAGGGTAGATGTGAATACTCACAAACGTGTGTGCACAATCAGTGCAATATCGAGCGGACCGAAACTTTATAAAGCCGTTCGGCTGACTTCCGAAAGAAATGTGGCTATTGCTCTCACAAGTCCAGTGGAAAAGAACAGTTCAAAGCAAGGTAGAACAATATAAAAACTTTTATTAAAATACTTAAAACTTCGCTACGCGTTTCTCGGCTGCTCGCCGTTTCATCAGGCTCATAAATTTAGTGAACTACCTTGCTGTCTTAAAAAGGCTGAGTTAACCAATGGGGATAGTTTGTGTATTACACACCCACCGTAACTCCCCCACCAATGGAGATGGTTTAAATGTTGCACACCCACCATAACATGTGTATTGATTGATTAGGTGCTACACCTCTTGCAAAAACTTTATAACTAACAAAGTTATATCTCAGCTGTCGATAACATACTATTACAGATATCAATATATACATATTCGTGACAACATCGAACAACATATTGCGGGTAAACATAAAGACTCAACTTATATCTGATGCACGACGTGTGCGCAATGATCTAAATTTTATACATAATATGTACAAATAAATGTCCTATAAATTCTAGGTTTCAGGGGATTAACCCTTCCTTATATAAGTATATGATCTGTGTACATAATACCCTCGCTGTGTTATTGATATGACACTTACATACATGATGCCGTGTATCATGCATCATACATGTATAGTTACTGCTTGTTAACATAATACATAAAGATGGTGATTAAATATTATGACATTCGTTGTAAATGCAATAAATCTCAATGTATTTCTAAGTATTTTGGATATTGTCCAATTTGGTTTAAGAGATAATAACATTCTATTATTTGAATCTAAACATTCTATATAATCCCAAATTACGGTTTCGAACCCTTAGTGTTTTTAAATAAATTTATAGTGGCATTAGTAACCTTGTAATAATATAGTTCCTATAATACCTATACCATATGTGTTTCCTCTACGTGATGATATATCGAGGAGGATATATCCTAGATGTAGTGCTAATGTGAATCATGGTTATAGGGATATTAGTGTATGTGCCCTTAATGTTATAGGGATATTAGTGTATGTGCCCTTAATGTGGTGAATCTATAAGTAGCATTTTTCTAAGGGGAATACTGATTAATTCGAATATAAAGATGCTACTGGTGATAATTATAACTAGAAATTTCTAGTTATAATTATCACCAGTAGCATCTTTATATTCGAATTAATCAGTATTCCCCTTAGAAAAATGCTACTTATAGATTCACCACATTAAGGGCACATACACTAATATCCCTATAACATTAAGGGCACATACACTAATATCCCTATAACCATGATTCACATTAGCACTACATCTAGGATATATCCTCCTCGATATATCATCACGTAGAGGAAACACATATGGTATAGGTATTATAGGAACTATATTATTACAAGGTTACTAATGCCACTATAAATTTATTTAAAAACACTAAGGCCTAGATTTAGAGTTCGGCGGTAAAAGGGCTGTTAACGCTCCGCGGGTTTTTTTCTGGCCGCACCATAAATTTAACTCTGGTATCGAGAGTTCAAACAAATGCTGCGTTAGGCTCCAAAAAAGGAGCGTAGAGCATTTTTACCGCAAATGCAACTCTCGATACCAGAGTTGCTTACGGACGCGGCCGGCATCAAAAACGTGCTCGTGCACGATTCTCCCATAGGAAACAATGGGGCTGTTTGAGCTGAAAAAAAACCTAACACCTGCAAAAAAGCAGCGTTCAGCTCCTAACGCAGCCCCATTGTTTCCTATGGGGAAACACTTCCTACGTCTGCACCTAACACCCTAACATGTACCCCGAGTCTAAACACCCCTAACCTTACACTTATTAACTCCTAATCTTCCGCCCCCGCTATCGCTGACCCCTGCATTACACTTTTAACCCCTAATCTGCCGCTCCGTAAACCGCCGCCACCTACGTTATCCCTATGTACCCCTAATCTGCTGCCCTAACATCGCCGACCCCTATGTTATATTTATTAACCCCTAATCTGCCCCCCACAACGTCGCCGACACCTGCCTACACTTATTAACCCCTAATCTGCCGAGCGGACCTGAGCGCTACTATAATAAAGTTATTAACCCCTAATCCGCCTCACTAACCCTATCATAAATAGTATTAACCCCTAATCTGCCCTCCCTAACATCGCCGACACCTACCTTCAATTATTAACCCCTAATCTGCCGACCGGAGCTCACCGCTATTCTAATAAATGTATTAACCCCTAAAGCTAAGTCTAACCCTAACACTAACACCCCCCTAAGTTAAATATAATTTTTATCTAACGAAATAAATTAACTCTTATTAAATAAATGATTCCTATTTAAAGCTAAATACTTACCTGTAAAATAAATCCTAATATAGCTACAATATAAATTATAATTATATTATAGCTATTTTAGGATTAATATTTATTTTACAGGCAACTTTGTAATTATTTTAACCAGGTACAATAGCTATTAAATAGTTAAGAACTATTTAATAGTTACCTAGTTAAAATAATAACAAATTTACCTGTAAAATAAATCCTAACCTAAGATATAATTAAACCTAACACTACCCTATCAATAAAATAATTAAATAAACTACCTACAATTACCTACAATTAACCTAACACTACACTATCAATAAATTAATTAAACACAATTGCTACAAATAAATAAAATTAAATAAACTATCTAAAGTACAAAAAATAAAAAAGAACTAAGTTACAGAAAATAATAAAATATTTACAAAGATAAGAAAAATATTACAACAATTTTAAACTAATTACACCTACTCTAAGCCCCCTAATAAAATAACAAAGCCCCCCAAAATAAAAAATTCCCTACCCTATTCTAAAATACAAATATTACAAGCTCTTTTACCTTACCAGCCCTGAACAGGGCCCTTTGCGGGGCATGCCCCAAGAATTTCAGCTCTTTTGCCTGTAAAAAAAAACATACAATACCCCCCCCCCCAACATTACAACCCACCACCCACATACCCCTAATCTAACCCAAACCCCCCTTAAATAAACCTAACACTACCCCCCTGATGATCTTCCTACCTTGTCTTCACCATGCCAGGTTCACCGATCCGTCCTGGCTCCAAGATCTTCATCCAACCCAAGCGGGGGCTAGACATCCACTGAAGAAGTCCAGAAGAGGGTCCAAAGTCTTCCTCCTATCCGGCAAGAAGAGGACATCCGGACCGGCAAACATCTTCTCCAAGCGGCATCTTCTATCTTCTTCCATCCGATGACGACCGGCTCCATCTTGAAGACCTCCAGCGCGGATCCATCCTCTTCTTCCGACGACTAGACGACGAATGACGGTTCCTTTAAGGGACGTCATCCAAGATGGCGTCCCTCGAATTCCGATTGGCTGATAGGATTCTATCAGCCAATCGGAATTAAGGTAGGAATTTTCTGATTGGCTGATGGAATCAGCCAATCAGAATCAAGTTCAATCCGATTGGCTGATCCAATCAGCCAATCAGATTGAGCTCGCATTCTATTGGCTGATCGGAACAGCCAATAGAATGCGAGCTCAATCTGATTGGCTGATTGGATCAGCCAATCGGATTGAACTATATTCTGATTGGCTGATTCCATCAGCCAATCAGAAAATTCCTACCTTAATTCCGATTGGCTGATAGAATCCTATCAGCCAATCGGAATTCGAGGGACGCCATCTTGGATGACGTCCCTTAAAGGAACCGTCATTCGTCGTCTAGTCGTCGGAAGAAGAGGATGGATCCGCGCTGGAGGTCTTCAAGATGGAGCCGGTCGTCATCGGATGGAAGAAGATAGAAGATGCCGCTTGGAGAAGATGTTTGCCGGTCCGGATGTCCTCTTCTTGCCGGATAGGAGGAAGACTTTGGACCCTCTTCTGGACTTCTTCAGTGGATGTCTAGCCCCCGCTTGGGTTGGATGAAGATCTTGGAGCCAGGACGGATCGGTGAACCTGGCATGGTGAAGACAAGGTAGGAAGATCATCAGGGGGGTAGTGTTAGGTTTATTTAAGGGGGGTTTGGGTTAGATTAGGGGTATGTGGGTGGTGGGTTGTAATGTTGGGGGGGGGGTATTGTATGTTTTTTTTTACAGGCAAAAGAGCTGAAATTCTTGGGGCATGCCCCGCAAAGGGCCCTGTTCAGGGCTGGTAAGGTAAAAGAGCTTGTAATATTTGTATTTTAGAATAGGGTAGGGAATTTTTTATTTTGGGGGGCTTTGTTATTTTATTAGGGGGCTTAGAGTAGGTGTAATTAGTTTAAAATTGTTGTAATATTTTTCTTATCTTTGTAAATATTTTATTATTTTCTGTAACTTAGTTCTTTTTTATTTTTTGTACTTTAGATAGTTTATTTAATTTTATTTATTTGTAGCAATTGTGTTTAATTAATTTATTGATAGTGTAGTGTTAGGTTAATTGTAGGTAATTGTAGGTAGTTTATTTAATTATTTTATTGATAGGGTAGTGTTAGGTTTAATTATATCTTAGGTTAGGATTTATTTTACAGGTAAATTTGTTATTATTTTAACTAGGTAACTATTAAATAGTTCTTAACTATTTAATAGCTATTGTACCTGGTTAAAATAATTACAAAGTTGCCTGTAAAATAAATATTAATCCTAAAATAGCTATAATATAATTATAATTTATATTGTAGCTATATTAGGATTTATTTTACAGGTAAGTATTTAGCTTTAAATAGGAATTATTTATTTAATAAGAGTTAATTTATTTCGTTAGATAAAAATTATATTTAACTTAGGGGGGTGTTAGTGTTAGGGTTAGACTTAGCTTTAGGGGTTAATACATTTATTAGAATAGCGGTGAGCTCCGGTCGGCAGATTAGGGGTTAATAATTGAAGGTAGGTGTCGGCGATGTTAGGGAGGGCAGATTAGGGGTTAATACTATTTATGATAGGGTTAGTGAGGCGGATTAGGGGTTAATAACTTTATTATAGTAGCGCTCAGGTCCGCTCGGCAGATTAGGGGTTAATAAGTGTAGGTAGGTGTCGGCGACGTTGTGGGGGGCAGATTAGGGGTTAATAAATATATCATAGGGGTCGGCGATGTTAGGGGTAGCAGATTAGGGGTACATAGGGATAACGTAGGTGGCGGCGATTTGCGGTCGGAAGATTAGGGGTTAATTATTTTAAGTAGCTTGCGGCGACGTTGTGGGGGGCAAGTTAGGGGTTAATAGATATAATACAGGGGTCGGCGGTGTTAGGGGCAGCAGATTAGGGGTACATAAGTATAACGTAGGTGGCGGTCGGCAGATTAGGGGTTAAAATTTTTAATCGAGTGTCGGCGATGTGGGGGGACCTCGGTTTAGGGGTACATAGGTAGTTTATGGGTGTTAGTGTACTTTAGGGTACAGTAGTTAAGAGCTTTATAAACCGGCGTTAGCCAGAAAGCTCTTAACTCCTGCTATTTTCAGGCGGCTGGAATCTTGTCGTTAGAGCTCTAACGCTCACTGCAGAAACGACTCTAAATACCAGCGTTAGAAAGATCCCATTGAAAAGATAGGCTACGCAAATGGCGTAGGGGGATCTGCGGTATGGAAAAGTCGCGGCTGTAAAGTGAGCGTTAGACCCTTTAATCACTGACTCCAAATACCAGCGGGCGCCCAAAACCAGCGTTAGGAGCCTCTAACGCTGGTTTTGACGGCTACCGCCGAACTCTAAATCTAGGCCTAAAAAAGGGTTCGAAACCGTAATTTGGGATTATATAGAATGTTTAGATTCAAATAATAGAATGTTATTATCTCTTAAACCAAATTGGACAATATCCAAAATACTTAGAAATACATTGAGATTTATTGCATTTACAACGAATGTCATAATATTTAATCACCATCTTTATGTATTATGTTAACAAGCAGTAACTATACATGTATGATGCATGATACACGGCATCATGTATGTAAGTGTCATATCAATAACACAGCGAGGGTATTATGTACACAGATCATATACTTATATAAGGAAGGGTTAATCCCCTGAAACCTAGAATTTATAGGACATTTATTTGTACATATTATGTATAAAATTTAGATCATTGCGCACACGTCGTGCATCAGATATAAGTTGAGTCTTTATGTTTACCCGCAATATGTTGTTCGATGTTGTCACGAATATGTATATATTGATATCTGTAATAGTATGTTATCGACAGCTGAGATATAACTTTGTTAGTTATAAAGTTTTTGCAAGAGGTGTAGCACCTAATCAATCAATACACATGTTATGGTGGGTGTGCAACATTTAAACCATCTCCATTGGTGGGGGAGTTACGGTGGGTGTGTAATACACAAACTATCCCCATTGGTTAACTCAGCCTTTTTAAGACAGCAAGGTAGTTCACTAAATTTATGAGCCTGATGAAACGGCGAGCAGCCGAGAAACGCGTAGCGAAGTTTTAAGTATTTTAATAAAAGTTTTTATATTGTTCTACCTTGCTTTGAACTGTTCTTTTCCACTGGACTTGTGAGAGCAATAGCCACATTTCTTTCGGAAGTCAGCCGAACGGCTTTATAAAGTTTCGGTCCGCTCGATATTGCACTGATTGTGCACACAAGTTTGTGAGTATTCACATCTACCCTCTGATAGTAGTTCCATATTGGTCAGGGTTATCTGCACCAAAGGTGTTCTATGCTTTATTTCTCTTAGGGGCCAGATTGTCGCCGGGAGCATACCGGGGCCTGATTGTTGCCGGGAGCATACCGGGAGAGAAAGAGTCAGCCGAACGGCTCAGAAGTTTCGGCTTGTGGATTATTGCACTGGAAGTGCAATCACCTTTGTGAGTATTAGTATTTCTCTTTTATTGGAAATCTCACTCATTATTGGGTTTATCTGCACCAGAGCGCCTCTTCCCTCTTTTGTCATTCCCAGGACCAAGCTTCATTTCTACGTATACTTTGGAGAGAGCTGCTGATTCCTGGGGCTATCTACACTATATAATTTCTTAAGAATTGTGGGACTTTTCAGTACACTGAATATACATGGACTTTTCTTTTTCTGTATATCAATACCGAGGAATCCAATAAGTATTTATTATATTTCATTTCATTTGTTGATCATTTTTTTTTTATATATATATATATATAATTTTAGTGTTGTATTTTTGTTTTATATTATATATTCTTTACAGGAAATAATAGAAAATATCATAATTATAACTTTCACTTTAAGAATAGCATTGAATAGGCGCACCTCTCTTTTCCTAAAAACACACTTTGGTTAGTGCTGTTTTTTTTCCATATAGCTCTAAATGAAGCCTATAGTGAGACTCGACTCAAGTCTTCTTCAAATGGTTAAAATGTAATTTACATACACATGCATATTATACACATAACTGGTAAAAACAGATACTTGCATGAAGTATAAACCGAGTGTCCATCCTAAACGAGCTGCGTATGTCCTACTAACCGCAGCTGCTCATACAGGTGTCATATATTCCTTAAAGGGATACTAAACCCAATTTTTCTCTTTCATTATTATTATCATCAGGTATTTATAAAGCACCAGCAGATTACGCAGCCCTATACAAGTATTAATAAAACATTACAGGGATGCATTGCATACACAAACAAACAAGTACAGTATTGGGGTACAGTTGTAGAAGCAAGAATTGAGTTATACAAAAGGAGAGGAATGCCCTGCCCTTGAGCACAATCAGTAGTAGTTCACTTTAAACACAAAGTGGCCTGCAGGTGGAGAGGCTCTCAAGCTTACAATCATGATTTAGATAGAGCAGAAATTTTAAGCAACTTTCTATTTTGCTCCTATTATTAATTTTTCTTCATTCTCTTGGTCTCTTTATTTGAAAAAGCAGGAATGAAAACTTTAGAGCCAGCCCATTTTAGGTTCAGCACCTGGGTTGCGCTTGCTGATTGGATAGCTAAATGTAGCCATCAATCAACAGGCACTATCCAGGGTGCTGAACCAAAAATGGTCTGGCTCCAAAGTTTTCATTCCTGCTTTTTCAAATAAAGATAGCAAGAGAACGATGAGAAATTGATAAAAGGAGTACATTAGAAAGTTGCTTTAAGTTGCTGTTCTATCTGAATCATAAAAGAATAAAAACTGGGTTTAGTATCCCTTTAAAGGGACACAAACCCACATTTTTTATGTCATGATTCATGCAATTTTAAGCAACTTTCTAATTTACTCCTATTATAATTTTGTCTTTGCTCTCTTGCTATCTTTATTTGAAAAAGCAGGAATGTAAGTATAGGAGCCGGACCATTTTTGGTTCAGCACCTTGGTAGCGCCTGCTGATTGGAGGCTAAATTTGGGTTTTGTGTCCCTTTAAATCAGCAGGAAACCCTAGTTACAAGTCCTGTAGAGTATCAGGATATTATGTAACATGATGATATTTCCCCTTGTATTAGAACGTTACTGAGAAGGGTATGGTACAAGTTTGGGGTAGCCTTGGTGTCTCTCTGGGATAGCCTTGTCTATTGCTATATATTAGGCATATTCTTGAGGTCTAATCCTGTATTAATAAATAGTCAGACTTTTACTCTGAGTCAAAGGAAAACTTTTGGCTTACAGACTAAATTCTAAAAGAGTTAAAGAAATTAATTAAAGGGACCGTCTACACCAGAATATTTATTGTTTTAAAAGATAATCCCTTTTTTTTTTACCTATTCCCTAGTTTTGCATAACCAGCACAGTTATATAAATACACCTCTGTGATTATCTTGTATCTAAGCATCTGCAAACTGACCCCTTATTTCAGTTCTTTTGACAGACTTGCATTTTAGCCAATCAGTGCTGGCTCCTAGGAACTCCACGTGCATGAGCAAAGTGTTATCTATATGAAACACATGAACTAACACCCTCTAGTGGTGAACAACTGTCAAAATGCCCTGAGCTAAGAGGCGGACTTCAAGGGCTTAGAAATTAGCATATGAACCTCAACTAAGAATACCAAAGGAACAAAGCAAAATTGGTGATCAAAGTAAATTGGAAAATTGTTTAAAATTACATTCTCTATCTGAATCATGAAAGGGTTTTTTTGGACTAGACTGTCCCTTTAAGGCATAAGATTAATGGGGGCTTCTGGTTGGTAGCCATGATAAGACCATAATATTTGTGGCTCTGATTTTACCAGTTACAATCTGCAAATATCTTTAAATCTCCATGGTATCTGACATCTTAGCCTGCAAAATTTAGCCCAATCATGCTGATTGGATGGAGCCAATTTATATCAAGCAGCATAGCCCCAATGTTCCGGAGCATTAAAGGGCCGTAATAATCGAAAAAATGACATGTTCTCAAGTGAGTGCCAAGTGAAGTGATCATCTTGGAACTTTATAGCAACGTAAAAAGTGACATTTACCCAATGCAGTGCGTGGTGGAAGTCTACAATGGATGCTTTGTCTTTATATTTGTCCTGTGAGTGCCTATACAGAACATCAACTAGTTACACCTCTTAAAACCCTAAAAAAAAAATTGACAGCCCAAATTAATTGTTTACCTATTAAACAAGGGTGGAAGGGAAGCAGATAAAACTATGTTGAGAGCCGCATTTGGCAATAGGGCCAGTACTTTGAGACCACTTAATTAGAGGCTCAGGCGACACAACCACCTCTGGAACCCTAACCATGAGTCCCACCCCCTCAACGACATGTTTTTAAAGGTTCTTGGACAGAATGCGTGTGCGACGGATAATAATCTGACAGACAAATGTCCGTCGGATAACAGACCAGTCTATTCAAAAACCTTTAAAAGCACGTCGTGGGGGGTGGGACCCATTGTCAGGTTCCCAGAGGCGGTTGCGGCGCTCGAGGCTCTGATTAGAACAGAACTCTCTGGAGCGTATCTGCCCTCGGCCGTTAATGAATGATCTGATTGGCCCGTGTCTCCGTTAGGACAACCAATCGGATAATGGTTTCAATTTGTCACTAGCGCCTAGTGTCAAAACACTGTCAAAAATAAATCTAGTTCCCATTTTGTTCACTTCAGTAGTTTGCCTTGGGAACTAACTACTCTTTTGCTTTAAAAAAAAAACGTGGAGAAAAGGCTGATACTCTAAGCACATTAACATTTCAGGTAAACTAATATTTATCATGTAACCTAAAACATGGCTTAACCCCTTAAGGACCACAGCACTTTTCCATGTTCTGTCCGTTTGGGACCAAGGCTATTTTTACATTTTTGCGGTGTTTGTGTTTAGCTGTAATTTTCCTCTTACTCATTTACTGTACCCACACATATTATATACAATTTTTCTCCCCATTAAATGGACTTTCTAAAGATACCATTATTTTCATCATATCTTATAATTTACTATAAAAAAATATAAAATATGAGGGAAAAATGGGAAAAAAACACAAAAAGCACATCTCCAACCACCAAAAAACACCCATACTTAATAGTTTCTAAATTTTGTCCTGAGTTTAGAAATACCCAATGTTTACATGTTCTTTGCAAGTTATAGGGCAATAAGTACAAGTAGCACTTTGCTATTTCCAAACCATTTTTTTTTTCAAAATTAGCGCTAGTTACATTGGGACACTGATATCTTTCAGGAATCCCTGAATATCCCTTGACATGTATATATTTTTTTAGAAGACAAGTATTGATCTAGTTCCATTTTGGTATATTTCATGCCACCATTTCACCACCAAATGCGATCATATAAAAAAAAAACGTTGCTTTTTGGTAATTAGAAGGCCGCTAAATGCCGCTGCACACCACACGTGTATTATGCCCAGCAGTGAAGGGGTTAATTAGGGAGTTTGTAGGGAGCTTATAGGGTTAATTTTAGCTGTAGTTTAGTAGACAACCCAAAGTATTGATCTAGGCCCATTTTGGTATATTTCATGCCACCATTTCACCGCCAAATGCGATCGAATAAAAAAAAATGTTCACTTTTTTACAAACTTTAGGTTTCTCACAGAAATTATTTACAAACAGCTTGTGCAATTATGGCACAATGCTTGTAAATGCTTCTCTGGGATCCCCTTTGTTCCGAAATAGCAGACATATATGGCTTTGGCATTGCTTTTTGGTAATTAGAAGGTCGCTAAATTCCACTGCGCACCACACTTGTATTATGCCCAGCAGTGAAGGGGTCAATCAGGGAGCTTGCAGGGTTAATTTTATCGTTAGTGTAGAGATCAGCCTCCCACCTGAAACATCCTACCCACTGATCCCTCCCAAACAGCTCTTCCCTCCCCACCCCAAAATTGTCCCGCCATCTTAAGTACTGGTAGAAAGTCTGCCAGTACTAAAATAAATTTTTTTTTTTTTTAATATCTATTCTGCTGTGTAGGATCCCCCCTCCCCCAAACAGCTCTCTAACCCTCCCCCTCTACCTTATAGTGCGCCAGGCCCAGTACCCTGTTTTTCACAAATAAAGTTTTGGGGTGTTTTTTTTTCTGTAGTGTAGCTGCCCCCCCTGAATAGCCAACACCCCTGCCCGATCACTTAGATAACCCCTCCCTCCTCTATCCCACCTTACCCTTAGCTACAAACACATTGTCCTATAGTGTAGCTTCCCACCCGCCTGTGCACGCGCGCGCCCCGTAAGTCCCCTCATGCGCCCCCGCACGTGATCCCTCCCCCCTGCGATGACCTCCTCTCATCGATTGCCACCCACCCGCCTCTCACATCGGCTCCCACCCACTAACGATCATGGCCATCGATGTCCGATGCAGAGAGGGCCACAGAGTGTCTCTCTCTGCATCGGATGGCTAAAAAATGTTATTGCAGGATGCCTCAATTTCTTTCTCTTGCTATCTTTATTTTAAAAAAAAAGGCATCTAAGATAAGGAGACAGTAAATTTTTGGTTCAGACACTGGACAGCGCTTGTTTATTGGTGGCTGAATTTATCCACTGAATTGGTGGCTGTTATCCAAATACAGTATACCTCACTATCCTATAATAATACATGATGGTTCATTTGCCTGAGTTTTAGGAAATGTTCTCATTTGCACACTGTAGTGTAGGGGTATCAAGCTCATTGTATCCGGGGGGCCACAGGCCAAGTGTTCTTCTCCCATGGGGGCCACTTGAAAAGAGTGAGTGCTCTGGAACTAGATATAATAGAAACTGGAAGTGGCATTTACCCAAGTAGAAGTGCATGGTGGGAGTTGTAGTCCACAATAGACATACACACTGTGTAAACATATAATAAAATATTTTTTACAATAAGTTTAGTAAATGAACAAACTACTGCAGTGGTCTCAAAGTACCGCCCTGGTGCCATATGCGGCCCTCAAGATAGTTTAGTCTGGCCCTCCCTTGTTTATTAGGTACATTATTAACCTGGCCCTCCTTAGTTTATTAGGTAAGCTATTAATTTGGCCCTATCATTATTTTTGGGGTTCTAAGAGGTAAAACAAGTATTGCCCAGTGTAGACTCCCATTATGCACTGCTTGGATAAATATCACTTTTTATTCAGTTCCAGAATAATCACTTCACTTGGCACTTACAAGATACAGTAAATATATACTGTGTATTTCTATATAAAGGGTGTCAAAGCTTTTCAAATTATCAGAACATACACTTGTTGTTTGTTGTTCTAGTCTCAAGAAAAAACCCCAAATGGTATTTTACCTTAAAATGAGGCACTCTATATATTGCATAGTCGTATTAAAGGGACACTAAACCCAAATTTTTTCCTTCATGATTCAGATAGAGCATGCAAATGTAAACAACTTTCTAATTTACTCCTATTATCAATTTTTCTTCATTCTCTTTATTTAAAAAAAACAGGAATTTAAAGCTTAGGAGCCGACCCATTTTAAGATCAGCACCATGGATAGCGCTTGCTTATTGGTAGCTACATTTAGTAAACCAATAAACAAGAGTAACCCAAGTTCTGAACCAAAAATAGGCCGGCTCCTTAGCTTACATTTCTATTTATTAAATAAAGATAGCGAGAATGAAGAAAAAACATAAATTATGCTTACCAGATAATTTCAATTTCTTCTGTATAAGGAGAGTCCACTGCTTCATTCCTTACTTTTGGGAAATACTGAACCTGGCCACCAGGAGGAGACAAAGACACCCCAGCCAAAGGCTTAAATGCCTCTCCCACTTCCCCCATCCCCCAGTCATTCTGCAGAGGGAACAAGGAAAAGTAGGAGAAATATCAGGGTATAAAAGGTGCCAGAAGAAAAACAGATAATTTAGGGGGCCGCCCATAGGAGAAACACGGGCGGGAGCTGTGGACTCTCCTTATACAGAAGGAAATTAAATTATCTGGTAAGCATAATTTATGTTTTCCTTCTTAATATAAGGAGAGTCCACATCTTCATTCCTTACTGTTGGGAAACTTATACCCAAGCTCTAGAGGACACGGGATAATAATGTGAGGGACAAAAAGAGAGGCGGACCCTAATCTGAGGGCACCACAGCCTGCAAAACCTTTCTCCCGAAGGCTGCTTCAGCTCAAGCAAAAACATCAAACTTGTAGAATTTAGAAAAAGTGTGTAAGGAGGACCAGGTAGCCACCTTACAAGTCTCTTCCATAGAGACCTCGCTCTTAAAGGCCCCAAGAGGAAGCCACTAGTAGTATGTGCCGTAATTCTCTGAGGAGGTCTATGTCCCACTGTTTCATAAGCTAAGCGGATAAGACTCCTTAACCAAAAAGATAAGGAAGTCGAAGAGACCTTCTGACCCTTACGCTTCCCAAAATATGCCACAAACGAGGAAGAAGTTTAACATTTTAAAAAGATTAAAATGTCTAAAATCTTTCGGCTAGATTATAAGTTTTGCGGTATGGGTGAAAAAGCCACGTTATGGCCTTTTTCACTACCGCTGGTATTACGAGTCTTGCAGGTTTAGCTGCACCGCACACTTTTTTGGCCGTAACGCAACGTAATTACCGCAGCTTTCAAAAAGTCCTTTTTCAACGGGACTTCCACAGCTCCGGTATTATGAGTCTGCCTGAGAGGCCAAAAAGTGAGCGGTACAGCCAATACCGTCAAGATCCATACCGTAAACTGAAAGTCAGTAGTTATGGGTTTTACGCTACAAAGCTGTAGCATAAAACTCATAACTCAAGTGCTAAAAAGTACACTAACACCGATAAACTACCTATTAACCCCTAAACCAAGGCCCTCTCGCATCGCAAACACTAAAATAAAAATATTAACCCCTAATCTGCTGCACCGGACATTGCCGCCACTAGAATAAACATATTAACCCCTAAACCGCCGCACTCCCGCCTCGAAAACACTAGTTAAATATTATTAACCCCTAATCTGCTGTCCCTAACATCGCCGCAACCTACATTAGTTATTAACCCCTAATCTGCCGCCCCCAACGTCGCCGCCACTATACTAAAGTTATTAACCCCTAAACCTAAGTCTAACCCTAACCCCCCCTTACTTAAATATAATTAAAATAAATCTAAAGAAAACCTACTATCATTAACTAAATAATTCCTATATAAAACTAAATGCCTGTAAAATAAACCCTAAGCTAGCTACAATATAACTAATAGTTACATTGTATCTAGCTTAGGGTTTATTTTTATTTTACAGGCAAGTTTGTATTTATTTTAACTAGGTAGAATAGTTAATAAATAGTTATTAATTATTTACTAACTACCTAGTTAAAATAAACCTGTCTTACACTAACACCTAACCTTACACTACAATTAAATAAATTACATAAATTAAATATCAAAATAACAAGAGTATTGCATTGAGCAATGATACTTTTTTTATTGGACTAACTATACATTTATAAGTTGACAAGCTTTCGGAAGAGTTCCTTCCTTTATCAAGTCTAAAGCAATTTATTGCTTTAGACTTGATAAAGGAAGGAACTCTTCCGAAAGCTTGTCAACTTATAAATGTATAGTTAGTCCAATAAAAAAAGTATCATTGCTCAATGCAATACTCTTGTTATTTTGATATCTAAATCTCTGGACTAACACGGCTACTCCAATCAACATAAATTAAATACAATTACCTGAATTACAAAAAAACAAACAAACACTAAATTACACAAAATAAAAAAACAAATTATCAGATATTTAAACTAATTACACATAATCTAATAGCCCTATCAAAATAATAAAAGCCCACCCCAAAATAAAAATAAACCCTAGCCTAAACTGAACTACCAATAGCCCTTAAAAGGGCTTTTGCAGGGCATTGCCCCAAAGAAATCAGCTCTTTTACCTGTAAAAAAACAACCCCCCAACAGTAAAACCCACCACCCACACAACTATCCCACCAAATAAAATCCTAACTAAAAAAACATAAGCTCCCCATTGCCCTGAAAAGGGCATTTGGATGGGCATTGCCCTTAAAAGGGCATTTAGCTCTTTTTCAAGTGACCAAACCCTAATCTAAAAATAAAAACCACCCAATAAACCCTTAAAAAAACCTAACACTAACCCCTGAAAATCCACTTACAGTTTTGAAGACCGGACATCCATCCTCAACGAAACCGGGAGAAGTCTTCATCCAAGCAGCAAGAAGTCCTCAATGAAGCCGGGAAAAGTCTTCATCCAAGCCGGCAGAAGTGGTCCTCCAGACGGGCAGAAGTCTTCATCCATCCGGCGCGGCTCCATCTTCAAGACATCCGGCGTGGAGCATCCTCTTCTTACGACGACTCTTCCAGAATGAAGGTTCCTTTAAGTGACGTCATTCAAGATGGCGTCCCTTGAGTTCCGATTGGCTGATAGAATTCTATCAGCCAATCGGAATTAAAGATGAAAAAATCCTATTGGCTGATGCAATCAGCCAATAGGATTGAGCTTCAATCCTATTGGCTGATTCAATCAGCCAATAGGATTGAGCTTGCATTCTATTGGCTGTTCCAATCATATTGGGTGTGTTTTCTTTTTAGATTAGGGTTTGGGCACTTGAAAAAGAGCTAAATGCTCTTTTCAGGGCAATGGGGAGCTAAGGTTTATTTAGTTAGGATTTTATTTGGGGGGTTGGTTGTGTGGGTGGTGGGTTTTACTGTTGGGGGGTTGTTTGTATTTTTTTACAGGTAAAAGAGCTGATTTCTTTTGGGCAATGCCCCGCAAAAGAACCTTTTAAGGGCTATAAGTAGTTTAGTTTAGGCTAGGGTTTTTTTTTATTTTGGGGGGGCTTTTTTATTTTGATAGGGCTATTAGATTAGGTGTAATTAGTTTAAATATCTGATAATTTCTTTTTTATTTTGTGTTTTAGGGTTTATTTTATAGGTAAGTATTTAGTTTTAAATAGGAATTATTTAGGTAATGATAGTAGGTTTTATTTAGATTTATTTTAGTTATATTTAAGTTAGGGGGTGTTAGGGTTAGACTTAGGTTTAGGGGTTAATAACTTTAGTATAGTGGCGGCTACGTTGGGGGCGGCAGATTAAGGGTTAATAACTGTAATGTAGGTGGCGGCGATGTTAGGGGTAGCAGATTAGGGGTTAATAATATTTAACTAGTGTTTGTTATGCAGGAGTGCGGCGGTTTGGGGGTTAATATGATTATTATAGTGGTGGCGATGTTCGGAGCGGCAGGTTAGGGGTTAATAAGTATAATGTAGGTGTCGGCGATGTCGGGGGTGGCAGATTAGGGGTTAATAAGTGTAAGATTAGGGGTGTTTAGACTTGGGGTTCATGTTAGGGTGTTAGGTGTAAACATAAATTTTGTTTCCCCATAGGAATCAATGGGGTTGAGTTATGGAGCTTTACGCTGCTTTTTTGCAAGTGTTAGACTTTTTTTCAGCCATCTCTCCTCTTTGATGTCTATGAGAAAATCGTGTACGAGCACATAAAACCAGCTCACCGCGGCTTTCAGCAGCGCTGGTAGTGGAGTGAGGTATGGAGCTCAATTTTGCTCTACGCTCACTTTTTGCCTGTTAACGCCAGGTTTTTATAAACCTGTAATACCAGCGCTGTAGGGAAGCTAGCGGTCCAATAACTTGCAAGTTATTACCGAGCAGCTCTTACTGCAAAACTCGTAATCTAGCCGTTAAGTAGCTTGAAGATAAAACTTTAAGGGACGAACCACGTCCAAATTATGAAGTAGACGTTCCTTCGAAGAAGGAGAATTAGGACATAAAGAAGGGACCACAATCTCTTGATTGATGTTGCGGTCCGACACGACTTTAGGGAGAAACCCTAACTTGGTACGTAGGACAGCCTTATCCAAATGGAACACCAGATAAGGAGGCTCACATTGCAAGCCGGCAATCTCAGATACTCTGCGCGCCGAAGCATTAGCTAGTAGAAAGAGAACTTTCCAGGACAACAATTTAGTATCAATTTCATGCATAGGCTCAAACAGAGCCGTTGCAAAACTTTAAGAACCAGATTTAGACTTCAAGGGGGAGCCGAAGATCTGAACACAGATCTGATCCTATTCAGAGCTTTATTAACAACTGAACATCTGAAAGCTCAGAGAGCCTCTTGTGCAGTAAAACAGACAAGGCCGAAATCTGTCCCCTCAGGGAACTGGCTGAAAGACCCTTCTCCAGACCATCCTGGAGAAACAACAGAATCCTGGCAACCTTAACTTTATGCAAAGTAAATTAACGCTCCTCACACTAGAATAAGTAGGTTCTCCACACCTTATGATAGATGTGTTGAGCAACTGGCTTACGAGCTTGAATGAGAGTACTGTATCAATAACTCTCTCAGAAAAACCTCTCTTGGCAAGGACTAAGCGTTCAATCTCCACACAGTCAGCCTCAGAGAATCTAGATTTTGATGAACAAAAGGACCTTGTTCCAGCAGATACCTGCGACAAGGTAACTTCCATGGAGGAGAAAATGACATCCTCACTAGGTCCGCGAACCACGTCCTTTGTGGCCACAATGGAGCAATCAGTATTACTGACACCTGCTCCTGCTTGATTCGGGCCACTACCCGAGGAAGGAGTGGTAATGGCGGAAAAAGGTAGATTAGATTAAACCTCCAAGGCACCGCTAATGTATCTATTAGCTCCGCCTGAGGATCCCTGGACCTCGACCCATATCTGGGTAGCTTGGTATTGAGACGGCAGGCCATGAGATCTATCTCCGTTGTCCCCCACATGTTGAATATCTCCGCAAACACTTCGGGATGGAGAGACCATTCCCCTGGATGAAAGGATTGTCTGCTGAGAAAATCCACTTCCCAGTTTTCTACACCCGGAATGTGGATCGCTGACAGCAAACAGCTGTGGGCCTCCGACCACTCCAGAATCCGAGATACTTCCCTCATTGCCACCGAGGTTATATTGTCTATTTGGAATCTGATAACCCGGGACGAACCCAGAAGAGGCCAAGCCTTCAGAGCATTGTAGATTGCTCAAAGTTTCAAAATTTTGATAAGGAGGGAGCATTCCTCCTGAGACCACAGGCCCTGTGCCTTCTTGGCACACCAAACATTTCCCCATCCTGAGAGGCTCGCATCCGTAGTCACAATCTCCCAGGATGGCTGAGAAAGGATGTCCCTTGGGACAGATGATCTGGACAGAGCCACCAAGAGAGCGATTCTCTCAACCGGTTGTCCAGGGAAATCTGTTGAGACAGATACGAATGATCGCCATTCCACTGCCTCAGCATGCACAGCTGGAGACGGAACCTGGCAAAAAGAATTATGTCCATGCTGGACACCATTAACCAATTACCTCCATACACTGAGCCACAGATGGCTTTAAGGAAGTCCGGAGGGCAAGACATGCCGAAGCTAGCCTGCATCGTCTCTGGTCAGTTAGAAATATACACATGGATATTGAATCTATTATAGTAACCAAGAATTCTACCCTGGTGCTTGGAATGAGAGAACTCTTCTCTAAGTTTATCTTCCATCCATGTGATCGAAGAGGAGAGAGAAGAAATACCGAATGGTCCTCTGCTAGACCAAAGGATGGTGCTTGAGGATGGTGCCCAAGTAGGGAGCTACTGCTATACCTTGGGTTCTGGCGACAGCCAGGAGAGCTCCTACAACCTTTGTAAAGATTCTTGGGGCTGTAGCTAGACCAAATGGAAGTGCAATGAACTGGAAGTGCTGTTCCAGGAATGCAAACCTTAGGAACTGGAAGTGGTCCCTGTGGATTGGAACATGAAGGTAGGCATCCTTCAGATCTATAGAGGTCATGAACTGTCCTTCCTGAACTAGAGGAAGAATGTACCTTATTGTCTCCATCTTGAATGAGGGGACATTTAGAAACTTGTTTAACCACTTTAGGTCAACAATAGGGAGGAAAGTTCCCTCCTTCTTTGGGACCACAAACAGGTTTGAGTAGTATCCCAAACGTCTTTCTGTGATAGGAACCGGAACAATGACCCCTAAGGAGGACAGATCCCACACGCACCCCAGAAAGACTTCCCTCTTTTCTGGTTTTAAAGACAGGCTTGAGAGGAGAAATCTGCCCTTGGGTGGATGAGATTTGAAACCTTTCTTGTATTCCTGAGCTATGACCTCCAGGACCCATGAATCCTGCACATCCCTGGACCAAGCGTCTAAAAATAGTGACATTCTGCCCCCTACACGATCCAGCTTTGGATCGGGGGCCGCCCCTTCAAGCCGACTTGTTCTCGGCGGGCTTCTTACTCTGCTTGGATTTATTCCAGGATTGAGCCAGCTTCCAAGTGCTCTTGGTTTGCTCGGGCTTAGAGGAGGCCTGCTGACATTGGGACTTTTCAGAACGAAAGTACGAAAATTAGATCCTTGTCCCTTAGATTCGTTTTTTATATCCTGCGGTAGGAAGGCACCATTGCCCCCTGTAACCATGTGAAATAATGGAGTCTAGGCCTGGACCAAATAAAATGTTTCCCTTAAAGGGGAAGGAAAGTAGTCTAGACTTAGAAGTCATGTCCCCAGACCAGGACTTCAGCCAGAGCGCCCGACATGTCTGCACTGAGAAACCAGAGATTTTAGCATTCAGGTAAATAATCTGCATGTTTGCATCACAGATAAAAGAATTAGCAATTCTCAAAACCTTCATTCTTTCGTGGATAACGTCGAGGGGACCCTCCACCTCGATCAATTCCGCTAAGGAGTCGCACCAGTAGGCTGCAGCTCCAGCAACCGAGGCAACAGCCGCTGCCGGTTGAAATAAATATCCGTATGCTGAAACATTTTCCTGAGAAAAGTTTCCATCTTCTTATCCATTGGCTCTCTGTAAGACGAGCTATCCTCAAGAGGTATAGTAGTATGTTTAGCTAAAGTGGAGATAGCACCATCCACCCTAGGGATGGATCCCCACAACTCCAGCTGAGAGTCCGGGACCGGGAATCATTTTTTAAAGGCAGACGAAGGGGAAAAGGAAGATCCAATTCTATCCCATTAGTTTTTAATAATATTCGCCATTTTTACAGGTACAGGAAAAGTTAGCGGTGCTACCCTGTCCTCGTACACTCTGTCTAATTTAGGGATCAAAGGTTCATCAGGCAACTTGGCCTCTGGAACCTCTGTCGACAGAACCTCCTTTAGAAGAAAACGTAAGTGTTCAATTTTAAATCTAAAGGCTGGTTCCTCCGCAGCCAGAGGCCTAGAGGTAGCAGACTCCGAACCAGAAATTTCACCCTCTGAAGACTCAGATTGTGACCCATCCTGGGATACTTGAAAGGCAGACAAATCAAGTAAAGCACTGGATGTCCCCTGGACCGGAGAGCTTGCGCTTAGCAGGGCGAGGTAGAGCACTAAGGGCCTCAGACACCGTCGTCTTTAACTGTGCGGTAAAGTCTGATGGTAAAAGGCTCCCTCCAGACGGAGGATCAGGCATGCTACGGGAAGCTGCATGTGACAATGGAGATGATTGATGGGTATGTACCTCGCGGGACAGCGAGTCCTCAGAGGTGGACGGCTCAGTCGTGCTAAAGGGGTTAACCTTCAAAGACATAATAACCTTGTTGATGCATATAGAACATAGTTGAGAGGGCGGGCACACCAAGGCCTCCTCACAATATAGACAGGTATTACTATTAGGAATAGAGGGAATACCCTCAAGCATATCGGGATCCTCCATAGCTTGCGCTAATAGTAGGATACAAATAAATGAACTTTTTATTTCTCACAAAAACGGCACCTATATACCCACAATGACTATGGCACTCACCACCTCCTAGACCCAGGCAACCAGAGAAGCGACCTCTTCGACAGCTAGCTCGGTTAGGAAAGAGAAAACGAAAGTGTGACCACACCCGGTCACGTGGTGCACAAGGCAGGACTGCTCCTGCTATGAGAAAAAGTGCGCCAAGCTACAAGCTGCACAGCGTTCAAAGTGAAAGTAAAAACCTGTATGTTCCGTTACCGCATAACAACAGTCTATGAGCCCCCACTGTTCAATAACCTCCCTCAGGAGATATTAACCCATGATTCTTTAAAGATAAAAGGAGTCACACTGTGACCCTGTCTTCAGCAATTTCAACATAAGTAAAAATTGAAACAATCTTACCAGAATCCGTACTGTGGAACAGAAACACAGCCTCTCAAAGGTGACAGTCTTGTAGCATCGCTCCTGACATGGACTTGAGTGAAGAAAGCAGACAGTGAAACTCGTCAACACTAGTTGCTTAAGGAGCTGTTAGCAGGCAGTCAGGATGGGTTCACAGAAAGACTCTCCCTGCATCTCCAGACTCTAACTTTTGTCAATGCTCTCACTGAGAGGCTGACAAGACTACTTAAAACTCTAGTTCAATAACGAAAGGCATATATCCCTCCTGAGGAACAACTTTGAAATCTTCTGACACTTCTCTACCTTGACAAAAGGAAAAGACTGGGGCATAGGTAAAGTGGGAGAGGTATTTAAGCCTTTGGCTGGGGTGTCTTTGCCTCCTCCTGGTGGCCAAGTTTAGTATTTTCCAACAGTAAAGAATGAAGCCGTGGACTCTCCTTATATTAAGAAGGAAATTGATAATAGTAGTAATTTAGAAAGTTGCTTAAAATTGCTGCTTTCTCTGAATCATGAAAGAAAAAATGTGGGTTTAGTATAGCGTTAAGGTTACTATGGTTACTGCTATTTATTTTTAGTCATATAGTTTACAGTTTACTGTATATTACAGAGTCTATATGTTTTTATATGTGTACTGCTGTATTGTAACTTTATTTATACAACTGCAATGTGCAATACATTTTATGACCTCAATAAATATATATATATATATATATATATATATATATAAAAAAATTTAGCCAATCAGTGCTGGCTCTTGTATAAGCGTTATCATTCTCCATGACAGTGAGCACAATGTTATCTATATGGCGCACACAAACTAGCACTGTCTGGTTGTTGCACAAGATTTAAAAAGCTAATAAAAAGCACTGAGATAAGGGGCGGCCTGCAGGGACTTAGAGGTTATAAGGTATAATAATATAAAAATGTTGGTTGTGTAAAGCTGGGGAATGGGTAATAAAGGCGTTGTCTACCTTTTTAAACAATAAAAATATGAAGTAGACTCTCCCTTTAAGGAACTTCCTGTCTATCACTTGGCTGTTTGGAATGGGGGCAACTTAAGCTACTTTACACGTGTAAAGATTCAGGGTAGCTTAAAAGCCGCTTTCATTAACAACCCTGAGGCATTGAGAGGGCTCAGTTGCTTATCAGCCAGCTGCTGTACCTTTTAAAATCTCTCGGTTGCAGGTCCTACCCCTGGCATGACTAGCTGTGATCCTGAATTATTAAAGGGACATAAACCTGCAAAGGAAAACATTATAGATTATTTTATTACTGCACCAATGCTTGCATATAACTGTGTTTAACTCCTACAAAAGCGGTTAAACACATAGTTAAAGTAAGCGCCACAACAGCAATGCATTACTAGGAGCTGGTTAAACGCATCTTGTGATATCTGGATCCCAGCTGCATTGCAATGTGTACCGACGAGATTCTGAGGTCATCTGAAACACAACTATACTTATGATCCGTTACTTCTGTGGTAAAACTGACAGACCCTCACATTGTCCCATACCCAACCCGCATTTGTAGTGGAGTAAGTGTGATCATAACGTGTGAGTGCGATAACCGCCGCTGAAACACTTCCACATCACACTTAGACTCTGCTACATTTTGTACTTTTGACATTAAAGGGACACGAGTCAAAATTACATTTTCATGATTCAGACAGAACAACTTTCCAATTTACTTCCATTAACCAAATGTGTGAAGTCTTTTTTTTTAGTTACACTTTTTGAGTCACCAGCTCCTACTGAGCATGTGCAAGAATTCAGAGAAAATACATACTGTATATGCATTTGTGATTGGCTGATTGCTGTCACATGGTACAGGAGGAGTGAAATAATTTTTGAAATTTGTTAGAAATATATCTACTACTGATTTGAAGCTCAGACTAAGTGCTGTTGTTTTGTCTCTTTATCAAAAGCTACTATAGTTTTTATCCCTTCTGTCAATTATATTGTATTTTACCATTTGTGTTATTTCATTCTTTATATATTAAACATCCATTATTCTTGTAAGGGATTGTAGCTTTGTATTCTAGTATCCCACCAGCTTTCATTAGCGCTACTTCTCATTGTTTGTGTATGTGTATTGTTTTAAAGGGACATGAAACCCTAACATTTTTTTTCATGATTTAGGTAGAACATACAATTTTATTCAACTTTCTAGGTTACTTTTCTTATTAAATGTGTTTCTTTCTCTTGGTATCATTTGTTGAAGGAGCAGCAATGCACTACTGGTTTCTAACTGAACACATGGGTGACCCAATGACAATATATATGCAGCCACCAATCAGCAGCTAGCTAGAACCTTGGTTCTTTGATGCTCCTGAGCTTTCCTAGATAAACCTTTCAGCAAAGGATAACAAGAGAAGGAAGCAAACTAAATATTAGAAGTAAATTTGAAAGTTGTTTAAAATCGTATGTTCTGTCTAAATGTCTAAAACAAATTAAAATATCAATAATAGAAGTAAATTGTAAAGTTGTCATAACGTTACTGTGCCTTTTAACCCCCTTGGGAGAGGTTTTTTTTTTTTTCTAGGAAGTTTCAGCTGAATTGGAGATTTTATAAGTTTTAGACCGTTTTTTCTTGTTTGGGTAAACACATCTTGTGAACCAATTACAAGAAACAAATGTGTACAGCCACCAATCAGAAGCTAGCTCCAACTAATGTATAGCTCCTCCTGAGCCTATTTAAGTATGCTTTTCAAAACAGGATACTAAAAGAAAATAAAGTAAAAAGAAGTCAATCCAAAAGACTTTTAAAATCGCATGTTCTATCTGATCCGTGAAAAATTCATTTTGACTTTACTGTCCCTTTAATAAACGAGGTACAATGTACATGGGTAATAATTACATATTTTACTTACAATTATTTATAAGTTGCAGTTAGGGTCGCCTCCTCAGCCATGTTTTCCTAGACCGTTATAAGTTACACATGGCGCAGGGTGTGCAGGGAGGAACATGTATAGTGTATATGAATAGTGCCGTGCAGAAACACAATACATATTCCTTGATTGAAATCTGTGCCTGACTCTGTAAGATTTGTTTGTATTTTATTTGATCTGTTTTTATACATATACATTTTTAATGTTGTAATAAATCCTTGGAATACATGTTCCGGTCTATGCCAGTGGGATTTTAAATAACATCTATAACTTAGAGCTATAGAAGCTCTCCCCCATGTGAGTACCGTTCATTTGGGTTGGGATATCATTTTATATGTAAACTGTTTTGCACTATGTCTATGTTTCTATCTTTTTGAGGAAACCACATTAAGACATTATTATAACAGAAGAATTCAAGAAAATAAAGTGGGACGTTCTACATCTATTTTCATCTGTGGTGAATTATAATTTAAGTATATTTTTTTAATTTCTATCTATGCACTGTGCTTGTTTGATCACATTATTTATTTGTTTTGTTGTATCACTTACATAGAGTGTATCACAGTGGGAACTGACAGAGTAGTGGCTGTGTTGTTAGCCTAAGGATTTAACATCCAGAGTTCAATTCTCCTAATAGCAAATTATATTTTGTGCACTGTTTGATCACATTTTTTTATTTTTTTATACATATATAGTTTCCTTGTTGTATCACTTACACAGAGTGAATCACTTTATATATATTTTTTGGTACAATACATGTTCCTCCCAGAAAACCCTGCAGCATGTGTAACTTATAAGTGTCAAGGAAAACAAGGCTGAGGTGACCACTCTAGTCGCAGCTGATGATTACACCAGAGGTTGTGCACAAAACCTATGATCTATTTTTGGTAGAATAGTACTATATAAATATCAGTAATTCTTCAGTACCTTCGTGCCCAGCCAGCTGTACCCAGGAATTCTGTCTTCTCAGGGACCAGTGCACCATCGTGAAGAAAGTCTTCCAGGACTTGGTCTATAAAACAGTTACACACAATGTATTAGTGCACAACATTTTATGTGTCTTTTTAATTAATAAAGGCTTAATTAAAGGGGCGTGAAACCGCACATTTTTCTATCATGATTCAGATAGAGCATATCATTTTTAAACAACTTTCCTTTTCACTTGTTCTCTAATTTGTTTTGTTCTTTTGGTATCCTTTGCTGAAAAGCATAGTAGGTAGGCTCAGCAATGCACTATTGGGAGCTGGCTGCTGATTGGTGGCTGCACATATATGCCTCTTGTCATTAGCTCACCCAATGTGTTTAGCTAGCTCCCAGTAGTGCATTGCTGCTGCTTCAACAAAGAGAACAAAGCACATTGGAAAGTTGTTAAAAAATATACACTCTTTCTGCAGCATGAAAGAAAATTAAATTCTTTGTATTCACTTCTGCCTAAACTGCTTTGCAAGCCTGTGGTCATTTTAAAGGGACAGTGTACATCAATTTTCATATAACTGCATGCAATAGACCCTACTATAGAGAATAATATGCACAGATACTAATCTAAAAATCCAGTATAAAACCTTTTAAAAACTTACTTAGAAGCTCCCTGTTACGGTACCAACAGGATACCAAGGTTTAATACCAGATGGAAGATGCCCTGAATGTGAGATCAGCAACTCACAACCCAGCTAATTCCCCCCTCAAACATGAGACCAGGCTCCACATTGAAGGTTAAAACAGAATGTAATTTATTGAAGGCTAGATGCCCAGTATTTATGCAGGTCTGACCCCAGATGGGGGGTTGAAAGAATATTGTACATTAGATAGAGGGAAAATGCCCTTTGACATGATACAATAGAATTACATTACTTAAGCAGATAACAAGTTAAACACAAGACACACACATAAGCCTCTCTTATCACTTGGGCGTCTGCTCTCTGGATGGGATTAAACAATGTGAATGTTTATCACTAAAACTTAATTACAGTACACAATAGCTGATGCTACCAAACCTGTCTTTAGAAAATAGCTTCTCAAAGCTGAACAAAGTTAACTCTTTCAGTACTGACAGAAGGGTCTGTCACA
Source organism: Bombina bombina (assembly GCF_027579735.1). Classification (NCBI taxonomy): domain Eukaryota; kingdom Metazoa; phylum Chordata; class Amphibia; order Anura; family Bombinatoridae; genus Bombina; species Bombina bombina. Next base: position 56,670,468 of record NC_069505.1, on the reverse strand, counting down.
CTCCCAATTTAGCACTGTTGATAAGGCTGGAACACCCAATGAAAGGGGCTGAGAGCAGACCCCCCTCCCCCTAGATATGAAAAGACCCTTTAGACAAACAAGAATAGCACAAATCTGTAGACTTGGATCTGCATCTGAAACTTTTGGGCTTAGTTAGGAGTCTGAATCAGCACAATGTTATCAAAGATTTAGAAAAAAGATACATTGTTACAAAAACACTCCCAGAAGTGCTTTATAAATGGATCATCTACAAAACATTTATACAAAGAAAATCTAGTGTAAAATGTCCCTTTAACTGAAAATGTAGTTATACATATTTTTGTACCACCAAAATGCATCAAATCCATGTTCAAAGGGTTAGAATATTGGTGTAGATTTCCCAAACAATGTAACACTATCCCACATTCTAACGTAACACTATACAGAATCCAGCAAGTATTCCTTCCCTTGTAAAAAAAACAAGCAATTTTAGTAAAGTTTGCTTTAGACACATAGTTATAATGAAATTCTCTCTCTCTCTCTCTCTCTCTCTCTCTATATATATATATATATATATTATATATATATATATATATATATATATATATATATATATATATATATATATATATATATATATATATATATATATATATATATATATATATATATATTTAAACAAGAAGAAATAGACCCTTATTTCTCCAGCACCCAACTATGTCTGAAAAATATATACTTTTAGACAAGGAAAGATTAATGAGTCAATAATTCACATACTCTATGAAAATGCGTAATTATAAGATTTATATATCAATATCAGCATAACAATAAATCATAAGCATGACCCCCAAATTATAAGGTTCAAAGTCCACAACCCGGGTTGTTAGTGGAAGTTAGTAAGTTAGTCCGTTAATTAACCGGTATTGGATAATTTCAAAATGCCTTTGTTATGGCACATTTGTAATCCCAGGATTGGAAACCAACGTTAATGCAAGGACAGCACCAATTATTGTGTAACACTAACACAGCAGGTGTAACTTGTATCTTCGTACTCCCAATGCAAATTTGTAACTGTATCACTTTCAGCAAAAAAATGGCAACTCTTCCATACCACATTTAACTCGCTGTGACAGTTCTATGTTGCGTGTAGAGACATAATAAACAAGTACCTGCTTCCTCGATGTTTCAATAGTGACATATTATGGTGCCATATCTACCTGCTCGTTGCTTCCAATTGTTTCGATTGAAACCGGGTTTGGAGATATCACCTTTGCTTTTTCCTCCGTACTTTCTTGGCTCTTTCAGTGCATCCGCACGCCTTAGTTTTCACTGGAGTATGATTATCTTTGGGAATCAGCTGTTGGACGGTGCTCAGCTGCTGCACCACTCCAACCAAACAAACAAGCAGCTACGCGCGTTTCACCCGGGTTCCATTCGGGCTTCTTCCGGCTGTGCATGATTGGAGATTGCTCTCCATAACATTTAAACAGTATGCTCCGCCTTCAATTGACTTTTTCAGAAAAACAATATATTTAAGCCATTCAGGTGAAATGTTAGACAAATGTAACTAACTATCATGCTTATGATTTATTGTTATGCTGATATTGATATATAAATCTTATAATTACGCATTTTCATAGAGTATGTGAATTATTGACTCAATAATCTTTCCTTGTCTAAAAGTATATATTTTTCAGACATAGTTGGGTGCTGGAGAAATAAGGGTCTATTTCTTCTTGTTTAAATGTATATTAACTAAATACCCTTATCCGTGCACTATACTGAGAAGTGTGGTCCTATATAGGACACACAATATCTTATCTCAGTATATAGAACTGTGACATTTATTAAACTAGGGGTGCTGGCACAATTTATATAAATATATATATATATATATATATATATATATATATATATATATATATTGAGTAATTAATAACTTATTAGAATTTAATTTACCCATTATACATTTTGCAATTACGATTGCCAAAAACGTACTTTCTTTAAATAAAATTAAGTTCCACTTTAAATATCTTCCTGGCTTGTTTCCTAGCACACACTGAATCAGTGTTTACTTTTAGCTAATTGAGACTCCCCTTTCCTGTGCCGCGCATGCACTTCAATAACAAGCACATGCTCAGTGACGTTAATCCATAGTGGAATTTGCTTGGCTAAATTAAGTATGCGTTTGTAACGATACTATGTATGCATGTAATTTATCCATGGACTATAGTGAGCCACATGGCTAAGCTTTTGATTGGTCAGTGAAGATGTGTATGAGGGTGAAAAAAAAAGACTACAAAGAACGAGGGCTAGATGGGGAGCAACACTAATATGCAGAAATATTGATGCCGAAAACACATTCACAACTAAGTATGGCAAAAACAAAAAATACTATTAGGGGGGTAGTTATCAAGCCGTCTACTTTTCTGGCTTCGCCGGCCCAATACGCCCGCCTAAGCTCGCCTCACATTGCCGCCGCGGACCTGAAAAAATACGCCTAAGTTATCAAATAAAGCTGTCAAAAAACCGCGGGGCGATGAGCAGCGGACTGTGAGAGTTATCACTCATCCGATCTCGCTGCTCTTCGGCTTTTTCCCAGCTTTATTGCTAGCCTGTCACTAAGCACTCACACTAAACTACACTGCTCTAACCCCTATACCGGCGCCCCCGGAGCCCCCCGCAACTAAATAAAGTTACTAACCCCTAAACCGCCGCTCCTAGACCCCGCCGCAACTCTTATAAATGTATTAACCCCTAAACCGCCGCTCCTAGACCCTGCCGCAACTCTTATAAATGTATTAACCCCTAAACCGCCGCTCCCGGACACCGCTGCCACCTACAGTATACCTAGTAACCCCTATCCTGCCCCCCCTACACCGTCGCCCTCTATTATAAAGTTATTAACCCCTATCCTGCTGATCCCGCACCTCTCCGCAACTAAATAGTTTAACCCCTAAACCGCCGCTCCCTGAACCCGCCGCAACCTATATTAAACCTATTAACCCCTATCCTGCCCCCCCTACACCGTCGTCACCTATAATAAATTTATTAACCCCTAATCTGCCTCCCCTACACCGTCGCCCCCTATAATAAATTTATTAACCCCTATCCTGCCCCCCACTACGCCGCCGCCACTGTAATAAAATTATTAACCCCTAAACCTAAGTCTAACCCTAACGCACCCCTAACTTAAATATTAATTAAATAAATCTAAATAATATTTTTATTATTAACTAAATGAATCCTATTTAAAACTAAATACTTACCTATAAAATAAACCCTAATATAGCTACAATATAAATAATAATTATATTCTAGCTATTTTAGGATTTATTTTTATTTTACAGGCACCTTTCAATTTATTTTAACTAGGTACAATAGCTATTAAATAGTTATTAACTATTTAATAGCTTACCTAGCTAAAATAAACTGAAATTTACCTGTAAAATAAATCCTAACCTAAGTTACAATTACACCTAACACTACACTATACTTTAATAAATTATTCCTATTTAAAAATAAATACTTACCTGTAAAATAAATCCTAAGATAGCTACAATATAATAAATAATTATATTGTAGCTATCTTAGGATTTATATTTATTTTACAGGTAACTTTGTATTTATTTTAGCTAGTTAGAATAGTTATTAAATAGTTATTAACTATTTAATAACTACCTAGCTAAAAGAAATACAAAATTACCTGTAAAATAAATCCTAACTTAAGTTACAATTAAACCTAATACTACACTATCATTAAATTAATTAAATAAACTACCTACAAATAACTACAATTAAATACAATTACATAAACTAACTAAAGTACAAAAAATAAAAAAAGCTAAGTTACAAAAAATAAAAAAATAAGTTACAAACATGTTAAAAATATTACAACAATTTTAAGCTACTTACACCTAATCTAAGCCCCCTAATAAAATAACAACCCCCCCCAAAATAAAAAAAATGCCCTACCCTATTCTAAATTAAATAAAGTTCAAAGCTCTTTTACCTTAGCAGCCCTTAAAAGGGCCATTTGTGGGGGCATGCCCCAAAGAAAACAGCTCTTTTGCCTGTAAAAGAAAAATACAACCCCCCCCAACATTAAAACCCACCACCCACATACCCCTAATCTAACCCAAACCCCCCTTACAAAAACCTAACACTAATCCCCTGAAGATCATCCTACCTTGTCTTCACTCAGCCGAGCAGCGATGGAACCGAAGTGGACATCCGGAGCGGAAGAAGTTAATCCTCCAAGCGGCGCTGAAGAAATCTTCCATCCGATGAAGTCATCATCCAGGCGGCGCTGAAGAAAAGTCTTCGATCCGGCCGATGTCATCTTCAAAGAGGCGCTGAAGAGGTCTTCTATCCGGGCGATGTCATCTTCCAAGCCGGGTCTTGAATCTTCCTCCCGCCGACGCGGAACCTCCTTCTTCACCGACGGACTACGACGAATGAAGGCTCCTTTAAGGGACGTCATCCAAGATGGCGTCCCCTCAATTCCGATTGGCTGATAGGATTCTATCAGCCAATCGGAATTAAGGTAGGAAAAATGTGATTGGCTGATGGAATCAGCCAATCAGATTGAGCTCGCATTCTATTGGCTGATCGGAACAGCCAATAGAATGCGAGCTCAATCTGATTGGCTGATTGGATCAGCCAATCGGATTGAACTTGATTCTGATTGGCTGATTCCATCAGCCAATCAGAAAATTCCTACCTTAATTCCGATTGGCTGATAGAATCCTATCAGCCAATCGGAATTCGAGGGACGCCATCTTGGATGACGTCCCTTAAAGGAACCGTCATTCGTCGGGAGACAACGGAAGAAGAGGATGGATCCGCGTCGCCTGCTTCAAGATGGACCCGCTCCGCACCGGATGGAAGAAGATTGAAGATGCCGCTTGGAGAAGATGTTTGCCGGTCCGGATGTCCTCTTCTTGCCGGATAGGAGGAAGACTTTGGAGCCTCTTCTGGACCTCTTCAGCACCGGATGATGGATCGCCAACCCCCGCTTGGGTTGGATGAAGATGTTGGAGCCAGGACGAATCGGTGAACCTGGTATGGTGAAGACAAGGTAGGAAGATCTTCAGGGGCTTAGTGTTAGGTTTATTTAAGGGGGGTTTGGGTTAGATTAGGGGTATGTGGGTGGTGGGTTGTAATGTTGGGGGGGGGTATTGTATGTTTCTTTTTACAGGCAAAAGAGCTGAAATCTTTGGGGCATGCCCCGCAAAGGGCCCTGTTCAGAGCTGGTAAGGTAAAAGAGCTTGTAACTTTTTTAATTTAGAATAGGGTAGGGAATTTTTTATTTTGGGGGGCTTTGTTATTTTATTAGGGGGCTTAGAGTAGGTGTAATTAGTTTAAAATTGTTGTAATATTTTTCTTATGTTTGTAAATATTTTATTATTTTTTGTAACTTAGTTCTTTTTTATTTTTTGTACTTTAGCTAGTTTATTTAATTGTATTTATTTGTAGCAATTGTGTTTAATTAATTTATTGATAGTGTAGTGTTAGGTTAATTGTAGGTAATTGTAGGTAGTTTATTTAATTAATTTATTGATAGGGTAGTGTTAGGTTTATTTATAACTTAGGTTAGGACTTATTTTACAGGTAATTTTGTTATTATTTTAACTAGGTAACTATTAAATAGTTCTTAACTATTTAATAGCTATTGTACCTGGTTAAAATAATTACAAAGTTGCCTGTAAAATAAATATTAATCCTAAAATAGCTATAATATAATTATAATTTATATTGTAGCTATATTAGGATTTATTTTACAGGTAAGTATTTAGCTTTAAATAGGAATAAGTTATTTAATAAGAGTTAATTTATTTCGTTAGATTAAAATTATATTTAATTTAGGGGGGGTGTTAGTGTTAGGGTAGACTTAGCTTTAGGGGTTAATACATTTATTATAGTAGCGGTGAGGTCCGCTCGGCAGATTAGGGGTTAATAATTGAAGTTAGGTGTCGGCGATGTTAGGGAGGGCAGATTAGGTGTTAATACTATTTATGATAGGGTTAGTGAGGCGGATTAGGGGTTAATAACTTTATTATAGTAGCGCTCAGGTCCGCTCGGCAGATTAGGGGTTAATAAGTGTAGGCAGGTGTCGGCGACGTTGTGGGGGGCAGATTAGGGGTTAATAAATATAATATAGGGGTCGGCGGTGTTAGGGGCAGCAGATTAGGGGTACATAGGGATAACGTAGGTTGCGGCGGTTTATGGAGCGGCAGATTAGGGGTTAAAAAAAATATGCAGGTGTCAGCGATAGCGGGGGCGGCAGATTAGGGGTTAATAAGTGTAAGGTTAGGGGTGTTTAGACTCGGGGTACATGTTAGAGTGTTAGGTGCAGACGTAGGAAGTGTTTCCCCATAGGAAACTATGGGGCTGCGTTAGGAGCTGAACGCTGCTTTTTTGCAGGTGTTAGGTTTTTTTTCAGCTCAAACAGCCCCATTGTTTCCTATGGGAGAATCGTGCACGAGCACGTTTTTGAGGCCGGCCGCGTCCGTAAGCAACTCTGGTATCGAGAGTTGCATTTGCGGTAAAAATGCTCTACGCTCCTTTTTTGGAGCCTAACGCAGCATTTGTTTAAACTCTCGATACCAGAGTTAAATTTATGGTGCAGCCAGAAAAAAGCCTGCGGAGCGTTAACAGCCCTTTTACCGCCGAACTCCAAATCTAGGCCAGTAGCTTAAAATTGTTGTAATATTTTTAACATGTTTGTAACTTATTTTTTTATTTTTTGTAACTTAGCTTTTTTTATTTTTTGTACTTTAGTTAGTTTATGTAATTGTATTTAATTGTAGTTATTTGTAGGTAGTTTATTTAATTAATTTAATGATAGTGTAGTATTAGGTTTAATTGTAACTTAAGTTAGGATTTATTTTACAGGTAATTTTGTATTTCTTTTAGCTAGGTAGTTATTAAATAGTTAATAACTATTTAATAACTATTCTAACTAGCTAAAATAAATACAAAGTTACCTGTAAAATAAATATAAATCCTAAGATAGCTACAATATAATTATTTATTATATTGTAGCTATCTTAGGGTTTATTTTACAGATAAATATTTAGTTTTAAATAGGAATAATTTATTAAAGTATAGTGTAGTGTTAGGTGTAATTGTAACTTAGGTTAGGATTTATTTTACAGGTAAATTTCAGTTTATTTTAGCTAGGTAAGCTATTAAATAGTTAATAACTATTTAATAGCTATTGTACCTAGTTAAAATAAATTGAAAGGTACCTGTAAAATAAAAATAAATCCTAAGATAGCTAGAATATAATTATTATTTATATTGTAGCTATATTAGGGTTTATTTAAAGGTAAGTATTTAGTTTTAAATAGGATTCATTTAGTTAATAAGAGTTAATTTATTTAGATTAATTTAATTAATATTTAAGTTAGGGGGGCGTTAGGGTTAGGGTTAGACTTAGGTTTAGGGGTTAATAATTTTATTACAGTGGCGGCGGCGTAGTGGGGGGCAGGATAGGGGTTAATAAATTTATTATAGGTGGCGACGGTGTAGGGGGGGCAGATTAGGGGTTATTAAATTTATTATAGGTGGCGACGGTGTAGGGGGGGCAGGATAGGGGTTAATACATTTAATATAGGTTGCGGCGGGTTCAGGGAGCGGCGGTTTAGGGGTTAATACATTTATTATAGTTGCGGTGGGCTCCGGGAGCGGCGGTTTAGGGGTTAATATGTATAGAGTAGCTTGCGGTGGGCTCCGGGAGCGGCGGTTTAGGGGGTAATAACTTTATTTAGTTGCGGCGGTGTAGGGGGGGACAGATTAGTGGTGTTTAGACTCGGGGTACATGTTAGGGTGTTAGGTGTAGACATCTCCCATAGAAATCAATGGGATGTCTGTCAGCAGCGAACTTGTACTTTCGCTATGGTCAGACTCCCATTGATTCCTATGGGATCCGCCGCCTCCAGGGGTGGCGGTTTGAAAACCAGGTACGCTGGGCCGTAAAAGTGCAGAGCGTACCTGCTAGTTTTTTGATAACTAGCAAAAGTAGTGAGAATGTGCCGCACTTGTGTGCGGAACATCTGGAGTGACGTAAGAATCGATCTGTGTCGGACTGAGTCCGGCGGATCGAAGCTTACGTCACAAAATTCTACTTTTGCCGGTCTCGAGCCTTTGATAACTAAGGCGTATCAGCCTCGCCACAAATACGATGCGGAATTCCAGCGTATTTGAGGTTGACGGCTTGATAACTAGGCCCCTATTAGTCTAGATTTGAGTTGCACTACATAATAGGACAAAGTTGTTAATGCATGTTTAACATAACTTTACAAAGGGTCAGTCATGATTCAGATAGGACATTTTACGTTTATCATCAAATTTGCTTTGTTCTCTTGGTATTCTTTGCTGAAAGCTAAACATAGGTAGACTCATATGCTAATTTCTAAGCGCTTGAAGGCAGCCTCTTATCTCAGTGTATTTTGACAGTTTTTCACAGCTAGACATTGCTAGTTCATGTGTGCCATATAGATAACTTTATGCTCACTCCCGTGGAGTTACTTATGAGAGGGCACTGATTGGCTGAAATGCAAGTCTGTCAAAAGAATTGAGATACGGTGTCAGTCTGCAGAGGCTTAGATACAAGGTAATTACAGAGGTAAAAAATGTATTAATATAACTGTGTTGGTTATGCAAAACTGGGGAATGGGTAATAAAGGGGATATCTATCTTTTTAAACAATACAAATTCTGAAGTAAACTGTCCCTTAAAATAACGGTAGAGAGGCACTCAACAGGAGACATACAGGTCCTTCTCTGTGGGATGGTTCCAACTCAGGGTGCAGCCTCTTTTTGCCTGAAATGTGGATTCTATAACCTAGAGGGATTTATCAGCACTTCAACTGACAAGGCTCACATAGGCTGAAATGTATGTCTGGGGTTAGCTATAAAAATGCTTTGTTCGTGAACAGATAATCTCTGCTGAGGCCAGTTAGGGACAGATATGTGGCAGAGTTAGGCTTGTGATGCCTGCTAGGTGCTCTTTCAGAATTGGAAACCTCATCATGTTCAAAGTTAAAAGGGTCATGAAACTCCTTGTTTTTCTTTCATGATTCAGAGAGAGCATAGACTGTAAAAAAGGTTTGCATTTATTTCTATTTTCTCATTTGTTTTGCTTTCTTGGTATCCTTTGTTAAAATGCATACCTAGGTAGGCTCAGGAGCTGCTGATTGGTGGCTGCATATACTGTATATGCCTCATATTGGGCTACATTACAAGTAGAGCGCTATTTAATGCTCCCGCTTGAATGTAAGCTTTTTGGCGCGTCGGGTCGCGCTCGTATTATGAGTTGAAAGTAAACTGTTCTCGCTTGGATGCTAACCCAACGCGCGTAAAAAGCCGAACTTAGAATATTTTGTGCAAGATAACCTATTTCCCAATAGAAAATAGGGAGCAAAAAAAGTGGAAAAACAACCTAACACCCAACTCACTCGCACACCTGATATTCTCAAGTGCGCTAACCCAGCATGAAAATCTCATATACAGGTGAATCCCATATACTTGATTGGAGATGGATGCAGTTGAATTCAGACAACCATATGGGAGAGAGAGAGAGGACACAATAGTGAACATAGTAACTGCTAAGAAGTGTACTCGCATAGTATAGAGTTATATCTAAGCTCTTAGAGGTAGAGCTTGTAGGTTTTGAGCCCCACGGCTGTACCAAAGGCAATGACTGAACGTCAAAGATTCCAGGTAAAAGATACAGAACAGTCAGGAGCGAGCCATGTAACAACCGTTAATATGATTGCCAAACGGCTTGATGCATTTATAAAAAAGGATCCCCCTAAGTCCAGACTTCAGATACAAACAGATACAAACATATGCATAGTCTCTGGGGCCTCCTCTGCCCCATCACCACTTTCTGTTGGAGTACCGCAAGGCTCTGTCCTCGGTCCCCTTCTCTTCTCAATCTACACGTCATCACTAGGTTCCCTAATAAAGTCCCACAGTTTCCAATACCATTTGTATGCCGACGACACCCAAATCTACTTCTCTGCACCAGATCTATCTCCTTCCTTGCTAACCCGTGTCACTAACTGTCTTTCTCACATCTCCAACTGGATGTCCTCTCACTACCTCAAGCTAAATCTCTCCAAAACTGAGCTACTCATTTCCCCCCCTCTTCCAAAATCTCCACCCCCAATCTCTCTATAACTGTCGACAACTCCATCGCAGGATCACATTTGACTCAGATCTTTCTTTCACTCCTCAAATTCAGTCCTTGGCTAAAGCCTGCCGCTTCCACCTTAAAAACATCTCTAAAATTAGACACTTCCTTACACAAGACACAACTAAGATTTTAATCCACTCTCTCATTCTTTCCCGCCTCGATTACTGCAACTCTGTCCCCTCTGTTCTCCCTGCCTGCCTTTACAATCCATAATGAATACCTCTGCCAGACTCATCTTCCTTACACGTCGCTCTTCATCTGCTGCACCTTTCTGCCAATCCCTTCACTGGCTTCCTCTTGCCTCCAGGATTAAGCACAACATTCTCACTCTGACATACAAAGCCCTCAACTGCACTGCTCCCCCCTATATCTCAGACCTTGTCTCCAGATACTCTCCCTCCCGTCCCCTTCGCTCTGCTCATGACCTCCTACTCTCCTCCTCTCTTGTTACCTCATCGCACTCCAGTTTACAGGACTTCTTCAGACTGGCTCACATCTTGTGGAACTCTCTGCCTCGCTCCACAAGACTCTCCCCTAGTTTTGAAAACTTCAAGCGCTCCCTAAAAAAACTACTGTTCAGGGATGCATACAACCTACGCTAACATTACTTTATACCAGTTCCTCTCCTCCATTGCTATCCCCTGAACCCCCTTAGCATGTAAGCCTAAGAGTCCAGCTGTTTGTAGATCACCTTCTTAAGAGCTGACTACAAAAGTGCAACTCTTGGCAGGGCCCTCTACCCATTAGATCCCTATAATTGTTTTGTTCTACTACGCCTTTGTTTATAGTGCTGCGGAATTTGTTGGCCCTCAAATAACCGATAATAATAATAAAATAGTCCAATGTAATGTCCAAAATCCGACGCACGTTTTGATGGTACAACGTCAACTTTTTCAAGGTTTGCCAATCCTATTAACGGTTGTTACATGCTCTGTTCCTGACTTTATTAAATATGAATATTGCATAAATATGCTATTTCATGTTTTCATCTAGTTACCTGCAAAAGGCTCCAACGCATATATATATATATATATGTGTGTATATGTGTGTGTATGTATATGTATATGTTTGTGTGTGTATATATATATATATATATATATATATATATATATATATATATATATATATATATATATATATATATATATATATATATATACAAAAGTCCAAAGGAACCCAGCACACTCATAACATCACAGCTCCCAGGGTGCTCGCCAACTCTGTATACAAAAAAGTTCCACAAAGGCAAGCACTCACTGGCGTTTTATCAAAAGACAGTTTTTACTGTGCAACAAACAATTTAGTGAACGTTTTCGGGCATCCGCCCGTCCTCAAACATGTTGCACAGTAAAAACTGTCTTTTGATAAAACGTCAGTGAGTGCTTGCCATTTCATTAAAGGCGTTAATTTTTTTAAATTTTTTTTTTTTTTTTTTTTAAAAAGAAAATTTATGCTTACCTGATAAATGTATTTCTTTTTTGACACAATGAGTCCACGGATCATCTTAATTACTAATGGGATATTCACCTCCTGGTCAGCAGGAGGAGGCAAAGAGCACCACAGCAGAGCTGTTAAATAGCTCCTCCCTTCCCTCCCACTCCAGTCATTCGACCAAAGTTAGGAAGAGAAAAGAAAAGCCAAGGTGCAGAGGTGTCTGAAGCTTACATAACCCACAACCTGTCTAAAAGAACAGGGCGGGCCGTGGACTCATCATGTCAAAAAAGAAATAAATTTATCAGGTAAGCATTTTTAAGACACGATGAGTCCAAGGATCATCTTAATTACTAATGGGATTCAATACCCAAGCTAGAGTACACAGATGATACGGGAGGGACAAAAATTTAAAGCACGGACCATGTCCAAATTGTGCAGAAGTCGTTCCTTTTTGAGAAGAAGGATTAGGACACAAAGAAGGAACAACAATCTCCTGATTAATGTTCTGATAAGAAACTACTTTAGGAAGAAATCCTAATTTAGTATGTAAATCTGAATGGAAAATAAGGTAAGGAGACTCGAACTGTAATGCCGAGAGCTCTGACACTCTACGAGCGGAAGAAATCGCAACAAGAAACAAAACTTTCCAAGATATTTTAATATCTAAGGAATGCATAGGCTCAAACGGAGCCCCTTGAAGAACTTTGAGAACTAATTAAGAGTCCATGGAGGAGTAACTGGTTTGAACACAGGCCTGATTCTGACCAAGGCCTGACAAAAGGATTGTACATCTGGGACATCCGCCAGACGTTTGAGTAACAAAATTGACAAGACAAAATTCTAGGAATCCTAACTCTACTCCATGAGTAGTCCTTGGATTCACACCGATAAAGATATCTACGCCATATCTTATGGAAAATATTTCTAGTTACAGGCTTACAAGCCTGAATCATGGTCTTTATGACCGAGTCAGAAAACCCCCGCTTGGACAAAATTAAGCGTTCAATCTCCATGCAGTCAGCTTCAGAGAAACTAGATTTGGGTGAAGGAAGGGCCCATGAATTTGAAGTTCTGTCCTCAACGGAAGTCTCCAAGATGGCAGAGATGACATGTCCACCAGATCTGCATACCAAATCCTGCGAGGCCAAGTCGAAGCAATGAGAATCACTGACGCCCTCTCCTGTTTGATTAGAGCAATGACCCGAGGAAGAATCGCAAACAGAGGAAATAGGTATGCTAGACTGAAGGTCTAAGGAACCGCCAGAGCATCTATCAGTTCCGCCTGGGGGTCCCTGGACCTCGACCCATATCTCGGGAGCTTGGCATTCTGTCGAGATGCCATGAGATCTAACTCTGGCTGACCTCATTTGAGAATCAGGCTGGAAAACACTTCCGGATGGAGTTCCCACTCCCCCAGATGAAATGTCTGCCTGCTCAGAAAGACCGCCTCCCAGTTGACCATTCCTGGGATGTGGATCGCCGACAGCAAGAATGGGCCTCCGCCCACTGTATTATCTTGGTTACCTCCGTCATCACTAAGGAACTCCACATTCCTCCCTGATGATTGATGTAAGCCACTGAAGTTATGTCGTCCGACTGGAACCTGATAAACTGGGCCGAGGATAACTGAGGCCAGGCCAGAAGAGCATTGAAGATCACTCTCAGTTCCAGGATGTTTATAGGAAGAACAGACTCTGACTGAGTCCAAACTCCCTGAGCCTTTAGGGAACCCCAGACAGCTCCCCACCCTAGAAGGCTGGCGTCTGTTGTCACAATCACCCAGGATGGTCTGCGAAAGCAGGTTCCCTGGGAGAGATGATCCAAAGACAACCACCATTGAAGCGAGTCCCTCGTCTCCTGCTCCAGGGTTATTCGAGGAGACAAGTCTGCATAGTCTCCGTTCCATTGCCTAAGCATGCTTAACTGCAGAGCTCTGAGGTGGAACCGAATAAACGGGATGATGTCCATAGCCGCCACCATCAGCCTGATTACCTCCATGCACTGGGCCACTGACGGCCGAGGAGTGGACTGAAGGGCTAGACAAGTATCGATAATCTTTGATTTCCTGACTTCTGTCAGAAAAATCTTCATAGATATGGAATCTATTATGGTTCCCAAGAAAGTCACCCTTGTATTTGGGACTAAGGAACTCTTTTCCAAATTTACCTTCCACCCGTGAGTTCTCAGGAAAGATAACACCATGTCGGTATGGGATCTTGCTTGTTGAAAAGATGGCACCTGGACTAGAATATCATCCAGATAAGGCGCCACCCTGTGGCCTTAGAACCGCCAGTAGAGACCCCAGAACCTTTGTGAAGATTCTGGGAGCCGTGGCCAGACCGAAAGAAAGAGTCACAAACTGGAAGTGTTTGTCTAGAAGGCAAACCTTAGGAACTTGTGATGATCCCTGTGGATAGGAACATGTAGCTATGCATCCTAAGATAGGTCTGAAGGTTCCCTCCTTTTTGGGAACCACAAACAGATATGAATAAAAACCCTGCCCCTGTTCCTGTACTGGAACAGGAATAATCACTCCCAGGGAGGAGAGGTCTCTTACACAACATAAGAACGCCTCTTTTTTTATCTGGCTTGCAGACAATCTTGAAAGAAGAAATCTTCCTCGGGGAGGAAAACTTTTGAACTCCAGTTTGTACCCCTGAGACACTATTTCTATTGCCCAGGGATCCTGACCCTCCCGAACCCAATCCTGAATGAAGAAGGAAAGTCTGCCCCCTACCAGATCCGGTCCCGGATTGAGGGCATGCCCTTTATGCTGTCTTGGATTCAATAGCAGACTTCTTGGATTGTTTACCCTTGTTCCAAGACTGGTTGGGTCTCCATGTACGCTTAGATTGTCCCTGCTTGGAGGCGGAAGAGGAAGAATTTCCCTTAAAATTTCAAAAGGAACGAAAATTACTCTGTCATCCCTTTTGTTTGTTTCTCAAATCTTGAGGGAGAAGATGACCCCTACCTCCCATAATATCAGAGATAATTTCCTTCAAGCCCAGTCCAAACAAGGTTTTCCCCTTGTAAGGAATCGCTAAAAGCTTAGACTTAGAGGATACATCCGCAGACCAAGGTCTTAACCATAAGACTCTGCGAGCTAGAACAGAGAAACCTGAAATCTTTGCTCCCAGTTGATACCTTAAAGGGAAGCATCCGTAAAAAAGGAATTAGCCAATTTAAGAGCTTTTATCCTATCCTGGATTTTAAATCCAGGGGAATGTCAGTCCTAATAGCGTCAGGCAACGAGTCAACCAATATGCCGTTGCAGCAGTGACGGTAGCAATGTACACAGCTGGCTGCCATTGGAAGCCCTGGTGTACCTCTTTGGGTAACCCCTCTAATTTCTGGTCCATATGATCTTTGAAGCACAACTATCCTCTAAAGGTATAGTAGTTCTCTTAGCTAAGGTGAAAACAGCTCGTTCCACCTTGGGGACCTCTTTTTTTCCAGGATTAACTACGACCGTGGATCGCTGTCATCCAAAGTAGCTAAAACCTCCTTGAGTAACAGACGGAGGTGTTCTAGCTTAAACCTGAAAGGTACAACTTCACTATCAGCAAGAGAAATTACACTGTGTCAGAAACCTTGCTTGCTGAATATCTGTTTTTCCTCTATCGCTTTCCCTGCAACATTGGAAAAGCCGACAACGCATCAGAAGACATGAGAGGAGTGATGTCTTGTAACATAACCCAGAATGAGTTATAGAGGAAGCACAGGGCACTGCATGTGAGGGTAATAAAATTTTGGGACTCCTGAGGAGAAAACTGCTTATATTGAACATTGTCATGAGATTTCTGAACAGCATCCTCTTTGGGAAATGTCTCAGAAAAAAAGACTATTCCTAAGGATTAACTTCCTCTCATACATGAGGAATAGAAAAGGTATTGATGGTTCCACATTGGCATCAACACAAAAAACAAGTGACCCTCTGCATGACCTCTTGGTCCATTCTGAACTAAGATATCAAAGAAAAATTAAATTTTTTAATAAAAATCCCAATATATAAAAAACATTACTATCACTTTAAATTTTAAAATGGTAACTTTTTTTCTCTTTTTATTATTTGCATGTAAATAGCCAGAAAAGCTTAAATAGACTTGCAATTTACCATTACACCTCAGCAGGGAACTGCTGAGGTGCCTGCCTGACCAATAAAACTAACTCCTCTCTGAGCAGTATGGTCAGATCCGGAACTCCACCGCAACAGCGGAAGACAGTCTCCGGTCCTAATTACGCATGATATAATAGAGGATGCGTAATAGGACAAGTAACTGTACCACTTCCTTTCAGACTCACCGGAAGAGAAGGGGAAAAAAGGCGCGCTATGCAAATGTCGCCTCCCCTAGTACCGCCCGTCGTGGGCGTTGACAATACAGTCATCTCCCGGTTGGCATTTTTGTTTGTTTATGTAACCGCCGGGAGATGTGACCACCGCAATCGCCAGATAGTCCTACTTAATAAATATAAAGTGCCCAATTGCGCCCATCGTGGGCGATGTCAATACAGTGATCTCCCGGTCGGCATGTCTGTATATGTAACCGCCGGGAGATGTGAACCACAATTGATTTTTAAAGTAGCTGTAACTGGCCAGAGCGATGTGTCTGATACTGCAGCCTTGAGATCAGGTAGAGATCCTGTTTATGCCATTTGTGCCTGCATCTAACTGTCACATATAGTCTCCTGAATAAAAAGGAGAATTCATGCTTGATAAATATAAAGTGCCCAACTCCCTTAAGGGCTTCCTTATATGTCCATTCTCACAAAATAAGTGTCTAACTTCTTCTGAGTCTTTTTTAACCCCAGAAATAAAAGTCAGCACTTACCTCATTCTGCCCGACAGCAAAGGCAGCTCCCAGGCTTGAGAGGTCCTCTCCCTCACATGGGCCTGTGAAATAAGAGAAAATACTGAGTAATATCCCTCAGATTTTTCAGAGTTAGGGCAGCACAAAATATGGGAGGCGCAGTGAGAATTATGTCCCACAAGTTCCCATTGCTCTAAAGCCACCACTGCTCTTCTGAAGAGACTGAAATGGACCCATTGCTCTAAAGCCACCACTGCTCTTCTGAAGAGACTGATATGGACTACGGCTACACCCTAGAACAAAGCAGCACAATATTGTACTGCTTTAAAAATAATAAACTCTTGATTGAAGAATCTTTTCTAACACCTCACTTTGCCACTTCCTATCACTAACGTAGGCAAAGAGAATGACTGGAGTGGGAGGGAAGGGAGGAGCTATTTAACAGTTCTGCTGTGGTGTTCTGCTGTGGTGCTGCTGACAAGGAGGTGAATATCCCATTAGTAATTAAGATGATCAGTGGACTCATCGTGTCTTAAAAAAGAAAGCAGTGCACCAGGTTGTTGTATTTGATTGTGTGTGCTATTCTACAAGGATTCACTAACTACAGTATATATATATGTGTGTGTGCTATTCTAAAAGGATTCACTAACTACAGTATATATATATATATATATATATATATATATATATATATATACAGGGAGTGCAGAATTATTAGGCAAGTTGTATTTTTGAGGATTAATTTTATTATTGAACAACAACCATGTTCTCAATGAACCCAAAAAACTCATTAATATCAAAGCTGAATAGTTTTGGAAGTAGTTTTTAGTTTGTTTTTAGTTATAGCTATTTTAGGGGGATATCTGTGTGTGCAGGTGACAGTATTACTGTGCATAATTGTTAGGCAACTTAACAAAAAACAAATATATACCCATTTCAATTATTTATTTTTACCAGTGAAACCAATATAACATCTCAACATTCACAAATATACATTTCTGACATTCAAAAACAAAACAAAAACAAATCAGTGACCAATATAGCCACCTTTCTTTGCAAGGACACTCAAAAGCCTGCCATCCATGGATTCTGTCAGTGTTTTGATCTGTTCACCATCAACATTGCGTGCAGCAGCAACCACAGCCTCCCAGACACTGTTCAGAGAGGTGTACTGTTTTCCCTCCTTGTAAATCTCACATTTGATGATGGACCACAGGTTCTCAATGGGGTTCATATCAGGTGAACAAGGAGGCCATGTCATTAGATTTTCTTCTTTTATACCCTTTCTTGCCAGCCACGCTGTGGAGTACTTGGACGCGTGTGATGGAGCATTGTCCTGCATGAAAATCATGTTTTTCTTGAAGGATGCAGACTTCTTCCTGTACCACTGCTTGAAGAAGGTGTCTTCCAGAAACTGGCAGTAGGACTGGGAGTTGAGCTTGACTCCATCCTCAACCCGAAAAGGCCCCACAAGCTCATCTTTGATGATACCAGCCCAAACCAGTACTCCACCTCCACCTTGCTGGCGTCTGAGTCGGACTGGAGCTCTCTGCCCTTTACCAATCCAGCCACGGGCCCATCCATCTGGCCAATCAAGACTCACTCTCATTTCATCAGTCCATAAAACCTTAGAAAAATCAGTCTTGAGATATTTCTTGGCCCAGTCCTGACGTTTCAGCTTGTGTGTCTTGTTCAGTGGTGGTCGTCTTTCAGCCTTTCTTACCTTGACCATGTCTCTGAGTATTGCACACCTTGTGCTTTTGGGCACTCCAGTGATGTTGCAGCTCTGAAATATGGCCAAACTGGTGGCAAGTGGCATCTTGGCAGCTGCACGCTTGACTTTTCTCAGTTCATGGGCAGTTATTTTGCGCCTTGGTTTTTCCACACGCTTCTTGCGACCCTGTTGACTATTTTGAATGAAACGCTTGATTGTTCGATGATCACGCTTCAGAAGCTTTGCAATTTTAAGAGTGCTGCATCCCTCTGCAAGATATCTCACTATTTTTGACTTTTCTGAGCCTGTCAAGTCCTTCTTTTGACCCATTTTGCCAAAGGAAAGGAAGTTGCCTAATAATTATGCACACCTGATATAGGGTGTTGATGTCATTAGACCACACCCCTTCTCATTACAGAGATGCACATCACCTAATATGCTTAATTGGTAGTAGGCTTTCGAGCCTATACAGCTTGGAGTAAGACAACATGCATATATATATATATATATATATATATATATATATATATATATATATATGTGTGTGTGTGTGTGTGTGTGTGTGTACATATGTATGTGTGTTTATATGTGTGTGTGTGTGTGTATATATATATATATATATATATATATATATACACACACACACATCTGTAAATACATATATACACAGATATAGACATATACATTTATATACATTAGAGATGTATATGTATGTATCTCAATGTTAAAGGGACACTAAACACAATTTTTTTCTTTCATGATTCAGATAGAGCAGAAATTTTAAGCAACTTTCTAATTTACTTCTATTATCAAATTTTCTTCGTTCTCTTGCTATCTTTATTTAAAAAGCAGGAACGTAAATCTAGGAGCCGGCCCATTTAAGATTCAGCACCCTGTATAGCGCCTGCTTATTGGTGACTACAAGTATAAAGAATATTCCAGCCTCCAATTTCTTTAAAAGACCTTTATTTCATATAGGGTCCTGAGTAGAAATTACAACGTTTCAAGCCTAAACAGGCTCTTAATCATGTATATATATACCTGTTTAGGCTTGAAACGTTGTCATTTCTACTCAGGACCCTATATGAAATAAAGGTCTTTTAAAGAAATTGGAGGCTGGAATATTCTTTATACTCGGATTGACTGGGACCTGGCAAGTCCTTTATTCCGTGCCCCACTACAAGCAGAGAAGGTGTGCTGTTTTTCTAACCTTTTGGTGATCAATATTGGTGACTACATTCAGCCAACCTATACGCAAGCGTAACCCAGGTAATGAACCAAAAATGGGACGGCTCCTACGCTTTAAATTCTTGCTTTTACCCTCATGGGCATGGATAGCAAGAGAACGAAGAAAAATTGATAATAGGAGTAAATTAAGTTGCTTAATATTGCTGCTTTGATGCTCTATCTGAATTATGAAAGAAAGCATTTGGATTTAGTGTCCCTTAAAAGCCCTTTGCCTGACTTTTGTTTTTTTAACACCTGAGATCTCATATCTTTGAGCCTTTATAACTTTTTTTGTGGAATATCTTTTTGAATACTTTTTCTTAGATGTGTTATTATGAGTGTAACTGTACTTTGTAATGTATTTTTATGTGTTTTGCAACACTTTTTTTTAACAAAACAGTTAACCAGAGCTCTAAGGTTGCGGTAACCAAAAGCGCGTTACCTTCAATTGCGCTCAAGCTTTTACTTTCAACCCGACAAGCGCAAACAGCCACGACAAACCCCTTATTACTTGCGCGTAACCGTTAACGCGCCACTCGTTAACTAGTCCGTTATCGGCTTACCTATGTGCATTGATGTTTCTTCAACAAAGGATACCAAGAAACTAAAGCATATTAGATAATGAGGTAAATTGGAAATTTGTTTAAAATTGTATGTTCTATCTGAAAAGTGTAAGAAAAAATATGGGTTTCATATCCCTTTAAAATAAAGGAAAATGTGGCAAAACAAATAATGAAAGTATAATGCAAAATTCTTTTACAACACATAATTAAGGCTATGGTAAATTGTAATGTGCAATTTTCCCGAATCAATACAAAAAATTGAACTCTACCTTTATTCATAAATTTCAATCAAGAATGCGCTCCAACATTATTTTATTTGTATAATTGTTAAAGTCCATAACCAACATCCAGCCGCCTACCGCAAAACTTTTTTTTTTTTTTTTAAATGAGATGTCATTTCACCTCTTATCCAATAACTATGCTAGTCATACGGTGCTGCATACAAAATAAAAAAGCTGCAACAGAGAATGAAGTACATTTGATAATAAAAGTAAATTTAAATTGTGTGCCCTATCTTAAAGGGATAGTCTAGTCAAAATTAAACTTTCATGATTCACATAGGGCATGTCATTTTAAACAACTTTACAATTTACTTTTCTCATCAAATTTGCTGTGTTCTCTTGGTATTCTTGTTAAAAGCTAAACCTAATGGGATTCAATACCCAAGCTAGAGTACACAGATGATACGGGAGGGACAAAAATTTAAAGCACGGACCACGTCCAAATTGTGCAGAAGTCGTTCCTTTTTGAGAAGAAGGATTAGGACACAAAGAAGGAACAACAATCTCCTGATTAATGTTCTGATAAGAAACTACTTTAGGAAGAAATCCTAATTTAGTATGTAAATCTGAATGGAAAATAAGGTAAGGAGACTCGAACTGTAATGCCGAGAGCTCTGACACTCTACGAGCGGAAGAAATCGCAACAAGAAACAAAACTTTCCAAGATATTTTAATATCTAAGGAATGCATAGGCTCAAACGGAGCCCCTTGAAGAACTTTGAGAACTAATTAAGAGTCCATGGAGGAGTAACTGGTTTGAACACAGGCCTGATTCTGACCAAGGCCTGACAAAAGGATTGTACATCTGGGACATCCGCCAGACGTTTGAGTAACAAAATTGACAAGACAAAATTCTAGGAATCCTAACTCTACTCCATGAGTAGTCCTTGGATTCACACCGATAAAGATATCTACGCCATATCTTATGGAAAATATTTCTAGTTACAGGCTTACAAGCCTGAATCATGGTCTTTATGACCGAGTCAGAAAACCCCCGCTTGGACAAAATTAAGCGTTCAATCTCCATGCAGTCAGCTTCAGAGAAACTAGATTTGGGTGAAGGAAGGGCCCATGAATTTGAAGTTCTGTCCTCAACGGAAGTCTCCAAGATGGCAGAGATGACATGTCCACCAGATCTGCATACCAAATCCTGCAAGGCCAAGTCGAAGCAATGAGAATCACTGACGCCCTCTCCTGTTTGATTAGAGCAATGACCCGAGGAAGAATCGCAAACAGAGGAAATAGGTATGCTAGACTGAAGGTCTAAGGAACCGCCAGAGCATCTATCAGTTCCGCCTGGGGGTCCCTGGACCTCGACCCATATCTCGGGAGCTTGGCATTCTGTCGAGATGCCATGAGATCTAACTCTGGCTGACCTCATTTGAGAATCAGGCTGGAAAACACTTCCGGATGGAGTTCCCACTCCCCCAGATGAAATGTCTGCCTGCTCAGAAAGACCGCCTCCCAGTTGACCATTCCTGGGATGTGGATCGCCGACAGCAAGAATGGGCCTCCGCCCACTGTATTATCTTGGTTACCTCCGTCATCACTAAGGAACTCCACATTCCTCCCTGATGATTGATGTAAGCCACTGAAGTTATGTCGTCCGACTGGAACCTGATAAACTGGGCCGAGGATAACTGAGGCCAGGCCAGAAGAGCATTGAAGATCACTCTCAGTTCCAGGATGTTTATAGGAAGAACAGACTCTGACTGAGTCCAAACTCCCTGAGCCTTTAGGGAACCCCAGACAGCTCCCCACCCTAGAAGGCTGGCGTCTGTTGTCACAATCACCCAGGATGGTCTGCGAAAGCAGGTTCCCTGGGAGAGATGATCCAAAGACAACCACCATTGAAGCGAGTCCCTCGTCTCCTGCTCCAGGGTTATTCGAGGAGACAAGTCTGCATAGTCTCCGTTCCATTGCCTAAGCATGCTTAACTGCAGAGCTCTGAGGTGGAACCGAATAAACGGGATGATGTCCATAGCCGCCACCATCAGCCTGATTACCTCCATGCACTGGGCCACTGACGGCCGAGGAGTGGACTGAAGGGCTAGACAAGTATCGATAATCTTTGATTTCCTGACTTCTGTCAGAAAAATCTTCATAGATATGGAATCTATTATGGTTCCCAAGAAAGTCACCCTTGTATTTGGGACTAAGGAACTCTTTTCCAAATTTACCTTCCACCCGTGAGTTCTCAGGAAAGATAACACCATGTCGGTATGGGATCTTGCTTGTTGAAAAGATGGCACCTGGACTAGAATATCATCCAGATAAGGCGCCACCCTGTGGCCTTAGAACCGCCAGTAGAGACCCCAGAACCTTTGTGAAGATTCTGGGAGCCGTGGCCAGACCGAAAGAAAGAGTCACAAACTGGAAGTGTTTGTCTAGAAGGCAAACCTTAGGAACTTGTGATGATCCCTGTGGATAGGAACATGTAGCTATGCATCCTTTAAATCCACTGTTGTCATAAATTGACCCACCTGGATCAATAGAAGAATGGAATGAATGGTTTTGAAATTGAATGATGGAACTCTGAAAAACTTGTTTAGACTCTTGAGGTCTAAGATAGGTCTGAAGGTTCCCTCCTTTTTGGGAACCACAAACAGATATGAATAAAAACCCTGCCCCTGTTCCTGTACTGGAACAGGAATAATCACTCCCAGGGAGGAGAGGTCTCTTACACAACATAAGAACGCCTCTTTTTTTATCTGGCTTGCAGACAATCTTGAAAGAAGAAATCTTCCTCGGGGAGGAAAACTTTTGAACTCCAGTTTGTACCCCTGAGACACTATTTCTATTGCCCAGGGATCCTGACCCTCCCGAACCCAATCCTGAATGAAGAAGGAAAGTCTGCCCCCTACCAGATCCGGTCCCGGATTGAGGGCATGCCCTTTATGCTGTCTTGGATTCAATAGCAGACTTCTTGGATTGTTTACCGATGTTCCAAGACTGGTTGGGTCTCCATGTACGCTTAGATTGTCCCTGCTTGGAGGCGGAAGAGGAAGAATTTCCCTTAAAATTTCAAAAGGAACGAAAATTACTCTGTCATCCCTTTTGTTTGTTTCTCAAATCTTGAGGGAGAAGATGACCCCTACCTCCCATAATATCAGAGATAATTTCCTTCAAGCCCAGTCCAAACAAGGTTTTCCCCTTGTAAGGAATCGCTAAAAGCTTAGACTTAGAGGATACATCCGCAGACCAAGGTCTTAACCATAAGACTCTGCGAGCTAGAACAGAGAAACCTGAAATCTTTGCTCCCAGTTGATACCTTAAAGGGAAGCATCCGTAAAAAAGGAATTAGCCAATTTAAGAGCTTTTATCCTATCCTGGATTTTAAATCCAGGGGAATGTCAGTCCTAATAGCGTCAGGCAACGAGTCAACCAATATGCCGTTACAGCAGTGACGGTAGCAATGTACACAGCTGGCTGCCATTGGAAGCCCTGGTGTACCTCTTTGGGTAACCCCTCTAATTTCTGGTCCATATGATCTTTGAAGCACAACTATCCTCTAAAGGTATAGTAGTTCTCTTAGCTAAGGTGAAAACAGCTCGTTCCACCTTGGGGACCTCTTTTTTTCCAGGATTAACTACGACCGTGGATCGCTGTCATCCAAAGTAGCTAAAACCTCCTTGAGTAACAGACGGAGGTGTTCTAGCTTAAACCTGAAAGGTACAACTTCACTATCAGCAAGAGAAATTACACTGTGTCAGAAACCTTGCTTGCTGAATATCTGTTTTTCCTCTATCGCTTTCCCTGCAACATTGGAAAAGCCGACAACGCATCAGAAGACATGAGAGGAGTGATGTCTTGTAACATAACCCAGAATGAGTTATAGAGGAAGCACAGGGCACTGCATGTGAGGGTAATAAAATTTTGGGACTCCTGAGGAGAAAACTGCTTATATTGAACATTGTCATGAGATTTCTGAACAGCATCCTCTTTGGGAAATGTCTCAGAAAAAAAGACTATTCCTAAGGATTAACTTCCTCTCATACATGAGGAATAGAAAAGGTATTGATGGTTCCACATTGGCATCAACACAAAAAACAAGTGACCCTCTGCATGACCTCTTGGTCCATTCTGAACTAAGATATCAAAGAAAAATTAAATTTTTTAATAAAAATCCCAATATATAAAAAACATTACTATCACTTTAAATTTTAAAATGGTAACTTTTTTTCTCTTTTTATTATTTGCATGTAAATAGCCAGAAAAGCTTAAATAGACTTGCAATTTACCATTACACCTCAGCAGGGAACTGCTGAGGTGCCTGCCTGACCAATAAAACTAACTCCTCTCTGAGCAGTATGGTCAGATCCGGAACTCCACCGCAACAGCGGAAGACAGTCTCCGGTCCTAATTACGCATGATATAATAGAGGATGCGTAATAGGACAAGTAACTGTACCACTTCCTTTCAGACTCACCGGAAGAGAAGGGGAAAAAAGGCGCGCTATGCAAATGTCGCCTCCCCTAGTACCGCCCGTCGTGGGCGTTGACAATACAGTCATCTCCCGGTTGGCATTTTTGTTTGTTTATGTAACCGCCGGGAGATGTGACCACCGCAATCGCCAGATAGTCCTACTTAATAAATATAAAGTGCCCAATTGCGCCCATCGTGGGCGATGTCAATACAGTGATCTCCCGGTCGGCATGTCTGTATATGTAACCGCCGGGAGATGTGAACCACAATTGATTTTTAAAGTAGCTGTAACTGGCCAGAGCGATGTGTCTGATACTGCAGCCTTGAGATCAGGTAGAGATCCTGTTTATGCCATTTGTGCCTGCATCTAACTGTCACATATAGTCTCCTGAATAAAAAGGAGAATTCATGCTTGATAAATATAAAGTGCCCAACTCCCTTAAGGGCTTCCTTATATGTCCATTCTCACAAAATAAGTGTCTAACTTCTTCTGAGTCTTTTTTAACCCCAGAAATAAAAGTCAGCACTTACCTCATTCTGCCCGACAGCAAAGGCAGCTCCCAGGCTTGAGAGGTCCTCTCCCTCACATGGGCCTGTGAAATAAGAGAAAATACTGAGTAATATCCCTCAGATTTTTCAGAGTTAGGGCAGCACAAAATATGGGAGGCGCAGTGAGAATTATGTCCCACAAGTTCCCATTGCTCTAAAGCCACCACTGCTCTTCTGAAGAGACTGAAATGGACCCATTGCTCTAAAGCCACCACTGCTCTTCTGAAGAGACTGATATGGACTACGGCTACACCCTAGAACAAAGCAGCACAATATTGTACTGCTTTAAAAATAATAAACTCTTGATTGAAGAATCTTTTCTAACACCTCACTTTGCCACTTCCTATCACTAACGTAGGCAAAGAGAATGACTGGAGTGGGAGGGAAGGGAGGAGCTATTTAACAGTTCTGCTGTGGTGTTCTGCTGTGGTGCTGCTGACAAGGAGGTGAATATCCCATTAGTAATTAAGATGATCAGTGGACTCATCGTGTCTTAAAAAAGAAAGCAGTGCACCAGGTTGTTGTATTTGATTGTGTGTGCTATTCTACAAGGATTCACTAACTACAGTATATATATATGTGTGTGTGCTATTCTAAAAGGATTCACTAACTACAGTATATATATATATATATATATATATATATATATATATATATATATATATATATATATATATATATATATATATATATATATATACAGGGAGTGCAGAATTATTAGGCAAGTTGTATTTTTGAGGATTAATTTTATTATTGAACAACAACCATGTTCTCAATGAACCCAAAAAACTCATTAATATCAAAGCTGAATAGTTTTGGAAGTAGTTTTTAGTTTGTTTTTAGTTATAGCTATTTTAGGGGGATATCTGTGTGTGCAGGTGACAGTATTACTGTGCATAATTGTTAGGCAACTTAACAAAAAACAAATATATACCCATTTCAATTATTTATTTTTACCAGTGAAACCAATATAACATCTCAACATTCACAAATATACATTTCTGACATTCAAAAACAAAACAAAAACAAATCAGTGACCAATATAGCCACCTTTCTTTGCAAGGACACTCAAAAGCCTGCCATCCATGGATTCTGTCAGTGTTTTGATCTGTTCACCATCAACATTGCGTGCAGCAGCAACCACAGCCTCCCAGACACTGTTCAGAGAGGTGTACTGTTTTCCCTCCTTGTAAATCTCACATTTGATGATGGACCACAGGTTCTCAATGGGGTTCATATCAGGTGAACAAGGAGGCCATGTCATTAGATTTTCTTCTTTTATACCCTTTCTTGCCAGCCACGCTGTGGAGTACTTGGACGCGTGTGATGGAGCATTGTCCTGCATGAAAATCATGTTTTTCTTGAAGGATGCAGACTTCTTCCTGTACCACTGCTTGAAGAAGGTGTCTTCCAGAAACTGGCAGTAGGACTGGGAGTTGAGCTTGACTCCATCCTCAACCCGAAAAGGCCCCACAAGCTCATCTTTGATGATACCAGCCCAAACCAGTACTCCACCTCCACCTTGCTGGCGTCTGAGTCGGACTGGAGCTCTCTGCCCTTTACCAATCCAGCCACGGGCCCATCCATCTGGCCAATCAAGACTCACTCTCATTTCATCAGTCCATAAAACCTTAGAAAAATCAGTCTTGAGATATTTCTTGGCCCAGTCCTGACGTTTCAGCTTGTGTGTCTTGTTCAGTGGTGGTCGTCTTTCAGCCTTTCTTACCTTGACCATGTCTCTGAGTATTGCACACCTTGTGCTTTTGGGCACTCCAGTGATGTTGCAGCTCTGAAATATGGCCAAACTGGTGGCAAGTGGCATCTTGGCAGCTGCACGCTTGACTTTTCTCAGTTCATGGGCAGTTATTTTGCGCCTTGGTTTTTCCACACGCTTCTTGCGACCCTGTTGACTATTTTGAATGAAACGCTTGATTGTTCGATGATCACGCTTCAGAAGCTTTGCAATTTTAAGAGTGCTGCATCCCTCTGCAAGATATCTCACTATTTTTGACTTTTCTGAGCCTGTCAAGTCCTTCTTTTGACCCATTTTGCCAAAGGAAAGGAAGTTGCCTAATAATTATGCACACCTGATATAGGGTGTTGATGTCATTAGACCACACCCCTTCTCATTACAGAGATGCACATCACCTAATATGCTTAATTGGTAGTAGGCTTTCGAGCCTATACAGCTTGGAGTAAGACAACATGCATATATATATATATATATATATATATATATATATATATATATATATGTGTGTGTGTGTGTGTGTGTGTGTGTACATATGTATGTGTGTTTATATGTGTGTGTGTGTGTGTATATATATATATATATATATATATATATATATATATACACACACACACATCTGTAAATACATATATACACAGATATAGACATATACATTTATATACATTAGAGATGTATATGTATGTATCTCAATGTTAAAGGGACACTAAACACAATTTTTTTCTTTCATGATTCAGATAGAGCAGAAATTTTAAGCAACTTTCTAATTTACTTCTATTATCAAATTTTCTTCGTTCTCTTGCTATCTTTATTTAAAAAGCAGGAACGTAAATCTAGGAGCCGGCCCATTTAAGATTCAGCACCCTGTATAGAGCCTGCTTATTGGTGACTACAAGTATAAAGAATATTCCAGCCTCCAATTTCTTTAAAAGACCTTTATTTCATATAGGGTCCTGAGTAGAAATTACAACGTTTCAAGCCTAAACAGGCTCTTAATCATGTATATATATACCTGTTTAGGCTTGAAACGTTGTCATTTCTACTCAGGACCCTATATGAAATAAAGGTCTTTTAAAGAAATTGGAGGCTGGAATATTCTTTATACTCGGATTGACTGGGACCTGGCAAGTCCTTTATTCCGTGCCCCACTACAAGCAGAGAAGGTGTGCTGTTTTTCTAACCTTTTGGTGATCAATATTGGTGACTACATTCAGCCAACCTATACGCAAGCGTAACCCAGGTAATGAACCAAAAATGGGACGGCTCCTACGCTTTAAATTCTTGCTTTTACCCTCATGGGCATGGATAGCAAGAGAACGAAGAAAAATTGATAATAGGAGTAAATTAAGTTGCTTAATATTGCTGCTTTGATGCTCTATCTGAATTATGAAAGAAAGCATTTGGATTTAGTGTCCCTTAAAAGCCCTTTGCCTGACTTTTGTTTTTTTAACACCTGAGATCTCATATCTTTGAGCCTTTATAACTTTTTTTGTGGAATATCTTTTTGAATACTTTTTCTTAGATGTGTTATTATGAGTGTAACTGTACTTTGTAATGTATTTTTATGTGTTTTGCAACACTTTTTTTTAACAAAACAGTTAACCAGAGCTCTAAGGTTGCGGTAACCAAAAGCGCGTTACCTTCAATTGCGCTCAAGCTTTTACTTTCAACCCGACAAGCGCAAACAGCCACGACAAACCCCTTATTACTTGCGCGTAACCGTTAACGCGCCACTCGTTAACTAGTCCGTTATCGGCTTACCTATGTGCATTGATGTTTCTTCAACAAAGGATACCAAGAAACTAAAGCATATTAGATAATGAGGTAAATTGGAAATTTGTTTAAAATTGTATGTTCTATCTGAAAAGTGTAAGAAAAAATATGGGTTTCATATCCCTTTAAAATAAAGGAAAATGTGGCAAAACAAATAATGAAAGTATAATGCAAAATTCTTTTACAACACATAATTAAGGCTATGGTAAATTGTAATGTGCAATTTTCCCGAATCAATACAAAAAATTGAACTCTACCTTTATTCATAAATTTCAATCAAGAATGCGCTCCAACATTATTTTATTTGTATAATTGTTAAAGTCCATAACCAACATCCAGCCGCCTACCGCAAAACTTTTTTTTTTTTTTTTAAATGAGATGTCATTTCACCTCTTATCCAATAACTATGCTAGTCATACGGTGCTGCATACAAAATAAAAAAGCTGCAACAGAGAATGAAGTACATTTGATAATAGAAGTAAATTTAAATTGTGTGCCCTATCTTAAAGGGATAGTCTAGTCAAAATTAAACTTTCATGATTCACATAGGGCATGTCATTTTAAACAACTTTACAATTTACTTTTCTCATCAAATTTGCTGTGTTCTCTTGGTATTCTTGTTAAAAGCTAAACCTAGGTAGACTCATATTCTAATTTCTCATTGCATTTTGACAGTTTTTCACAGCTAGAGGGCATTAGTTAATGTTTGCCATATAGATAACATTGTGCTCATGTATGTGGAGTTATTTAGGAGTCAGCACTGATTGGCTAAAATGCAAGTCTGTCAAAAGCACTGAGATAAGGAGGCAGTCTGCAGAGGCTTAGATACAAGGTAATCACAGAGGTAAAAAGTGTATTAATATAACTGTGTTGGTTATGCAAAACTGGGGAATGGGAAATAAAGGGATTATCTATCTTTTTAAACAACAACAATTCTGGAGTAGACTGTCCCTTTAATAATAAAAGTTTAGCTATGTCCCTTTCATATCAGTGTAATATTATGATATATCATTACTTCATAATTAACATTAACCATTTAACTGCAATCATAAATGAACATTTTGTGTATAAGGTTCAAGTGTGATGATCTAAGCTTTATATTTATCTGCACTCTCTTGGTACCCTTTGTTGAAAAGCATACCTAAAGGGATATGAAATCCAAAAATATTTTTTCGGGATTCAGATAGAACATACAATTTTAAACAACTTTCTAATTTACTTCTATTATGAAATTGTCTTTGTTCTCTTGGTATCGTTTGTTAAAAAAAAGAAGGCGTATAAGCTCAGTAGCATGCACGTGTCTGGAGCACTATATAGCAGAAGTTTTGCAAGAATGTTATACATTAGCAAGAGCACTAGATGGCAGCAGATTTATAACAATGTTATACATTAGCAAGAGCACTAGATGGCAGCAGATTTATAACAATGTTATACCTTAGCAAGAGCACTAGATGGCAGCAGATTTATAACAATGTTATACATTAACAAGAGCACTAGATGGCAGCAGATTTATAACAATGTTATACATTAGCAAGAGCACTAGATGGCAGCAGATTTATAACAATGTTATACATTAGCAGGAGCACTAGATGGCAGCAGTTTTATAATAATGTTATACCTTAGCAGGAGCACTAGATGGCAGCAGTTTTATAATAATGTTATACATTAGCGAGAGCACTACATGGCAGCAGATTTATAACAATGTTATACATTAGTAAGAGCACTAGATGGCAGCAGATTTATAACAATGTTATACATTAGCAGGAGCACTAGATGGCAGCAGTTTTATAACAATGTTATACATTAGCAAGAGCCCTAGATGGCAGCAGATTTATAACAATGTTATACATTAGCAGGAGCACTAGATGGTAGCAGTTTTATAACAATGTTATACATTAACAAGAGCACTAGATGGCAGCAGATTTATAACAATGTTATACATTAACAAGAGCACTAGATGGCAGCAGATTTATAACAATGTTATACATTAGCAGGAGCACTAGATGGCGGCAGTTTTATAACAATGTTATACATTAGCGAGATCACTAGATGGCAGCAGTTTTATAACAATGTTATACATTAACAAGAGCACTAGATGGCAGCAGATTTATAACAATGTTATACATTAGCAAGAGCACTAGATGGCAGCAAATTTATAACAATGTTATACATTAACAAGAGCACTAGATGGCAGCAGATTTATAACAATGTTATACATTAACAAGAGCAGTAGATGACAGCAGATTTATAACAATGTTATACATTAGCAAGAGCACTAGATGGCAGCAGTTTTATAACAATGTTATACATTAACAAGAGCACTAGATGGCAGCAGATTTATAACAATGTTATACATTAACAAGAGCACTAGATGGCAACAGATTTATAACAATGTTATACATTAACAAGAGCACTAGATGGCAGCAGATTTATAACAATGTTATACATTAGCAAGAGCACTAGATGGCAGCAGATTTATAACAATGTTATACATTAGCAAGAGCACTAGATGGCAGCAGATTTATAACAATGTTATACATTAACAAGAGCACTAGATGGCAGCAGTTTTATAATAATGTTATACATTAACAAGAGCACTAGATGGCTACAGATTTATAACAATGTTATACATTAGCAAGAGCACTAGATGGCAGCAGATTTATAACAATGTTATACATTAGCAAGAGCACTAGATGGCAGCAGATTTATAACAATGTTATACATTAGCAAGAGCACTAGATGGCAGCAGATTTATAACAATGTTATACATTAGCACTAGATGGCAGCAGATTTATAACAATGTTATACATTAGCAAGAGCACTAGATGGCAGCAGATTTATAACAATGTTATACATTAGCAAGAGCACTAGATGGCAGCAGTTTTATAGCAATGTTATACATTAACAAGAGCACTAGATGGCAGCAGATTTATAACAATGTTATACATTAACAAGAGCACTAGATGGCAGCAGATTTATAACAATGTTATACATTAACAAGAGCACTAGATGGCAGCAGTTTTATAACAATGTTCTACATTTGCAAGAGCACTAGATGGCAGCAGTTTTATAACAATGTTATACATTTGCAAGAGCACTAGATGGCAGCACTATTTCCTGCCACGTAGAGCTCCAGACTCCTAGGTATCTCTTCAACAAAGAATACCATAAGAACAATTCAAAATTTAATAATAGAAGTAAATTGGAAACTTTTTTTTTTTTTTTTTAATTGTATGCTCTGTCTGAATCACAAAAGACAATTTTTTGGGTTTCCTATCCCTTTAAATTGAAGAAAAAGATGGCAACATAAATAATGAAATTTGTATTGCAATGTTGATGTGTTTTTTTATTATTCATAATTAAGGGCCATATTATGAATATATCGCAATATTGCGCGTACCCAAGCGCAATATTTGCGCTCCACTCAGTAATACCATTGCACGTAAATGTGTACTCCTATTAGAAGTACAGCGCAATGCGAATGCGACCTCGAGAGCGTGCTTCCATATGATCTGGGAGCCTTGTTTTCATGCCGGCAGCCACGGCAAACAACCTAGCGCAGGGGGCAAATTGCGTAGCATTGGCAGTAATAATTAAATATATATGTATATGCTTATCTGTTACAATCAAACAAAAACAAGTCTATATCTTTGATAAATAGGGTTGCCTGTGTCCAATATTTAACAGGAGAGCCCAGTATGTTAGTAATGTTCAGTAAAATCTTCATAAACAATACTGGACACTTTAAATGTCCAGTTTAGTTTTTTTTAACCTGAGTGTTAGCTTCATTTAACAGGACTCCAATGCCTTAACTCAGATTACAGATATAGAGCAGAAAAAAAGTGAGAGGAAGGTAAATCACTTGTGTTCACTGGCAACCAAAGAGATAACATTATTCATTTGTATGTTGCTGGCAGCCAAAGAGTATTTACCACTAGGCCCAGTCTCTGACTAATTATCCAGGACAGCTGTCAACGCTATTGCTAAAGGGTGAACAGGTCACATGGCTGTTACATATTGAGGTCACAGTTTGGACCTGATAATTCTATTTTAAAGAGCCCTGTGTAATAATCCTGTTGTTGCCGCTTTGAGAAAGTCCCCATCATGCAGGAGCAGTTTCGCCTTTTACATGTGGGGAGCTTTTTCCACACCCGAGGCTGCTAGTTAATTAAATGAGGTTATGGAATTCATATGGCTTCCAAGAGAAGGAGAAGGGAGGAAGATAAACAGGAGAGGAGCGGGGGAGAGATGCAGGTGTGGTGCTTAGAATATGTACGTGTAGGAGAAGAATTCATAAGCTGTAATGTTTATGGCGCAGTATAATGTTCACAGTAAACTTTGTTGTGTTTGTTTCTCATGTAGTGGTTTCCCCCCATCCCTCTATTACAGTTTACCCCCGTCCCTCTATTACAGGTTCCCTCCGTCCCTCTATTACAGTTTCCTGTAATAGAGGGACGGAGGGAACTCTGTTCCCTCTATTACAGGTTTCCTCGGGTTCCCTCTATTACAGGTTCACTCTGTTCCCTCTATTACAGGTTCCCTCCGTCCCTCTATTACAGGCTCCCTCCGTCCCTCTATTACAGGTTCCCTCCATCCCTCTATTACAGGTTCCTTCCGTCCCTCTATTACTGGTTCCCTCCGTCCCTCTATTACAGGTTCCCTCCGTCCCTCTATTACAGGTTCCTTCCGTCCCTCTATTACAGGTTTCCCCCCGGGTTCCCTCTTATACAGGTTCCCTCCGTCCCTCTATTACTGGTTCCTTCTGTCCCTCTATTACAGGTTCCCTCCGTCCCTCTATTACAGGTTCCCTCCGTCCCTCTATTACAGGTTCCTTTCGTCCCTCTATTACAGGTTCCCTCCGTTTCTCTATTACAGGTTCCCTCCGTCCCTCTATTACAGTTTCCCTCCGTCCCTCTGTTACAGGTTCCTTCCGTCCCTCTATTACAGGTTCCCTCCGTCCCTCTATTACAGGTTCCCTCCGTCCCTCTATTACAGGTTCCCTCCGTCCCTCTATTACAGGTTCCCTCTGTCCCTCTATTACAGGTTCCCTCCGTCCCTCTATTACAGGTTCCCTCCGTCCCTCTATTACAGGTTCTCTCCATCCCTCTATTACAGGTTCCCTCCGTCCCTTTATTACAGGTTCCCTCTGTTCCTCTATTACAGGTTTCCCCCCATCCCTCTATTACAGGTTCCCTCCGTCCCTCTATTACAGGTTCCCTCCGTCCCTCTATTACAGGTTCCCTCCGTCCCTCTATTACAGGTTTCCATCGGGTTCCCTCAATTTCAGGTTCCCTCCGTCCCTCTATTACAGGTTTCCCCTGGGTTCCCTCTATTACAGGTTCCCTCCATCCCTCTATTACAGGTTTCCCCCCGGGTTCCCTCTATGACAGGTTTCCTTGGGTTCCCTCTATTACAGGTTTCCTCGGGTTCCCTCTATTACAGGTTCACTACGTTCCCTCTATTACAGGTTCCCTCCGTCCCTCTATTACAGGTTTCCCTCTGTTCCTCTATTACAGGTTTCCCCCGTGTTCCCTCTATTACAGGTTCCCCCCGTGTTCCCTCTATTACAGGTTTCCCCCCGTCCCTCTATTACAGGTTTCCTCGGGTTCCCTCTATTACAGGTTTCCCCCCGGGTTCCCTCTATTACAGGTTCACTCTGTTCCCTCTATTACAGGTTCCCTCCGTCCTTCTATTACAGGTTTCTCCCTGTCCCTCTATTACAGGTTTCCCCCCGTCCCTCTATTACAGGTTTTCCCCCGTCCCTCTATTACAGGTTTCCCCCCTTCCCTCTATTACAGGTTTCCCCCGGGTTCTCTCTATTACAGGTTCCCTCCGTCCCTCTATTACAGGTTTCCTCGGGTTCCCTCTATTACAGGTTTCCTTGGGTTCCCTCTATTACAGGTTCACTACGTTCCCTCTATTACAGGTTCCCTCTGTTCCTCTATTACAGGTTTCCCCCCGTCCCTCTATTACAGGTTTCCCTCTGGTTCCCTCTATTACAGGTTTCCCCCATCCCTGTATTACAGGTTTCCCTCTGGTTCCCTCTATTACAGGTTTCCCCCGTCCCTCTATTACAGGTTCCCTCTGTCCCTCTATTACAGGTTCCCTCTGTCCCTCTATTACAGGTTCACTACGTTCCCTCTATTACAGGTTCCCTCCGTCCCTCTATTACAGGTTCCCTCCGTCCCTCTATTACAGGTTCCCTCCGTCCCTCTATTACAGGTTCCCTCCGTTCCTCTATTACAGGTTCACTCCGTTCCCTCTATTACAGGTTCCCACTCCTCCCTTTCTCCTTTCCTCCACTCTGTTCCCCCCCCCCCCCACCCCCTCCCTTCTCAGGCCGGGATCTCTCTTCTCTCTCTGTGTTTACATTATTAAAATATTTTCCATGCTGCCTGTCTCCTTGGGGTCTGTTTATTCAGACATGACTTCCCCTCCTGGCCACAAACTCAGGCACATGAATACACGGACAAACATGACACACATTGAAATGGAAAGATCCAAAAAAAATGTATGACCATAAGAACATGGACAACCAAAGACCTAGGGGCCACAAATACTTTTTATGTGGCCCTCCACTTCTCCATACAATCCTCATGTGCACCACACAATAAGATCTTTTCTGCAAATGGCTTATCCACCCTGTATAAAACCAGCGTTCTAAACCTGCGTATGTTTATATGCTTATAACACTTATCTTGCTTAATGGGATATCATTTAAATGTATGTTTGTGCATTTCAATTTGGGATAGAAACATGTTTGCAATATACTTCCATCATCAAAAATATTTCTAGTGAAAGATATTACTGGTTTTCAGTGGAATATGCACGTATGCTGTGAGTGTCTTGTGCACCAATGTACAAAAAACACTCCTTTTCTCCATTTGCAAAAATGCACTTTTCAGTTTTG
The DNA here is from genome assembly GCF_027579735.1 of Bombina bombina. Lineage (NCBI taxonomy): Eukaryota > Metazoa > Chordata > Amphibia > Anura > Bombinatoridae > Bombina > Bombina bombina. The sequence goes on along the minus strand of NC_069505.1, from coordinate 56,634,849 downwards.
ACCTTTCTATGCCTTTCATAACTGTCACTTGACATATGTTTAGACTGAATTATATTGTTTTCCTTTCTAACAAAATGGTGTTTCCCAGCCCTGGGAGAGAAAACAGTTCTATTGTGGCTACGTATTGAAAAAAGGTAGACACCCCTTGTTGCTTTGTCTTTATCAAAACTTGCTTACAAATACACATATAGAGTCATTTGTCTAAAATAATTAACATATACAAATATGCTCCTATACACTGGCTTGGCACTGAATGAGTTAAGCTTGTTATATAATGTTTGTCCTTTGTGATACAGGACGTAGAGGGGGGAGAGAGGCTTCCCCGGATACAAAGGGAGTTCCCTTTTTTTGCAGTGTGCTGCTTAACTCTAACCTACCATAAGCAGAAGCCGCACTGCTGCTGTTATACACAGTATGGGCCATTGGCTTTTACACACAGATACTGTGCTGTTGTATGAACAGAGATCATTAATAGTCAGATGAGAACATCTGAGACTATTAGTAAACAACAAGCGGTAATTGTAGTTGGTAAAGAGAGGTTTAAAACAACCTGCCAAGTGCTCGGTGAAACGCGTTAGTCTTTGATGTGTCTTAAAGTTATACTATATGTTTAGCACAGAGTCATTTTTATTTTTTTGCCTACAATAAACCTTTTTTTTATCTATAAGTTTAATAGCTTGTACATTTTACCCTTTAGTGTGGAAGTGGTAGCTCTATATTTACTTGTTTAACACCACACAGGAAGGTAAATGCTTTACTTGTATATTAAAAACACAATGTTCATTGTCTGCAAACTCTGTAGTAGCTCTGGGTCTAACACATTTAGCTACACACAAGGAAACTGAATTGTGAAACCCTTCAGAGCGACCACAGAGCTGCGGGCTGCTACTTTTCGCATCAGTCTAATAATAATAATAATAATAATAATAATAGCTGTCTATGTAGACAGACCTAGACATCAGATCTCTTTATTCTTTTCTCACTTTCCTCCCCTTTTCTGTTCTACCTCTCTCTTACTTATGTGTCCCCACTCCACACCACTGCTTCATACCCCCCTTCTCTATAATTATCTCTACCCCCCCCCCCCCTCTCAGTGACAGCCCAGTCATGGCCAAATTCTTAGAACTGTTTCAATGTTTGCAAACCGCAAAACCAGTTACGTCACTTACAGGAGGGGAATCCTGTGCTGCACAGACATGGAGAAAAACAGAAGGGAACTAAATACAAATAGATAGGGTGGAGAGAGGTCTTTTTTACCTTCACACATAAAAGTGGTGAAAGGGGAAGAGATTGGGTTAAAAGGACATAAAAAGGGACACTACTCTAATATGTTAGACAATTTTATAATTGTGCTGTTGCTTGCACATAACAATGTTTAACCCCTGCAAGTCAGCAGTGTACTACTGGGAGCTACACACATATGCCTCTTGTCATTGGTTCAGTAGATCTGTTCAGCTAGTACTTTTATGTCTGTTTAAAAGGGAATATGTTGAGCCTTTAAAGGGGCATACATGTGCAAAAAGAAACTTGTCTAAAGTGTTAGTTATATGCAGCAATATTACAATGATAAAATGCTCTCTTTACACCCCTGCAAATATATTAAACACATAGTTAAACTCAGCCCCAGAGCAGCAATGCACAACTGGAAACTAGTTGAGCACAACTGATGAGGCATGTATGTTTGAAAGCCACCAATCAGCAGCTTGCTCCCAGGCTACCTAGATATGCTTTAAACAAAGAGCACCAAGAGAACTAAACACATTTCATAACAGAAGTAATATTGAAAAGTATCTTAAAGATGAACGCTCTGTCTGAATCATGTAAGTTTAAAGTGATATGAAAGCCAAAATTAAACACCTAGGCAAAGTCCCATTTTGGAGCTGCAAGCTTGTAGCACTTGAGTCTGACTTAATATGTGTGTTTAACTTCTTGCTTACCTCTAAGTAAAATGGAAAATGAGCCATGAAAGTTTAATGTCCCTTTAACTGGAAGGAAAGTAAGGAGGAAGTAATTTACCAGAAAGTGAGGAAAAATATATACTAGTTAAAAAGTAACCACCGTTCTACCTATCTATATATATATTTCTAGGTCTGCGCGCCTCTCTTACCTGTAATTATTCTCTCAGGATTGAACTTTACAGTAACATAAAGGGCTCATTTTACATTTACTAAAGGGTCGTTAACACAAAATGTAATTTCCCATGAAATGTGTAATTTTGTGAAGTAGAACGCCTGTCATTTCATTATTTATTTTTCTGGTTTTTCTTGTTATAGGGCTGAAAATGGGGGGGGGGTAGTGTGTCCTACAAGGATTTGACCCTGAAACATTCTACGCAGTGACTGCTTTATCAGGAGACAGATGAGCATTTATATCTATCTCTAATTCGCCACAGCAGAAGAGATAAGATAAACACACTCTAGAGACTTTGCAGAGGGTGTGTGCCTGAAATGCAAAGAAAGCAATGACAATTTTACTAACAAAAGCACATTTTAATTGCTCTTTAATTTCTTTAAACATATATAATACATATAAATATATTTATAAATATATAAATATGCACAGTATAAATGTCTGCATACAAAATAAATGTTTTCAATGTATTCAAAACTGTTGCTTTGTTAGCATCAAATAGGGACAGTGGGAGATCTGTATACGTGTTGTGTGTGCCTTTTTTTCTATAAGTTGATTTCTTTATTTGCTGAACTAATATTTACAAAGATGTGCTGTCTTTGCCCTCAGTAAAACTGGAGTTAAAAATAAATTCCTGAAAACAGAAAAAAAATATCTCTGAAACCTATTTGTTATATTCTGGGATATACACAGTTGCCTCTTGTTTTTTAACCCATTCATATTCAGGTGTTGCAGCTGGGGTATGTAGTGCACATTTATGCCTGTAGGGGTACTTGCTACACAAATATTGAGAAATAGTACTTTTAACCAAGGAAACACAACCAGTTTTACTCATAGAGCTACAATGTTCTTGTAGAATATTAGACTAGTGCATTAGTGGCAGAGAGTGGATCAAAGAAAGAAAGAGAAAAAGGATTTTTATTTTTTTAGGTAAATAATTTGGCTTTTTTCTACCACAGAGAAATGGGGTAGAAACTCACATGACCACAGCATTTTCCACCCTAGGGTTAAGGTTGCGCAGTGTCCAGTATTCAACCAGAAAGCAGACTGCCCAGTAAAATATTCACAACAATGCTGGGCACTTAAAGGTACAGGAAACCCAAAAATGTTTCTTTTATGATTTAGATAGATCATGCAATTTTAAACAACTTTCCTATGAAATTTATTATATACTTTGCTTCATTCTCATGATGTCCTTTGCTGAAAAGCATATCTAAATAGGCTCAGTAGCTGCTGATTGGTGGCTGCACATAGATGCTTTATGTAATTGGCTCACCCATGTGCATTGCTATTTCTTCAACAAAGGATAACTAAAGAATGATGCAAATTATATAATAGAAGTAAATTAAAATGTTATTTAAAAATGTCTTCTCTATCTGAATGATGAAATATTCTTTTGGGGTTAAATGTCTCATATGAATCAATGTGTTACAAATATTGAGCAGATAGAAGTGAGGTAAAGTCAAGGGGGACAAATCTCTACGGTTTACTGGCAATCAAAGAGGTAAAATGATTGATTTGTAAGTTACTGGCAGCCAATTGAGAAAATGACTGCCAAGTTGTGAAAAATATTGGAAGAATCGAAAGTGGTGTCTAAGTTAGAGCTTTGGTGCAGGGGGCATTGTGTCCCCCACAGACCCTCGTGTCCAGTCATTGTGTCCCCCCACAGACCCTCGTGTCCAGTCATTGTGTCCCCCACAGACCCTCGTGTCCAGTCATTGTGTGTCCCCACAGACCCTCATGTCCAGTCATTGTGTCCCCACAGACCCTCGTATCCAGTCATTGTGTGTCCCCACAGACCCTCGTGCCCAGTCACTTACAGATTGTTGAGTATTTTGTATGAAGAACGGCTGGCAGCTCTATCTAGGACCAACAGTTGCCCTATCACTAATTTAAATGTGTTCAACATAAAAAATATTGAAACCATTCAAATTATAAATTCTAATGCACCCAGAAAAAAATATTACAGATGTATCCTGTATCCTGTATTGTCTCATAAATATGCTGTATCTAAAATAATATTTCAATGGCCGCCCCCTTAATCCTTTGTGTTTTGTTTCTGGGCTTGGATGTTATGGTTTGGAGAAACACAATGAAAAACTCCGTTTGAGAATTCCTGACCTATAATGGGAATTTCTCCTGCTCCGAGACATTTCATGAATCCAAAACACTGGCAGATCTTTCTCTCTCTCTGACATATTTGTGCCAGATTTGATTAACAAGTTTATCACGTTTCACATAGATGCACAACTCTCTCCTGATGTGGCAAAGCCTTCTCTTGGTTTAAAGGGACAGTCTACTAGAATTGTTATTGTTTAAAAAGACAGATAATCCCTTTATTACACATTCTCCAGTTTTGCATAACCAACACTGTTATATTAATATACTTTTTACCTCTGTGATTACCTTGTATCTAAGCCTCTGCAGACTGCCCCCTTATTACAGTTCTTTTGACAGACTTGCATTTTAGCCAATCAGTGCTGACTTCTAGGTAACTTCACGTGCATGAGCACAATTTTATCTATATGGCACACGTGAATTAGCAGTGTCTAGCTGTGAAAAACTCAAATAGCATTGAGATAAGAGGCGGCCTTCAAGGGCTTAGACATTATGAGTCTACCTAGGTTTAGCTTTCAGCAAAGAATACAAAGAGAACAAAGCAAATTTGATGATAAAACAAAATTGGAAAGTTGTTTAAAATGACATGCCCTATCTGAATCATGAGAGTTGAATTTTGGCTCTAGTGTCCCTTTAAATCAAAGTAGGAAGGGAGCAGGACATAGATGCTACATTTTATAGTCACAGGTCAGGTGCTTTTATTACACTCTTTGAATTGAATCATTGATAGCTGCATGAACTAAACTACCCAGGGCATGAAAGTCCACATTTTTCATTGTTCAGATTGAGCATGTAGTTTTAGAAGACATTTGTTTTAAATTTACTTCTTATCAAATTGACTTCATTCTCTTAGTATCCTTTGTTGAAAATCATAGGTAGGTTTAGGAGCATAAATGCACTACTGGGAGCTAGCTTCTGATTGGTGGCTGCATTCATATTCCTTTTGTCATTGGCTCACCCATACCTAGGGTTGCCACCTTTTCTGGGGGGGAAATACCGGCCAAGCTCAAAAATATACAATTGCATAAACATGTATACATCATAAATCAAATTCAAAGCAAATGAAATTGTCTAGTTTTAGTTTTCTTTTTTTTAAACCTGTTTCAAGTTTTCCTCTTCTGACATATGCAGACTATTTTATAGTGGGTGTTTTTGTAATGTCCTGGAAGGATTACTGGTGACGATTCACAGCTTGTTAAATGCACCTGCTCTCCTTTGATTCTACCATTTATATATTATTATTTATTATATTTTTCACAAATGAGAAGTCATTTTAACCCCTTAAAGGGAAACTGAACCTAAATGTCTTCTTTCATTATTCAGCTAGAGCATGTAAATTTAAGCATCTTTCTAATTTACTCCCATTATCAATTTGTCTTTGTTCTCTTGCTATCTTTATTTAAAAAGAAGGCATCTAAGCTAAGGAGCCAGACAATTTTTGGTTTAGGACCCTGGACATCACGTGTTTCTTAGTGGGTGCATTTAGCCACCAATCAGCCAGCACAACCCAGGTTGTGAACCAAAAATGCGCCGGCTTCTAAACTTACATTCTTGCTTTTCAAATAAACGGCTAGATTACGAGTTTTGCGTTATGAGGGGTGCGGTGCTTACTTGCACGTTATTGTCACCGCTCACTTACCTACAGCGCTGGTATTACAGGTTTTAAGAAACCCGGCGTTATTAGGCAAGAAGCGAGCATAGAGAAAAATTGTGCTCCATACCACACTCAAATAACAGCGCTGCTTAAGTCGGCGGTGAGCTGGTTGTACGTGCTTGTGCACAATTTCCCCATAGACATCATTGGGGAGAGCCGGCTGAAAAAAAGCCTAACACCTGCAAAAAAGCAGCGTAAAGCTCAGTAACGCAGCCCCATTGATTCCTATGGCGTAACTAAATTTATGTTTACACCTAACACCCCTAATCTTACACTTATTAACCCCTAATCTGTGGCCCTCGACATCGCCAACACCTACATTATATTTATTAATCCCTAATCTGCCGCTCCGGACAACGCCGACACCTACATTATACTTATTAACCCCTAATCTGCTGCCCCCAACATCGCCGACACCTACATTATATTTATTAACCCCTAATCTTCCGACCCCAATGTCGCCGCAACCTACCTACACTTATTAACCCCTAATCTGCCGCCCCAACGTCGCCACCACTATAATAAACATATTAACCCCCAAACCGCCGTACTCCTGCATCTCAAGCACTAGTTAAATATTATTAACCCTTAAGCTGCCGCCCTAACATCGCCGCCACCTACCTACATTTATTAACCCCTAATCTTCCGCACCCAACGTCGCCGCCACTATACTAAATGTATTAACCCCTAAACCTAAGTCTAACCCTAACACCCCCTAACTTAAATATAATTAAAATAAATCTAAATAAAACCTACTATCATTGCCTAAATAATTCCTATTCAAAACTAAATACTTACCTGTAAAATAAACCCTAAGCTAGCTACAATATAACTAATAGTTACATTGTAGCTATCTTAGGGTTTATTTTTATTTTACAGGCAACTTTGTATTTATTTTAACTAGGTAGAATAGTTACTAAATAGTAATTAACTATTTACTAACTACCTAGCTAAAATAAATACAAATTTACCTGTAAAATAAAACCTAATATTACACAACAATTAAATAAATTACATAAATTAAATACAATTACCTAAATTACAAAAAAACATTAAATTACACAAAATAAAAAAAACAAATTATCAGATATTTAAACTAATTACACCTAATCTAATAGCCCTATAAAAATAAAAAAAGCCCCCCAAAATAAAAAAAAACCCTAGCCTAAACTAAACTACCAATAGCCCTTAAAAGGACCTTTTGCGGGGCATTGCCCCAAATAAATCAGATCTTTTACCTGTAAAAAAAAATACAAACAACCCCCCTCAACAGTAAAACCCACCACCCACACAACCAACCCCCAAATAAAATCCTAACTAAAAAGACCTAAGCTCCCCATTGCCCTGAAAAGGGCATTTGGATGGACATTGCCCTTAAAATGGCATTTAGCTCTTTTTCAATTGCCCAAAGCCTAATCTAAAACTAAAACCCACCCAATAAACCCTTAAGAAAACCTAACACTAACCCCTGAAGATCCACTTACAGTTTTGAAGAGCCGACATCCATCCTCAATGAAGCCAGGAGAAGTCCTCAGTGAAGCGACAAGAAGTCCTCAACGAAGCCGGGAGAAATCTTCATCCAAGCCGGCATAAGTGGTCCTCCAGACGGGCAGAAGTCTTCATCCAGACGGCATCTTCTATCTTCATCCATCTGGCGCGGAGCGGGTCCATCTTCAAGACATCCGGCGCGGAGCATCCTCTTCTTCTGAAGACTAAAGACGTATGAAGGTTCCTTTAAATTACGTCATCCAAGATGGCGTCCCTTGACTTCCGATTGGCTGATAGAATTCTATCAGCCAATCGGAATTAAAGGTGAAAAAATCCTATTTGCTGATGCAATCAGCCTATAGGATTGAGCTTCAATCCTATTGGCTGATCCAATTAGCCAATAGGATTGAGCTTGCATTTTATTGGCTGATAGGAACAGCCAATAGAATGCAAGCCCAATCCTATTGGCTGATTGTATCAGCCAATAGGATTTGTTTACCTTTAATACCAATTGGCTGATAGAATTCTATCAGCCAATCGGAATGCAAGGGACGCCATCTTAGATGACGTCATTTAAAGGAACCTTCTTTAGTCGTCTGAAGAAGAGGATGCTCCATGCCGGATGTCTTGAAGATGAACCCGCTCCGCGCCGGATGTATGAAGATAGAAGATGCCGGCTTGGATGAAGACTTCTCCCGGCTTCGTTGAGGACTTCTTGCCGCTTCACTGAGGACTTCTCCCGGCTTCGTTGAGGATGGATGTTGGCTCTTCAAAACTGTAAGTGGATCTTCAAAGGATAGTGTTAGGTTTTTTTTAAGGGTTTATTGGGTGGGTTTTATTTTTAGGTTAGAGTTTGGGCAGCAATAGAGCTAAATGCCCTTTTAAGGGCAATGCCCATCCAAATGTCCTTTTCAGGGCAATGGGGAGCTTAGGTTTTTTTAGTTAGGATTTTATTTGGGGGGTTTGGTTGTGTGGGTGGTGGGTTTTACTGTTGGGGGGGATTGTTTGTATTTTTTTTTTTACAGGTAAAAGAGCTGATTTCTTTGGGGCAATGCCATGCAAAAGGCCCTTTTAAGGGCTATTGGTAGTTTAGTTTAGGCTACGTTTTATTTTTATTTTGGGCGGGCTTTTTTATTTTGATAGGGCTATTAGATTAGGTGTAATTAGTTTAAATATCTGATAATTTGTTTTTTATTTTGTGTAATTTAGTGGGGGGGGGGGTTGTAATTTAGGTAATTGTATTTAATTAATGTAATTTATTTAATTTTTGTGTAATATTAGGTTTTATTTTACAGGTAAATTTGTATTTATTTTAGCTAGGTAGTTAGTAAATAGTTAATAACTATTTAGTAACTATTCTACCTAGTTAAAATAAATACAAACTTGCCTGTAAAATAAAAAATAAAGTCTGAGCTAGCTACAATGCAACTATTAGTTATATTGTAGCTAGCTTAGGGTTTATTTTATAGGTATTTAGTTTTAAATAGGAATTATTTAGTTAATGATATTAATTTTTATTTAGATTTATTTTAATTATATTTAAGTTAGGGGTGTTAGGGTTAGACTTAGGTTTAGGGGTTAATAAATTTAGTATAGTGGCCGCGATGTTGGGGGTGGCAGATTAGGGATTAATAAATGTAGGTAGGTGACGGCGATGTTAGGGACAGCAGATTAGGGGTTAATAATATTTAACCAGTGTTTACAATGTGGGAGTGCGGCGGTTTAGGGGTTAATATGTTTATTATAGTGGCGGCGATGTCAGGAGCGGCAGATCAGGAGCGGCAGATTAGGAGTTAATCATTTTATTTTAGTGTTTGCGATGCGGGAGGGCCTCGGTTTAGGGGTTAATAGGTAGTTTATGGGTGTTAGTGTACTTTTTAACACTTTAGATATGAGTTTTATGTAAACAGCTTTGTAGCGTAAAACTCATAACTATTGACTTTAGAATGAGTTATGAATCTTGCGGGATAGGCTGTACCGCTCACTTTTTGGCCTCGAAAAAAAGCACTGGTATTACAGGTTTTAAGAAACCCGGCGTTATTAGGCAAGAAGCGAGCATAGAGAAAAATTGTGCTCCATACCACACTCAAATAACAGCGCTGCTTAAGTCGGCGGTGAGCTGGTTGTACGTGCTTGTGCACAATTTCCCCATAGACATCATTGGGGAGAGCCGGCTGAAAAAAAGCCTAACACCTGCAAAAAAGCAGCGTAAAGCTCAGTAACGCAGCCCCATTGATTCCTATGGCGTAACTAAATTTATGTTTACACCTAACACCCCTAATCTTACACTTATTAACCCCTAATCTGTGGCCCTCGACATCGCCAACACCTACATTATATTTATTAATCCCTAATCTGCCGCTCCGGACAACGCCGACACCTACATTATACTTATTAACCCCTAATCTGCTGCCCCCAACATCGCCGACACCTACATTATATTTATTAACCCCTAATCTTCCGACCCCAATGTCGCCGCAACCTACCTACACTTATTAACCCCTAATCTGCCGCCCCAACGTCGCCACCACTATAATAAACATATTAACCCCCAAACCGCCGTACTCCTGCATCTCAAGCACTAGTTAAATATTATTAACCCTTAAGCTGCCGCCCTAACATCGCCGCCACCTACCTACATTTATTAACCCCTAATCTTCCGCACCCAACGTCGCCGCCACTATACTAAATGTATTAACCCCTAAACCTAAGTCTAACCCTAACACCCCCTAACTTAAATATAATTAAAATAAATCTAAATAAAACCTACTATCATTGCCTAAATAATTCCTATTCAAAACTAAATACTTACCTGTAAAATAAACCCTAAGCTAGCTACAATATAACTAATAGTTACATTGTAGCTATCTTAGGGTTTATTTTTATTTTACAGGCAACTTTGTATTTATTTTAACTAGGTAGAATAGTTACTAAATAGTAATTAACTATTTACTAACTACCTAGCTAAAATAAATACAAATTTACCTGTAAAATAAAACCTAATATTACACAACAATTAAATAAATTACATAAATTAAATACAATTACCTAAATTACAAAAAAACATTAAATTACACAAAATAAAAAAAACTAATTATCAGATATTTAAACTAATTACACCTAATCTAATAGCCCTATAAAAATAAAAAAAGCCCCCCAAAATAAAAAAAAACCCTAGCCTAAACTAAACTACCAATAGCCCTTAAAAGGACCTTTTGCGGGGCATTGCCCCAAATAAATCAGATCTTTTACCTGTAAAAAAAAAATACAAACAACCCCCCTCAACAGTAAAACCCACCACCCACACAACCAACCCCCAAATAAAATCCTAACTAAAAAGACCTAAGCTCCCCATTGCCCTGAAAAGGGCATTTGGATGGACATTGCCCTTAAAAGGGCATTTAGCTCTTTTTCAATTGCCCAAAGCCTAATCTAAAACTAAAACCCACCCAATAAACCCTTAAGAAAACCTAACACTAACCCCTGAAGATCCACTTACAGTTTTGAAGAGCCGACATCCATCCTCAATGAAGCCAGGAGAAGTCCTCAGTGAAGCGACAAGAAGTCCTCAACGAAGCCGGGAGAAATCTTCATCCAAGCCGGCATAAGTGGTCCTCCAGACGGGCAGAAGTCTTCATCCAGACGGCATCTTCTATCTTCATCCATCTGGCGCGGAGCGGGTCCATCTTCAAGACATCCGGCGCGGAGCATCCTCTTCTTCTGAAGACTAAAGACGTATGAAGGTTCCTTTAAATTACGTCATCCAAGATGGCGTCCCTTGACTTCCGATTGGCTGATAGAATTCTATCAGCCAATCGGAATTAAAGGTGAAAAAATCCTATTGGCTGATGCAATCAGCCAATAGGATTGAGCTTCAATCCTATTGGCTGATCCAATTAGCCAATAGGATTGAGCTTGCATTCTATTGGCTAATTGGAACAGCCAATAGAATGCAAGCTCAATCCTATTGGCTGATTGTATCAGCCAATAGGATTTGTTTACCTTTAATACCAATTGGCTGATAGAATTCTATCAGCCAATCGGAATGCAAGGGACGCCATCTTAGATGACGTCATTTAAAGGAACCTTCTTTAGTCGTCTGAAGAAGAGGATGCTCCATGCCGGATGTCTTGAAGATGAACCCGCTCCGCGCCGGATGTATGAAGATAGAAGATGCCGGCTTGGATGAAGACTTCTCCCGGCTTCGTTGAGGACTTCTTGCCGCTTCACTGAGGACTTCTCCCGGCTTCGTTGAGGATGGATGTTGGCTCTTCAAAACTGTAAGTGGATCTTCAAAGGATAGTGTTAGGTTTTTTTTAAGGGTTTATTGGGTGGGTTTTATTTTTAGGTTAGAGTTTGGGCAGCAATAGAGCTAAATGCCCTTTTAAGGGCAATGCCCATCCAAATGTCCTTTTCAGGGCAATGGGGAGCTTAGGTTTTTTTAGTTAGGATTTTATTTGGGGGGTTTGGTTGTGTGGGTGGTGGGTTTTACTGTTGGGGGGGATTGTTTGTATTTTTTTTTTTACAGGTAAAAGAGCTGATTTCTTTGGGGCAATGCCATGCAAAAGGCCCTTTTAAGGGCTATTGGTAGTTTAGTTTAGGCTACGTTTTATTTTTATTTTGGGCGGGCTTTTTTATTTTGATAGGGCTATTAGATTAGGTGTAATTAGTTTAAATATCTGATAATTTGTTTTTTATTTTGTGTAATTTAGTGGGGGGGGGGGGGTTGTAATTTAGGTAATTGTATTTAATTAATGTAATTTATTTAATTTTTGTGTAATATTAGGTTTTATTTTACAGGTAAATTTGTATTTATTTTAGCTAGGTAGTTAGTAAATAGTTAATAACTATTTAGTAACTATTCTACCTAGTTAAAATAAATACAAACTTGCCTGTAAAATAAAAAATAAAGTCTGAGCTAGCTACAATGCAACTATTAGTTATATTGTAGCTAGCTTAGGGTTTATTTTATAGGTATTTAGTTTTAAATAGGAATTATTTAGTTAATGATATTAATTTTTATTTAGATTTATTTTAATTATATTTAAGTTAGGGGTGTTAGGGTTAGACTTAGGTTTAGGGGTTAATAAATTTAGTATAGTGGCCGCGATGTTGGGGGTGGCAGATTAGGGATTAATAAATGTAGGTAGGTGACGGCGATGTTAGGGACAGCAGATTAGGGGTTAATAATATTTAACCAGTGTTTACAATGTGGGAGTGCGGCGGTTTAGGGGTTAATATGTTTATTATAGTGGCGGCGATGTCAGGAGCGGCAGATCAGGAGCGGCAGATTAGGAGTTAATCATTTTATTTTAGTGTTTGCGATGCGGGAGGGCCTCGGTTTAGGGGTTAATAGGTAGTTTATGGGTGTTAGTGTACTTTTTAACACTTTAGATATGAGTTTTATGTAAACAGCTTTGTAGCGTAAAACTCATAACTATTGACTTTAGAATGCGTTATGAATCTTGCGGGATAGGCTGTACCGCTCACTTTTTGGCCTCGAAAAAAAGCTTGTAATATCGGCGCTATGGAAGTCCCATTGAAAAAAGACTTTACGAAAATTGCGTAAGTTAATTTGCGGTACGGCATAAAAATGTGCGGGACAGCTGTACCTACAAGACTCGTAATAGCAGGGTTTTTTACTCATAGTGCAAAACTCATAATCTAGCCGAAAGATAGCAAGATAATTAACAAAACATGATAATAGGAGTAAATTAGAAAGTTGCTAAAAATTGCTGATCTGTCTGAATCATGAAATAAAAAAATGGGTTCAGTTTCCCTTTAAATGCCAGTAACAAACGTACACAGAGGTGATTTGACCCTCTGACTGCCAGGAGCACACACTCAGCAATGATTAACACTCCCATTACTGCCCATAACACATTTATTATAAAATGCACAGTGCTCCTTCTTTTTCAGCCATATTTATAATAAATAGAGGCAAAAGAGACCATTTACATTTAGCTGACACTTAGGGGACTATAAAAATACTGGAAATTTCAGTGTCTAATATTTTTGTATAGACTTTACCGGACTGTCTGGTTGAATACTGGACACCTGGCAACCCTAGTCCAGTATTCAACTGGACAGTGCAATTTTCACAAAATTAATGGACACAAATGTCCATTTGTTTAAAGGGATATACAACTTTAAATTATTTATTTTATGATTCAGATAGAGCTATAGATTTTAAACAGATTTCTAATTTACTTCTATTATCAAATTTTCTTTGTTCACTTTGTATCTTTTGTTGAAAAGCAGGGATGTATACTTACGAGCCAGCTCATTTCTAGAGCACTATGTGGCAGCAGTTTTGCAAGAATGCTATTCGTATGCAAGAGCACTCGATGGCAGCACTATTCTAGTGCACCAGATGCCTACCTAGGTATCTCTTCAATACAGAATATTATGGGAAAGCAAATTTGATAATAGAATAAAATTGGAAACTTTTTTTTAAATGTTATCTTCTGTCTGAATCACAAAATATTTTTTGGGTTTTATATCACTTTAAAGTCCTTGAATGCTACCTAAATGTAAAAGACCTCTTATGCCTCAATGCATTACAAATAGGGAGCCGGAATAAGTGAGGGACAGTCAAGGGAGTCAAATTAATTTTGTTTTACATGCGTTACTGGCAGCCAAAGGGTAAAATGACTGATTTGTATGTGCTCAGTTGTAAAAAATCATGGGATTAAGAATGAGAATTAAAGGGACACTGAACCCAATTTTTTTCTTTTGTGATTCAGATAGAGCATGAAATTTTAAGCAACTTTCTAATTTACTCTTATTATCAAATTTTCTTCATTCTCTTGGTATCTTTATTTTAAATGCAAGAATGTAAGTTTAGATGCCGGCCCATTTTTTGTGAATAACCTGGGTTGTTCTTGCTGATTGGTGGAAAAAAATCATCCACCAATAAAAAAGTGCTGTCCAGAGTCTGAACAAAAAAAAACTTAGATGCCTTTTTTTTTCAAATAAAGATAGCAAGAGAACGAATAACAATTAATAATAGGGGTAAATTAGAAAGCTGCTTAAAATTGCATGCTCTATCTGAATCACAAAATAAATTTTTTTGGGTTCAGTATCCCTTTAAGGTTGAGCTTTTACGGGGATAATATGTGAACCAAACTACCATTGAGCCCTCTAACTATGTGTGTGCATTGGGAGACTTCAGAAGCCCCCTAATGCAAAAGAAGGTGACCTCTCGCGTTGTTTGTCGGATTTTTTCTTGTGAAAGTGCAACACACTAAGATCTGGATATGTATAGATCATGAGAAGTCATCTTCTTCCACATTCAGAGGCAACCCGAAACCTCCAGATGCACCCGCCTACCTCATACGGACAGATTGTTTAGTATTTTTGTGGACAACATCTGGTATCCTTAGATTTAATGAACATATGTGTTTAACAAGGAGTAATCTGTGCCAACATGACTCTCTCTTCAGTAAAACATTTCAAAACTTTTATAATCTTCACTTATTTCATGAGAATGTTTCGACAACGATTCCACTGATCCATTTTTAGGAACATTCTTTAGATGAATCTTTATTATTCTCAGATTAGGACCGAGAATAATGATCTCTTGGACTAAATTTAAATCTTAAAATGATGATATTATTACTAAATAACTTAAACAGTTCTCAGGATTTTAGGTCAAAAGAGCAAAATAAGTTTCCATTGCTAAAATTATCCCAGGTTTGATAAGTGCAGGATTGACTAAGCCAAGTTTGTTTCATTCTCTGCAAGTTGATGATATGAATGGTAGGAAGGTTCATGTTGCCAAACACACTGCTATTCTGTTGGTACTATTTTTTATAAACAACTAAAATACATGAAAGCAGAAACCCATACCATTTAACAGTTAAAGGTAGGTATTAAAGGGACATGAAACCCGATATTTAGTTTTTATGATTCAGATGGCGCATATCATTTTAAACTTTCCAATTTACTTATATTATCATATTTGCTTAGTTCTCTGTATCCTTTGTTGAAGGAGCAGCAGTGCACTACTGGGAGCTAGTTGAATATATCAGGCAACCCAATGACATTAGGCATATATGTGCAGCCACCAATAAGCAGGTCCCAGCTGTAGTTGGCTGCTCCTGGGCCTATCTAGATATTCTTTGAAACAAATATCAATATCAAGAGAACAAAGCAAATTAGATGACAAAAGGAAATTGGTAAAAAAAAATTAAAAAAATGTATGCTTAATTAAATTATGAAAGAAAAATGTTTCATTTCCCTTTAAGAGCTCGGGAGGTAAAGGGGGCGGCCACTATTTCATGGGTGGGCTGGTGAGATTCTATAAAGCTCTCAGGGCTGGTGAGATTCTATAAAGCTCTCTAGGATGGTGAGATTATATACAGCTCTCTGGGCTGGTGAGATTATATACAGCTCTCTGGGCTGATGAGATTCTATAAAGCACTCAGGGCTGGTGAGATTCTATAAAGTTATCTGGGCTGGTGAGATTCTATAAAGTTATCTGGGCTGGTGAGATTCTATAAAGCTCTCTGGCCTGGTGAGATTCTATAAAGCTCTCTGGCCTGGTGAGATTCTATAAAGCTCTCTGGGCTGGTGAGATTCTATAAAGTTATCTGGGCTGGTGAGATTCTATAAAGTTATCTGGGCTGGTGAGATTCTATAAAGTTATCTGGGCTGGTGAGATTCTATAAAGCTCTCTGGGCTGGTGAGATTCTATAAAACTCTCTGGGCTGATGATATTCTATAAAGCTCTGTGGGCTGGTAAGTTTCTATAAAGCTCTCTGGGCTGGTGAGATTCTATAAAACTCTCTGGGTTGGTGAGATTCTCTAAAGTTATCTGGGCTGGTGAGATTCTATAAAGCTCTCTGGGCTGGTGAGATTCTATAAAGCTCTCTGGGCTGGTGAGATTCTATAAAGCTCTCTGGGCTGGTGAGATTCTATAAAGCTCTCTGGGCTGGTGAGATTCTATAAATCTCTCTGGTCTGGAGAGATTCTATAAAGCTATCTGGGCTGGTGATATTCTATAAAACTCTCTGGGTTGGTGAGATTCTATAAAGCTCTCTGGGCTGGTGAGATTCTATAAATCTCTCTGGGTTGTGAGATTCTATAAAGTTATCTGGGCTGGTGAGATTCTATAACGCTATCTGGGCTGGTGAGATTCTATAAAAGTCTCTGGGTTGGTGAGATTCTAAAAAGTTATCTGGGTTGGTGAGATTCTATAATGCTCTCTGGGCTGGTGAGATTCTATAAAACTCTCTGGGTTGTGAGATTCTATAAAGTTATCTGGGCTGGTGAGATTCAATAACGCTATCTGGGCTGGTGAGATTCTATAAAAGTCTCTGGGTTGGTGAGATTCTATAAAGTTATCTGGGTTGGTGAGATTCTATAAAGCTCTCTGGGCTTGTGAGATTCTATAAAGCTCTCTGGACTTGTGAGATTCTATAAAACTCTTTGGCTTGTGAGATTCTATAAAGCTCTGTAGTTGGCTGCTCCTGGGCCTATCTAGATATTCTTTGAAACAAATATCAATATCAAGAGAACAAAGCAAATTAGATGACAAAAGGAAATTGGTAAAAAAAAAATAAAAAAATGTATGCTTAATTAAATTATGAAAGAAAAATGTTTCATTTCCCTTTAAGAGCTCGGGAGGTAAAGGGGGCGGCCACTATTTCATGGGTGGGCTGGTGAGATTCTATAAAGCTCTCAGGGCTGGTGAGATTCTATAAAGCTCTCTAGGCTGGTGAGATTATATACAGCTCTCTGGGCTGGTGAGATTATATACAGCTCTCTGGGCTGATGAGATTCTATAAAGCACTCAGGGCTGGTGAGATTCTATAAAGTTATCTGGGCTGGTGAGATTCTATAAAGCTCTCTGGGCTGGTGAGATTCTATAAAGCTCTCTGGGCTGGTGAGATTCTATAAAGTTATCTGGGCTGGTGAGATTCTATAAAGCTCTCTGGGCTGGTGAGATTCTATAAAGCTCTCTGGGCTGGTGAGATTCTATAAAGCTCTCTGGGCTGGTGAGATTCTATAAAGCTCTCAGGGCTGGTGAGATTCTATAAAGCTCTCTAGGCTGGTGAGATTATATACAGCTCTCTGGGCTGGTGAGATTATATACAGCTCTCTGGGCTGATGAGATTCTATAAAGCACTCAGGGCTGGTGAGATTCTATAAAGTTATCTGGGCTGGTGAGATTCTATAAAGCTCTCTGGGCTGGTGAGATTCTATAAAGCTCTCTGGGCTGGTGAGATTCTATAAAGTTATCTGGGCTGGTGAGATTCTATAAAGCTCTCTGGGCTGGTGAGATTCTATAAAGCTCTCTGGGCTGGTGAGATTCTATAAAGCTCTCTGGGCTGGTGAGATTCTATAAAGCTCTCTGGGCTGGTGAGATTCTATAAAGCTCTCTGGGCTGGTGAGATTCTATAAAACTTTCTGGGTTGGTGAGATTCTATAAAGCTCTCTGGTCTGGTGAGATTCTATAAAGCTCTCTGGGCTGGTGAGATTCTATAAAGCTCTCTGGGCTGGTGAGATTATATAAAGTTATCTGGGCTGGTGAGATTTTATAAAGCTCTCTGGGCTGGTGAGATTCTATAAAGCTCGCTGGGCTGGTGAGATTCTATAAAGCTCTCTGGGCTTGTGAGATTCTATAAAGGTCTCTGGGCTGGTGAGATTCTATAAAGCTCTCTGGGCTGGTGAGATTCTATAAAACTCTCTGGGCTGGTGAGATTCTATAAAGCTCTGTGGGCTGGTGAGTTTCTATAAAGCTCTGTGGGCTGGTGAGATTCTATAAAACTCTCTGGGTTGGTGAGATTCTATAAAGTTATCTGGGCTGGTGAGATTCTATAAAGCTCTCTGGGCTGGTGAGATTCTATAAAGCTCTCTGGGCTGGTGAGATTCTATAAAGCTCTCTGGGCTGGTGAGATTCTATAAAGCTCTCTGGGCTGGTGAGATTCTATAAATCTCTCTGGGCTGGAGAGATTCTATAAAGCTCTCTGGGCTGGTGATATTCTATAAAACTCTCTGGGCTGGTGAGATTCTATAAAGCTCGCTGGGCTTGTGAGATTCTATAAAGCTCTCTGGGCTGGTGAGATTCTATAAAGCTCTCTGGGCTGGTGAGATTCTATAAAACTCTCTGGGCTGGTGAGATTCTATAAAGCTCTGTGGGCTGGTAAGTTTCTATAAAGCTCTCTGGGCTGGTGAGATTCTATAAAACTCTCTGGGTTGGTGAGATTCTCTAAAGTTATCTGGGCTGGTGAGATTCTATAAAGCTCTCTGGGCTGGTGAGATTCTATAAAGCTCTCTGGGCTGGTGAGATTCTATAAAGCTCTCTGGGCTGGTGAGATTCTATAAAGCTCTCTGGGCTGGTGAGATTCTATAAATCTCTCTGGTCTGGAGAGATTCTATAAAGCTATCTGGGCTGGTGATATTCTATAAACCTCTCTGGGTTGGTGAGATTCTATAAAGCTCTCTGGGCTGGTGAGATTCTATAAATCTCTCTGGGTTGTGAGATTCTATAAAGTTATCTGGGCTGGTGAGATTCTATAACGCTATCTGGGCTGGTGAGATTCTATAAAAGTCTCTGGGTTGGTGAGATTCTAAAAAGTTATCTGGGTTGGTGAGATTCTATAATGCTCTCTGGGCTGGTGAGATTCTATAAAACTCTCTGGGTTGTGAGATTCTATAAAGTTATCTGGGCTGGTGAGATTCTATAACGCTATCTGGGCTGGTGAGATTCTATAAAAGTCTCTGGGTTGGTGAGATTCTATAAAGCTCTCTGGGCTTGTGAGATTCTATAAAGCTCTCTGGACTTGTGAGATTCTATAAAACTCTCTGGGTTGTGAGATTCTATAAAGTTATCTGGGCTGGTGAGATTCTATAACGCTATCTGGGCTGGTGATATTCTATAAAACTCTCTGGGTTGGTGAGATTCTATAAAGCTCTCTGGGCTGGTGAGATTCTATAAATCTCTCTGGGTTGTGAGATTCTATAAAGTTATCTGGGCTGGTGAGATTCTATAACGCTATCTGGGCTGGTGAGATTCTATAAAAGTCTCTGGGTTGGTGAGATTCTAAAAAGTTATCTGGGTTGGTGAGATTCTATAATGCTCTCTGGGCTGGTGAGATTCTATAAAACTCTCTGGGTTGTGAGATTCTATAAAGTTATCTGGGCTGGTGAGATTCTATAACGCTATCTGGGCTGGTGAGATTCTATAAAAGTCTCTGGGTTGGTGAGATTCTATAAAGTTATCTGGGTTGGTGAGATTCTATAAAGCTCTCTGGGCTTGTGAGATTCTATAAAGCTCTCTGGACTTGTGAGATTCTATAAAACTCTTTGGCTTGTGAGATTCTATAAAGCTCGCTTTGGCTCATGATATTCTATAATGTTCTCTTGGTTTGAGATTATATAAAGCTACTTGGGCTTGTGAGATTATATTAAAGCTCTCTGGGCTGGTGAG
Source organism: Bombina bombina (assembly GCF_027579735.1). Lineage (NCBI taxonomy): Eukaryota > Metazoa > Chordata > Amphibia > Anura > Bombinatoridae > Bombina > Bombina bombina. The sequence goes on along the minus strand of NC_069505.1, from coordinate 56,615,023 downwards.
ATTCTAAAAAGCTACTTGGGCTGGTGAGATTCTATAAAGCTCTCAGGGCTTGTGAGATACTATAAAGCCTGATGCCTGATGAAACGGCAGCTATAGTACAGAGAAACGCATTGCATACTAAGGGGGCTGCTTGAACACCCCCCTAGTCTACTACTTGTTGTTTTTAACTAAATTGTTTTTAATAAACCAAGTTATTTTGAACTCAAGTATAGTGGTAGCACCTTACATTATTGTGTTTACTGAAATTTGGCTTGGATACAAGTTTACTTTTTTTCTGCACGGGATCCTGGAAATCGGGAGAACCTAGAGTGGGTGAGATGATACGCGCCTCTAAATATATCAGTCTGTCTCTACCAGCACATATGTGTGCTTGATCAAAATGTGAGTACCTATTTGGCATATCTATTACGTCTGTCTCACCACCTTGGTTGATCTGTACATGTAGTGCTTTCCTGCTTTTTTTCCTCCACTTTAGAATATACCTGACTGGGAGCACCTGGAGTGGGTGGGCTGATACGCCTTATTATATCAGTCTGTATCTACCAGCACATAAGGGTGCTCAAATAAAATGTGAGTACCCATTTGGCTAGCTCATACTATATATCTGTTTGTACTGTAGAATAGAATAGAATGTACTGTGCATAGAAGCGCAGCTTGAATGTTAATAATTATATATCCGTTTGGTTGATCTACACATGAGGGGCCCCTCTGTTCTTTCTCCCATTCTACAGTTCATCGAGATTTATCTGTGAGGAGGAGGCAGCCATCACCATATACCTTGTGAAGAGTGTTTCACACTAACTTTGTGTTGTATGCATATTACACATTGATATATACTGGGTGCAATTGATATTACATTCATACTCCCTTCTACATATCTCACATAAGCGCCCCCTCGGTTTTTAGTTCATTTTTTATAAATAAATCATTTATCTTGCATAGCGGCCATCACGTTTCTTCTCTATATTGAATGGTGTGTGGTGCTTGTAACTTGGTTGCTTTTTATTTTCTTGGCTCAGCTACGTCATATTTTAAAGTTGAATTGAGCTCTTATTATAACTCTTCATTTTCAAGTGTTTATATCTTTTGAACAGTATAATTATGCTAAAATCACGTATTGAGTCCCAGAATGCCATTCTTTACAAACCCTTCCATTTTTAATTCAATTTTTTTTAAAGTAGTTTTTGAGATTTTAAGAGAGCCATATTTCAGGTGTTCCTCGTGAGAAACTACTACGAGTGGCGTGCTAACTTTTGCGTGCAAGCGATATTGGGTTTATCGCAGCTCTTTGCACGCATCGGAAGGAGAGCTCTATTTTGAGTTGAAAGTAAATGTGAACGCATAAGCGCAATTGCGATTCACGCTCGTCGGGTTAGCGTTACTACAGAGCTCTGGTAAAACTGTTACGCTTGAATAAAAAGGGAAAAAGCACATCAAAAGAGTATGTCAAAGAACAGTAACACTCATATTAGCACCACTGTCTGATTAAAATTATTGCTTATAAATATAAAAAGTTATTAGGGTGCAAAGTTATGAGATGTGAAAAAACGGGCAGAAAGTGCTGTAACATAGGGATTTATTTCTATACATACAGTATGTATGTGCATATAAATATATATATATAGTTTAGCAAATGGAGAGAACTCTCACTTCAAGCCAACGTGCCAGGGTGCAAACAAGAAGCAAATAGAAATAAACGATGGCTTGCACTCGCTGGTCTTTTGCAAAAAAACGTGCCTTTAATGTAACGTTTCGGGGACCGTATCCCCTTCCTCAGACTGGTCTGGGGAAGGGGATACGGTCCCCGAAAGGTTACATTAAAGGCACGTTTTTTTGCAAAAGACCAGCGAGTGCAAGCCATCGTTTATTTCTCTCTCTCTCTGTATATATATATATATATATATATATATATATATATATATATATATATATATATATAAATACAGATATAAATATATAAATACAGATATCAATATGTATATAAATACATACAGATATTTCAATGCGATCCTGCGCTCAGGTTAGTGCGAGCTGGCGGCAGTGAATTTGAGTTCAAATCAAGCCTCCATTAAAGTCTATGGGAATTAAGAAAATGTGATTGCAACTTTGTGTTTTTATTTTATTTACTGCAATATTGCAACCCGTGAAGGCACGTAATTTTTACTTGCGTCCTGTAATATGCGCAAAACAGTGCTTGCGCATTATAATAAAATTGCACCGCGAAAAAAAAAGCACTTGTGTAAGCGCAAATATGCGCCTCACTTGTAATCTAGCTCCCAGCCAGAGCTACAGCCCAAATGGCTAAAAGATGTATAGATTTCATATTTATGTGTGTGTACGTGTACATGTGAGAGTAGCAAATTGTGCTGCAGTTATGTCATAGACATCTAAATGAAATAATAACATGTTAAACAGTAAACAGAGGTATCAATTTCCCTGTGTACTGTATTATATTAGCATTATACAATGTGTGCCCTGGTATTATGCGCAGACTGTATATTCAGGACGCGTGTATGAATACTAATGCAGAGCAAGATTTAGATCTGTATTACAGATAAACATCTCTATTTGCTGAGGAAGAAACTCTTTATTTGAACTTAACTGAAAGTAAATACGTCAGTAGGGACGTGGATAAACTTGTATTAAAAGATCTTAGGAGCGTGCTTGCTAAGTCATTAACAGATTTATTAAATTAGTCACTATTTAAAGCACAGTAAAACTAGTATAATTACATAATAACAAGTTAGCAGGTGAGTCAAGCTTATACAGTGGCTAAACATATGAAACATCTTACATATTTATATTCCAGTTGCTTATGTGCGAGATATTTTGATTGGCTAATAACAAGCAATGATGATCTACATATACCTTAAATGGACATTAAACAATTTGAGATGGTAATATAATATATATATATATACAGGTAGCCCTCAGTTTACGCCGGGGTTAGGTTCCAGAAGGAATGGTTGTAAATCGAAAATCTTGTAAATTGAAACCCAGTTTATAATGTAAGTCAATGGGAAGTGAGGGAGATAGGTTCCAGGCCCCTCTCAAAATTGTCATAAGTAACACCTAATACATTATTTTTAAAACTTTGAAATGAAGACTTTAAATGCTAAACAGCATTATAAACCTAATAAAATAATCACACAAAACAGAATATATAATTAAACTAAGTTAAATGAACAAAAACATGTGCTAAACAGCACTATAAACCTAATAAAATAATCACACAACACAAACTTCACTTGCATTTTTCTGCAAACAGTTCTTTCTATGCATTCCAATCTGGACTGATTTATAGACAGGAAGATCTTGTTCCTTTGAAATCTGCTCGATAGCTCAGGTCTGGTTAAACTGATTAATTTCAGCTTGCTTGGCTTTGCTGCAACACAAGCAGACAGCTCCACCTACTGGTTATTTTAATAAAAGCACTGCTTCTCAATGCTTTTCAATAGCAGTCACATGACTGAAAAAAAGGTTGTTATTCTGAAACGGTGTAAATTGAACCGTTGTAAAACGAGGGCCACCTGTGTATATATATATATATATATATATATATATATATATATATATATATATTAAAAAAAACTCTGCAATATACTTTCATTATTTATTTTGTCCCCTTTTCCTGTCATTCCATTCTGAAATTGTGAGCTTTTCAGTTCCTGTTAGAAATGGAAGTGCAGAACACTGTTATATTCCACACAGCCATTGGCTGCACACTCTAGTGACCTATTTATAACTGTCTCTAATTGGCCGCAGCAGAGAAGGTAACCTAAGTTACAACATGGCAGCTCCCATTATTTCAGACACTAAACTTTACACCTATTTTGTTAATATTTAAACAACTAATGAAACTTTAAAAAATACATCTACTTGTTATTCTCAGACTAATCTTTCCTTTAAATGCATCATTCTATCTAATATTTGTTTAGTGTTCAAAGGGACACTGAACCCAACTTTTTTCTTTCGTTATTCAGATAGAGCAACTTTCTAATTTACTCCTATTATCAAATTTTCTTCATTCTCTTGGTATCTTTTTTTGAAATGCAAGAATGTAAGTTTGGATGCCGGCCCATTTTTGGTGAACAACCTGGTTTGTTCTTGCTGATCGGTGGATAAATTCACCCACCAGTAAACAAGTGGTGTCCAGGCATCTGAACCAAAAAATAGCTTAGATGCCTACTTTTTCAAATAAAGATAGCAAGAGAACGAAGAGAAATTGCTAATAAGAGTAAATTAGAAAGTTGCTTAAAATTGCTGCTCTATCTGAATCACGAAAGAAAAAAATTGGGTTCAGTGTCCCTTTAATGTCCCTTTAAACAGTTTGAGATTGTTTTTAAATTTAATTACATGTAGTAAAAAAAACTTTGCAATATAATTTCATCTTTTATTTTGTCTCCTTTTCCTGTAATTTAATTATAATGAGCATCAGATGCTGAAAAAAAATTAAACATCTTTCCAGTTTACTTCTATTATCAAATTAGCTTAGTTCTTTTTTGGTATCATTTGTTGAAGAGTAAAGCTAGGAAGGCTTATAGGAGGTTATGAGTGTGCTCTTTTCTATGACAGCAGTGTTTGCTAATTTGCTATAAGCAATGTTGCAAACACTGCTGTCAGATAGCTAAATAAACGTGTACGCTCCTGAGCTCACCTATTACTGTTTAAAAAATTATATCAAAACAACTAAACAAAATTGATAATAGAAAAAAATTAGAAAGTTTTTTTTTTAAAATGTTTTATTCATCAGTTGTAATAAAGATGCGCTTTCACTTTTTAATGCAGGGCTGAAATTCAAAAACCCTGTGCTCTGGCCGCCCACTTCAAAACTAATTTTTTTTTTTAGCTAACCGGTTTAACCGTTATCCAATCAGTGTTTTAGCCGTATGGCACTCATACCATTTTTTGTAGCTAGAGCGCCGATTGGAGTGGGCAGCTGGAATGCGGGGTATTTGAATTTCAGCGCTATATTAAAAAGTAACATATAAACGTATCTTTATTACAACTGATGAATTAAACCCCGTCTAAAATATCGCTAACATTCCAGATCTGACTATACAAAGGGGAAAGGTTATCATCAATTTAAACAGCTAGCAGGAATTACTGTACAATGTTATGCAATTATCAGTTTTTCACTGCTATTAAAGGGACATGAAACACACATTTTTTCTTTCATGATTTAGAAAGAGCATGCAATTTTTAACAACTTTCTAATTTACTTCTATTATCTAATTTGCTTTATTCCTTTTATATACTTTGCTGAAAAGCATATCTATTAGGCTCAGTAGCTGCTGATTGGTTGATGCACATAGATGCCTCGTGTGATTGGCTCACAAATGTGATTTGCTATTTCTTCAACAAAGGATAGCTAAATAATGAAGCAAATTAGATAATAGAAGTAAATTGGAATGTTGTTTAAAATTGCATTCTCTACTTGAATCATGAAAGAAAAATGTTGGGTTTAGTGTCCCTTTAAGGACATCTTCAGCTATATAGGTGGGGAAGGGGAAGTCTATATATATATAAACATTTCCAGTTCTAACCAACTAGCCATGCCAAAATGTCACTCGCCACTTCTGATCTCACCCACACCCACTGTTCCACCCCTGCTTACTGTGCAGTCATTTTAATTTTACACCATAAACAAATAGTGTAGAAAGAGAGTGGTGACACTGACAGTCATGGGAGGTCATAGCAGACCTGGAGATTTTGTTCTAATAATTATCACCTCTCCCTTCTCTCTCTCTACTCTCTCCACTTCATTTTCTATTTTTCCCCTCTCCTTTCTCTCTCAGGCCATATCTTCTCTTTACACTCTTTTTCCCCTCTCTTATATCTCTTCACTTTTTCTTTGTTTTCTCTTCACTCTCTCTTAACTTTATTTTCTTCTCCATTTTCACTTGTGTTTGTCAGTGCTGCAATAAGAGAGTACATTGTGGAAATACAATGTACTAACGTTGCTACATACAACACACCACCAGACTTTGGACAGTGAGTGATGTTGATTCAACATTCGCTCACTTTCTATCACTCGCCAGTGTCGCCACCATTAAATTTCCACTCGCCAATGGCTAGTGGGCGAGTGGAAATTTTGAGTCCTGAGATATATATATATATATATATATATATATATATATATATATATATATATATATATATATATAATCAGGTGAATATTTGATATTCTTGAGCACGGTGCCACAGGACTGGTATAAAGTTGATGGTGCCATTGGTTAATAAGGCATAAGCAGGTCTTATATTAATGGTTAGGAATCTACTAGAATGAATTATAAGAGACTATATTCATGAAAACAAGATTGTGATTTATAAGGAGTAGGTCATGCCAAACTAATCTAATTAGTTTCCATGAGGAAGTAAGTAGGGACATAGATAAAAAAAATGAATCAGTTGATGTCAAATGCTTAGATTTTGCAAAGGCTGCATGACAGATTGTTGTACAAAATTAAGGGACTGGAAATAGCTGATAATATTCGCACATGGATAAACAACTGGTTGAAAAAACAAGGAACAAAGAGCTGTGTAAATAGATTATTCGCATTTGGCCTAGAGGAAGGATTGAATACAAACACAATGTTGTGTAAATTGATTAGGACAGAGCAGGTCATAACTGCACTGCAAGGGGATTTGAAAAAGCTGAACAAAATGGGCTGATAAATGGCAAATGAGATTTATTATTAATAATTGTAAGATTTTAAAATTATTATTGCAGACAGAGAAAGTTACGTATTCAAGTTTTCTTGTAGTGGGGATTTACTTCATGTACAGCAGAGGAGGACAGGTGGTGACACTGATTTTTGGGGTCCCTGGATGTCTAATGCATGAATAGACAACATGGCCACAAGAGCTCTATGGAGTGGCAATAAGAACAATAGTTAGAGGGTTCTCTGCAACCTTGCCTAAATCTGGTGCTGTACCCCTGGTCAGTTTTAGGAAATATGTTATTTGTTTTGTTCAATAGCTTCTAAAATACTGATCTGCGGCCCCACCTGTTTGCCATTACTGATGTAGAATATTTATTTTGGATCACCTGCACTCACTTTCATGCTGTATTGAGGTTGGTGTATAGATTTACACCAAGCCAAGGCACTTATAATGATTAATTGCCAACAGGGATATGATTGCATGCAAGCTGCTTTTGATAGCAACAAGCTTAGGATCTTGGCCTATGCCTTGGAATATCCTACGCACAAGAAAAGGGCACAAATACACTAAGCAATGAAATAACTTGTAGAGATAGAGCAGATTAATACATGCAAGAATGGAATATTATTCCCCAATAACTCCAAAAAAGAACACAGAATTTAAAAATGCTAAGGATGTAAGCTTGACTGGATCTTCAGGTGTATTTGTTATGCAGATCTTTTGCAATGCAGTGATTCATTTCTGGTGCATAAATAAACAAAGTATGTTAATGTCTATTAAGTTTAGTATCATGCCAAGAGATCACTTAAAAAGTCTGCATGCATAGCTTATTTCCCAGCCAGTTACCCGACTCATTCTGCGACACAGTATTATTTACTTAAAAAAGTAGACAGCAGGTGAAACAGATAATTAGTCTGTAGCACACGCGACACTAAAGTGTTGTGTACATGCACTCATTTTTTATAGTTGAGCAGTAATTTTACCCCATGGCTGACAGTAACATAAAAATCCATCATTTGACCTATTTTGGCTGTTAGTAACATATGTAAACCTAAGTGGTTTGCCCCGCTTGACTGCCCCTCACTTCTTTTTGCTACATATTTGTAGACATGCGCATTTCTTTCCTAAGAAATGCACATTCATTAGCAAAATATGTATATTCGTCTTGTTTTAACGAGATTAATATCTGAACAGAATGCAGCACGTAATTTAAACAAAAAAGTACATTTATGCTTACCTGATAAATTAATTTCTTCTACGATATGACGAGTCCACGGATTTCATCCTTACATGTGGGATTTATCCTCATGTGGGATTTATCCTCCTGCTATCAGGAAGTAGCAAAGAGCACCACAGCAGAGCTGTATATATAGCTCCTCTCTCCTCTCCACCCCCAGTCATTCGGCCGAAGTTAGGAAGAGAAAGGAAAAGCCAAAGGTGCAGAGGTGACTGAAGTTTACAAAAAGTAAATATAATCCAATCTGTCTTAAAAATAACAGGGTGGGCCGTGGACTCGTCATATCGTAGAAGAAATTCATTTATCAGGTAAGCATAAATTTACTTTTCTTCTACAAGATATGACGAGTCCACGGATTTCATCCTTACTTGTGGGATACAATACCAAAGCTACAGGACACCTTTCTCCCAAAACCAGCCTCAGAAGAAGCAAAAGTATCAAATTTGTAAAATTTTGAAAAAGTGTGAAGAGACGACCAAGTTGCAGCCTTGCTAATCTGTTCAACAGAAGCATTGTTTTTAAATGCCCATGAGGAAGCCACAGCCCTAGTAGAATGAGCCGTAATTCTTTCAGGAGGCTGCTGTCCAGCAGTCTCATACGCCAGACAGATGATAATCTTCAGCCAAAAAGAAAGAGAGGTAGCCGTAGCTTTCTGACCCCTACGCTTTCCAGAAAAAAACAATGAATAATGAAGATGATTGACGGAAATCCTTAGTCGCCTGCAAGTAAAACTTCAAGGCACGGACCACGTCCAGGTTATGCAACATACGCTACTTCTTAGAAGAAGGGTTAGGACATAATGAAGGAACAACGATTTCCTGATTAATATTCTTATTAGAAACAACCTTAGGAAGAAAACCAGGTTTGGTACGTAAAACCACCTTATCAGAATGGAAGATAAGATAAGACAAATCACATTGTAACGCTGAAAGCTCAGAAACTCTACGAGCAGAAGAAATAGCAACCAAAAACAAAACTTTCCAAGATAACAGCTTAATATCTATGGAATGCATGGGTTCAAACGGAACCCCTTGAAGAACATTAAGAACTAAATTCAAACTCCAGGGTGGAGCAATTGGTCTAAACACAGGCTTAATTCTGGTTAGAGCCTAACAAAAAGACTGAACGTCTGGAACATCTGCCAAACGTTTGTGTAGCAAAATTGACAAAGCAGAAATTTGACCCTTTAAGGAACTCGCTGATAACCCTTTCTCCAATCCTCCTTGGAGAAAAGACAGAATCCTGGGAATCCTAACCTTACTCCATGAGTAGCCCTTGGATTCACACCAAAAAAGATATTTACGCCATATCTTATGATAGATCTTTCTAGTGACAGGCTTACGTGCCTGAATCAAAGTATCAATGACCGCATCAGAGAATCCCCGCTTAGATAAAATCAAGCGTTCAATCTCCAAGCAGTCAGTTGCAGAGAAATTAGATATGGATGTTGGAAAGGACCTTGAATGAGAAGGTCCTTTCTCACTGGAAGCTTCCACGGAGGCAGAGAGGACATGTCCACTAGATCTGCATACCAAGTCCTGCGTGGCCACGCAGGTGCAATTAGAATTACTGAAGCTCTCTCCTGTTTGATCCGAGCAATCATCCGGGGAAGGAGAGGAAACGGTGGAAACACATAAGCCAGGTTGAACGACCAAGGCACTGCCAGGGCATCTATCAGTTCGGCCTGAGGATCACTCGACCTGGATCCGTATCTTGGGAGCTTGGCATTCTGTCAAGACACCATCAGATCCAATTCCTGTCTACCCATCGGAGAATCAGAGAGGCAAATACCTCCGGATGGAGTTCCCACTCCCCCGGATGAAAAGCCTGACGGCTTAAAAAATCCGCTTCCCAGTTGTCCACTATTGGGATGTAGATTGCTGACAGATGACAAGAGTGGGTCTCTGCCCATCAAATTATCTTGGATACTTCTGTCATCGCTAAGGAACTACTTGTTTCTCCCTGATGATTGATGTAAGCCACAGTCGTGATGTTGTCCGACTGCAATCTGATGAATTTGACCGAAGCCAACTGAGGCCACGCCTGAAGCTCATTGAATATTGCTCTCAATTCCAGAATATTGATTGGAAGTAGAGACTCCACCTGAGTGCATACACCCTGAGCCTTCAGGGAATTCCAGACTGCACCCCAGCCTAGTAGACTGGCGTCCGTTGTCACTATCACCCACGAAGGTCTGCGGAAACACGTCCCCTGGGATAGATGATCCGGCGACAACCACCAAAGAAGAGAGTCTCTGGTCTCTTGATCCAGATTTATCGGAGCAGATAAATTTGTATAGTCCCCATTCCACTGTCCGAGCATGCACAGTTGCAGTGGTCTGAGATGAAACCGAGCAAACGGAATGATGTCCATTGCCGCCACCATCTATCAGAGTTCCCAAGAAGGGAATCTTTGTCTGTGGAATTAGTGAAATATTTTCTAAATTCACCTTCCAACCGTGAGTTCTCAGAAAAGACAACACTGTGTCTGTGTGAGACTTTGTTAGATGATAAGTCGATGCCTGAATCAAGATATCATCCAGATAAGGCCCACTGCTATGCCCCAAGGCCTGAGAACCAACAGAAGGGACCCTAGAACCTTTGTGAAGATCCTGGGTGCTGTGGCCAACCCGAAGGGAAGAGCCATGAACTGAAAATGTTTGTCCAGGAAGGCAAACCTTATGTACTGATAATGATCCTTCTGAATAGAAATATGAAGGTATGCATCCTTCAAGTCCATGGTAGTCATATATTGACCCTCCTGGATCAATGGTAAAATTGTTTGGATAGTCTCCATCTTGAACGATGGGACTCTGAGAAACTTGTTTAGACCTTTGAGATCTAAAATGGGTCCGAAAGTTCCCTCTTTTTTGGGAACCACGAAAAGATTTGAGTAAAACCCCTGCCCCTGTTCCAGTCTTGGAAAGGGACAAATTACTCCCATAGTAGAGATGTCTTTTACACAACGTAAGAACGCCTCTCTTTTTATCTGGTCTACAGACAATCATGAAAGAAGGAATCTCCCTCTTGGGAGAAAACCCTTGAATTACAGTTGATACCTGTGGGTCACGATTTCTAGTGCCCAGGGGTCCTTAACATCTCTTGCCCAAGCCTGGGCAAAGAGAGAAAGTCTGCCCCCTACTAGATCCGGTCCCGGCCGCCCCTTCATGCTGTCTTGGTAGCAGAAGCGGGCTTCTTGGGTTGTTTACCCTTGTTCCAAGCCTGGGTGGGTCTCCAGACGGACTTGGCCTGAGCAAAATTCCCTTCCTGCTTTGTGGAGAAAGAGGAAGAAGAGGATACTCCTTTAAAGTTCCAAAAGGAACGAAAATTATTTTGTTTACCTCCATTCTTAACAGACCTATCCTGAGGCAGAGCGTGACATTTACCTCTAGTAATGTCAGACATGATTTCCTTCAACTCAGACCCAAATAGGGTCTTACCCTTGAAAGGAATAGCCAAAAGCTTTGACTTAGATGACACATCAGCATACCATGATTTTAGCCATAACGCTCTACGCACTAAAATGGCAAATCCTGCATTTTTAGCCGCCAACTTAGCAATTTGGAAGGCGGCATCTGTTATAAACGCTAGCTTGAGAGCCTTAATTCTATCTAAAATATCCTCTAAGTGGGTCTCCACCTTAAGAGACTCTTTCAAGGCATCAAACCAGAAAGCCGCTGCAGTAGTAACTGGAACAATGCAGGCTGTCAGTTGTAAAAGGAAACCCTGATGAATAAATAATTTCTTTAGAAGACCCTCTAACTTTTTATCCATAGGGTCTTTGAAGGACAGCTGTCCTCAATAGGAATAGTTGTACGCTTAGCCAGGGTAGATATAGCTCCCTCCACCTTAGGGACAGTCTGCCAAGAGTCCCGAATGGTGTCTGATATGGGATACATTTTCTTAAAATTAGGCGGGGGAGAGAACGGTATACCCGGTCTGTCCCACTCCTTCTTAATAATCTCCGAGATTCTCTTAGGAACCGGAAAAACATAATTGTAAACGGGTACTTCCAGATATTTATCCATTTTACACAATTTCTCTGGTGGTACCATAATAGGGTCACAGTCATCCAGAGTCGCTAAGACCTCCCGAAGTAACAGGCGGAGGTGTTCTAGCTTAAATTTAAAGGACATGACGTCCGAATCTGTCTGAGGTAACATACTTCCTGGGTCCGAAAGTTCTCCCTTAGACAAAATTTCCCTGACCCCCAACTCAGATCCCTGTGAGGGTACATCGGAAATAGCCAACAAAGCATCAGAGGATTCAGTATTCACATTAATTCCTGACCTACTGCGTTTACCCTGTAACACTGGTAATTTAGATAATACCTCTGTAAGGGTAGTTGACATAACTGCAGCCATATCCTGCAGAGTAAAAGAATTAGACGCATTTGAGGAACTTGGAGTCACTTGGGTGGGCGTTAACGGTTCTGACACTTGGGGAGAATTAGTCGGCATATCCTGATTATCTTCAGACTGAGAATCATCCTTAGCACACTTTCTTTACCTAAAATGCTTTTTACATTGTAAGGCCCTTTCAGTACAAGAGGTACACAAAGTAAGAGGGGGTTCCACAATGGCTTCTAAACACATAGAACAAGGAGTTTCCTCAAGTTCAGACATGTTAAACAGACTAGCAAAAGCCACAATAGTCGTAAATCACCTTATTTGAATCAAAAAAACCTTTTGTCAAAAAAAACAGAATTTATGTTTACCTGATAAATTACTTTCTCCAACGGTGTGTCCGGTCCACGGCGTCATCCTTACTTGTGGGATATTCTCTTCCCCAACAGGAAATGGCAAAGAGCCCAGCAAAGCTGGTCACATGATCCCTCCTAGGCTCCGCCTACCCCAGTCATTCGACCGACGTAAAGGAGGAATATTTGCATAGGAGAAACCATATGATACCGTGGTGACTGTAGTTAAAGAAAATAAATTATCAGACCTGATTAAAAACCAGGGCGGGCCGTGGACCGGACACACCGTTGGAGAAAGTAATTTATCAGGTAAACATAAATTCTGTTTTCTCCAACATAGGTGTGTCCGGTCCACGGCGTCATCCTTACTTGTGGGAACCAATACCAAAGCTTTAGGACACGGATGAAGGGAGGGAGCAAATCAGGTCACCTAAATGGAAGGCACCACGGCTTGCAAAACCTTTCTCCCAAAAATAGCCTCAGAAGAAGCAAAAATATCAAACTTGTAAAATTTGGTAAAAGTGTGCAGTGAAGACCAAGTCGCTGCCCTACATATCTGATCAACAGAAGCCTCGTTCTTGAAGGCCCATGTGGAAGCCACAGCCCTAGTGGAATGAGCTGTGATTCTTTCAGGAGGCTGCCGTCCGGCAGTCTCATAAGACAATCTGATGATGCTTTTAATCCAAAAAGAGAGAGAGGTAGAAGTTGCTTTTTGACCTCTCCTTTTACCAGAATAAACAACAAACAAGGAAGATGTTTGTCTAAAATCCTTTGTAGCATCTAAGTAGAATTTTAGAGCGCGAACAACATCCAAATTGTGCAACAAACGTTCCTTCTTTGAAACTGGATTCGGACACAAAGAAGGCACGACTATCTCCTGGTTAATGTTTTTGTTAGAAACAACTTTCGGAAGAAAACCAGGTTTAGTACGTAAAACCACCTTATCTGCATGGAACACCAGATAAGGAGGAGAACACTGCAGAGCAGATAATTCTGAAACTCTTCTAGCAGAAGAAATTGCAACCAAAAACAAAACTTTCCAAGATAATAACTTAATATCAACGGAATGTAAGGGTTCAAACGGAACCCCCTGAAGAACTGAAAGAACTAAGTTGAGACTCCAAGGAGGAGTCAAAGGTTTGTAAACAGGCTTGATTCTAACCAGAGCCTGAACAAAGGCTTGAACATCTGGCACAGCTGCCAGCTTTTTGTGAAGTAACACAGACAAGGCAGAAATCTGTCCCTTCAAGGAACTTGCAGATAATCCTTTCTCCAATCCTTCTTGAAGAAAGGATAGAATCTTAGGAATTTTTACCTTGTCCCAAGGGAATCCTTTAGATTCACACCAACAGATATATTTTTTCCATATTTTGTGGTAAATTTTTCTAGTTACAGGCTTTCTGGCCTGAACAAGAGTATCAATAACAGAATCTGAGAACCCTCGTTTTGATAAGATCAAGCGTTCAATCTCCAAGCAGTCAGTTGGAGTGAGACCAGATTCGGATGTTCGAACGGACCTTGAACAAGAAGGTCTCGTCTCAAAGGTAGCTTCCATGGTGGAGCCGATGACATATTCACCAGATCTGCATACCAAGTCCTGCGTGGCCACGCAGGAGCTATCAAGATCACCGATGCCCTCTCCTGATTGATCCTGGCTACCAGCCTGGGGATGAGAGGAAACGGCGGGAATACATAAGCTAGTTTGAAGGTCCAAGGTGCTACTAGTGCATCTACTAGAGTCGCCTTGGGATCCCTGGATCTGGACCCGTAGCAAGGAACCTTGAAGTTCTGACGAGAGGCCATCAGATCCATGTCTGGAATGCCCCACAGTTTAGTAATTTGGGCAAAGATTTCCGGATGGAGTTCCCACTCCCCCGGATGTAATGTCTGACGACTCAGAAAATCCGCTTCCCAATTTTCCACTCCTGGGATGTGGATTGCAGACAGGTGGCAGGAGTGAGTCTCCGCCCATTGAATGATTTTGGTCACTTCTTCCATCGCCAGGGAACTCCTTGTTCCCCCCTGATGGTTGATGTACGCAACAGTCGTCATGTTGTCTGATTGAAACCGTATGAACTTGGCCTTTGCTAGCTGAGGCCAAGCCTTGAGAGCATTGAGTATCGCTCTCAGTTCCAGAATATTTATCGGTAGAAGAGATTCTTCCCGAGACCAAAGACCCTGAGCTTTCAGGGGTCCCCAGACCGCGCCCCAGCCCATCAGACTGGCGTCGGTCGTGACAATGACCCACTCTGGCCTGCGGAAGTTCATCCCTTGTGACAGGTTGTCCAGGGACAGCCACCAACGGAGTGAATCTCTGGTCCTCTGATTTACTTGTATCGTCGGAGACAAGTCTGTATAGTCCCCATTCCACTGACTGAGCATGCACAGTTGTAATGGTCTTAGATGAATGCGCGCAAAAGGAACTATGTCCATTGCCGCTACCATCAAACCTATTACTTCCATGCACTGCGCTATGGAAGGAAGAGGAACGGAATGAAGTATTTGACAAGAGTTTAGAAGTTTTGTTTTTCTGGCCTCTGTCAGAAAAATCCTCATTTCTAAGGAGTCTATTATTGTTCCCAAGAAGGGAACCCTTGTTGACGGAGATAGAGAACTCTTTTCTACGTTCACTTTCCATCTGTGAGATCTGAGAAAGGCCAGGACTATGTCCGTGTGAGCCTTTGCTTGAGGAAGGGACGACGCTTGAATCAGAATGTCGTCCAAGTAAGGTACTACTGCAATGCCCCTTGGTCTTAGCACCGCTAGAAGGGACCCTAGTACCTTTGTGAAAATCCTTGGAGCAGTGGCTAATCCGAAAGGAAGTGCCACGAACTGGTAATGCTTGTCCAGGAATGCGAACCTTAGGAACCGATGATGTGCCTTGTGGATAGGAATATGTAGATACGCATCCTTTAAATCCACCGTGGTCATGAATTGACCTTCCTGGATGGAAGGAAGAATTGTTCGAATGGTTTCCATTTTGAACGATGGAACCTTGAGAAACTTGTTTAGGATCTTGAGATCTAAGATTGGTCTGAACGTTCCCTCTTTTTTGGGAACTACGAACAGATTGGAGTAGAACCCCATCCCTTGTTCTCCTAATGGAACAGGATGAATCACTCCCATTTTTAACAGGTCTTCTACACAATGTAAGAATGCCTGTTTTTTTATGTGGTCTGAAGACAATTGAGACCTGTGGAACCTCCCCCTTGGGGGAAGCCCCTTGAATTCCAGAAGATAACCTTGGGAGACTATTTCTAGTGTCCAAGGATCCAGAACATCTCTTGCCCAAGCCTGAGCGAAGAGAGAGAGTCTGCCCCCCACCAGATCCGGTCCCGGATCGGGGGCCAACATTTCATGCTGTTTTGGTAGCAGTGGCAGGTTTCTTGGCCTGCTTTCCCTTGTTCCAGCCTTGCATTGGTCTCCAGGCTGGCTTGGCTTGAGAAGTATTACCCTCTTGCTTAGAGGACGTAGCACTTGGGGCTGGTCCGTTTCTACGAAAGGGACGAAAATTAGGTTTATTTTTGGCCTTGAAAGACCTATCCTGAGGAAGGGCGTGGCCCTTACCCCCAGTGATATCAGAGATAATCTCTTTCAAGTCAGGGCCAAACAGCGTTTTCCCCTTGAAAGGAATGTTAAGCAATTTGTTCTTGGAAGACGCATCCGCTGACCAAGATTTCAACCAAAGCGCTCTGCGCGCCACAATAGCAAACCCAGAATTTTTCGCCGCTAACCTAGCCAATTGCAAAGTGGCGTCTAGGGTGAAAGAATTAGCCAATTTGAGAGCACGGATTCTGTCCATAATCTCCTCATAAGGAGGAGAATCACTAGTGATCGCCTTTTTTAGCTCATCGAACCAGAAACACGCGGCTGTAGTGACAGGGACAATGCATGAAATTGGTTGTAGAAGGTAACCTTGCTGAACAAACATCTTTTTAAGCAAACCTTCTAATTTTTTATCCATAGGATCTTTGAAAGCACAACTATCTTCTATGGGTATAGTGGTGCGTTTGTTTAAAGTAGAAACCGCCCCCTCGACCTTGGGGACTGTCTGCCATAAGTCCTTTCTGGGGTCGACCATAGGAAACAATTTTTTAAATATGGGGGGAGGGACGAAAGGTATACCGGGCCTTTCCCATTCTTTATTTACAATGTCCGCCACCCGCTTGGGTATAGGAAAAGCTTCTGGGGGCCCCGGGACCTCTAGGAACTTGTCCATTTTACATAGTTTCTCTGGGATGATCAAATTCTCACACTCATCCAGAGTGGATAACACCTCCTTAAGCAGAGCGCGGAGATGTTCCAACTTAAATTTAAACGTAATCACATCAGGTTCAGCTTGTTGAGAAATTTTCCCTGAATCTGAAATTTCTCCCTCAGACAAAACCTCCCTGGCCCCCTCAGACTGGTGTAGGGGCCCTTCAGAAACAATATCATCAGCGTCCTCATGCTCTTCAGTATTATCTAAAACAGAGCAGTCGCGCTTACGCTGATAAGTGGGCATTTTGGCTAAAATGTTTTTGATAGAATTATCCATTACAGCCGTTAATTGTTGCATAGTAAGGAGTATTGGCGCGCTAGATGTACTAGGGGCCTCCTGAGTGGGCAAGACTGGCGTAGACGAAGGAGGGGATGATGCAGTACCATGCTTACTCCCCTCACTTGAGGAATCATCTTGGGCATCATTTTCTCTAAATTTTGTGTCACATAAATCACATCTATTTAAATGAGAAGGAACCTTGGCTTCCCCACATTCAGAACACAGTCTATCTGGTAGTTCAGACATGTTAAACAGGCATAACTTGATAATAAAGTACAAAAAACGTTTTAAAATAAAACCGTTACTGTCACTTTAAATTTTAAACTGAACACACTTTATTACTGCAATTGCGAAAAAGTATGAAGGAATTGTTCAAAATTTACCAAAATTTCACCACAGTGTCTTAAAGCCTTAAAAGTATTGCACACCAAATTTGGAAGCTTTAACCCTTAAAATAACGGAACCGGAGCCGTTTTTATCTTTAACCCCTTTACAGTCCCTGGTATCTGCTTTGCTGAGACCCAACCAAGCCCAAAGGGGAATACGATACCAAATGATGCCTTCAGAAAGTCTTTTCTATGTATCAGAGCTCCTCACACATGCGACTGCATGTCATGCTTCTCAAAAACAAGTGCGCAATACCGGCGCGAAAATGAGACTCTGCCTATGATTAGGGAAAGCCCCTAGAGAATAAGGTGTCCAAAAAAGTGCCTGCCGATATTATTTTACAAAATACCCAGATTAAAATGATTCCTCAAGGCTAAATATGTTTATATATGAATCGATTTAGCCCAGAAAATGTCTACAGTCTTAAAAAGCCGTTGTGAAGCCCTTATTTACTGTCTGTAATAAAAATGGCTTACCGGATCCCATAGGGAAAATGACAGCTTCCAGCATTACATCGTCTTGTTAGAATGTGTCATACCTCAAGCAGCAAAATTCTGCTCACTGTTCCCTCAACTGAAGTTAATTCCTCTCAACAGTCCTGTGTGGAACAGCCATCGATTTTAGTAACGGTTGCTAAAATCATTTTCCTCTTACAAACAGAAATCTTCATCTCTTTTCTGTTTCAGAGTAAATAGTACATACCAGCACTATTTTAAAATAACAAACTCTTGATTGAATAATAAAAAACATAATTTATGTAAGAACTTACCTGATAAATTCATTTCTTTCATATTAACAAGAGTCCATGAGCTAGTGACGTATGGGATATACATTCCTACCAGGAGGGGCAAAGTTTCCCAAACCTTAAAATGCCTATAAATACACCCCTCACCACACCCACAAATCAGTTTAACGAATAGCCAAGAAGTGGGGTGATAAGAAAAAAAGTGCGAAGCATATAAAATAAGGAATTGGAATAATTGTGCTTTATACAAAAAAATCATAACCACCACAAAAAAAGGGTGGGCCTCATGGACTCTTGTTAATATGAAAGAAATGAATTTATCAGGTAAGTTCTTACATAAATTATGTTTTCTTTCATGTAATTAACAAGAGTCCATGAGCTAGTGACGTATGGGATAATGAATACCCAAGATGTGGATCTTTCCACACAAGAGTCACTAGAGAGGGAGGGATAAAATAAAGACAGCCAATTCCTGCTGAAAATAATCCACACCCAAAATAAAGTTTAATGAAAAACATAAGCAGAAGATTCAAACCGAAACCACTGCCTGAAGTACCTTTCTACCAAAAACTGCTTCAGAAGAAGAGAACACATCAAAATGGTAGAATTTAGTAAAAGTATGCAAAGAGGACCAAGTCGCTGCTTTGCAAATCTGATCAACTGAAGCTTCATTCCTAAACGCCCAGGAAGTAGAAACTGACCTAGTAGAATGAGCTGTAATCCTCTGAGGCGGAGTCTTACCCGATTTAACATAGGCAAGATGAATTAAAGATTTCAACCAAGATGCCAAAGAAATGGCAGAAGCTTTCTGGCCTTTTCTAGAACCAGAAAAGATGACAAATAGACTAGAAGTCTTTCGGAAAGATTTAGTAGCTTCAACATAATATTTCAAAGCTCTAACAACATCCAAAGAATGTAACGATTTTTCCTTAGAATTCTTAGGATTAGGACATAATGAAGGAACCACGATTTCTCTACTAATGTTGTTGGAATTCACAACCTTAGGTAAAAATTCAAAAGAAGTTCGCAACACCGCCTTATCCTGATGAAAAATCAGAAAAGGAGACTCACAAGAAAGAGCAGATAATTCAGAAACTCTTCTGGCAGAAGAGATGGCCAAAAGGAACAAAACTTTCCAAGAAAGCAATTTAATGTCCAATGAATGCATAGGTTCAAACGGAGGAGCTTGAAGAGCTCCCAGAACCAAATTCAAACTCCATGGAGGAGAAATTGACTTAATGACAGGTTTTATACGAACCAAAGCTTGTACAAAACAATGAATATCAGGAAGAATAGCAATCTTTCTGTGAAAAAGAACAGAAAGAGCAGAGATTTGTCCTTTCAAGGAACTTGCGGACAAACCCTTATCTAAACCATCCTGAAGAAATTGTAATATTCTCGGAATTCTAAAAGAATACCAAGAAAAATGATGAGTAAGACACCAAGAAATATAAGTCTTCCAGACTCTATAATATATCTCTCTAGATACAGATTTACGAGCCTGTAACATAGTATCAATCACAGAGTCAGAGAAACCTCTTTGACTAAGAATCAAGCGTTCAATCTCCATACCTTTAAATTTAAGGATTTCAGATCCGGATGAAAAAAAGGACCTTGCGACAGAAGGTCTGGTCTTAACGGAAGAGTCCATGGTTGGCAAGATGCCATCCGGACAAGATCCGCATACCAAAACCTGTGAGGCCATGCCGGAGCTATTAGCAGAACAAACGAGCATTCCCTCAGAATCTTGGAGATTACTCTTGGAAGAAGAACTAGAGGCGGAAAGATATAGGCAGGATGATACTTCCAAGGAAGTGATAATGCATCCACTGCCTCCGCCTGAGGATCCCGGGATCTGGATAGATACCTGGGAAGTTTCGTGTTTAGATGAGAGGCCATCAGATCTATCTCTGGAAGCCCCCACATTTGAACAATCTGAAGAAATACCTCTGGGTGAAGAGACCATTCGCCCGGATGCAACGTTTGGCGACTGAGATAATCCGCTTCCCAATTGTCTACACCTGGGATATGAACCGCAGAGATTAGACAGGAGCTGGATTCCGCCCAAACCAAAATTCGAGATACTTCTTTCATAGCCAGAGGACTGTGAGTCCCTCCTTGATGATTGATGTATGCCACAGTTGTGACATTGTCTGTCTGAAAACAAATGAACGATTCTCTCTTCAGAAGAGGCCAAAACTGAAGAGCTCTGAAAATTGCACGGAGTTCCAAAATATTGATCGGTAATCTCACCTCCTGAGATTCCCAAACTCCCTGTGCCGTCAGAGATCCCCACACAGCTCCCCAACCTGTGAGACTTGCATCTGTTGAAATTACAGTCCAGGTCGGAAGAACAAAAGAAGCCCCCTGAATTAAACGATGGTGATCTGTCCACCACGTTAGAGAGTGTCGAACAATCGGTTTTAAAGATATTAATTGATATATCTTCGTGTAATCCCTGCACCATTGGTTCAGCATACAGAGCTGAAGAGGTCGCATGTGAAAATGAGCAAAGGGGATCGCGTCCGATGCAGCAGTCATAAGACCTAGAATTTCCATGCATAAGGCTACCGAAGGGAATGATTGAGACTGAAGGTTTCGACAAGCTGTAATCAATTTTAGACGTCTCTTGTCTGTTAAAGACAGAGTCATGGACACTGAATCTATCTGGAAACCCAGAAAGGTTACCCTTGTTTGAGGAATCAAAGAACTTTTTGGTAAATTGATCCTCCAACCATGATCTTGAAGAAACAACACAAGTCGATTCGTATGAGACTCTGCTAAATGTAAAGACTGAGCAAGTACCAAGATATCGTCCAAATAAGGAAATACCACAATACCCTGTTCTCTGATTACAGACAGAAGGGCACCGAGAATCTTTGTGAAAATTCTTGGAGCTGTAGCAAGGCCAAACGGTAGAGCCACAAATTGGTAATGCTTGTCTAGAAAAGAGAATCTCAGGAACTGAAAATGATCTGGATGAATCGGAATATGCAGATATGCATCCTGTAAATCTATTGTGGACATATAATTCCCTTGCTGAACAAAAGGCAATATAGTCCTTACAGTTACCATCTTGAACGTTGGTATCCTTACATAACGATTCAATAATTTTAGATCCAGAACTGGTCTGAAGGAATTCTCCTTCTTTGGTACAATGAAGAGATTTGAATAAAACCCCATCCCCTGTTCCGGAACTGGAACTGGCATAATTACTCCAGCCAACTCTAGATCTGAAACACAATTCAGAAATGCTTGAGCTTTCACTGGATTTACTGGGACACGGGAAAGAAAAAATCTCTTTGCAGGAGGTCTCATCTTGAAACCAATTCTGTACCCTTCTGAAACAATGTTCTGAATCCAAAGATTGTGAACAGAATTGATCCAAATTTCTTTGAAAAAACGTAACCTGCCCCCTACCAGCTGAACTGGAATGAGGGCCGTACCTTCATGTGAACTTAGAAGCAGGCTTTGCCTTTCTAGCAGGCTTGGATTTATTCCAGACTGGAGATGGTTTCCAAACTGAAACTGCTCCTGAGGACGAAGGATCAGGCTTTTGTTCTTTGTTGAAACGAAAGGAACGAAAACGATTGTTAGCCCTGTTTTTACCTTTAGATTTTTTATCCTGTGGTAAAAAAGTTCCTTTCCCACCAGTAACAGTTGAAATAATAGAATCCAACTGAGAACCAAATAATTTGTTTCCCTGGAAAGAAATGGAAAGTAGAGTTGATTTAGAAGCCATATCAGCATTCCAAGTCTTAAGCCATAAAGCTCTTCTGGCTAAGATAGCCAGAGACATAAACCTAACATCAACTCTAATAATATCAAAAATGGCATCACAGATAAAATTATTAGCATGCTGGAGAAGAATAATAATATCATGAGAATCACGATTTGCTACTTGTTGCGCTAGGGTTTCCAACCAAAAAGTTGAAGCTGCAGCAACATCAGCCAATGATATAGCAGGTCTAAGAAGATTACCTGAACACAGATAAGCTTTTCTTAGAAAGGATTCAATTTTTCTATCTAAAGGATCCTTAAACGAGGTACCATCTGACGTAGGAATGGTAGTACGTTTAGCAAGGGTAGAAATAGCCCCATCAACTTTAGGGATTTTGTCCCAAAATTCTAACCTGTCAGGCGGAACAGGATATAATTGCTTAAAACGTTTAGAAGGAGTAAATGAATTACCCAATTTATCCCATTCTTTGGAAATCACTGCAGAAATAGCATTAGGAACAGGAAAAACTTCTGGAATAACCGCAGGAGCTTTAAAAACCTTATCCAAACGTATAGAATTAGTATCAAGAGGACTAGAATCCTCTATTTCTAAAGCAATTAGTACTTCTTTAAGTAAAGAGCGAATAAATTCCATCTTAAATAAATATGAAGATTTATCAGCATCAATCTCTGAGATAGAATCCTCTGAACCAGAAGAGTCCAAAGAATCAGAATGATGGAGTTCATTTAAAAATTCATCTGTAGAGAGAGAAGATTTAAAAGACTTTTTACGTTTACTAGAAGGAGAAATAACAGACAAAGCCTTCTTTATGGATTCAGAAACAAAATCTCTTATGTTATCAGGAACATTCTGCACCTTAGATGTTGAGGGAACTGCAACAGGCAATGGTACAACTGCAACAGGCAATGGTACATTACTAAAGGAAATATTATCTGCTTTAACAAGTTTGTCATGACAATTATTACAAACAACAGCTGGAGGAATAGCTACCAAAAATTTACAGCAGATACACTTAGCTTTGGTAGATCCAGCAGGCAGTGATTTTCCTGTAGTATCTTCTGGCTCAGATGCAACGTGAGACATCTTGCAATATGTAAGAGAAAAAACAACATATAAAGCAAAATAGATCAAATTCCTTATAAGACAGTTTCAGGAATGGGAAAGAATGCCAAATATCAAGCTTCTAGCAACCAGAAGCAAATGAAAAATGAGACTGAAATAATGTGGAGACAAAAGCGACGCCCCAAATAAGACGCCCACATTATTTGGCGCCTAAATGCTTTTGGCGCCAAAAATGACGCCACATCCGGAACGCCGACATTTTTGGCGCAAAATAACGTCAAAAAATGACGTAACTTCCGGCGACACGTATGACGCCGGAAACGGAAAAGAATTTTTGCGCCAAAAAAGTCCGCGCCAAGAATGACGCAATAAAATGAAGCATTTTCAGCCCCCGCGAGCCTAACAGCCCACAGGGAAAAAAGTCAAATTTTTGAGGTAAGAAAAATATGATAATTCAATGCATAATCCCAAATATGAAACTGACTGTCTGAAAATAAGGAAAGTTGAACATTCTGAGTCAAGGCAAATAAATGTTTGAATACATATATTTAGAACTTTATAAATAAAGTGCCCAACCATAGCTTAGAGTGTCACAGAAAATAAGACTTACTTACCCCAGGACACTCATCTACATGTTTGTAGAAAGCCAAACCAGTACTGAAACGAGAATCAGTAGAGGTAATGGTAAATATAAGAGTATATCGTCGATCTGAAAAGGGAGGTAAGAGATGAATCTCTACGACCGATAACAGAGAACCTTATGAAATAGACCCCGTAGAAGGAGATCACTGCATTCAATAGGCAATACTCTCTTCACATCCCTCTGACATTCACTGCACGCTGAGAGGAAAACCGGGCTCCAACTTGCTGCGGAGCGCATATCAACGTAGAATCTAGCACAAACTTACTTCACCACCTCCCTTGGAGGCAAAGTTTGTAAAACTGATTTGTGGGTGTGGTGAGGGGTGTATTTATAGGCATTTTAAGGTTTGGGAAACTTTGCCCCTCCTGGTAGGAATGTATATCCCATACGTCACTAGCTCATGGACTCTTGTTAATTACATGAAAGAAACTACAGTTAAACACTAAAAAACTCTAAGCCATCTCCGTGGAGATGTTGCCTGTACAACGGCAAAGAGAATGACTGGGGTAGGCGGAGCCTAGGAGGGATCATGTGACCAGCTTTGCTGGGCTCTTTGCCATTTCCTGTTGGGGAAGAGAATATTCTACAAGTAAGGATGACGCCGTGGACCGGACACACCTATGTTGGAGAAACGTACTGCGCCTTTAAGAAATAAAAAGCGCAACAATTTTTCTAAACTGCCCTAAAAACGTTCTTATCGTTAAACGATTGTAAATAACAGTTTAATTTTTTCCAAAAATTATTGCACCCTGTAAGCAAAGTGAAATCACCCTTTAAGGAGACATTTTATTCAAAAAATATACATAAAAAATGAAAACAGCCCCAGCACCTCGCCACAGCACTGCTGTGGCGCCTATTTGCCCTCAGGGTACTAAAATAAGACTCGACAACGATCCGGTGACTGGAAAATAACTTTAGGCCCCACCGGAGCTGATGCCTGCTGCCTTCCTAGTGAGAGGAAACTGCGCGTCTGAGCGCGCGAAATAGGCCCCGCCTATCATGGACGTTGCATCTACAAACTGTCTAACCGCATGGGAAGCGGTTTGAATAAAGCCATGTGGTCCCCAGTACATACGATCTCATAACATAAGAACTGCAGCCCTATTGACCTTAAATAATAAAGATACACAAGTCAAGCTGCCTCTCCCAGTGTCAAGCCCCAAAATAGATATTGCCAAAGTAAATATCAATATGCATAGAAACAAATAGGACTTTAAGTAACACCCTCAGTTTCATCTAGGTCTACTGCTTACCCCTTCCCTTGCAGGGAAAAAAATGTCAGCTAGTTCTGATATAGCAAGTCTCCTCAGAAATAAAAGACTGAACATACCTCAATGCTGCTGACACCGTTCTCCACACTGAAGATTTCTCTTGCACTACCTTCAGAAGCTCTGTGGGAACCAACATGGATCTTAGCTACATCTGCTAAGATCATCAACCTCAGGGCAGAAATCTTCTTCTTCCATATCTCCCTGAGGAAAATAGTACTCACCGGTACCATTTAAAATAAAAAAACTTCTTGATTGAAGAATCTAAAACTAACACCTCACTTTACCTCTTCCTATTACTAACACAAGCAAAGAGAATGACTGGGGTGGAGAGGAGGGAGGAGCTATATATACAGCTCTGCTGTGGTGCTCTTTGCCACTTCCTGTTAGTAGGAGGATAAATCCCACAAGTAAGGATGAAATCTGTGGACTCGTCATATCTTGTAGAAGAAATAAGGAATAATTATAAATTCAGCAGTATTAATTTGTTTCCTTTAAATAGTTAAAAATAATTATGTGAGCGTGCTGGAGAACCGCTCTAACCGCTCCTCGTCTTCACAGAGCCCCGGCCACATTATCAGGAGGTTTAGTGCGCCGCGCTAAACCATTAACATGGTGGGTAACAGTTAGAGGGAGGAGCGTTAAAGGGATATGAAACCCCAAAAAATTATTTTTTGATTTAGACAAAAAATACAATTTAATTTTTTTTCCCCACTTAAAGGAACATGAAACCCAACTTTGTTCTTTCATGATCTATGTAGAACATGCATTTTTAAACAACTTTCCAGTTTACTTATTTTATCAAATTTGCTTCATTCTCTTGGTATCATTTGTTGAAGGAGCAGCAGTGCAATACTGGTTTCTAAATGAACACATGGGCGAGCCAATGACAATCAGTATATATATATATATATATATATATATGCAGCAACCAATCAGCAGCTAGAACCTTGGTTCTTTGCTGCTCCTGAGCTTTCCTAGATAAACCTTTCAGCAAAGGAAGCAAATTAAATAGAAGTAAATTAGAAAGTTGTTTAAAATGTTATGTTCTGTCTAAATCATGAATGTCTAATTATGACTTAACTGTCCCTTTAACTTCTTTTATAAAATTTGCTTTGTTCTCATGATATTCTGTGTTAAAGTGATACCTAGGTAGGCGTCTTGAGCATTACATGACAGGAAATAGTGCTGCCCTCTAGTGCTCTTGTATATGGATAACATGCTTGCAAAACTGCTGCCATATAGTGCTCCAGACACATGCATACTCCTGAGCTTAGAAAATTGTTTGAAATTGAATGCTCTATCTGAATCATGAAAGAAACATTTTGGGTTTAATGTCCCTTTAAATAGCTGTTTGGGGGGGGGTATCAGGGAGGTGAGATCCTTACACTACAGTAATTTAAAAAAATGAATATTAGAATAAAATCACTAAACTGTATACTGTCAGACTGTCTGCTAGTACCTAAGATGGTGGTGACCATTGGGGGGGATGAGGGTAGAGAGCTGCCCAGTGACCAGATTCAATTAGCAGCTTTCTAATTACCAGAAACCAATGGAAAAGCCATGTATGTCTGCTGTTTCT